>NC_053426.1:102621516-103247498 GCF_007990345.1 Gossypium hirsutum
AGAATAGCCCCAAATGTGAGGATGTGTAGATGTTGTCTGACTTCGTTCCAATTTCCGAGTTGTTGGAAGTCACTATAACCAAAGAAAAATAAAATCGAGTAAGCATATAGCTTAGTAAGTAAACACATGATAAAGAAGTAATTACTCCCATAACTACACCAAAATATAAACTTATTCATGAATAACTTTATTGTTTAGGCAATTTCCAGCAAGCTGTTTTTCTGCGTCATAGTCGCTAATTTATTTTATCTGGAGCTACAGGCTCCAAATTGAGTTCCGTAAATTTTCCCTGAAACTAGACTCATATACCATTTCACCATAAAAATTTCAGAATTTTTAACCCATCCAATTAGTACAGTTTATTCATTAAACCTTCCCCTGTTTCACTGCCCAACGGTTCTGACCCTTCCTCACTAAATTTACTTAACTCTCTGTAAAAAATTTGAAAAATGGGTTTTCTTGTTTCTAATAAAAATAGATCAATAAGGATTCCAGGATATAAATTCATGCCATAATTATTTTTTTAAAATATTTGGTAATTTTCCAAAGTTAGAACAGGGGATCTCGAAATCAATCCAGCCCTGTTTTAGTAAAATTCAGATATCTCCAAAAATACAACTCTTTGCTTATTCTATTTCTTTCATATGAAAACAGACACATCCAGCTTCAATTTCATATATTATTCAGCTTCCCATTCATTTTCCACCATTTATGGTGATTTTCAAAGTTACCCAACTGCTGTTGTTCAACACAGTTTATAATTAAATCGTTCCTTTTTCGTTTTGATATTTTCTCCCATCTCATACATGGATCGATTTAGTGTCCAACTCAATATTTACCCCATAAAATTTTCCACCATATGGAAATATTCACCTTCCACACTTTTTCGTTGAACACTCGGATGTTAACCGTTATTGGTGGATCTCGCACTTAGCACCACCACTGAATCGGGGAATCATCACTTAGCAACCCTCGGGGAATCAGCACATAGCAACCCCCTTTTCATTTCAAATATACAATGGATATCGCACTTAGCAACCCCTCGGGGGAATCAGCACTAGCAACCCCTTTCACATTTCAAAGATATGGTGGATATCGCACTTAGCACCACCAATGAACCGGGATCAGCACTTAGCAACCCCTCGGGGAATCAGCACATAGCAACCCCCTTTCACATTTCAAAGATATGGTGATCACACACATAGCACCACCCATAAATCGGGGAATCAGCACACAGCAACCCCTTTTATATACAACATACTACGGCTTATTCCGAGTGTTCAACCCATAACCCATATATTGCAACCCTTTATCACCTTTCCCGATTTAACAACATTTTTAGGATATTGCCAACATTTATTTTAATTCCAAATAAATCTCAACATATATTAAATAATATCAAATAATACATTAAGTCACGTGTTTACTTACCTCGGTGCAAAATATCGTAATTTTGCACTTTACTCCACTATCTTTCTTTTCCTCGTTTGATATACTCTTCACGTCTTTCTTGATCTATAATAGCAAATTTAACTCGTTTAAAGTCCACATTTATTAAATAATCCACCACCCAACTTTTTGAAATTACATTTTGCCCCCAAACTTTTGCATAATTACACTTTTGTCCCCAGCTCGAAATTAACTTCATCACTTATTCTTAAGTTTTATAACATGCTGAACATTTTTCCTTCTATGGAACATCAAATTCCCACTCCAACACATACTTTTGAATATTAATTATTTTTACCGATTATGTCTATTTACCCGTTTTCGCTTAAAATTGCTTAGCAAAAGTTGTTTAACATAATCTCTAGCTTCATATTCCACCATAAAACAGCAAAATAAACACATTTCACCTATGGATATTTTTCCAAATATGAACCCTAACATGAATTAATGGTAGAATAAGCTAAACCAAGTTACCGGGACTCCAAAAATACGAAGAACATTAAAAACGGGGCTTAGAATCACTTACTATGGAGCTTGAAGCTTAAAAACCCTAAATATGGCTTCCCCTTGCTGATTTCGTTCACCATGAAGAAGATGAGCATATTTTGCCATCTTTTTCCATTTATTCTATTTAATAACCAATGACTAAATGCCCCATTTAAAAAAATCTATTTCACCCATTTCTTATGTCTATTTTGTCCATCAACTAACTAATGGTCTAATTACCACATAAAGACCTCCAATTTAAAATTTCATAACAATTAGACACCTCTAGATGTAACTCAACTTTTGCACTATTTACAATTTAGTCCTTTTGACTAAATTGAGTGCCCAAACGTCGAAATTTTCGAACGAAATTTTTACGAAAATTTTCCGTGAAATTGTAGATCATAAAATATAATAATAACCATATTTTCCCTTGTCGGATTTGTGGTCCCGAAACCACTATTCCGACTAGGCCCAGAATCGGGCTGTTACAGTCTGGCACACGGGCATCTGAGGCTATTTCAAAGGGTACACGGGCTAGTCACACAGGTGTGTGGTTGGCCGTGTAACCCAAGTCAAAGGTTACATGGGGTCGGACACGGGCTGGGAGACGGCCATGTGATCCCATTCGGAATGTCCACTTGGCCTATGACACTGGCGTGTCTTTGGCCCTGAGAGACATACGATTGGGCCACATAGGTGTGTGTCCCTGTATTTTGAAAAATTTTCTATGTTTTCCAAAAATTTCCTAAGTTATCGTTTAGTCCCGAACCATTTCTAATGCATGATTTGGGCCTCGTAGGCTCGTATTAGGGAAAATACGATTGATTGTGAATGAATTTTATTTGGTTATGAAAAATGTATGATAATTGTATATTTGTTTAAGTAATAAGTTCGATAATACTCTGTAACCCTATTCTGGCGACGGATACGGGTTAGGGTGTTATAGTCGTACACATCATCTCGAACGATCATGGGCCTTTCGTAGGGTCGGTATGTGATTAAATATACTATAAAACATGAAATTTGGTCATCTGTTAGTATAATTTCTGATATTTGCAAGTATATTTGAGATGTCATATGATAAATAAAACCGAGAATAATGTTATTTGTGTGATTTGTATTAAATATGTTATGTATGATTTCTGCTTTGATTATGTCTGATTCTGGGATGGGATATATATTATGTGGAGGAAGTGTTTCTATGAGTGGCGACATCTCTCCCACTATACTGGCAGCACAGCTGCAAATATTTTGTAAGTGTCTTAACGACAATAAGTGGTGTGTAGGTTGGATGGGTGTTTCAAACCCTATATGGTGAGTTGGGATGGTCGGAGATGGTGTGTAGTGGTTGAGGGGTAGGAAACATATATATATCTAAATTTGAACTGCTCTGTTAAGATTTTGTATTGTTAAATTTGTCTGTAAATAATTATTTGTTTTAGTTTTGTTATACACTGAGTTTCAAAAACTCATATTCTGTTTGACTATTATTTTCAAGTAAACCTCAAATTTAGACGGATTGATGCAATCGAGAGCTCGGGTAATATTGTATTTTCTTAAATTTGACTTATTCAATTTTGGTTTGAGAGTTTTGTAAATTTTGGACTCTCTAGACATTCAAAACAATTTTGGGTTTTGGTCTTTATTTTCTGTTTCCATAGAATATAGTTAAAACATTTTATCGACAATGACAAATTTCTGCAAAAACATCGGGTTTCAATTAACAAAATATGTTCTCAAAAAAAATCTTTCTAAGGGTTTCCGCAGCAAAACCATAGGTTTTAGAAAATATAATCAAACATCGTTTTCAAATTAATAATTCGATAAATATGTTTTGAACAATTTGGGATTTTTAAGAGTTTGTGATGAGTTTCAAGATACACGAAAACCAAATTTTCAATCATTTAACGTAACAACTCCAGATTTGGCCATATGTCTAGGCCAGGTTTGGGGTTTTACATTGATTCCATAGGCTAATTATTATTTTAAGCATATTATTTGTTCATGAAAATGAATATTGATTGACTTATTTATATCGCTATAATAGGTTTTGTAATTAAATAATATATTTGACTAAAATATATTTAGTAGATAAATTTGTATTGATAAACTAATGAATTTTATGATTGTTCATATTTGATTTAGTTCAAATATAGATTATATTCCTCTAATGTGTCTTCTTAATTTGGTTATACAATTTGAAAATTTTCAATACTAATGCATGCGTAGTTTTAAAGACAATTTTGAGAAATGTCTAAATTGATTTTTGGGTTGATTCTGATATAGAATTTCAAGTTTAAACACTGTCATTTTAATTTTTGATTTTTTTTTGGTTGGAAAATTTTTATAAACTTAAAAATGAAAATTATTATATTAATTTGGCCATTGGCATTTCTATGGACCTCGTTTGTACTAACTAATTGCTGTTTGATAAGAAGCATAAAGAAAACTCGTGTGGTTTAATTTTAAATGACTTATATTTTTTTGTACTATATAGCCCTAAGAAACTTGTTACTATTATAGAACTATTTAAGGTAGTTCATACGCTTTATATAATTCCATTTGTTAATTATTTAGAGAAATGATATGATCAATTATAAATGGAAAGGTTTTAGTGAATATGAAATGTATTATTTTAAAATTAAATTTCATACATGTCTACAATGGTTTATGAATTTTTTTCTAGCACTAGCATGATATCAGATTTGATATTTTAGATGACAGTTTTATCCATACATTTGGTTTACAATAAACTTCATTCATGACTTGAATATTTCTTTCTAGTTACTTAATGATGCAAAACTCTTGTGAAAATGATTTTAAAAGTATTATGAATTGATCTCATGCATTTTATCTACACAAAATAGAGAGTTATTCATTCCACTAATTTTGCTTCATTCCCTGAAGTGAATGTAGCAAACATAATAATTATGAAAATGGAACCTATCGCCATTATTGGAAAATAGATACATATGGATGATTCAAAATGTTGCTAAATGTTCATTCTTAGAGTAGAATGATCAATGATTTACTGTAACACCCTAGACCCGGCCTAGATGTCTAGTTCGAGCTTAGAGAGTTACATGAAAAATCAAATACCACGCAAGATACAATAATACCAAACCATGGTTCACATAAAATTCAACACAAATATTAGTTAAGTATATAATCTGCTGAAGTCATTCTATTATAGTTTAACGAGACTCCAACTGAAATAGTTTTAAGAAAGCAAATAGTTCAACTGAGCTCCTATAGCACCGACTCGTTCAAGTCTGCGAATCACCTGAAATCCAAGCAATAACAGAATGAGTTGTGAACTCAGTGCGTAAAAGAAATTTATTCAATTAATGCTCATTATAGCGTAGTCCCAAATTCAGAGATTCGATTCGATACTAAAGTAATTTCAGTTCAGATTCAGAGTAGACCAGTTACATGTGAATATATGCAATTTTAGTTCATATACGATACCGATCAGATTCAGATGCAATATTTCTATTCCCGCTCACTACACACCGTCTTCGACCATCACAACACACCATTAAGGATATTCAATGCCCAACCAATCCTACACACCTTAAAGTGTTCATTGACAATTTTGCTGAAATGTAGCATAGCTGCTAATTCAGTATGAGACAAGCGTCAGAATTGGATTTATACTCATTCTGGCGTAGCCATTTCAAAATAGATTTCTTCCTCCTTCACAATATCTCAACCCATGCCAATGCAAATCACAAGTACCTGTATCATGTATTTAGTCAATCTAATTCATTTTACAATCAAATAAGATAGTTAAATATCAAAATAAGCATTATAGTGTACTTATAACTAAGTTACCCACAGATCAATCTCAGAGTATTAGATAATTCTAATATCATCAATTTCAATCATTCATATATTGAAGAGGCCAGTATCAGTGTTAAGTAACATTTTTGACCTCAAAAATAGATTTTGGCCCCAATAACATGCGACACTGCTAGGTCACTCGCCCATGTGCCTTTCCCGTGTGGTTCCGAAGCATAAAAAATGAGCTACACAGCCTAAACACACTCCCGTGTTCATGCCTGTGTGACTCACATGGCCAGGGTACATGCCCGTGTCCCTGACCGTGTAGCTTTTATACCACAAACAGTGAGTTACACGACCTGGGCACATGCCCGTGTCCCTGGCCGTGTGGTCTTATACCACAAACAGGGAGTTACACGGCCCAGACATATGCCCGTGCTCGTGTGGTCTTAATTTTTGCAAGTTGATTTTTGCGTGAATTGGGAAGTCTTCATTGCCTATAAGGTCGATCTTGTGTAAGTTTCATTGTTATTTCCTTTCGTTTTGTAATTTTCATTGTGTTAAAACTTTTCTGTCGAAACGGGATTTTGCTCGGTTGTTTGACGTTCTGTTAAACACTCGATTGATTACTGTTTAGGCGAGGATATTGCAAGAGATGTTATTCTGCCGCGTTTGTCTGATTCCTTCTGTTTTGTACAAGGTTTCGGGTAGTCTCTGCTGTGTTATTCCGCCAAACAAAACCAGGTGCGTATCGAAAATCTTAATTTTTGCAAGTTTTAGTTGCCGAAAATGGTGGCTGTCAACGCCACAAGGCTGTGTGGCAGGCCTTATGAATTGGCCGTGTAACTCACTGTTTACTTATTTTGGGTCACACGAGCAGGGACACGGGCGTGTATCTAGGCCGTGTGTGGCTATAGTGGTGCAGGGTTCCCACGGGTAACGACACGGACATATGTCTGGGCTGTGTAACTCATTTTTTATGGTAAAAGACCACATGGCCAGGGATATGGGCATGTGTCCAGGCCATGTAACTCACTGTTTGGGGTAGAAAAGCCACACGGTTAGGGACACTATTTCCAGCCACTATTTCGTGTCCTTGGCTGTGTGGCGTTGACAGCCACTATTTTCAGCAACCGAAACTTACAAAAATTAAGATTTTCGGTATGTATCTGGTTTTATTTGGCGGAATAACACAGTGGAGACTACCCGAAACCTTGAACAAAACAGAAGGAATCAGACTAACTCAGCAGAATAATGTCTCTTGCAATGTCCTCGACTAAACAGTAATCAATCGAGTGTTTAACAGGACGTCAAGCAAACAAGCAAAATCCGTGTGGCGTTGACAGCCATTATTTCCAGCGATCGAAACTTGTAAAAATTAAGATTTTTGGTATGCACCTAGTTTTATTTGACGGAATAGCATAGTGGAGACTACTTAGAACCTTGTACGAAACAGAAGGAATCAGACTAACATGGTGAAATAACGTCTCTTGCAATATCCTCGCCTAAATAGTAACCAATCGAGTGTTTAATAGAACGTCAAGCAAAGGAGCAAACTCCCGTTTCGATAGAAAAGTTTTAACACAATGGAAATCACAAAATGAAAGGAAATAACAATGAAACTTACGCAAGATCGACCTCATAGGCAACGAAGACTTCCCAGTTCACACAAAAACCAATTGCAGTAAGAAGAAAAATAAAGAAAGGGCAAACGGGAAAGCAAAGATCTAAAAATTTAGAAAAAAAAAGAACGATAGGATTTCTTAGAAATATTTTAAATTAACAGCCATCCCACCTTCCGGCATTGGTAAAAATATTTCCTAACGCAAATGATGGGACTCGAACTCGAAACTAGACAGAATACAGACAGATGCTTAACCAGTGAACCAGCAGGTTCATTCTTGACACCGATTTACCCAAAATTGCACTTAACCACCTAACACATGGATAATGGTTGATTTTAAAAATAACAAAACTTTTAGCAAGGCAACTCGAACTCCACACCTTAAACCCAGAAGCAGAACACAGAACCAGAGATACATAAATTGATTACTGTAGATTCTTATAAATAAATTTCAAATTTTTGGGGCGTTGCAACTCTCTCCCCCGAAAAGAAATTTCGACCTCGAAATTTTACTTGAGTCAAACAGATACGAATACAGTCGTCGGATTGATTCTTCCGGTTCCCACGTGGCTTCCTCAGTACCGTGGTTCCATCATAAGACTTTCACTAGAGGAATTGTTTTCTTCCTCAACATCTTAACGTCACGTTCCAAGATTTGAACAGTCTTGTTTTTGAATGTTAAGTCCGGTTGCAACTCGATCTCATCGATAGTAACAATATGTGACAGATCTGATTGATACCGTCTCAGCATCGAGACATGAAACACATTTTGTATCTGATCTAGCTCTGGCGTTAATTTTAACTGGTATGCAATAGGTCTGACATGCCTTATGATACGGTAAGGCCTAATAAACCTCGGGCTTAGCTTGCCCTTGCGTCCAAATCGAAGGACCTTTTTCCAAGGTGATACCTTTAGAAACACTTGATCACCTACTGAATACTCAATATCCTTTCTTTTTAAATTTACATAAGACTTCTGTCGATCGGAGACTGCTTTCTGGTGATCACGAATCACTTTCACGGTGCCCTCAGTTTCAGAAACTAACCTAGGACCCAATATCCATCATTTACTTAATTCCGTCCAACATAACGGAGTACATCACTTACGGCCATATAAGGCCTCGTAGGGTGCCATTTGAATACTAGACTAAAAGCTGTTATTGTATACAAACTCTTTAATAGTAAGTACTCTTCCCAACTACCTCTGAAGTCTATCACACAAACCCTAAGCATATCCTCTAGGATTTGAATAACCGCTCCGACTGTTCATCGGTGTAAGAATGGTACGCAGTGTTGAAATTAAGTCAAGTGCCTAAAGCCTTATAGAGTTTCTTCAGAACAGAGACGTAAATTGCGGATCTCTGTTAAGATGATTAAGACCAAAATTTTGTGTATCTTACAATTTCAGTGATATACAATTTAGCTAACTTTTGTAAGGAGTAATTTGTTCGGATAGGAATGAAATGGGCTGATTTGGTCAATCGATCAACGATGATCCGAACTGAATCTTTCTTAGTGAGGGTTAAAGGAAACCCCGAAACAAAATCCATTGTTACCCGTTCCCATTTCCACTGTAGGATACTAACTGGCTGAAGTAGTTCGAAGGGCAACTAATGTTCGGCCTTAAATTTTTGACACGTCAGACAATGAGATACAAAAATGACTACCTCCCGTTTCAGTCCGGGCCACCAATAAAATTCTAGGAGTTCCCGGTACATTTTATTCCCACCAGGATGCATAGCATAAGGACTATTATGCACCTCTTGTAGGACAGAATGCCTTAATTCCTTATCATTGGGTACAACAATCCGAGCTTTAAAGCATAACACATTATCAATGTTCAAGCTAAAATTAGAATGCTCGTTTGAACCAACATGTTGCAATTGCTGCATTAAGGACTCATCACTCAATTTTTTAGCTTGAATTTGCTCCATCCAAATTGGTTTAACCTACAATTCTGCCAACAGTCCTCCATCCTAACCCAAACTCAGACGAGTTAACATTGCTCTCAGATCATTCATCACTCTATGGCTAACAGCGTTAGCTACCACATTAGCCTTACCCAGATGGTACTCTATCATGCAATCATAATCTTTAAGTAACTCAACCCATCGACGTTGTCGAAGATTTAACTCTTTTTAGGTTAACAAATATTTCAGACTCTTTTGATCAGCATAAATAATACACCTTTCACCATACAAATAATTCTTCTGGATCTTTAGAGCAAACACAACCTCAACTAGTTCAAGATCGAGCGTAGGGTAGTTACCCTTATGTGCCTTAAGATGTCATGACGCGTAAGTGATCACCTTACAGTTTTGCATAAGCACACATCCTAATTGGCATGTGAAGCATCACTATATACCATAAACTCCCGACCCGATTCTTGTTGAACTAAAACAGGAACCTATACCAGAACGGACTTGAGCTTATCAAAACTAGACTATTATGCCTCAGACTACATGAATTGAGCATTCTTATACAATAGCTTCATCAGAGGTGACGCAATCAGAGAAAACCCTTCTACGAACCTTCACTAGTAACCAGCTAAACCTAGGAATCTACGAAGCTCAGATACATTTTTCTGCTGTTTCCACTAAAAAATAGCTTCTATTTCTTGGGATCAACTCGGATCCCCTCCGCTGTCTCTACATGACCTAAAAAAGTGACTTCTTACAAACAAAATCCGCACTTATTGAACTTGTCATATAACTATTTTTCTTGAAGTATCTGAAGTACAATGCGAAGATGATCATCATGCTCAGGTTCAGTTTTAATGTAGATCAAGATATCATCGATAAAAACCACTAAAAATTGATCCAAGTACGGTTAGAACAGCCGATTAATTAAATCCATAGATGCTGCTGGGGCATTCGTTAAACCGAAAGACATTATTAGTAACTCGTAATGTCTGTAACGAGTCCTAAAGGCAGTTTTGTACACATTGATCTTTCAGACTTTGAGCTGATGGTAACTAGAGTGTAGATCAATTTTAGAAAAGACGGACGCTCCTCGAAACTGGTCGAAAATCATCAATCCTCAATAATGGGTACTTGTTCTTGATTGTCAACTTGTTCAACTGTCTATAATCAATGTGCATTCTCATCAACCCCTATTTTTTCTTAACAAACAATATCGATGCCCCCCGCGGAGACACACTCAGTCGAATAAATCCTCTATCAAGGAATTCCTAAAGTTGCGCTTTTAATTCGGTTAGCTCTTTCAGTGCCATGCGATAGGTCGCAATGGACACTAGAGCAGTACCTGGTAACAGATCGATTCCAAACTCCACCTCTATATCCAGAGGTAATCCGGGAAATTCCTCGGGAAATACGTTTGGGAATTCCCTCAAGGTGTGGATATCTCCCACTGTAAGCTTTTTAGGAGAATAATCGGATAAGTAAGCAAGGTATGCCTCGTACCCCTTTTGGACTAAATTGTCTGCTACAAGAGTGGAGATTACATTAGAGAGGTAATCTTGATGCTCACCAACCATGACTACCTTGTCATTCTCAGTCGGTCTTAGAGCAACCCTCTTGGTTGCACAGTTTAGACTGACCAAATACTCAACGAGCCAGTCCATTCTCAAAATCAAATCAAACTCATTAAATGAAAATTCCATTAAATCAGCTAGGAATACCATACCCTGGAGCTCTAGGGGTACCCGCTTGTATACTCTATCAACTCAAATTGACTGACCCAAATGACTAATCACAAAAACTCTCTAGCAGTATTCTCAGTGGTTATACCTAGATTTACAGATACAACGCTAGCTATGTACGAGTAAGTAAAGGCAATATCAACGCAGTGTTTCATTGCACAAACCATTGCCGGCTGACGAGCCTCAGCCTGACCTGTACCTCTACCTGGTGTTCGATGTCCTCTCCTTGATCCATTACCACACTTACCAGTACCACGACCCCTGAATGGTTGCTAAACCTTTCTCTAAGGTTGAAGAGAATTTAGAGCCAGAGTCTGTGCTGCAGCTAGCACTGGATCTGGTCGACGAGGGCAATCCCTAACTTGATGCTCTATCAAACTGCAATGGAGGCATGCTCCTAATTTCCTCCAACACTTACTCGATGGCGCTTCCCACAATCACTGCACAGTTGAATCTTAATCATTACCACTGGTGCTTCGACCCTTAGGGGCCTATCAAATCTCGCCCGTTTCTTAGGGCACTAATTAGAACTAGAGGGACTCAAATCCCTCTTAATCTTATTATGATCCTTCTTACAATCACGCTGCACACCGCAAATCATATCTCAGTCATTCTTCGAACCTCACACACTTGTCGTAGTTAGATGCTACCAAAGTCCGTGCATACCTACTCAGACGCAAAAACTTGGCTTCATATCCTGCCATAGATTGGTCACCCTGAACTAAGCTCATAAACTCACGTCGGTGAGCCTCAACATAACTCGCCCCCATATACTTACCCTGGAAAGCTTTCTTAAAATAGTCCCAGTTCACCTGTTCAGGCTGAGCAACTTGTTCAACGGTCAGACACCATTGATAAGCTTTGTCCCGGGGTAAGACACAACACCTCTCTATTTTTGAGTGGAAGTGCAGTCAAGATTTGTCATAATACGCTCGGTAGCCTCGAGCTAATATTTTGCAACAGTAGGAGCGACTCCTATGACGCCCTTAAATAATTTAGCTCTATTCGACCGAAGTCATTCAGTAACCGACTCTCGGCATCCCGGTCTTGAATGAGTCCTAGCAACCTTCTCCAATGCTCGAATCATGGCTTGGGACAGTGCGTCATCCCCAGCCGTTGAAGTCTGGGACTCCATCTCAGTAGTAGGAGTACCAACAATCTCGCTGGTCTCCAGATTGGGCATACTACCCATAGAGGATGACTCTACTCAAGCTTCTCCTCGGCGTCCTCAACGCCCCAGCATACCATGTCCATGACTACCGCACGAACTCATTATGGCAATATAGCTACAATGTCAAAGTACACAGATCAGTTCAGACATCCAGCAGGATGATTCCATCAGTTTACATCGAAACCTTTTGCTAACAACAGTTTAGGGAATACAATCTTCATAATACAACAGAAATACTTACAAGGTCAGTGTTAGAGGCTCAGTCGTTCACTAAAGTTTCAGTGTGTCCATATTAATTCACATCCTAAATTATCACTACTACTTTTCTTATACATTATGAGCCCAAACACAGTTCAAATGTTGATAAACCTGACTCTGATACCACTAAATGTAGTACCTTAGACTCGGCCTAGACGTCCAGTCTAAGCTTAAAGAGTTACATGAAAAATTAAATACCACGTAAGAGACAATAATACCAAACCATGATTCACATAAAATTCAAATATAAATATTAGTTAAGTATATAATCTGCTAAAGTCATTCTATTATAATTTAACAAGACTCCTACTGAAATAGTTTTAAGAAAGCTACACAGCACCGACCCATTCAAGTGTGTGAACCACCTAAAATTCAAGCAATAATAGAATGGGTTGTGAACTCAGTGCGTAAAAGAAATTTATTCAATTAATTCTCATTATAAAATAGTTCCAAATTCAAAGATTTAGCTCGATACAAAATTAATTTCAGTTTAGGTTCAGAGCAGACCAGTTACATGTGTATATATGCAATTTCAGTTTATTTACGATGCCGATCAAATTCAGATGCAATATTCCTATTCCCACCCGCTATACACCGTCTTCAACCATCCCAACACACCATTAAGGATATTCAATGCCCAACCAACCCTACACACCTTAAAGTGTTCATTGACAGTTTCGCAGAAACGCAGCTTAGCTGCTAATTCAGTATGCAACAACTGCCAGAATTAGATTTATTCTCATAGTGGCATAGCCACGATTTCAGAATAGATTTCTTCCTCCTTCAAAATATCCCAACCCATGTCGATGCAAAACACAAGTACTCGTATCATGTATTCAGTCATTCAAATTCATTTCACAATCAAATAAGATAGTTAAATATCAGAATAAGCATTATAGTGTACTTATAACTAAGTTGCTCACAGATCAATCTCAGAGTATCAGACAATTCTAATATAATCAATTTCAATCATTCATACATTGAAGAGGCCAGTATCAGTGTAACATTTTTTACTTCGAAAATAGATTTTGGCCCCAATAATGTGCCACACATCCAGGTCACAAGCCCATGTGCCTTGCCCGTGTGGTTCCAAAGCATAAACAGTGAGCTATACAACCTGAACACAAGCCTGTATCCTTGCTTGTGTGACTCACACGGCCTAGGTACACGCCCGTGTCCCTGACCATGTGGCTTTTATACCACAAACAGTGAGTTGCACGGCCTAAGCACACGTCCGTGTCCTTGGCCGTGTGGTATTATACCACAAATAGTGAGTTACACGGCCTAGACACACGCTCGTGTCTGTTGCCCGTGTGAACCACTGCCTAGACACATGCCTGTGTGACCCCAAATAAGTAAATAGTGAGTTACACAACCAATTCACAAGACCTACCACGTAGCCTTGTGGCGTTGACAGCCACCATTTTTGGCAACCGAAACTTGCAAAAATTAAGATTTTCGGTACACACCTGGTTTTGTTTGGCGTAATAACACAACAGAGACTACCCGAAACCTTGTACAAAATAGAAGGAATCAGACTAACATGGTGGAATAACGTCTCTTGCAATATCTTCGCCTAAATAGTAATCAATCGAGTGTTTAACAGAACGTCAAGCAAACGAACAAAATCTCGTTTCGATAAAAAGTTTTAACACAAAAAAAATCACAAAACGAAAGGAAATAACAACGAAACTTATACAATATCAACCTCATAGGCAATGAAGACTTCCCAATTCATGCAAAAATCAACTGCAGTAAGAAGAAAAATAAAGAAAAGATGAACAGGAAAATAAATAACTAAAAATTTGAATAAAAATAAAAAGAATGATAGGATTTCTTAGAATGTTTTAAACTAACCACCATCCCACACATTTCGGCACTTGCAAAAATATTTCCTAACGCAAAAAATGGGACTTGAACTTTGAACTAGACAGAATACATATAGATGCTTAACCAGTGAACCAGCAGGCTCATTCTTGACACTAATTTACCCAGAATTGCACTTAACCACCTAACACATAGATAAGGGTTGTTTTTAAAAATAACAAAACTTTTAGCAAGGCAACTCAAACTCCAGACCTTAAACCCAGAAGTAGAGCACAAAACCAGAGATACATAAATTAATTACTGTAGATTCTCATAAATAAACTTTCAAATTTTTGGGGCATTAAATTTATATTAAGTAATCATTCCTTAAAGAAAATGATATCTATATGATCTTATTGGTAAGAAATATGATATATGCTTACATTATTGTCCGAATTATTTTTTGCACATTCCTTGAAGTGAATGTCTGCAATAAATATTTTATAATCACTTTTGACCATTAAAGTCAATTTGGACATTTGACATTGTGGCATATTTGTTGAAGTGAATATTACATATAATTTTTTGCAAATTATATTTTGTTCATTAAGTTAATGACATTATGGATTTCGCATTGATTTAGACATTTCCAAAAGTAAATGTCACAATACTATTTATATGTGGATACAAAATAAAAGGAATGATAATAAAATTATTAATTATCGAAAGTTATATTGACATTATTAGTACAATTGAAAAACATGTTAAAGTAAATCAAAATTTTACTGATACAAATACATTTACTACTTGGTGTGAACAGTTAGATCATTCTGGATCATATATGATGAGAAAATTAATTGAGAATTGATAGGGACATTCATTTTCTTTAATTTAAAGAGTTCTCATGTGTTGCTTGTTCTCAATGATAATTGATTATTAAAAACTTACAAGCTAAAGTTAAGATTTAATGTTTTGCATTTTTTAAATGAATATGGACCCATTCATCCACATTGTGGACGGTTTTGATATTATATGATTTTGGTAGATGCATCTACAAAATAATCACATGTGTTATCAACTTGCAACCTGTCATTTGCGAGATTGCTTGTTTAAATGGTTAATTCCAAATTATGCAATTAAAACAATCGGTCTTGCTAATCCTGGTGAGTTTACATCCCAAGCTTTCAATAATTATTGTATGTTTATTAGGATAAAAGTTGAACATCTTGTAGCTCATGTTCACAAGTAAAACTGTTTAGCTGAATCGTTTATCAAACACCTTAAACTATTAGCTAGGCCATTACTTATGAGAATAAAACTCCCTGTTATAGCTTGAGGATATACTATTTTGCGTGCAATAACACTTGTGCACATCAGACCAACAAGTTATAATAAATACTCCCTATTACAATTGGCGTTTGATCAGGAGCCAAATATTTCCCATCTTAGAATTTTTGAATGTGCAGTATATGTTCCAGTTGCTCCACTACAATGCAAAAAGATGGGCCACTATAGGAGGTTGGGAATGTATATTGATATGAGTCTTCTTATATTATTAAATATTTTGAGATATTAATTCAAGATTTAGTTATGACATAAGTTCTCAATATTATGAGATAGTTTTCCCAGCATTAGGGGGAGAGAATGAAAAGCTGAATGAATAAAGTACTTAAAATGAATTATCATTGTCTAAGACTCTCGTACAAAGTAATATGAACTAGAAGTTTAGCACATAATTGATTTTACAAATCAATTCTCAAATTCATTTAATAACCTAAAGAGAATTAATAAATCCCACATACCAGTTGAAAATGCTCCAATGAATTGATGTCCTAGTAGGGCAAATTGTTTGTAACACCCCTTACTCGTGTCCGAGGTCGGGACAGGATATGAGGCATTACCGGACTTAAACATACATAATCACAAAAAATCAACCATAAAATTTTGTCCAAATTAAAAATATTCATACATATGTATAAAGTTCCTTAAACGGGCTTACGAGGCCCTATACACACATCAAAGATGATTCGGGACTAAACTAAAAACTTTAAAAACTTCTGGGAAAACTTAGAAAGTTTCATCATGAAACAGGGTCACACGCCCGTGCGGGTAGGCTGTGTGGTCACACACGCTCGTGTGGCTTGGGACATGCCCGTGTTTTCAGCCCGTGTAACTCTCTGTTTATGACGTCATCACCAAATTAGGGGCATACGGCCAAAGCTCACGCCCATGTCCCAAGGCCACGCCCCTCACATGACCGAGACACGAGACACATGATCGTGTCTCAGCCCGTGTAATCAGTTCAAACTTAAAGTACAAGATGAAGGGGACACACGGTCGGACAACACGCCCATAGGGGCAGGCTGAGTGTCACACACGGCTTAGACGCACGCCCTTGTGTCTACCTGTGTGGACAAATACAAGGCTTTTTTCCAAGCCATTTGCCACCCATAGTTATACACATACATTTTTACATCTCTATAACAATTTACATACTTAATTGAGCAATTATATATCCAAAATCAAGGCTCAAGCATGGCATCCTCACTACAACACATGCATGCACATGACATTTCTCTTATTCAAGTCCAAAGTTACCAAAGCACATATAATTTATATATAATTGGTTTACCTCTAATTTATCCATTTATATCATGATTATCAACATGCCAACAAATCTAATTTAAATCTTCAAGTATTCATGCCTTATAACAAAATCCACGTCTTCAAAGCATTGGCACATAAATGTATACAAAATTTGATTTACAACCATTTAAGCCATATAAGCAAATTTGCATGGCTACCCTCAACATCAATCTATTAACTATTACAAGCCAATACATTTGGCTAACTTATAAATACATATTCAAAAAGTGACTTAGTCCTTATACATTCCATAAAATTAAGAGGGTTGCATCCATTTTTACCAAACGTGATAACTTGATAGTGTGATGACATCTTCGGCAATCTCCAACCCAAGCTAGCAAAAATTAACCTATAAGAGATGAAGGGGAGTAAGCTATACAGCTTAGTAAGTTCATATGAATATAATAAGAAATTTTATTAATATGCTTTTACCAAATTCTTACAACATGCTCTCAAGGTATCACAATTATAATTACATATTAATCCACTATTTGATCAAATTCCAGTCAAGCTGTCTACTCGAGTCATAGACACTAAATTATTTATATCTGGATCTATGGAGCTCTAATTTAAGATTCATTAATTTTACTAAAACTAGTCTCACATATCTTCCTACCATAAAATTTTTAGAATTTTTGGTTTAGCCAATTAGTACAGTTTATTCTTCAAAGTTACCCCTTTTTCGCTGTTTGATAGTTTTGACCCCTCTTCGTTAAAAATTAATTATCTTCTCATACGGGTTCGAATGATGTTCCTGTTTGTTTATTTTGAAGATAGACTCATTAAAGAATCTAATCATATAAATTATAGCACATAATTATTTTCTTAAAATATTTTATGATTTTCCCAAATCAGAAAAGGGATGCCAAAAACATTCTGACTCTGTCTCATGAAAATTCAAATATCTCATAATTTGATATTCTTTTTCTTATACCGTTTCTTCTATGTGAAAATAGGCTAAATAAGATTTAATTACATATTTTATTAAACCTATAAATCACTTTCTATTATTTGTGGTGCATTTTCAAAGTCGGACTGTTGTTACTGTCCAAAACTGTTTTAGTATAAAATAATGATAACTAAGACCAATTATTCCAACCATCATGGTATAAATACATATCTTACTCATTCGTATCCTTACCAATAATGCATCATAAACCGAATTCACTTCACATGAGTTATATGTAAATACCTATACCACTCGTAATACGGTCACATACCTTATCGTTTTGAACGTACCCGTTAGATCATTCAAAATACCAAGGGTTACTTGGAAAACTCATACATATAATATTGTTTCAATGTCATATCCCTGATATGGTCTTACATGAAATATCATATCGATGCCATGTCCCCGACATGGTCTTATACGAAATCACATACCGAGGCCATATCCCGGATATGGTCTTATACGGAATCTTAATAACCTTATTGTTTTGACATTTGTACCCTATTCATCTCTAAGATTCATTTGGGATTTCTCATTAATCGGAACTTCATCATAATCATCATTGATAAATTTCATGGAAAAAAATGTACAATTCATGCAATATCAAAATATAAAATACATAACATAAGGAAGTATCATTTACACATGAACTTACCTCGACACCAAGGTTATCAAAAAAGAACCTAACCATCGATTCCTTGTTTTTCCGCCATTCTAGGTATGACCCTCAATTTCCTCGATTATTGAGCCTGAAAATTTGAACAAAACCCTAGCCATGGCTTTCATGGGGGTTTCGGCTAGAGCAAGAAGATGGAGGCCAATTTTGGCTATTTTGGGCTCTTAATTCATTTATACTAGATTACCTAAATGCCCCTAACTTAAAAATAGTTCATTTCACCTATCTTATGCCCATTTTTGTCCAAAAAATGTCCAATGGTCCAATTACTATATAAAGACCTCTAATTTAACGTCCATAGCAATTTGACACCTTTAACATCTAGAACTCACATTTTGTACTTTTTACGATTTATTCCTTTTGACCAAATTAAGTGCCCAAACGTCAAAGTTTTTAAAAGAGAATTTCACAAATTCATCCCGTGAAATCGTGGACCATAAAAATACAATAAAAATAAATTTTCTTATGTCAGATTTGTGGTCCTGAAACCACTATTTCGACCAAGTCCAAAAATTTAGATGTTACAACTTTCCCCCTTTAGAGATTTTCGTCTCCGAAAATCTTACCAGAAAATATTGCTTTCACACTTATGAAGCACTTTCACCAATTCCTCAAAATCACAAGTCGATTGAAAGGTTGAATATCCCTTCCAAGTCACCTTTAAACTTTAGCACACTGTGTCAAAACGTATCATTACGATCTCAATTTCTTTCACAGTAATACATACACTCAATTTGTCTGTCAATCAAACTCTGTACACACGAAAATGATTATATAGATCTTCCTTTGTCAATTCTTCAATCACTACCTAGTTATCATCTTCCTTTTTTCGAATAAGATAATCTTGGTAAGGAATCTATAATGATTCTATCTCATAGCACACTAGTATCATCATTGACTGTATCAGTCCTAAATACCCTTGATTCTCGATTTTCATCTACTGACCAATCAATATCTGAATGCGAACTCAAAAATAACATGTAACCAACACTTCTACCAGATCATTTACTTAATATAACTTCACGACTCATTACTCTAGGATGGAAAAACGAGCTACCACAGAGTTTCGTACCACAAGATTTCCTATATAGGCTTTAGATTCATTTTTACGCAAATTCTCTCTCAAAATAATAGTAACAACAACAATAACAGAAGTCAAATATGACTTGCAATTTCAACATCAGAGGTAATCTCATTCTGAACTCGTTTAAATTTCCACTCACTGACACATTTCAGAACTTTTCAACTTTGCTATCATGCACAGATCATTCAAACTTTCACGTGTGCAATAACCTTATTAACCATAACAACATTGACTCGTAGTAATTTCATTCAAGCAAATCAATCCAATAGGTACATCTCTGTATCATACTTTCTAGAATAAAATTTCTTCCTTTAGACTATCCATCTATATATATTCTCATGAATGCACAAAATTTATTCCCTTAGTTGAAAACATATTTATACACACATAATTCAAATCACATTTCAACAAATCACCTCACTCTGATAAAAATAACTAAGTTGATCTCAATTATTGAATAATGATATATATCAAAATACCCTTTTCTACATACTGAGAAAAATAACTTATATACATAATCTTTTTTAAATTCTCTTATCATACTAATCAAAGGTCTTACAACATATTAATTCAGGGAAACCACGATATTCTGATTAGCTTACTGACCTTAGTTATACTCACCGGAAGAAAGAAAACCCCTATACAATTCAAGCTTGAAATTTTTTCATACATACCTTCATCAATAACATTTCTTGACACAAAAATCAGAGAAATCCAGGTACTAAAATTCCACAAATACTATCATAGTAAACATAGTCATAACAGACCAAGAAACATACTTTAGAAATGAGTCATGTCAGATAATCCGCACAATAAGAATGAAGAAACCCCAAGTATGATTTCTCATCAGAAATCTGAGAACATAACTCATAATAATAATGAAGATCTGGATAATCTCAGAGAGAAAGTCAGAAGAAGACAATACTCAACAATTTCCAGAATCCCATCATAATAGAAATAATACACTTTCCAAATATTTTACATAAGACAGAACAACATTTGATAGAAACAGAAGAATAGTTTCATATAAACTTTTGCCATCAACTTCATTTCGAACATACTAAAATAGAGTTCCAAAGAGAGAGATAAAATAATACTGATGATGACCCAATTAGACTAACAGTACTTTCATTTAATATCAGAGTCAGCCAACATGTTCATACAATAAAAGTTTCGTTAGAAAGAGAACGATCGCACACCTATCTTTGAGAACGAGGAATGCATAGAATATCCCAAGGAGGTTATGAAAATCCATTTAACCATAACTATCACACACAGACATCTTATCAACTTAATTTTTTTTACTTCTTTGACTAGTTTCATTATCATGAACTTCGTATCTCAATACTTACTAACAAAAACCAATTCGGAATATATTTTTAGTAAACACATCTTTAAACTTAATACTCACTTGAGTCGAATAACCGAGACCAAATTTTCTTATTTAACCATGTCATTACGAAATCTGGAAAATCTTTAACACCTTCTAGTATATCATCCAAAACTGTTCTCACTTCCCAAACTATTTTCATTTCTGAATGTATTACTACTTATCACTTCACTACTGAACTCTTTAGTTTCCCACTTATGATCTTAGTAACCATAATTCATGCAAAAAAAATTTCACAGAAGCAACACTGGTAAGGAGGTGAGGTCATAATGCCTCTAACTTGACTCTCAAAAACACATACATAAGACTCAACATTTATCATCAATAATATTGTTACAGTCATATGGTGCACTCCAAGCAAGTTAACATGCTCGTTTATTCTACAAATGCTTTGTCATCCACAATTTTCATACAATGATTGTCGAATCCTTCCTTCTAAAAGGAGATTATTTTAAAAAAACGGGTTCGACTTTTTGAAAAATAAAAAAAAATGGGAGTCGCCACCAATCAGTTTAAGTGTGATTGAACCACCTTCAAACCACTTTTGTTTGAAATCATTTGTTTTGGTTTACAAAATCAAGAAAACGGGTTCGAGAGTTGGTTACTTACGAGGAAGGGTTAGCACCCTCGTAATGCCCAAAAAATTAGTACCAAATTGAATAACTTTCCCTCTTTAATGCTAGAATTTTGAAATTATTTAAAAATATGACCCCTTTTGAAATTAAAATAGTTCGAGTTTAAAATCGAGATTTCTTCATTCCAAAAGAATACGAATATCACATCCAGCATGATAGGACACAATATTGTAAAACTCTTGTAACTGAAATCACCTCGTAATTTATAAAATCATTTAGAAGGGTATTTTAGGCATTTAGACAAACGGGAAATCGCAACCCAGCATATTAGGGCACTATTTCCCGAATTCCTGAATACAAAAAAAATTGCCTTTATTTTTGGAAAAAAACATTTCTTTATTTATGTTTTAACGATACTGCAATAAAAATAATATATTTCAGGGTAAAATTAAACTATTATAATACATGTTTTGATACAAATATAGCATAGAAGATACAATATAACATTCATATTTCATGTGATTAAACATAGGCAACATAAATTACATGCATTAATGTTTCATAGCAAATAAAGCAAGTAAGATATGCCAATATAAGTTACAAATACGACATGAATAATTTTTATACCAACATAATTTTGATAACAATAAATAATGCATGCAATAGGAGTATGTATATATAAACTTTCAACATATAAAGCAAGTAAGATATGCCAATATAAGTTACAAATACAACATGAATAATTTTCATACCAACATAATTTTAATAACAATAAATAATTCATGCAGTAGGAGTATGTATATATAAAATTTCATAAAAATAAAAAATAATAATAATAAAACAAGAAAACAACACATTTAGGGTAATAAATGATAATGGACAAAAATATAACATATTTAATACATATTTTGAAATAATAAAAATGATTTTTATACTATTTTCTAGAATATAATACATATATTTAAAAAATATTTAATTAATAAATTTATATATAATAAAATATAAATAATATATCCATATAAAATAATATAATAATATATAATATAATAAAATAAATGGATTTCCAATATTGAATAATAAAGTATATAAATATAACATATAATTTTTAATATTAAATAGTAATATTTTAAAATAAATAAATTTATAAGTGTAAGAGGACTAAAATCAAAAGCAATTAAAAACTTTGGGCTAATTAGAAAAATATAAAAATTTTTGGGCCTATTTGGAAAGCGCATTAAAATCGAGGGACTCACTGAGCAATTTACCCTAATCCGAAAACGACACCGTTTCCACGGATACAGTTTTAAAGTCACAGTGAGGACCAAATTGAAACAAAATTAAAATGTTAGGGCTAAATTAAAAATAAAAATAAAATGAAATTATAAAGATTGAAAATGCGGAAGGACCAATTGGGCAATTAACCCATTTTTCAAAAACACACGGATCCTCCTCGAGTCATGGGTCAACACGCGGATCCTCTGCTGAAACAGTGCCGTTTTAGTGCTTATTGAACTAAGCCAAAACGACACCGTTTTCATAGTGCTATAAATGTCAAAACTTTAACCTAAAATTCATTTTACAATGGGTTTTAAAAAAAAAAGTTCGAAACTCTCTGAAGGGGAGAAGAGAGGAGTCCTCGGCTTCGGCCTTCGACCACTGAGCAGCACATGCCAACGCGCCATACGCGCCACCACACACGGTGGTCAAAGGGTTAAAAACCCTCGTCCTCTCAAGCGAAATACAGGTAACCTCTTCTTCCTTTTTAGTATCAACAATTTTTTTGTAAAAACGCTTCGTATACTCGTTGAAAAATGAATAACAGAGTATGAAATTTAAATCACCTTTTAAAGCAACTACTTGAACTTCTCTGAATATTCATATATTTGTTCTCTTTTGTATATATTTCGTATGTATAAAAAAAAAGCCTCCTTTTTACAGTGAAATTATTTGGCTTTTATAGCCTCTGAAAACAAATTTACAATCTGTGATTTTATTTTCTTGCCATATTTGCTACTGTTTTTCTTTCATCTTTTGCAGGTAATGACGAAAATTTCGGTGATGAACAGTGACAATCAGGCACTGGTGACGATTCACTGGTGCACTGATTGGGGCGATGATGCTAGCGTTGATTTGCGCATTGACTAAGGCGCGATTCGGGGATGGAGTCACGGGGTGAGGCGAAGAGGCGTGTCTGTTGAGATGCTTGTGGCGCCTAGGGTTTCTGAAACCCTAGGCTTTTCCGTCTTCTGTTAATAGTTTGGGCCTCTTGGGCCCCATTCGTTTTTTGGGTTAAGGGTGTAACGAGTATAGGGTTATTGGTTTTTTTGGGCCAGTTAGGCTACACTGAGTTGGGTCAATGGTGTAACGGGCTAGTGGGTTTAGGTATAACCAGGTGTAGGCTTATTGGGTTAAAAATGTAACCAGGTTTTGGGCTTTGTACGTGGACTATACAAAACTGTTTATTTTATTTTTTATTTGTTTTTTATTTATTTATGGGCCCGTGTAAATTTGGGTTGTTATAGCTACCCCTCTTTGCTTATTACTGTGAAACAGGAATAGAGCAAAGATTATAAAAGGATCAAATTTGCCCGGCCTGGACAAATCTCGAAATCTTGATCCTCATCTTCCTCAAAAGTATTCTGATAGCTTCAGGAATGTCAAATTGGCTATCTTCAACCTGCTTCTTGCAAACTAAGGAATGCTAGATCTGTTATCTTCGATCTGCTCTCTGACAATATAGAGACGCCAAATCTGATATCTTCAATCTGCTTTCTGACAATACAGAGACGCCAAATCTACTATCTTCAATCTGCTCCTTGTAAACCCAAGGATGTCAAATCATCTTGGATCTGCTTCAATGCAAAAAAATCTGAAGGTTAGATCTGCTATGACTTCGATCTGCTTTCCGTCGAATATGAAGATGCCAAATCTGTTTCTTCAATTTGTTCTCTGACAATACAGATATGCCAAATCATCTTAGATCTGCGTCAGCGTAAACACGTGAAAGCCAAATCTGCTATGTCTTTGATCTGCTCCTTGTAAACGCAAGGATGCCCAAATTATCTTGGATCTACTCCAATGTGAAAACATCCGAAGGTTAGATCTGCTATGTCTTCGATTTGCTCTCCGTCGAATATGGAGATGCCAAATCTGTTTCTTCGATTTTTTCTCTGACAATACAGAGATTCCAAATCATCTTAGATATGCTTCAGCGTAAACACGTGAAAGCCAAATCTGCTATGTCTTCGATCTGCTCCTTGTAAACGCAAGGATGCCAAATCATCTTGGATCTACTTCAATGTGAAAACATCCGAAGGTTAGATCTGCTATGTCTTCGATTTGCTCTCTGTCGAATATGGAGATGCCAAATCTGTTTCTTCGATTTGTTCTCTGACAATACAGAGACGCCAAATCTGTTATCTTCGATCTACTCCCTAACAATATAGAGACGCCAAATCTGCTATCCTCCATTTGCTCCTGGTAAACGCAAGGATGCCAAATCATCTTGGATCTGCTTCGATGTAAAAAAAATCTGAAGGTTAGATCTGTTATGTCTTCGATCTGCTCTCCGTCGAATATGGAAATGCCAAATCTGTTTCTTCGATTTGTTCTCTGACAATACAGAGATGCCAAATCTGCTATCATTGATCTGTTCCCTGACAATACAGAGACACCAATTCTGACATCTTCGATCTGCTCCTTGAAAACGCAATGATGCCAAATCATTTTAGATCTACTTCAGCATAAACACCTGAAGGTCAGATCTACTATGTTTTAGCCTGTTACCCTACTGCTTAGGGAGTTAAGGCGCATCAATCTTCATTGTCCCTTGAAGGACATAACCTGAATAATGTGTATGAGTTTATGCCTAATGATTAGAATGCTATGATCGAAATGAGTCAAATGCTCCTAATTAAACCTGTTATAATGCAAAATGTTTATGAATATGACCCCTATTCCAAACATCACTACTCATTCCTTCGTCGAAACTCATCCTTATGTCTCTCAAAATATCATTCCTACTCAGCCTAGGTTTGTACCATTTTTCAAATGTTATAACCCATCGAAAAATGTCTGTAAGATGATCCTCTCTTAAGATCGAATCGTTTGATTTGTCCAATCATCATTTTGGACTAAAGAAAGAATTTCCTCGAGTTCTTTCAAATCTCACTTATGTGAATTCCTCGAACAATTATTCTGTTTTAGTTTCTTGTATTATCTAGAAATTTCTAGAGTAATGAGCAAAACTTCATTTGTGAAAATTATTTAGTTCATCTATCATTATTTTAATGCAACATACTTTAAGAATAATGGAAGATGAATTTAATCTTGAGAATAATTGAATTTGTCAAAAATACAAAGGAAATTAATCTGATAGCATATCTTTGAGAAGAAAGAGAATCTAAAGATAGCAAACAGGACAAAAGTTAGATGCCTTAGATATCGCCGCTTGAGCATCTGTTGACCAGCTCCATGAAGGCTTTCTTGAGTTCAACATCTATTTAAGAGATCCAAAGTACTTTGTTGATGCCCCGATTTGCAACACGCTTCACTCTTTGTTGAGTCAGATATAGCAAGATTACCGTGTGCTCTACAAAATTTGAGCTACCCTTTCGGGTTTTCAACTCAAAACCCCTTTGGTCACAAAGTACCATTTGCGGGTTTTCACCTTGGCCTCTCTATTTTTTTTTTGTTTTTTTCGAAAACTCAAGGCGCCCTTTGCGGATTTTCGCCCTGAATTCTTCTTTCTTTTAGAAAAAGTACTTTTTGACTGAGTCTGAATTCACTGGATTGGGTAAACTCTTCCCATCCATTTCCGTTAAGATCAATGCACCTCCAGAGAAGACCTTCTTAACGACATACGACCCTTTCCAATTTGGCATCCATTTTCCTCTAAAGTACTTCTGAATGGGAAGGATCTTTTTTAGCACAGGATCCCCTCGTGGAATTCTCTTGGTCGCACTTTCTTGTCGTAAGCTCGCATCATTCGCTTCTGATACATCTTACCATGACGAATGGCCCTTAGCCTCTTTTCCTCAATCAAGTTCAACTGATCATATCGTGATTGTATCCATTCAGCTTCATCCAACTTTATCTCAGACAAGACTCGGAGAGACGGTATTTCCACTTCAATGGGTAACACTACTTCCATCCCATAAACCAACAAGAAAGGAGTTGCCCCAGTAGAGGTTCTGATGGACGTTCGGTAGGCTAAGAGTGCAAATGGTAATTTCTCATGCCAATCTTTGTAGGTTTCAGTCATTTTCCCCACTATCTTCTTAATGTTTTTGTTAGCAGCTTCTACTGCCCCATTCATCTTTGGGCGATATGGAGATGAATTATGGTGCTTAATCTTGAACTGACTGCAAACTTCTGCTATCGTTCTGTTGTTCAAGTTCAATGCATTGTCTGATATGATCCTTTCAGGCATCCCATACCGACAAATGATCTCTTTCTTCAAGAATCGACTCAAAGCCAACTTAGTAAAATTCGCATAAAAAGCAGCCTCTACCCACTTCGTGAAGTAATCAATGACCACAAAGGTAAAGTGATGCCCATTTGAAGCTTTTGGTGATATTGGCCCAATGACATCCATGCCCCACATGGAAAAAGGCCATGGAGAAGTCATAACATGTAGAGGTAAAGGTGATACATGAATCTTGTCTCCATAAATCTAACATTTATGGCATTTCTTACCGTAGTTGATACAATCCCCTTCCATAGTAGACCAATAATATCCAAACCTCATGATTTGTCTAGCCATCGTGAAACCATTAGCGTGCGTCCCACAAACACTCTCGTGAAATTCTTCCAAGATTAACTTAACTTCCACGGCGTCAACACATCTCAACAGTACTTGGTCCTTTCTTCTTTTGTACAAGATGTCCCCATCCAAAACGTAGTCGCAGGCTAATCTCCTTAAAGTTCACTTATCATTTTCAGTTGCCTGTTCTGGGTATTTACAATCTCTCACATATCGCAATATATCCTAATACCAAGGGTTATCATCCTTTTCTTCTTCCTCAATGTTACAACAGCGAGCTAGAGCCTCAAAGATACTTATCTGTATGGGTCTCATCTCCTCCTCTTTATTTGCTTTAATTATTGAAGCCAAGGTTGCTAGAGCATCTGCCATCTAGTTTTCATCTTGTGGGATATAATTGAAGGTAATGTCATCGAATTCCTCAAGTAACCCCAAAACTACCTTTCGATAATTAATCAATTTAGGATCCCTTGTCTCCCATTCACCTCTAAGCTGGTAAATTACCAACGCAGAGTCTCCATATACTTCCAAGGTTCTTATTCCTCGTTCTATAGCTGCTCGGATCCCCATGATGCATGCTTCATACTCAGCCATATTGTTCAACTGTTAAAATCCAATTTACATGTGAATGGATAATGATCCCCATTTGGGGATAACAAGACTGCCCCAATTCCATTTCCTACCGCATTGGATGCGCCGTCAAAATTCATCTTCCATGGACGTTCTTCAATAGTTGCCACATACAATAACTCCTCATTAGGGAAATCAAAGTTTAATGGCTCATAATCTTCTAGAGCTCTGCTTGCCAGAAATTCTACTATCGTACTCCCTTTTATAGACTTTTGACTCACATAGACTATGTCAAATTCTGAAAGCAATATTTGTCACCTTGCCATTCTTCCATTTAGTGCTGTTGACTCCATCATGTACTTTAATGGATCAAGTTTTGAAATTAGCCAAGTTGTATGATATAACATATATTGCCTCAAATTTCGAGTCATCCAGATTAAAGCACAACACAATTTCTCAATTGGCAAATATCTCATCTCACACTCTACGAATTTCTTGCTGAGGTAGTCTATTGCCTTCTCTTTTCTTTCCGATTCGTCATGTTGACCAAGCACACATCCCATAGAATTACTAAACACTGATAAGTATAGAATTAATGGTTTATCCGGACTAGGTAGGGATAGTACTAGAGCGTTTAGCAAGTATTTCTTGACTTTGTTAAAGGCATTCTGGCATTCTTCATTCCAAGTACCTTGGTTGTGTTTTCGAATGAGGCGAAATATAGGATCACATTTCTTAGTTAATTGTGAAATAAACCGAGCAATATAATTCAACCTTCTAAGAAACTCCGAACTTCTTTCTGAGTACGTGGTGGAGGCAAATCTCGTATGGCTCTAACTTTGTCTGAGTCAACTTCTATTCTCTTTTCGATGACCAAAAAGCCTATAACTTCCCTGACCTAGCTCCAAAAGTGCACTTTGCTGGATTAAGTTTTAATTGAAACTTCCGTAATCTCAGGAACAACTTCCTCAAAACTTCAATATGTTCCTCCTCCGTTCGAGATTTGGCAATCATATCATCAACATACACCTCAATTTCTTTGTGTATCATATCATGGAATAAGTTTACCATAGCCCGTTGGTATGTTGCCCCTGCATTCTTTAATCCAAACAATATTACTTTGTAACAAAAGGTGCCCCATAATGTTATGAAAGTGGTTTTATCCATGTCTTCCGGATGCATCTTGATCTGGTTGTACCCCGAGAAACCATCCATGAAGGAGAACAATGAATATCCCGCTGTGTTGTCTACCAAAGTGTCTATGTGTGGAAGAGGGAAATTATCTTTTGGGCTAGCTTTGTTCAGATCTCTGTAATCAACGTACATTCGTACCTTCCCATCCTTCTTAGGGACTGGTACAATGTTAGCTACCCATTCAGAGTACTTTACCTCTTGTAAGAATCCTTCATCGAACTGCTTCTTGACTTCGTCCTTTATCTTCAATATGATATCTGGTCTCATTCTTCTCAACTTCTGTTGGACTGGTTTGCAATCCTGTCTTATTGGAAGACGATGTATCACAATATTAGTATTTAACCCTAGCATATCTTGATAGGACCATGCGAAGATATCCTTGAACTCACATAGCAACTCAATCAGTCCTTGCCTTGTGTCCTCGGCAATATGCGTGCCGATTTTCACCTCTTTCCCTTCCTCTAGGGCTACATTCTCTATTGCCTCTTTCTCATGGGGCATAATTTGTTTCTCCTCTTGTTTTACCATCCTCAACAGATCCAGAGACACATCACAATCCTGGACATCTTCAAAATCCTGATATTCCTCTAAACACATGTCCTGCTCGTGAGAGAAATCAGGATTTGTATTATCAGTGCTCATGCCATTGATATCTAGGGACCTGTGAAGTATAAAGAATATACAAAAAATGAATGAATTTAAGAATGACTATTTATGTGCTATGAATGAAAGAATAAGAATTGCAAAAGTTTAATGGAATATTGGTTGATAAAAATGAAACAATACTCGTTCAAATTGATAAAAGTTATGTTTTATTAAAAAATAATAGATGATCATAAGCCCATTCCACAAATGTAATCCTATTACTCCTAGGCCCTAGAGTAATAAGAATATTTCGAGAATTACTCTGAAAAATTCCTAAAGACTACATGAAGTTCCTCCGCAGTCCAATTGTTCAGAGAGCTTCCCGGTTCGTAAGGGCGAATACCCTTAAGGTTTCCTTGCTCCGATCCTTCGTCGTGTATAGCATTAATCTGATGACTTTCTTCTATAAGTAACCCTCCTGATATAAAGGCTTGGGATATTAGAGGGAATGTCATCAGCTCCCACTCCATTTCTCTTCCATTATGGCGCGCCCTTATTCCCTCTTGGCGGTTCTCAACTTCCTTCCTCCATTGCTTATAGTCTGGCTTGAAGCCCAGACCAAAGCGATCTTTCTTCTCTTTCAGTTCTGGGATTTGAGTCTCTCATTGCAGGTATTTTCCTAACCTTCTTCTTAGTAAGACTCTCTTTCCCACCATCATTTGTAGAGCCATCCTCGTGGCTCTTGCTATCTTTGGCACCGGTGGCTCACTCCCTTCTAAAATGAAGGTTACATTCACAAATTCTAAAGAGCGAAAGGAACACTCAATAGACTCTTCGTTCGTCTCGACATAAGGGTCCTTGTTAGTGACTGTGGCTATAATGTCCTCCTCCACATTATAGTTACTAGCCGTCCATCCGTCACTAACTTTAATTTCTGGTACAACGATGAGGGCACCGCTCCCGCTTAGTGTATCCATTGCCTCCCTAATAAGCAATTATAGGAGGGCTTGATATCCATCACCAAGAAGTCTACTTCATATATACTCGGCCCAATTTCCAAGGGGATGTCAATCCTTCCTATCACATTCCTTTCTGTACTGTCGAAGGCTCTTACCATATTTTGACATGTATTCATGTGAGAACCGTCAATGGGTAATCTGTTCAATGTAGACAACGGTAGAACATTCAAAGCCGATCCATTATCGATGAACACGCTTGGGAGTGTGTACCCCTTATATCGAGTGGTGATGTGCAAGGCCTTTGTTGACCCCCTGCCCCCTGGTGGGATTTCATCATCATTAAAGTAGATGAAATTATTCGCACTTATGTTATTCACCAACCGGTCCAGCTTGTTAACAGATATGTCATGGGTGACATATGTTTCATTGAGCACCTTTAGCAATGTATTCTGATGCACCTCAGAACTCAGAAGTAGAGCCAATACTGATATGCGAGTCGGCTGCCTACGCAACTGCTCGACCACACTATACTCGCTATGCTTAAGGAACTTTAGAAATTCCTTAGCCTCCTTCTCTTTTACTGGCTCCTTAACAGGCACTTCAGCCTTTTTCTCCTTTTCAGCACTAACATTCTTTGATTTTGTGGGCTCCTCTTTGACACCCACCGTATCATACTGCTTCCTACTTCATGTATGGGAACCCTCAACTTGTACATCTTTAGACGTATTGGCTATATTTTCCTCCTCCGGCACTGTCCCACTTCAGTCATAGCTCTATGGTACCCTCTTGCTATCCTTATAAGGGAAATGCGTAGGCTTATGGATAATGACCTTAGGCTCCATTTGTGCCCCCACTTCACTATTCCCCAGCAGGGAAATAATAATCCTTGGCCGGCTAGTTCCTTTCTGTTTATCCTCCAGCACACATACTTGTTTTTCACAAGAGCTACCTTTAAAAATTTGTAGTTATTTGTTGTCCATAAAGCCTTGCACCAAGGCCTTGAATTTTTCACAATCTTGAACTTCATGTCCTTCTTTCTCATGGAACTTACCATAGTTCCTTGTTTCTCTTCTCTCATTTTTAGAGGTTAACATACCTTTCTTCATCATCTCCTCCCAAATCACCTTCATGGGCATCCTTACCCCAGCAAAATTTTCCTTCATTCTCCTCTCACTGGCTTCGCCAATGGCGATCACTCCTTGATCGCCATGATTTGGCAACGGGTTTCCAGTATTAGGGTTATTGTCGAACTTCACTACCCCCATCTTAATAAGCCTCTCTACGACCTTCTTAAAACTGGTACAATTTTTGATCGAATGTCCCGGTATTCAAGCATGGTATTCACATCTGGCGTTTGCATCGTACCATTTAGGATATGGGGGCTGTAGTGGTTTCAAGTGAAATGGAGCAATAGCATGAGCATTGTATAAGCTTTGATAAAGCTCACGATACGTCACGGGGATAGGTGTGAACTACATCTTTTCAAAATTCTATCTTGTACCCGACTCTTGCATTTGAGAACTCTATTGCTCATCCGCAGCTATTTTAGGTTGACCAACTGTGATTGCCTTTGTATTGAAGGTGCTTGTGTTATTCACTTCACTATCCTTTCTCCTTGGGGCCAATCTTTTGGTCGCTTCCCCTTCAATTTTGCCACCCCTTATGGCATTCTCGATCATTTCACCCGCCATGACTATATCTTTGCCGAAGCTTTTAGTGGTGCTCCCAATCATGTGAGTGATGAATGGAGCCTTTAGAGTGTTGATGAACAACATGGTAGTCTCCTTTTCCAACAACGGTAGTTCAACTTGTATTGCCACCTCTCTCCATCTCTGTGCATATTGCCTAAAATTTTCATTAGGCTTTTTCTCCATGTTTTGCAGCGTGATCCTATCTGGAGTCATGTCAGTCACATGATTGTACTGCTGCATGAAGGCCTGTGCAAGATCCCTCCATGAACTTATTTTGGCCCGACTCAGTTGATTATACCACTTGGTTGCTGCTCTAATTAAACTGTCTTGGAAACAGTGGATCAACAGTTGATCATTATTCACATACCCAGTCATCCTCCTACAGAACATCTTAATGTGGGCTTCTGGGCAAGTAGTCCCATTGTACTTCTCAAATTCTGGCATTTTGAATTTGTGAAGAAGCACCAAGTCTGGGACCAAGCTTAGATCTTTGGCATCAACTCTATGATGCCCATCAGCATTCTTTAAAGCCTTGAATTTTTCCTCCAACCATTTACAGCGTTCTTCTAACTGTCTTGCAGCCTCAGTTCTAAAATCCTCTTTTTCAGCCATGTCTAAGTCAGGAATGACAGGATTTGCGGGATTGTCGCCCAAATTAAATCCTGAACCAGTTGGGAAATTTATGGGAATCCCAATATTGACCGATCCTTGTTGAGGCCTTATAGAGACAGACGGCGTCCTAGGAAGTGCCTCAATTGGTGTAGGCACATGGGGTGGGGTGAAACCTGGAGGATGATCCTCACCATTCTCACTAGTAATTGTCATGGGAGCCTTTCCCTTATTAGTGGCCCTCAGTAGTTGAGCCATCTCAGCCATCATGTTCTTTTGAGCCTCCAACATTTGCTCCCTTATGTCGTTTTGCATTTTTGCCAATTGCTCTTGCAATTGGTCTTGCATGTCCTTCTGTAGCTGTTCAAATCTTTGGCCCATATTCTTTGACTTAGCGCGCGTACTGTAGGAATGTGTTGCTTCCAGATTTTCTTTCTCTTACTCTCTTTCTCCCTAATAATTTTAACTAATTAGGGTCTTTCTATAACCTTGAATATATATGATGCAAGGAGATGCTACGAAATGAAAATGCATGAATGCAAGAAGATGTCGATTCTGATTCAATTTCATTTTAGAAAACGTTATTTAAGGAACAAAAATCTTTTTACAAAACGGATTACAAATACGCTTTCGCCCATAGGCCTAGAGTCTTAACCCTATCTAATAACAATACTAACTCTCATCCTCTGTCTGACGATGACTCATACATTATACCCAATGTTCTAGCTTGTACCGCCAAATCCTGCAAGTGTTCAGCAACCTCTCGAATCTGAACTAAGGCTTCTCCCATGAGATAAACCCTATTTCTAACTTGATCCTGAAGATGGTGAAGTTCTCCCTTCCACTATTTTTCTCTTGCCTCGAGCTGTCCAATCCGTAGCTCACAATCCTGTAGTGCTACTTCCAACCCTCCAATATCATGCTTCATTTCCTCGATCTTATTTAAGCTTGCCTTTAACTCGATCGCAGAGTTACGACTTCGATGATGATGAAGAGATCGTCCAAGTTCGGCCACCTTAGTTTTTAATCCTTGATTTTCCTTCTCTAGGGCCTGATTACGCGACTGCATCTCTTGGAACTTCTTCTCCCAATACTCGACCTTGGCTCTTTCTTCTTGAATCTCTTGCTGCGACTGCTCTGAAGATCTCCCTAATCTGACCCTTTTCAACGTTACCTGAGCCTTCTTGTAGTGCGTCTTTAAATCATCTCGATCTTCCTCGATCTTTCTCTTTTCCTTTTTCATCTTCTCGACTTCTATCTTTTGAACATCGATGTCGAGACTCAAGCACATTTTTTCCTCTTCGAGCTTCTCAATCCTTTTTTCAAGCTCCGAATTCTTTCTCTCGAACTCTTGCTTCATAACCTCCAACTCTGATGGAATCACTCGTAAGCTCTCCTCTAATGATCGAGCCACCCCCAAAATCGGCCTAGGGACATTATCATTAACTCTCCTACTAAACCATCCTTTATACTCAAGGGTTGACGTCGAGCCTTCGGTCAAGATCTCCATACAGAAAGGCTTCTTCCAAGCCTCAGAAATCTCTCGCATCCTCTTCTTATAGTGATCTCCTTTATAAGAGAAATCACTTTGAGCTAAACCCTGTGTAGCCGGTATGAACTGCCTCGCTTGATATTGCCTTAGAACAAGCAATGGTGCATATCCAACAACTCCCCAAATTCCTGGCAGGGGGACCCAATCAAAACTGCCACAACGATAAAGGACTTCACTAGCAACCAACCAAGGAGCCTTCCACATAACATCTTCCTCTCGAAGATTCTGAAGAATGTCTATCCACCTCTCCTCTGAAATGTCATCTCTCCTAGGCACGTCTATTGCTTCCTTTAAGGGAGAATAACCCTCAAAGAATACTCGGCAAGGAACCTTATCAAGCTTCTAAAAATGACTGTGGAACCAAACCAACAGTGTAACACCCCTCGCCTGTATCCATCGCCGGAACAGGGTTCGAGGTGTTGCCCGACTTAAACTCAGTGAACCACACAAAAACAGTGCCGAAAAATTTCAATCAATTTAAAACTTTTCTTTTGACATGCAATCTGTCCCATATATGGGCTTACGAGGCCCAAAACATCACTAGCCAACACCTTTGGCTAAATAATAATATCACATACTCAACATTAAAACCCTATACATGCCATAGACTCGAAATACTAGGATTTACTTACGCCAATAGCTTGAGCTCGACAGTGTGATAATATCTCCGATGAACTCCAACCCCAGCAGGTAACCGAAGTCAACAATCTATAAAACAGAGGAATGTAACAACGGAGTAAGCTTTCATAAGCTTAGTAAGTCTTAAGCAATACAAACAAATAAACGCAATTATACTTCGATTATTCAATTTCTTAAGTGGCCATATTCTAGGTATATTGCCATCTGGCCGAATACACACAAACACATAATGCACGTTCAGCATTCTTATCACACTTACTCTGAATTCGTATAACATAATTAAATCGAATACTTTCACATACTTTCACACCCTGACCCAGTGTATCATGATCATAGATATAGTTATAACATTTATTCACGTATGTATCACAATTCACGCTTATGATTCATTGCAAATCAAACTCACATATGAGTACATAATGCGTACCTGGCCCACTTAATGTACTGAATGTATTCATTTGTCAACCTAACACGAGGTACCTTAGTCATGGACTTTTCTCAAATCACCGGCATTTCGCCTGTTAGGCTTGAGGCCCGACATCAGTTTACTGGTATTATAGCCTGCTAGGCTCGAAGGCCCAAATAGTATCTCACCGGCATTATAGTTTGCTAAGCTCAAAGGCCCGAATAATCAAGTCAACAAGTTCCATATAACATATTCATATCAATTAAGTACTAACATCATTTGAACGTATATAATTATACATCTCAAACACTTTTCTTTCATCTCATTTTCACACTTAGCATTTGATAGCTTATGCATAATATTTCACTCACGTTCATTTCAAACTTATCATTCGATTATAAAAGCATATTGCATTTTTACCAACATGTTATACTTGCTATTAGGCCATATAAGCATGATACAATACACTATCATTTCATCTTTAACATTCGGCTAAACCCTTATCTTACAAGGAACACCGAATTCACATAACATATCATTTCACCGGCATTACGCCTGCTAGGCACGAAGGCCCGAATACACATCACCAGCACGAAGCTTGCTAGGCACGAAGGCCCGAATACACATCACCGGCACTAAGCCTGCTAGGCACGAAGGCCCGAATACACATCACCAGCACTAAGCCTGTTAGGCACGAAGGCCCGAATATAATACCAGCACTAGGCCTGTAGGATTTATCTCGGATACACATTAAATATCATGTATATTTAATCATATATTAATACATCTCATTCAACATATCACATTCGTAGTCATTTGCAACATTCGGGTATAAGCTCCATATGAACACCATCGTTTACATTTCGGTTCAAAAGTCATTCATAAATATCACATATCCATTTCACCATTCAAACTTAACCGATAGTGACCATTCGACTATAAGTCATATACATAAATTATTTATCGCACAACTTAATTCAAGTAGAACCAAAAGGTCACGATTCACCTAATATATACATATTGCTCACTGATTCACACACAACCTTTCAAATTAACAATTATAAGATGGTTCCGCACATAGTCCATCCTTATCGATAATTTACAATGGTTTTACCCTTACTCACATATATGCCATAGGCATTTTTACCTATGCTTCGCAATTCACATTCATGATTCAATTCCAATCGATTTAACATGCATAAGTACATATCACATACCTTAATAATTTACTTTACGGAACGAATCCACATATCGTATTAGCCCATAGTCTTATAGCACCACACTTTTAATAGTTTACCTCATCGAAGTTCACATTTAATCACTTTAGTGCCAAGCCATATTCGGCTACCACAAAGGACTAATAATAATAATTTTATACACATCATGGTTTCCTTTAGGTATTTAATAATCACGAATCGTGATATCTCCACCAGAACATATACGGCATAGTTTATTCATTGTAACACTCATTTAGTACATCAAATTTCCAAATCCAATTCAACTTAAGCATAATAGCCATAATCGGCTTATAGCCTTAAATCATTACATATTCGACACATTAACTAAATAAAATTTACATTCCCTTTTCCATATTAATTTAACTCTTAGGCATATAAAAAGGAATCAAGCTTAAACACTTAAGAACTTATCTTGAATGTTGCTGAACGATTACAATGGCTATTCGATTACTTTCTCTTTTCCCTTATCCGAATTTTGCCTCTCTATGCTCTTGAGCTTAAATTCAAAGATTTTAAACTAGTCATTATTCGACTATTCGAGCATCACTTTCAAAATATAATATATACATATATATATATTCGAATTTCACACCTACTGATCATAGTAAGCTTATAAGAAATCAATAAGCAACTAATTAACAAATTTTTGTCAATGTTTACCACATAATCATAATTTCACTGCAAGCTGTCTTCCTGAGCAACAGTCACTAAATCATTTATAACTGGAGCTACGGAACTCCAAATCAAGTGCTGTTAATTTTACCTGAAGATAGACTCATATATATTTCATCCATAAAATTTTAAGAATTTTTGGTTTGACCAATCAATACCAAATATTTCTTAAAGTTTCCCCTATTTCACTATTTGAATAATCTGACCACTCCTCACTACGAATCAAATTTCTCATTGTACAGAATTCAAAATATGTTCTAGTTTATTTAATTTGAAACTAGACTCATTTAGGAGTCTAAGAATATAAATTTAATCTTATGAACATTTTTGTACAATTTATAATGATTTTATAAAACAGAATAGAGGATCTAGAAGTCATTCTGACCCTGTCCCACATCACTTCAAATATCTCATTATGGGAAATTATTTTGCTTACACAGTTTGTTTTATAAGAAACTAGACTCATTAAGCTTTAATTAAATAATTTATTCAGCTTCTAACGCATCTCCCACAATTTATGGTGATTTTCCAAAGTCATGTTACTGCTGCTGTCCCAAACAGATTTATTACCAAATCACTCTTTCACACATACCTTGCATGCATGTTATTTAAACATGCATATCACCAATCAATCATTACATATCTATAATTTTACTTAAGCATAATCTTCATTTCATCATTTTAAAGCACAACATGTTAGCTGATTTTTCCCTTAGCATCTAAGGCACATGTATGCTCATTTGCTTGGCTCAACTTCACTTATCTTCCATTTTTCATCAAAAGGACATGAAACAACAACTGTTTCCTTCATTTTAATTCATGACCGAATGCTCACAACACAACCAAAAATCAAAATATGCTTCATGAGTTAGGGTAGAATCAAGAAGAACTCATGAACATCAAGATAGAAGCAAACTACCATGAACTTACCTTGGATTTTTCTTCCCCAAGTGACCGAACATTCAAGAGCTCTTTTCCTCTCCTTTCTCTTCTATTTTTAGCTTTCATGAACAAGAATGAACAAAAACCTTCCTTTTCTTCCTTTTTTTTATTCTATTACTAAACATTTTATGACACAAAATAACATATATTATTTGTGCCATACTTATGCCATAACTTCAATAAAAAAATTTGCACATGTTGTCTACCATTAACACCATGGCCGGCCACTACACATAAAATGGGGAGTTTGACATGCAAATCCTCCTATTTTGCACTACTATTTATTAGGCCACTACATATTAGCCTATAGCATTTTCAAAAATTTTCACATAGGTCCTATTTCATAATTTCACTCACAAATGGCAGAATCAAAGCATGGGATTTTCACACATGCACTTTCACATGAAATAACACATAATATAACATTTGATTATTTTTGGGACTCGGTTTTGTGATCCCGAAACCACTTTCCGACGAGGTCCAAATTAGGGCTATCACAAACAGCAACTGTGCACATCCAATGAATCAAGCCTCGCCGGTCCTCCGACATGCACTCAAAGATCTAAATGTCTCAGCTAGGATTGCTGGTACCAGTGTATTCTGCTTACCGACACGATCAAAAAAATCCGCAACTGCCTCACCTATGTGCCCCAACGCCTTTGGGAAAATCACCATGCCGTAAATGCTCAAAGCTAGGACGTCGACCCTTTTCTTCACGTCTGGATATGTCGATATCAAATCCCTCAAAACGGCCCATGGAACGCACTTACTATCACCCTTTTGCTGTACACGAGCTACAGCCCACTGCTCACTCATCCCAGTAATCATCACAACTTTTTTGCAAAAGTTGGAAGGCTAGCAGGCCTAACATAAGCCTTGTGACCCTGAATCCTCGGGCAACGCAGTAAAGTCGTATACTCCTCCAAAATAGGTACAAGATCTACATCACCAAATGTAAAGCAACTATAAGCAGGGTTCCAAAACTGTACCATAGCTCGAAACAAGTGCCTATCTACTTTGACGTCTAGCAAATAGGGAAGGTCTCCATAATTCTGATAGAAAAGCTGCTTAGCCTCGTCATCCCATTGGGCCCAAATGTCTCTCAACTCCTGAAACTCATTCTGCGTCGAACTAATATGGGTGAAGTCCAATAACTTTGATGTATGCCCCTCAGTGACACTATCTCCATTTTCTAACTGGGTTTTCTCTGACCAGGTACAGATAGAGGCATTGTCCTCCACTTTATCAAGATATTCGTTCCCCATTACAAAACTTTCTAACTCAGAAATCGAACCATGAATCGATATCTTTGAATGTTGAATGACATGCAATGATAGCAAAATAAAATAGGTCAGTATCATATATATAAGAAATGATAAACAAGTACATACAAGGGTAGCTTACTAAAGGTTATCACTATTTTCCCTAGGGTAAGCACTTAAAGTTCACTATATGAGTTTTAGTTCTAAAGCAAGGGTACCTGAACCAGCAAATTCCTTGGTCCTCGCCCATTATAGGCTCATATAGACCAAGTTCAGTTCAGGGGAACACATTTCCTTATGGCCATGCGGAGATGAAAATCTCACGAAGACATAGGTACAGTATCCCGGAAGCAATCCACTAACTCATGCAAAGGTGAAAACCTCACGAAAGCTTAATTTCTTACTTCCACTTAAAGGTGTGACCAATGGTCATGCAAATGCAATGTGCGAAATCAACATGTGCAGCAAACACTCGTAAAATGATCAATCTTTTAAAATTTTCCAAACTTTTGACATTAAGACACAAAAAAATCAATTTCTTGGCTTGACTCTCTTATAAGTCCCCAGTGGAGTCGCCAAGCTGTCGAATCCTTCCTTCTATAAGGAGATCATTTTAAAAAAATGGGTTCGACTTTTTGAAAAATGAAAAAAAATAGGAGTCACCACCAATCAGTTTAAGTGTGATTGAACCACCTTCAAACCACTTTTGTTTGAAATCATTTGTTTTGGTCTACGAAATCAAGAAAACAGGTTCGAGAGTCGGTTACGTACAAGGAAGGGTTAGCACCCTCGTAACGCCCAAAAAATTGGTACCAAATTGAATAACTTTCTGTCTTTAATGCTAGAATTTTGAAAGTATTTAAAAATGACCCCTTTTGAAATTAAAATAGTTCGAGTTTAAAACTGAGATTTCTTCATTCCAAAAGAATACGAATATCACATCCAGCATGATAGGACACAATATTCTAAAACTCTTGTAACTAAAATCACCTCGTAATTTATAAAATCATTTAGAAGGGTATTTTAGGCATTTAGACAAACGGAAAATCGCAACCCAGCATATTAGGGCACTATTTCCCGAATTCCTGAATACGAAAAACATTGCCTTTATTTTTGAAAAAAAACATTTCTTTATTTATGTTTTAACGATAATGCAATAAAAATAATATATTTCAGGGTAAAATTAAACTATTATAATACATGTTTTGATACAAATATAGCATAGAAGATACAATATAACATTCATATTTCATGTGATTAAACATAGGCAACATAAATTTCATGCATTAATGTTTCATAGCAAATAAAGCAAGTAAGATATGCCAATATAAGTTACAAATACGGCATGAATAATTTTCATACCAACATAATTTTGATAATAATAAATAATTCATGCAATAGGAGTATGTATATATAAACTTTCAACATATAAAACAAGTAAGATATGCCAATATAAGTTACAAATACAACATGAATAATTTTCATACCAACACCAACATAATTTTAATAACAACAAATAATTCATGCAATAGGAGTATGTATATATAAACTTTCATAAAAATAAAAAAATAATAATAAAAAACAAGAAAACAACACATTTAGGGTAATAAATGATAATGGACAAAAATATAACATATTTAATACATATTTTGAAATAATAAAAATGATTTTTATAGTATTTTCTAGAATATAATACATATATTTAAAAAATATTTAATTAATAAATTTATATATAATAAAATATAAATAATATATACCATATAAAATAATATAATAATATATAATATAATAAAATAAATGGATTTCCAATATTTTATAATAAAGTATATAAATATAACATATATTTTTTAATATAAAATAGTAATATTTTAAAATAAATAAATTTATAAGTGTAAGAGGACTAAAATCAAAAGCAATTAAAAACTTTGGGCTAATTAGAAAAATATAAAAAAATTTGGGCCTATTTGGAAAGCGCGTTAAAACTGAGGGACTCATTGGGCAATTTGCCCTAATCTCAAAACGACACCGTTTCCACGAATATAGTTTTAAAGTCACTGTGAGGACCAAATTGAAACAAAATTAAAATGTTAGGACTAAATTAAAAATAAAAATAAAATGAAATTATAAAGATTAAAAATGCGGAAGGACTAATTGGGCAATTAACTCATTTTTAAAAAACACGCGGATCTTCCCCAGGTCACGGGTCAATGCGCGGATCCTCTGCTGAAACGATGCCATTTTAGTGCTTATTGAACTAAGCCAAAACGACACCGTTTTAGTAGTGCTATAAATTTCAAAACTTTAACCTAAAATTCATTTTACAATGGGTTTTAAAAAAAAAGTTTTAAACTCTCTGAAGGGGAGAAGAGAGGAGTCCCCGGCTTCGGCCTTCGGCCACTGAGCAGCACATGCCAACACGCCATACGTGCCACCACACATGGTGGTCAGAGGGTTAAAAACCCTCGTCCTTTCAAGCGAAATACAGGTAACCTCTTCTTCCTTTTTAGTATCAACAGTTTTTTTGTAAAAACGCTTCGTATACTCGTTTGAAAAATGGATAACAGAGTATGAAATTTAAATCACCTTTTAAAGAAACTGCTTGAACTTCTCTAAATATTCGTATATTTGTTCTCTTTTGTATATATTTCATATGTATCCAAAAAAAAGCCTCCTTTTTACAGTGAAATTATTCGGCTTTTATAGCCTCTGAAAACAAATTTACAATCTGTGATTTTATTTTCTTGCCATATTTGCAGCTGTTTTTCTTTCATCTTTTGCAGGTAATGATGAAAAATCCGACGATGAACAGTGACAATCGGGCACTGGTGATGATTCACTGGTGCACTGATTGGGGCGATGATGCTGGCGTTGATTTGCGTGTTGACTACGGCGCGATTTGGGGCTGGAGTCATGGGGCGAGGCGAAGAGGCGTGTCTGTTGAGATGCTTGCGGAGCCTAGGGTTTCTAAACCCCTAGGCCTTTCCATCTTCTGTTAACAGTTTGGGCCTCTTGGGCCCCGTTTGTTTTTTAGGTTAAGGGTGTAACGAGTATAGGGTTAGTGTTTTTTTGGGCCAGTTGGGCTACACTGAGTTGGGTCAATGGTGTAACGGGCTAGTGGGTTTAGGTATAACCGGGTGTAGGCTTATTAGGTTAAAAATGTAACCAGATATTGGGTTTTGTACGTGGACTGTATAAAACTGTTTATTTTATTTTTTATTTTTTATGGACCCGGGTAAATTTGGGTTGTTACAACGATCATTTACTTGAACTACAATTTAAAGTTTAATTAAGTTCCATCACTTGGCTTTAATTTTACTTACCAACATTTGTCAAATTAGAGAACGTTTTACGAGTTCGAGTACATCATTCAGCTGATGCCATAGTCTGAATATGGTCTTACACAAAATCTCATGTACATAATAAGATGCCAGTGCCATGTCCCAGACATGGTCTTACATGGGTTCTCATCTATCGATGCCATAGCCCAGCTATGGTCTTACACGTACTCACAAGTAGTGCCATGGTCCAACCATGATCATATCCGTCAATTCGTCATCGAACGATTGTATTCATTTCCTGCGTCTTACTCAATTTGATCTTCCAATTCAATTTATACAGCATATATCGAGCTCGCATACCATATGTTTCAAATAGGTACCTGTATCACTCACAATATGGTCATAACTTTTTCTAATTTCGATATAAATCATAAATCTTTTATTAAACCATTTGGAATACTATTGGAAACTCAATAGCCCCGAACATGGGATAGGATACCGACGCCATGTCCCAGACATGGTCTTACACTGGCTAGCACATTAAAGTCGATGTCGTATCCCAGACAGGTCTTACACTGACTTTCATATATAGAGGCCGATGCAATGTCCCAGATAGGTCTTACACTGGCTCTCATCTATCGGTGTCATTGCCATGTCCCAGATAGGTTTTCCACAGACACACAACAAGCTGACGCCATGTCCCAAACAGGTCTTACACTAGCTTGTATATCCTGAGGCCGATGCATGTCCCAGACATGTCTTACACTGGCTTACATACTGCCCAATGTCATGGTATGAATATCCAAGTCTATTCCAAATGTTCAACGGAAAGTCTTTACTACATTAATTTCTCAACATGCATTCTCATATTCACAATCAAAATAATTTATGAAATATCAATTCAATCATACATTATAGCAAAATAGTTACATTATTAACATATAACTTACTCATCACTATCCAATACAATTCATATTTATATATTACGAATTTCTATTCGTACCTTTCTCACTTTTGACACATCATAAGCATGTTTCAATCATCTTAATATCATTTTCAAGCATTATCAAATATTTTCTCGGTTAGAAGTCATTCATGTCTTAATAAAACAATTTCGTTATAGCTGGGAGACATCACACTATCACGAGTAGTATTATGGCATGTATAGCTAGACTCACGTACGCTAGGTTAGTCTGAGAACCGACTAAACCATAGCTTTGATGAAACAGTCTGGTTTAGACCCTAGTCAGAATAGTGGTTTCGAGACCACAAATCTGAGTCAATAAATATTTAAATATTATTTTCCATGCTTATGGTATGTGAATTCGCATGTGTGAAAATGTCGTATGAAAATTTAATTGTTTGTGTGCTCAATTAGATAAAAAGGACCTAATCGCATAAAATGTAAAAATACCTTTCTATATTGTAAAGGTAACTATTTATCATGGCTTTCTAAAGCAAGGGTCCTTATGTGGTTATTAGCCCATTGACAAGATTAATGGACATAAATGGACATTTGGTAATGGTTTAAATTATGTTATAAAATAAGGGCAAAATAAGAAATTGATTATATGTTGATATTAATCAAAACAAATCAAAATGTGACCATTTTATTCATCTTTTTCTACCGAAAATAGAAGAAAAGAAAGGGTTTTAAGCTTCATTTCATTCGGCCATTGATTTCCTTAATTAAGGTATGGATTTTATTTGGTTTTTGATAATTTCTACGTTTTTGTGATCGTTGTTTTATGTTTTACTAAGCCCATTCCTCAATTTCTGAATTTGATTATGATTTTGAAATGTTCCATTGATGAAATTGTGAGTTTTGTGATGTTAGTTGTTGGGAAATAAAAGATATATGTTGGATTGATATATTTTGTCTTTGAATTTTTGGTGATTTTGAGTAAAATAGGCTAAATTGTGAAATTTGTAAATTGAAAAACTTAAATGTGAAATAAATGAAATGTGTAGACTAGTATGAGTACTAGGAGAATTCGGCAAAGCATGAGTATATGCAAATTATGTGTATTTTATGATTTTTTGAATTAGGGACTAAAGTGTCAAAATGTGAAAATGTGAGGGCTAGTTTGCAAAATGCCCTAAATGTATGTTTGTGGATTGAATTGAATGACTTGGTGAATGAAAGGGTTAAGTTTGAATACATATAGATCATGAAAAGAGGAATTCAGATTTAAACTGAGGAAAGTCGAAGATAATCGAGTAGGCGATTCAAATCGACAATTCGGAGTACGAGGTAAATTCATACAGAATAAATGATAATATAGTCATCTTTTAATGCTTTGAAGATGCATGAAATATATAGATGTTTTACAATGATTTGTGTAAGTGGATAAATCGAAGGTATTCGGCACTAAGTGTGCGATTTGAAATAGTTGCGGTTATAAATAGCACTAAGTGTGCGAAATGGAATAGCGTTGGCTCTATGAGGCACTAAGTGTGCGATACTGATGTAGCTTCGGCTATTTGAGATGGCACTTAGTGTGCAGGATCATTTTAGCTTTGGCTAATCATTAAAGCACTAAGTGTGCGAATTCTTAAAGTGTGAAAAGACTTCGGAAAGAGTTATTGTATTCGAATAGGAGGTAAGAATGAAAATGAATAAATTCGGGAAAGTTCAAGTATGTACAAAACCTATGTAGTAGATGATAGTGTGTGTATAAAGCTTGATAAGTTGGTATGAACATATTAATTTGTGATGGAGTAAAATTGATAAATGATTTGAGAACTACTAAGTGTCTATTAGATAATGATGTTTTGTATTATATAAAATGTTGGTTATATTTAGTACGAGTTTACTAAGCTTTTGAAAGCTTACTTTGTGTGTGTTTTCATTGTTTATAGATATCAAAGCTACTGTGAGCTTGGGGATCATCGAGGATTGTCACCACACTATCGAACCTTATCTTGGTACCTTTTGAAAATGTATATAGTAAAGTATGGCATGTATAGGCTAGAAGTATTTTGGATATGTTTTGAAATGTTTATACCATGCCATGTGATATGGCTATGTGTTTAGACTTGTGGTTGGAAATGTCATATGATATGTGAGGCATTATGAATTATATGGTATGTTTTGAATGACCAAAAGAAATGGACAATGTTGATAAGTTTTGGTAAGTTTTGAGCATGATATTGAATGATTTATCGAAACATATATTTTGGTATGATTTTGTTTAGATTTGTTTTGTTTTGGTTGATGAAATGAGTTGGGAATGTGGTTGGTAATGATATGTCATGAATGACTTATGTTTTGGTTGTGAATTAGTTATAAATGTTGTGCAAATATGGTTAGTTTGGTGCTTGTAGGTTTGACCCAATTGGGGTGGCAAGTTGGCTATTCAGATGGCCTATTTTTGTCCACACGGGCAGAGACATGCACATATGTCTCAGTCGTGTGTGACACACGGTCACGTTACATGGTCGTGTGTCCCCTGGGGTACCCTACGAATTAAAGTCAGTATATCCTCCAGTTTTGACATGGCCTAGACACACGGGCGTGTCTATTGGTTGTGTGTGTCACATGGGCTGGCACACGGGTGTGTGGTCGGCCGTGTGGCCAAGTCAGTAGCCTCCCTAATTTTCACACGGCCTAGCACACAGGCGCGTCTTGAGGTCGTGTGGAAAAGTTAGTATGTATACTCTATTTTGCCACGGCTTAGACATATGGGCGTGTCTAATGCCATGTGAGGCACACGGCCAGTTCACACAAGCGTGTGACCTTTGAATAGTTGAAATTTTTTTTCTAAGTTTTGAAACTTTCATATGTTATCAGTTTGGTCCCAAATACATGATTTAGACTTTGTATGCTCTTATTAAATTCATATTGAATATGAATGACTTATATTATTGAAATGAGATGGTATTTGATATATGATTGTTTTGAATTGAGTTATAAGTTCGGTAATGTCTCTTAATCTATTCTGGCAACAGTTACGAATTAGGGGTGTTACATCTGATACCACTAAATGCAACATCCCTTACCCGTGTCCGAGGCCGGGACAGGATATGAGGCATTACCAGACTTAAAAATACATAATCACATAAAATCAACCATAAAATTTTGTCCAAATCAAAAACATTCATACATATATATAATGTCTATTAAACGAGCTTACGAGGCCCTATACACGCATCAAAGATGATTCGAGACTAAACTAAAAACTTTAAAAACTTCTGGGAAAACTTAGAAAATTTCATCATGAAACAGGGTCACACGCCCGTGCGGGTAGGCTGTGTGGTCACACACGCCCGTGTGGCTTGGGACACGCCTGTGTCTTCAGCCCGTGTAACTCTCTGTTTATGACGTCATCACCAAATTAAGTCACACAGCCAAAGCTCACGCCCATGTTCAAAGGCCACGTTCCTCACATGACCGAGACACATGACCATGTCTCAGCTCGTGTAATCAGTTCAAAGTTAAAGTACAAGATGCAGGGGACACACGGCCGGACAACACGCCAATAGGGGCAACCCGTGTGTCACACACGGCTTAGACGCACGCCCGTGTGTCTACCCGTGTGGACAAATACAAGGCTATTTTCCAAGCCATTTGCCACCCATAGTTGTACACATATACTTATACATCTCTATAGCAATTAACATACTTAATTGAGAAATTATATATAATTGAGAAATTATATATCCACAATCAAGGCTCAAGCATGGCATCCTCACTACAACACATGCATGCACATGACATTTCTCTTATTCAAGTCCAAACTTACCAAAACACATATAATTTATATATATAATTGGTTTACCTCCAATTTATCCATTTATATCATGATTATCAACATGCCAACAAATCTAATTTAAATCTTCAAGTATTCATGCCTTATAACAAAATCCACGTCTTCAAAGCATTGGCACATACGTGTATACAAAATTTGATTTACGACCATTTAAGCCATATAAGCAAATTTTCATGGCTACCCACAACATCAATCTATTAACTATTACAAGCCAATACATTTGGATAAGTTACAAAGACATATTCACAAATTGACTTAGTCCCTGTACATACCATAAACTTAAGAGGGTTGCATCCGTTTTTACCCAACGTGATAACTTGATAGTGTGATAACATTTCCGGCAATCTCCAACCCGAGCTAGCAAAAATTAACCTATAACAGATGAGAAAGGGAGGGCAATAAGCTATAAAGCTTAGTAAATTCATATGAAAATAATAAGAAATTTTATTAATATGCTTTTACCAAATTCTTACAACATGTTCTTAAGGTATCACAATTATAATTGCATATTAATCCACTGTTTGATCAAATTCTAGTCAAGCTATCTACTCGAGTCATAAACACTAAATTATTTATATCTAGAGCTATGGAGCTCCAATTTAATATCCATTAATTTTACCTGAAACTTGACTCACATATATTCCAATCATAAAATATTCAGAATTTTTGGTTTAGCCAATTAGTACAGTTTATTCTTCAAATTTACCCCTTTTTCACTGTTCGACATTTCTGACCTCTCTTCGCTAAAAAAAAAATTATCTTCTAATATGGGATTCAAATGATGTTTTTATTTATTTCTTTTGAAAATATACTAATTAAAGAATCTACGCTATAAATTATAACCCATAATTATTTTTTTGAAATTTTTTATGATTTTTCCAAATCAGAATAGGGGATACCAAAAACATTCTGACTCTATCTCACAAAAAATTATATATCTCATAATATGATATTCTTTTTCTTATACCGTTTCTTCTATGTGAAACTAGGATCAATAAGATTTAAGTCTATATTTTACTAAACCTCTAACTCACTCTCTATTATTTTTGGTGCATTTTCAAAGTCGGACTACTGCTACTGTCCAAAACTATTTTAGTATAAAATAATGATAACTAAGTCAATAAAACTTTTACCAATTATTCCAACCATCATGATATAAATACATATCTTACTCATTCGTATCCTTACCAACAATGCATCAGAGACTGAATTCACTTCACATGAGTTATATGTAAATACTTGTACCACTCGTAATACGGTCACATACCTTCTCGTTTTGAACGAACCCGTTGGATCATTCAAAATACCAAGGGTTACTTGGAAATCTCATACATATAATATCATTTCAATGCTATATCCCTGATATGGTCTTACATGAAATATCATATCAATGCCATGTCCCCGATATGGTCTTATACGAAATCACATACTAAGGCCATATCTCGATATGGTCTTATACAGAATCTTAGTAACCTTATTGTTTTGACATTTGTACCCTATTCATCTCTAAGATTCATTCAGGATTTCTCATTCAGCAGAACTTCATCATAATCATCATTGATAAATTTCATAGAAACAAATGTACAATTCAAGCAATATCAAAATATAAAATACATAACATAAGGTAGTATCATTTGCACATGAACTTACCCTGACACCAAGGATATCAAAAAGGGACCTAACCATCGATTCCTCTTTTTCCCCCGTTCTAGGTCTGAACCTCAATTTCCTCGATTATTGAGCTTGAAAGTTTGAACAAAACCCTAGCCATGGCTTCCATAGGGGTTTTGGCTGGAGCAAGAATATGGAGGCCAATTTTGGCTATTTGGGGCTTTTAATTCATTTATTTACTAGGTTACCTGAATGCCCCTAACTTAAAAATTGTTCATTTCACCTATCTCATGCCCATTTTTTTCCAACAAATGTTCATAGCAATTTGACACCTTTAACATCTAGAACTCACATTTTGAACTTCATCATAATCATCATTGATAAATTTCATAGAAACAAATGTACAATTCAAGTAATATCAAAATATAAAATACATAACATAAGGTAGTATCATTTGCACATGAACTTACCCCGACACCAAGGATATCAAAAAGGGACCTAACCATCGATTCCTCTTTTTCCCCCGTTCTAGGTCTGAACCTCAATTTCCTCGATTATTGTGCTTGAAAGTTTGAACAAAACCCTAGCCATGGCTTCCATAGGGGTTTTGGCTGGAGCGAGAATATGGAGGCCAATTTTGGCTATTTGGGGCTTTTAATTCATTTATTTACTAGGTTACCTAAATGCCCCTAACTTAAAAATTGTTCATTTCACCTATCTCATGCCCATTTTTTTCCAACAAATGTTCATAGCAATTTGACACCTTTAAAATCTAGAACTCACATTTTGTACTTTTTACGATTTAGTTCTTTTGACCAAATTAAATGCCCAAACGTCAAAATTTTTAAACGAATATTTCACGAATTCATCCCGTGAAATCATGGATCATAAAAATACAATAGAAATAAATTTTCTTATGTCAAATTTGTGGTCCCGAAACCACTGTTCCGACTAGGCCTAAAAAAGGGGATATTACATTGTTAGTGCAAACGAAAGTAATCCACACCTGAAGCGTGGAAGACCAATCGGTTCCAAAGATAAAATCCTTGTAAAAAGGAAAAGATCAAACATTTATGATGATCATATAGTGGAGGTGGGCTTCTTGAAGAAACCCATGACATATCTAATTATAAAACTCAAGAGATTCAGGTACCTAGAAGTGAAAATGAAAATGATGAAAATAAAGAGACCTCGATAAGTTATGTTAATATGAAAAAAAGATGGAATAGGAAAAATATAGTTGTCAACAATAATTTTGCTTATAATGTTGTTATTGAAATAGCAAATAAAAATAAAAATACTGAGCCTAAATTTATTTAAAATGTAGAAATAGAAAAGAATGATCAAAATGGAAAGACGCAATTCAACTAGAATTGATTTCACTTTCTAAATGTGAGGTTTTTGGACCTATAGTCTAAACACCTAAAGATGTAAAGCTGATATGATATAAATAAGTATTTGTGCAAAAATGAAATGAGAAAAATGAAGTCATAAGATATAAAGCATGACTTGTACCATAAGGATTTTCGCAAAGGCTTGACATTGATTAGGAAGAGACATCTTATCTTGTGGTGGATGCAATCACGTTTAAATATCTTATTAGTTTGGCAATAAGTGAATAACTTAACATGTCTAAAACATTTAAAATCCCAAAAGGATATAGAGTTTCTCGAGAAAATTGCTCGATAAAAAATGATCTAATTTGTCTATATAAAGGCTTGAATCAGATTTTGTGATAATTGTTGTTTATGTTGATGATATAAATATTATTGGAACTCTTAATGTAATGCCCTCAACATGATCTGATTAACCAAATCCTAATCTTGGGTATTACTACACGAATACAGACACAAACTAAATCTACTTATACAATTTACAGATAATTACAACTTAATTGCAAAATTTAGAACTAAAATACATAAGTATATACAATGAGTAAATACAACTACAACACGTGGTAATTAAATTATAGTAATATCTAAATTGAAATCCTAAGAAATTATACATACCCCAAAGTATAGATCTTTAAGTAACATTTCATTTTTTAAACATGCCGCCAAACTCACTTTGTATGCATAATAACCTAATATGTCATTTCTCTGGTGTAGTCCTGGTCTCGTCCCTTCTGGTGTAGACCCACATCAACTCCCATATAACATAACACACATAGATAAGTTCATAAGAACTTAGTGAGCAAAAAATCATTTACCTAAGTCATATTTGCACATTGCAACTGATAATATAAATATAGAGACAGTCTCATCGTTCTTAACCTTCAACCTTGTCTCTGTCGAATGCTTCCTTGAGTTCTATTCCTTTACACTTGTTCGCTACTATACCTTACTCTAAAAGTATTTCCTTTTCTCAACAAAATGTCTTCGTTACATCACTTACGTCATTCAATCTCTAAGCCATCACCTCATCACGATTTAAGGAGAAACACATACACAGATCACAAATGATTTCTTTAAACATATAAATTCATGTCCTTAATTAGAATACATTTTCAATACTAACTCATTACCTTTCTATATCACTTCAATTCATTATTTCCAACCGAGTCTTAGTCTTATATAATAATTTACTATATAGTCCATAGATATATTTTGTAACACCCTAAACCTGACCTAGACCTTATGGCCAGATCTAGATATGTTATTGCAAGTTCACTCGAAAACCTATAATTTATTGGTTTTGAAAAGGCACCATTAACTTTGGTTATGTGAAAATCCAATTTGTGAAACAATTTTCTGTTTAATTTTCTAAAACATATAAGTTTGCAACGGAAATCTTTAGCATGTTAACTTTTGGAAAACACCACTTGTTTAAAAATCCATTATTTTGCAGGAAAACTAAGAATCGTCAATAAAAATAGTTAATCAATTTTGAGCGGAAAAATGATAATAAAGTCCAAAACCAAAATAGTCCCAAGTGTCCAAAATTTACAAAACACCTTAATTCCTAAATAAATAAAATGTACCAAAATATTATAATCGAGCTCCAATCGCACTGATCCACCTAATTCTGAGGGTTACCTGAAAGTGACAATTATATAGAAGGTGAGTTTTCAAAACTCAGTGTGTAACTTATAAAATCAGTACCACAGGTCAAATTTCAGACATAATCCATAACATAGCATATACAAAACAAAGAGATGAAAGCAAAGAACTGAAGAAAAACAGACTAGAAAAGAAGAACAAAAAAAAACACAATACTACCTAATGAAATAGTTGTGACAATCCCAAATCCGAATAACAAGAGAGTGATGAAACCAAGTTCAAATAGGAAACAAATTAAAAAGAAAAAATTGACGATAAGGTAGCCAATTATGATTAACAATGTAAAGAATAAAAAAGAGGAATAAAACAAAAAAAAATTAAAATTGTATGGGAAGGAAAAATAATGGCGGCGTGAAAAAGGAATGAAGGAACAAAAGAACATGTAAATATGGAGCAGATTTTGAGGGAAAAATAAAATAATAGTCTTTTGATAGAATTAAACTATTATTATTTTAAAATAAAACAAAAACCCAACTAACAAATCATCCTGATAAATTAACATTTTTATTTTGTTTCTAAGAGTTTTAATCCAATTCCAACACCATCAACTTGGACAACATACTAAGAATTAACAAATAAATTCAATTTTGCTCACAAAGGGATTCAAACACTGAACCGAGGGTAAACTAACACATTACCACTGAACCAGCAAACTCAATCTATCACAAGTCCATCGAAAATACTATTTAAACCCAACAAATAGGGATAGACCTAGGAACAAAATTAATTAAAATTTTCCAAAGAGTGGTACTTGAACCCAAGGCCTTAAACACTCAACCAAGACCCTTAGCCACTGAAAGTGATACTAAATTATAGTAGAATTTAACAAATCAATAATTAAAAATTTTGGGGCGTTACAACTCCCCCCTAAAAGAAATTTTGGCCTCAGAATTTACCTAATTCAAACAAATGCTTATATTGTTGTCGAATCGAGTCCTCAGGTTCCTAATTGGCTTCCTCAGTGTTATGGTTCCGCCACAGAGCCTTCACTAAAAGGTTGGTCTTCCTTCTTGAGACCTTAACATCTCGATCTAGAATCTGAACTGGCTCATCGTCAAAGGAAAAATCCGGTCTTACCTCAATCTTTTTAATAGTCACAATGTGAGATGGATCAGACCAATATCGCCTTAACATAGAGACATGGAAAACATTGTGAATGCAGTCCAACTCTAGAGGTAGCTCCAACTGATAGGCGACCAGTGCAACACATTTCAGAATCCGATACGACCCAACGAACCTGAGGCTCAACTTGCCCTTACGTCCAAAACAAATGACCTTCTTCCATGGAGATACCATAAGAAAGACTTCATTACACACAAAATACTTGATATCCCTCCTCTTCAGATCCAAATAGGACTTCTATCTATCAGAAGTTGCCTTAAGACAATCCTATTAGTCTAACCTTGTCTTTAGTCTCAGAAACCAACTCAAGACCCAAAACCCATCTCTCACCCAACTCAGTCCAACACAACGGGGTACGACACTTACGACTATACAGAGGCTCGTAAGGTGCCATCTAAATACTGGACTGGAAGCTGTTATTATACGCAAACTCAGCCAGTGGTAGAATGTAACACCCCTAATCCAGTGACAGAGATGGGTTAGGCCGTGTAACTCACTGACTTGGATAGTAAGGAACTCTCAAATGACACACGACTGTGTGCTTCACACGGCTGAGTTACTCGCCTATATCTCGGACCGTGTAAACCCAAAATTCACCTAAAATCAAACTATTTCAATATCATATCATGCATTACTTCTCAAATCATTTAAGCACACATTCAAGGGGTTCATACACAATTTAAACTTGCATAAATATACCATTTCAAGCATCCTAAATCACCTAAAAAATATGCAATTCAAAGGCACCACAATTATAGTAAAACAACATTTACCAAAACATGTTAACCTTACCTAATTCCATGCATAAACACCTCATTCTATTTTGTGCCTAAAAAACTTCATAATTGACCATTTCCAAACCAACATCTTATATCAAAATTCCATATACATCGATCATCAAAAAGTGACCAAAAGAACTTACCTAAACAAGCATTATAAGTCCATACATAAACATCAAGGCACAAACATACCAAATTACCATTTACATATTCATCAAAACACCCTTATAAACTACCCTAGGCATGCCATTATAAACCTTGGCAAAAATGCTCAAAAACTACCGAATAAACTGCTAGATAGTGTGATAGATCTCTGATGAGCTTCCAACCAAATCAAGCTTCCGATGACCTAAAGAACATTGAAAAGAAAATAAGTAAGCAACAAGTACTTAGTAAGCTAGTATAAACTTACACTAAACTTACCATGTCAATTTTGACAATTCAAAGGTTAACATAAATCATCACCGGTGTCATAAGCTTAGTAAAAGCCTATGTAACATTACCACATCACAAGTTAGTGTACTTGCCCATGATACAAATGAAATCAACCATAACATATTGAAATTTCATAAGTAAATGCATGATTTAGCTCATAGTTCATTTTCATAAGTCATGAATCAATCCATTTACATACTTACCCTTTTAGTTCCCTTTTCTTGCCTGTTGAACCATTTAGAATTACATTGGATACTCGAGATCCTTTACATCATTACTCACAAGAGTTGTGAAATGGGCCTGCTCACACGAGCTGTGGAGTACCCGCAACAAATACAGGACCTTAGCCATTGGTGGGATATTCAAGACCAGCACCCAAAACATGAAATCCCTAATGACATGTCATTGCATCCTAAGAATTCCTAAGGTTCAACTGGGACTAAATATCCGTCAATTCTTCATAGCATTGATACATTTGTATATCAATTAATTTACATTAAAAAACAATAAGAATTCAATTTAAACTAAATACAGTTCATGCGAATTTACCTCGATGAATAGGGCGTAGAAGCCAGATCGAACTAATCCAAAGCTTTAGCTTTTCCTCGATTGAAGTCCGAACGTGGTTTACCTTGATCTAAATAAGTAATTTCAATCAATTAAATATTTCTAGTATTCAACTTATTCCACATTTCATATTTATGAAAAATTACCAATTTTCCCCTAACATTTTAACTTTTCACAATTTAGTCCTTATGCTTATAACTTAAAGTCTAACCATTTCAACTTAAATCCAAATTAACCACATTTACAAGGGACATTAAATTAACCTATATTTATCAAATTTTCACAAAAAAACATATAGTTTTACATCTTTAACAAATTAATCCCTAATTGCCATTTTCATCAAAAATCACATAACAAAACTTGTTCATTTTTCAACAAGGATTCATAATCTACCAATTAACATCAAAACTCATTCAAAAGCATGCATGCCATAACCATCAACCTTTAACAGTTTTACAAATTAACCCCCCGGCCTTGCTAAATTAAGCTAAAACGGATTCAAAATCATAAAAATTATTAAAAACGAGCTTGAAAACTACTATGCAATGAATTATCCCTAACCAATTGCTCTAAGCTCCTTCAATGGTTTTTTTAGGTTTTTTGAGTGAAAGAATTCTTTACTTATTTTTTTCATTTAATTATTAAATTACCACATTAACCTTTAATAACTAAAAAAATCATTAAAACCTTGTCTATAAATATCCACTAACCCTTTAAATGGTTTATTTCTCATTCAAGTCCTTTAGTTTAAAATTTTATAGCCATTAGACCCTTTTAACTAATAGAAATAAACTTTTTATATTTTTTTCAATTTAGTTCTTTTTACATAATTAACCATTTAAACATCAAAATTTCTTAAAGAAATTTTAATGCGACCTTAATATAGTCTCGTAGACCTATAATAAATAATAAAATAATAATTTAATCACTGAAATTGTGGTCCCGAAACCACTATTTTCGACATTACTAAAATTGAGCTATTACACAAAAACTCCTCCCAACTACCTCAGAAGTCGATAACACAAGTCCGTAACGTATCCTCTAGTATCTGAATCACCCTCTTAGATTCTCCATCTATCTCAGGATAGAATGCAATACTAAAGTCCAACCTAGTACCCAAAGCTTCATGAAGCTTTCTCCAAAATTAAGAAGTGAAGCGAGGATCTCTATCAGAAATAATTGAGACTGGAACGCCATAAAGTCTAAATCTCGAAAACATGCAATTTAGCCAGTTTTTGAAGGGAGTAATCTATCCTGACATGGAGAAAATGGACAACTTGGTCAAACAATCCATGATGACCCAAATAGGATCCTTCTTAATGAATGTTAAGGGTATCCCATAGTCACCCATTCTTATTTCCAAAGAGGAATCTTAACGGGCTGAAGCAAACTCGAAGGGAGATGATACTTAATCCTAACTAGCTGAAATGTCAAACAAGGAGAGACAAAATTTGTTACCTCTTGTTTCAAACCAGGCCACTAGTATAACTCTTAGAGATCCCGATACATATTATTCTAGCCAGGATGCATAGCATAAGGGCTACTATGCGCTTAAATTGCCTCAAATTAGAATCATTAGGCACAAAAACTCAGCCTCAGAAACACAACCCATCACCATTTAGCCCAAAATTAAAAGTACTACCTTTCTCAACTTGACGAAATTGCAAAATCAAAGAGTCATTACCCAACTGTTTAACCTAAATTTGATCAATCTAAGTCAACTTAACTTGCAACTCGACTAACAGACCCCTATCATTAAACAGACTTAGACGAGAAAACATCGCCCTCAAATCAGACATTGATCTATGAATAAAAGCATCAGCCACCACATTGGCCTTACTAAGATGATACTCAATTGTACAGTCGTAGTCCTTAAGCAACTCAATCCATCTACATTGCCTAAGGTTCACCTCCTTTTGAGTTAGGAGATACTTGAGGCTCTCGTGATCAATGTAAATGATACACTTCTCACTATACAAATAATGCCTCCAGATTTTTAAGGCAAAGAAAACTGCAATTAATTTAAGATTATGCGTCTAACCCGCTTTATAGATTGCAGATCTAAGCTAGAAAAACTAAGATCTCTCTTACTTTGAACCTTACCATGACCTTTACCCTCACACACGGCATACTTACTCACATTTACCTCTTTTGTCCTCTCCAACATAGCCTCAAGACTCCCAAGACAGATTAGGTTAACGAATAAATACCAATCTCTGAATTATCGCCACCAGTAGCTGGCATAACCATAGTGACCTCCGTCTCCTAAGTAGACACATGCCCCAGAGAGACTAAGGACTCATCTAAAGTCCCATTGGGCTGATCCTCACGATTATTCTTGTAGACACTCAATTTTGCCCGAGCCTAGAAATAAGTCCAAAAAAAACCCCAAAAAAAAAGTCCAAGTTTAGTCCAGAATTACAGATATAATTTGGCCCGATCGGAATGGCCCATTACTTGAAAAGATTTAAGGTCCATCTACAAGTTTGACTCATGTGGAAATATAATCTTCAATGATATGCAATCTTAGATGTGATATGCAATCTTAGATATGATACAATCTTAAATATGATTGCAATCTTAGATATGATTGCAATCTTAGATATAATACAATCTTAGATATGATTGCAATCTTAGATATGATACAATCTTATATATGATTGCAATCTTAGATATGATATACAATCTTAGAAGATATGATTTTGTAATCTTGGAGATTTAATTTGTAGATATCCTTTAATCTTAACCGTTGATGTAATTGATCTGTACCATTGGATTTGGGGAGGCTCAACTATAAATAAAGGCCTCTCCCCTCATTGTAAAACAACTTGACATCACTTGAGTTTTGGGAAGAAATAAGAATTCTTGAGAGCATTCACTCAAATTTCTCTCCCTCTTGTGTTCTTATTTTCTACAGTTTGTTCTTATTTATTCTTTGTTCATCTTTGTTTTCAACCTTTTTATTTAATCCCTATCTCCTTGATTTTTTAATTCTCTTTTATATTTTATTTTTTTAATAATTTTAGTATTATATCAAATTATTTTTTTATTAAATTCTATATTATTCATTGTTTTAAAAAATATATTTTATTTAATTGAAAAAGTTTTTTTTCTTAAATAAGGCAATGTTTGGTGTTTAGAAATTCGAAAAATAGTGCCCTAACATGCTGGGTTGTGATTTTTTCGTTTGACTAAATAACCAAATATCCTTTTTAATAAATTTTCAAAATCATGAGATAATTTTAGTTACGAGTATTTAAAACATCGTGTCCTAACATGCTGGATGTGATGTTTGTATACTTTCTGAACAAAGGAATCTCAAGTTTCAACTTTAAATTGTTCAAGTTTTAAAATCTTTTCAAATTTTCTGACATTAAGACAAAAAATTATTCAATTTGGTACCAATTTTGGGCGTTACGAGGGTGCTAATCCTTCCTCGTACATAACCGACTCCCGAGCCTATTTTCTCATAATTTCGTAGACCAAAATTAATGTTTTAAAACAAAACATTTTATAAGGTGATCTAATCACACCTAAAAAGATTGGTGGCGACTCCCGTTTTCATTTTTCAAAAAGTCGATCCCCGTTTTTTAAAACGTCCTTTTAAAAAATGGTTTCGACAGCTTGGCGACTCCGCTGGGACGATAAGAGAGTTGAGCCAAGAAATTGAGTATTTTTGTCTTAATGTCAGAAGTTTGGAATACTTAAATCTTTTACATGTGTTTGCTGCATATGTTTGTTACTTTATTGCTATACATTGCATTTGCACGACCGTTGTAGTCATACCCTTAAGTGGGAGTGAGAAGCTACGCTTTCGTAAGGTTTTCACCTTCGCATGAGCTAGTGGATTGATTACGGGATACTCTACCTATGTCTTCGTGAGATTTTCATCTCCGCATGGCCATAGGGAAAAGTGTCCCCTTGAACTGAACTTGGCCTATATGAGCCTATAGTGGGTGAGGACCGAGGAATCTGCTGGTTCAGGTACCCTTGCTTTAGAACCGAACTACATATAGTGAACTTTAAGTGCTTGCCCCAGGTAGTATGATGATGACCTTTAGTGCCTACCTTTATAAGTTCTTATTTATTATTTTTTTTATATATGTAACACTGATTTGTTTTTCTTATTTTTCTATCATTTCATGTCATTTATCATTAAAAGGTGTCGATTCAAGGTTCGATTTCTGAGTTAGAAAGTTTTGTAATGGGGAACGAATATCTTAATAAAGTGGAGGACAACTCTTTCGTTTGTGCTTGGTCAGAGAAAACCCAGATAGAAAAAGGAAATAGTGTCACCGAAGGATACACATCAAAATTATGGGAGTACACTCTCATTAGTGTAATGCAAAATAACCTCCAAGAGTTAAAGGAAATATTGGATTAATGGAGTAACGAAGCGAAGCAGTTGTTCTACAACAGTTATGGGGAATTGCAGTATTTGCTTGACATGAAGATAGATGAACAATTCAAGGTGAGCGTGGGGAGTACTGAGGGACACTTCTACCATTACAGATGAAGATAGTCATCTCGTGGATGGTAAGGGTATAAGACATACAAAATTTAATTGGATGGAAAGAATTTTGCTTATGATGGTACAAAGGCTCACTTACTATAGGACCGCTACCAAACAACAAGCTGGAATTTACTCTGGTACTTTAAAATGTTGTACCTATTAGAAATAATGGAAATGCAAGACCTAATGGCCGGGACAACCCAAATGAGCATGAAAGAAAGAGATTAAATAAGATCGTATTGTTTAAAGACTTTTAAAGTGGAGATTAGCTATGCTGCGAAAATACCCATGCAAGCAATTCAAAATGTTCTATGGGGGGCAAAAATTTGAAGACTCTCAAGAAGCACTGAGGATGTTTGATATCATTTTAAGGCAGTATGTTGCAGAGCTGGAATGCCTACTCGGTCGCCAATCTTTCTTTCAAGGTAATCAGAGCAACTTTACAGACATTGGAGGAGGTGTCTTTGGCTGTAGAAATTACTTCATAGGTGAAGCCGTAATTCAAATTCAAAAGATAGCTGATCATTTACAGATACTGGTAGAAAGGGCGAGCACGTTGAGCACCAATATGAGTTACAGTCAGATCGTGGTTAAAAGTTAGCTTTCTTATTAGATAGGGTTAGGACTCTGGGCCTACGAGCGAAAGCGTATTTGTAATCCGTTTTATGAAAAGATTTATGTTCCTTAAATAACGTTTTCTAAAATGAAACTGAATCGAGATCGGTACCTTTTTGCATTCATGCATTTGCATTACATTACATCAAAGAAAAGAATGTGTCGATTCAAAATTCGATTCCTAAATAGAATAGTTTGCCATAAGGAAACAAATTTCTTGATAAAGTAGATTATAGTGCGGTCGTCTGAATATAGTCCAGGTAAACACAACGAGAGAAAGTTGGTAGTCCACGGAGGAATACATGATGTAATTGCCAGAGATTCAAGCCAGCAAAGGTTATCCAAGAGCATGACGAGAGAAAGCCAGAAGTCCACGAAAGAATACATGACTTGATTTAATTGCCAACGAAGATTATCCAAGAGCTGGCACTTTTTGATGAGTATCATGGAGATAAGCGAGCAAGAGATCGAGGCCCAGATTAAGCAGCAAGGAGCTAGCAAAGGCATCTTTTAGAGAATTTACAGGATTCGATCATGAAGAAAAGATCAGCGTTTACTTGGACTATGAAGGGCAAGATCGCATATGTAATCTATTTTCATGTAAAGAAATCTGTTTTCTAGAAAAATTATTCTAATGGAATTGGATTCAAGATCAACATCTCATTTTCTTTTGCATTTATGCATTTGCATTGCATCACATCAAATGCATTTAAATCCATAAAAAGACCCTAATTAGTTAAAGTTATTAAAAAGAGAAAGAAAAAGAGAGAGAGAGAGAAGAGGGTCATGGCTGAGTGAAAAAGAAGTTGAATGGGAATTAACGACGTTCCTTTACATATCCTCGACTTTTGTGTCAGGAGGGATAGCTCACCCGGAGAAGGGCATGTTTGGAAATGAAAATCATCCCATCAATGTCATACATGAGGAAGGGACTGAACAAAGAAACCTTGAGGGCATTCGCCCTTACGAACCGGGAATTTCTTTAAACAATTGGACTGCGGAAGAACTTCCTGTAATCTTTAGGAATTTTACGGAGTAATATTCAGAACACTCTTGTTGCTCTAAAGCCTAGGAGTAATGAGATTTCTTTTGAGAAGTGGGCTCATGTTCAGACATTTTTATTTTTAATAAAACATACTTTTATTTATCCGAGTAACTATTATTTCATTCTGATTCTTTTGACCTTTGACATTCTTTATAAATTTTCATTTCATGTAAATAGTCATTTTTGAATTCATTTATTCCTTGTATATTCTTTTGTGTGCCTATCATAGATCCCTAGATATCAATGACACGAGCAACGATACTACAAATTCAGAGTTCCTTTTGAGTGCGATATGTGTTTAGAGGAATCTCAGTACTTTGAAGGTGATAGAAATTGTGACTTGTTTTTGTTGAAAATGGTTTTTACCCCATGAAGTGGTGGTAGGAAATATAGCTTTAGAGGAAGGAAAGATTGTGAAATTGGAATTAGCTGAGGAGACAAGACAAGACCTTGTTGAGACTATTATGGGAATTCAAAAATGTGGTCCAAAAACGCATGCAGGAGGATTTGCAATTGCCAGAATAAACATGAGGTTTTGGGGCACTGTTGGTCCACCATGAAAAGGGATCGCATCAGTTGTACAATGAATGCCAAATTTAAAGGAGTCAATACTTATGGGGCATGTATGTTATGGGCCCGAGCTCGTCAAAAGTTTGAAGCTGATAATGACTCATCTTTATGGACGTCAACTACTCCATTAAGAGGGGGAGATAGCTTCATATGCCAATATTACCAAGTCAATAGTCATCCATTTCAAAAAAAAAGAGAGAGATTATATATAACTACACAATGCCAAAAGTTTGCAGTCTGTTCAAAGATAATGCGCCATACCACAGTACAACAAAGGTTGCCAAAAGAAAAGAAAAAGAAGGAAAAAACAAACTACAAAAGATGACCGAGACTGGTAAAAATTGGCATAAGAAACTACCGCCTACTCTCTATGCTTACGCTGGGGAAAACACCTTCAATTCCAGTTGTTTCAAAGGTTCCAACCATCATCCTTGAAATGGGTGCATTGTTTGGCTTTCCTGAGTAGTCTGATGTGCCGTCAATAGCTGTGATGGTTAGCTCCAGGTGGTGGCCATTGATTTCTAGCTATGGAGCATCGGGCTGTACACAGTATCTGAAGCTTAAAATGATAGATTCTTTCTTCAAAACCAGTTTCTGACAAAGTGGATGACGGTATCATGAAGGAAGCTCTCTTAGACTTCTATACAAGTTCAGGAAAGAGGAAACCTGATCAAATCATTATTTTCAGGGATGGGGTTAGCGAGTCTCAATTCAATCAAGTTTTGATCAAGTTATTGAGGCTTCCAATTCCTTGATGAGAAGTGGAACCCTAAAGATTGTGGTTATTGTTGTACGAAAAACCATCATACCAAGTTTTTTCAGCAGGGATCTCCTGACAATGTGCTACATGGTACTGTCATTGACAACAAAGTATGCCATCCAAAGAACAATGATTTTTACCTTGATACCCATGCTGGAATGATTGGAATCACGAGGCAGACCCACTATCATATTCTCTTAGACCAGGCTGGGTTTTCAGCTGATGATCTACAAGAGTTTATTCATTCTCTATCCTATATGTATCAAAGGAGCACCATAGTCATATTTGTTATGGCTCTATTTGCTACGCTCATTTGGCAGCTTCACAGTTGGGGGCAATTTATGAAGATTAGGGATGCTTCAGAAACATCATCGTGTCATGGTGGGATGTATGCTTCGAGAGTAATCTCTGTACCTCAACTTTCCAGGTTGAAGGATAAAGTCAGCAACTTCATTCTTGTCTTGTGAAAACTATTGAACCATCTTTTTGTAGGGTTTGACAAACAACATTCAGGACTACTACTGGGGCAATCCCTTTCATGGGTTTATGAATCAAGATTTTTCCTCCAAGCTTTGATGGAGTCAAGAATTGAATACCTCTAGTAAACTTAACTTGAATGTATTCATCCTAAGCAAATGTACCAAGAATGGATGACACAGACTTATGACAAAGAAGGTTCGTCCAAAAGAATTTCATAAAGGAAACCTTGTGCTGAAAGAGATCCTTCCCATGTAAAAGGATGCCGAATTGGGAATTGTCATATGTTGCGAAGAGGGCTTTTTCTAGAGGTGCACTGATTTTGACAAGAAATGTATAGGAAGAATTTATTTGATCCAGTGAATTCAGACTCGGTCAAGGAGTGCTTTGTATGAAGGAGAAGGGAAGCCAAGGTGAAAACCCGCAAATGGCACTTTGGGACTTCTATTTCAAAAAAAAGGCAAAAAAATAAAAGAAAAAGAGAAAAAATAAAAATAAAAAAGAGAAAAAAGAAAAAATGGAGAGGCCAAGGTGAAAACCCGCAAAGGGCGTCTTGAGACCAAAGGAGTTTTGAGTTGAAAACCCAAAAGGGCAGCTCAAATTTGGAAAGTCATACAGTGACCTTGCTATACCAGATTCGACGAGAAGTGAAGTATGTTACATATCGAGGCATCAATGAATTACTTTGGATCTTTTAAACACATGTTGAACTCAAGAAAGTCTTCATGGAGCTGGTGTATAGACGCTCAAGCGGCGATATCTGGGGCATCTGATTTCTGTCCTATTTACTATCTTTGGATTCTTTTTCTTTGCAAAGATATGTTCTCAGGTTAATCTTTTTGCATTCCTTCCAATAATTTGTCCAAATCTAATTATCCTCAGGATCAATTTATTTGTCTCCCATTATTCATAAAGCATGTTGCATTGAAATAATGATAGATGAACTAAAATATCTTCACAAACGAAGTTTTACATATTACTCTGGAAATTTCTAGATAATACAAGAAACAGAAACAAGACCATTGTTTAAGGAATTCCCATATGTATGGGTTGCAAATACTCGAGAGATTTTCTTCTTCAGTCCAAAAGGTGGTTGGACATTTTAAGCAATATTGATATTAAGAATGGATCATTTTATAAACATCTTCAGTGGGTCGTAACATTCAGGGAATGGTACGGTAGACCAAATTGATGGAAAAGATTCGAGGCATACGAGCAGAGTACGATTGATATGTCAAGAAGAATGAGGTGGGAAGCTCGATAGATGAATGAGTGATGACGTCTGAAATAGGAGTTATTTTCATAAACATTTTGCATCATAATATGTCTAATTAGGAGCATTTGACTCATTTCGATCATGGCATCTTAATTATTTGGAATAAGCATAAATTCTAGGAAATCAATTCTACAAGTGGATTCCCTAGTGGACAAGGTAGCAAGATTGATTGAAAATTACAAAATTCAGCACCTTAATCCCCTAAGCAGTAGGGTAACAGGTCAAAATTACGGATCTTATCTCCCTAAGTAGTAGTGGAGCAGATCGAAGATGCGCCTTAACCCCCTAAGCAGTAGGGTAACAGGTTAAAGTATAGCAGATCTGGCCTTCAGGTGTTCACGCTGAAGCAGATCCAAGATGATTTGGCGTCTCTATATTGTCATAGAACAAATCGAAGAAACAGATTTGGCATCTCCATATTTGACGGAGAGCAAATCTAAGACATAGCTGATTTGGCTTTCACGTGCTTACGATGAAGCAAATCTAAGATGATTTGGCATCTCTGTATTTTTAGAGAACAAATCGAAGTTTGGCGTCTCCATATTCGACGGAGGGCAGACACATAGTAGATCTGGCCTTCAGATGTTTATACTGAAGCAAGATCCAAGATGGTTTGGCATCCTTGTGCTTACAAGGAACAAATCGAAGACATAGCTGATTTAGCTTCCACGTGTTTACGTTGAAGCAAGTCTAAGATGATTTGGCATCTCTGTATTGTCAGAGAACAAATTGAAGTTTGGCATCTCCATATTCGACGGAGGGCAGACACATAGCAGATCTGGCCTTCAGATGTTTATACTAAAGCAAGATCCAAGATGGTTTGGCATCCTTGTGCTTACAAGGAACAAATCGAAGACATTGCTGATTTGGCTTTCACGTGTTTACGTTGAAGCAAGTCTAAGATGATTTGGCATCTCTGTATTGTCAGAGAACAAATTGAAGTTTGGCATCTCCATATTCGACGGAGGGCAGACACATAGCAGATCTGGCCTTCAGATGTTTATATTGAAGCAAGATCCAAGATGGTTTGGCATCTTTGTGCTTACAAGGAACAAATTGAAGACATAGCTGATTTGGCTTTCATGTGTTTACGTTGAAGCAAGTCTAAGATGATTTGGCATCTCTGTATTGTCAGAGAACAAATCGAAGTTTGGCGTCTCCATATTCGACGGAGGGCAGACACATAGCAGATCTGGGCTTTAGATGTTATACTGAAGCAAGATCTAAGATGGTTTGGCATCCTTGTGCTTACAAGGAACAAATCGAAGACATAGCTAATTTGGCTTTCACGTGCTTACAATGAAGCAAATCTAAGATGATTTGGCATCTCTGTATTATCAGAGAACAAATCAAAGTTTGACGTCTCCATATTCGACGGAGGGCAGACATATAGCAGATCTGGCGTTCAGATGTTTATACTGAAGCAAGATCCAAAATGGTTTGGCATCCTTGCGCTTACAAGGAGCAAATCGAAGACATAGCTGATTTGGGTTTCATGTGTTTACGTTGAAGCAAATCTAAGATGATTTGGCATCTTTGTATTGTCAGAGAACAAATCGAAGTTTGGCGTCTCCATATTCGACGGAGGACAGACATATAGCAGATTTAACCTTCAGATGATTAGACTGAAGTAGATCCGAGATGGTTTGGTATCCTTGCACTTACAAGGAGCAAATTGAAGACATAGCTGATTTGGCTTTCGCGTGTTTACGCTGAAGCAAATCTAAGATGATTTGGCATCTCTATATTGTCAGGGAATAAACTGAAGAAGCAGATTTGGCGTCTCTGTGTTCGATAGAGAGCAGATCGAAGATATCAACATGACAGTCATGATTTTGCAAGAAGTAGATTGAAGCCGTCAAGTGGCCATTTAAAGAAGAACTCGACAAGACCGGGCAAAATTGGTCTTTTTAAAAAGGGGCAGCTGTAGACACTCAATTTTTCCCGGGCCCAGAAATAAGTCCGAAAACAAAATCCCCCCCCCCAAAAAAAAAAAGAAGTCCAAGTTCAGTCCAGAATTATAGATATAATTTGGCCCGATCGGAATGACCCATTACTTGAAAAGATTTAAGGTCTATCTACAAGTTTGACTCATATGGAAATATAATCTTCAATGATATGCAGTCTTAGATGTGATATGCAATCTTAGATATGATCCAATCTTAGATATGATTGCAATCTTAGATATGATACAATCTTAGATATGATATACAATCTTAGAAGATATGATTTTGTAATCTTGGAGATTTAATTTGTAGATATCCTTTAATCTTAACCGTTGATGTAATTGATTTGTACCTTGGATTTGGGAAGGCTCAACTATAAATAGAGGCCTCTCCCCTCATTGTAAAACAACTTGACTTCACTTGAGTTTTGGGAAGCAATAAGAATTCTTGAGAGCATTCACTCAAATTTCTCTCCCTCTTGCGTTCTTATTTTCTACGGTTTGTTCTTATTTATTCTTTGTTCATCTTCGTTTTCAACCTTTTTATTTAATCCCTATCTCCTTGATTTTTTAATTCTCTTTTATATTTTATTTTTAATAATTTTAGTATTATATCAAATTATTTTTTATTAAATTCTATATTATTCATTGTTTTACAAAATATATTTTATTTAATTGAAAAAGTTTTTTTTCTTAAATAAGGAAATGTTTGGTGTTTAGAAATTCGAAAAATAGTGCCCTAACATGCTGGGTTGCGATTTTTTTGTTTGACTAAATAACCAAATATCCTTTTTAATAAATTTTCAAAATCATGAGATAATTTTAGTTACGAGGATTTAAAACATCGTGTCCTAACATGCTGGATGTGATGTTTGTATACTTTCCGAACAAAGGAATCTCAAGTTTCAACTTTAAATTGTTCAAGTTTTAAAATCTTTTCAAATTTTCTGACATTAAGACAAAAAATTATTCAATTTGGTACCAATTTTGGGCGTTACGAGGGTGCTAATCCTTCCTCGTACGTAACCGACTCCCGAACCTATTTTTCTCATAATTTCGTAGACCAAAATTAATGTTTTAAAACAAAACATTTTATAAGTTGATCCAATCACACCTAAAAAGATTGGTGGCGACTCCCGTTTTCATTTTTCAAAAAGTCGATCACTGTTTTATAAAACATCCTTTTAAAAAATGGTTTTGACAATTCTTATCACCAGATTCCATAAGAACCTCGTGCTTTAAATATTAAAATATCTACAATTACATAATGAAAAACTTTGAGATGATAATCTAAAACCTTACATTTCTAATCTTACAACCTCAAAGTTCCCTACGAACCAGCACCAAAGTCTCAGACACTTTGTTTGAAGAAAATCAATTTTGAAAACACTGTGGTATGTTTTTTTTATCAAAATACCTCTTTCCGAATCCATATATGCAAACTTGACTTTGATACCACTAAATGTAACACCCTAAAACTCGACCCAAAAGTTTTGATCGAATTCTAAAGGTCACAATGGACACAAAAATGGCCTGCAACAAAATATTAATCAAATTCGTCGGTTCCATTTTGAAAATCTCTTTTTCTCATGCTTAACAAAAACAATATTAAGCTTATGTTATGTTTATAAACATTAACTTAATAATCGTATTGATTAATTAAAACCAAATCAATATTTACTTATTGGGCTTACAAAACATTTCAGATTTAGCAAAATGTCAATTGAAATTTCAAAATCAATTTTGCAATGAAGATTCTGACATTCATCTACTAATTGTAGTTCATAAAACTATGTATTTAAAAATTTGACTAAAAAGGATGAAAACAGCTATTTGACTAAAATCCATGCATGAAATTACTAATCTAACTCAAAAATGAAAGCCCTCAACTTTAAAAGTCCAAAATAAAAACCCACAACACAGTTCATATAAACTTATTTACAATGATTAACTTAATTTATTAAATCTTAAGAAAACTTATAAAACCAAACAAAAAATAAGAAACTCCAAGAACCACGATTCACTAAGCCCAAGGCCTAACCTCACGAATTACCTAAAAAGGGAAAACTAAGGGGATGAGCTACAAAGCTTAGTGTGAGTCTAAAACAAATGTAATTAAATAGAGCCGAGCAATACACAGTAACACACAGTCACTCAAACTTACAACAGCAAACTTCTGATCACAAACAGATATCATATCAAAGTAAAGCAGAGCTTAAACATTAATCAGATGTACAAATATAATATACAAATGCAATATGGCACAAAATCCCACCTATCCAACAACTGCACACCAACTCCATCAACCATCTCACACCAATAAGGGTGTACTAGACCCTTTCTAACCTCTACACACCAATATTGGTTTATGATGGAACTATCCAAGTCAAACACACCTTAATATGGTCATTTGCCACTTGAACTATCTCAGATTTACCACCAAATTATAATAATTCAGTGAAATTTCTAAATCAATCTTCCTTTTCTTCATAATCAAATCCTAACCACAAATGCAATGCAAATGCAAATAGTATTATGCATACTGAAAAATAGAATCGAGCATGCTCATTTTTAGTTTCCATAATCAATATACATATTTAAAACCAATTTAGTTTAGCTACAATCAGAATCAGAGAAACTCGTATTTAATTACTAAGTAACGGTAACAACAATATACACAATTTCCATTTATCACATCATATAAGCACTTAAGCGGATAATGAAATTTAATCTTATAAATACACATACATGAATAAATTCAAGTTGTAATGGTGTTCCAAACACTTCTATAGAGGCTTAGATGTGCAAGAAATCAACCAGTGACCAAAATGAATCATTTAACGAATAAGGAGTAAAAACTGCAAAAACAAAACCACACGACCATATGGCTGAGAGACATGTCTGTGTGACTGAGATACAAGGCTGTGAGGGAAAATTATGTAACTCTCTGACCCTGTGTAACAAAATTCACAAATAAAATCAAGGAAGACACGGCTGTATGACTGAAAGACACGCCCATGTAACTAAGGCACACAACCGCGTAGCTGAGAGACACACCCATTTGCAACTGAAAAAATCCTTTACAGAGGTTACATGGTCGTGTGGCCAACCTGTGTGAGCCACTCCAAGCCATGTGACAAAAAAATTAGTCTAATTTCTAAAGCGACACACGACATTTGGTTCAAAAACCACCCTAAACCTGCAGTAATTCACGAAAATCAACATTAAAAAACCCAAAATTACAAGTGTTTAAGAACACACACCTGAAATGCGCTTCCAAAATACTATGAATTGACCAAAAAACCTCCACAAAATTGATCTTAAACTCCATTACACAAATACAAAAATACTAAGAAAGTTATCGATTGTAATAGGATAGAAAGATATGAAAACAATTGACTAAAACTCAAATAATAGTACGTACCCTTTCCCCCTTAAAATCCTGATTAAACAAAGGCAAAAGAATAAGCAAAGCCTTAAAAAGCGACGATTGACGACAATGTTGGAACAAATGAAGCAATACCAAAATTATTAGAGCTTTAGAGTATAGTCACAATAGGACAAAGAGAAACACAAAATAAAAGAAATAAGGAAGATGGTGAAGAAGTAAATAAAGTAGCAACAAGAGTCCAAAAATTGGAAATGAAGACAAAATGTGAAATGCAAGATTGACGTGAGAGAAAGTAGGAAACAAACGTGAGAGAATTTTGGGTAAAATTTATAAAATTAGAATCCCACTCAACCCATTAACCTTGTATTAGATACATCTAAACTCAATTTCAATTAAATTCAACCACTTTACTACACGTTAGAAAAGAACAAAAACAATAATCCCTGATTACATGTGCAAGGATTTAAACATAAGACCATGGGGTAACCTAACACACATATTACCACCGAACCAGCAAGCTTATTTTATTCTTAAAAATGCAAAAATTAACTTAAAAGTTCATCCAAGCCACTAACCTAACCAATAGACCTTAATACTTCTCACCCTAAATTCTGGATGTCACAATAAATAATAATAGAAATTGTATAGAAGAATAATTGAATTAAGTGGATCAATCATTTGATTTTTTGGATATTTATTTATCAAATAAATATATTTCTTTGGATTGGCAAGATAATTGATAACTCTTGAAAAGAGTTATATTTTGAACTTCTAAGCTTGATTAAATGCCTCTACTTAAGTAGATATATTTGCATTTTTAGGTTATTTTTACAACACTGTATAATAACGTTTGGATTGTGCCTTAAATGTCATTTTATGTTACTTTTTCTATTGGGAAGAAGGGAATTGGTTATTCTATGCAGTAGGTGTAGGAAAGATGAAGAAAATGAGAAAAATGAGGAAGAGAATGAAGGAAGTGAAATATTGTCGTAGCAAAAGGTTGGATGGATTGCCAACACATATGCCATGGCAATTCCAGGAAAATGCTAACGCAACATTCAGTGCTCGTCACTCTCAGCCAACAGGGCATGTACTAGATAAATCCACCTAAAAAAGAGGGAGAAAAATGTGTGCTGAGGGAGAGGAACCTACCCTATAAAAGAGGAAAGAGAAAAAAAAGAAAAGATGAGGATTTTAGAGGAGGATTTTGAAGGGGGATTTGGAGAGCGGTTTTTTCCTCAGAAAAATTCGTAAAAAAATCCAGAGAAAAGGGAGAGGGTAGAAGCTTAAGAGGAGAGAAGAACATAAGGAAAGGGGCAAGTAATCAGCCTAGGGTCCTGCATGATTCTACAACGTAGAAATGAAGGCTGGTGTGGCAAAAGCTTTCTGCAATTCTACCTTCATTCTGTTACTTAATTTCTACGATTTCTAAATTGTTAATCATGATGCTGAATGTTATTCTGCTTTTGGATTTTAAATACCAACCCATGAGATAATTTCATTTGGGTTGGAATTACTAGATTTATCTTAATATCTTAAATGATCATGGTGATATTTTGAGTAGATCTATTGTTTTATTTGGTTTGGGTTATTTTAAATATATGCATGTAAGCTCTAGACATAGATGAATATGTGGTATATCATTAGACTTGATATAATTCTGAAAAGGTTAAATAAGTTGGATCATAATTGAATGATACAAGCGAATACTAGTAGCATTCTAGACATAGAGTTGTAATCTGTACAGTGTAAGGAAGAATATTGTTAGGTATTGTTCTTGAGACTTGTAGACATACAAAGACATAAAATGATAACTTTAATTCTAGCTCTCGAAAGAAGCATAATGTACTAGTTATACTCTAAATAGCAATTTGGTCAAGATTTTGCCATGACATTATTATATTATTAAGATATAATCCAAGTAATTCCAACCTTCCCATTCAATAGCATCAGTCCTCTCAACTTTGTCTCATAGAATTACCATTGCATTTTATTCATTATTTGATTTTATTATTTCATACATTAATACTTCACTTCAAATAACTATTTTGTTTACTTTGCCATAAGCCTAATTAGTATAGTTTATAGTAATAACTCAACCATATTTTTACCTATTCCGATCCTTGTGGAGACGATCTCACTTATCACTTTATTACTTGATTCACTTTATTTTTACCTATTACCTATTCGCATTAGATATTCACACGTGACAAGTTTTTGGTGAAGTTACTGAGGATTAGAAAATTGGTGATTTTGGTTTGTTATTATCAATTTAATTTTTTTAGTTTTAGATTACTTAGTTGTTTTTTATTCTTTTTTAGGTTTTTTGTTAGTTTATGAATAGATGTATTTCTGATAATGAAGAGTATTATTTTGATCATGAAATTTAAAACACCTTAAGAAGAAGGAGAAAAGAATTGCGAGAAACGGCAATGATTGGAAATGATTTTGGCAAAGAAGATCTATTACATCTGAATGGTAGGAATGTTGATATTCCTCATGTGATAGATGATAGATACAGACCTATTTGAGAGCATGTAGTGCCTGTTTTGGATTATTTGAATCCAGAGATTGTCAGGCCACATCTTCAAGCTCAGCATTTCGATTTGAAACAATGATGTTTCAAATGCTACAAGCAGAAGGACAGTTTAGTGGATTACCTACTGAAGATCCACAGTTGCATTTAAGACTCTTTTTGAGGTCTATGATTCATTCAGGCAGCAAGGTGTTCCTAAGATGCCCTGAGACTCAAGTTATTTCCTTACTCATTGCAAAATCGTGCCAGAGCGTGGTTGAATGCTTTTTCGTTAGGAATGTTGGCCTCTTGGAATGAAATTTGTCAGATATTTTTATTTCAATACAATCCTCCAAAAATTAATGCCAAATTAAATTATATTACATCTTTTTGGCAATCTGAAGATGAGACATTGTATGAAGCTTGGGAGGGATTCAAGGAATTGATTAGAAAATTCCTGATGCTTGGTTTTAAAAATTGGACACAAATGGAAATGTTTTACAATGGATTAAATACACATACACGAATGGTAGTTGATGCATCTACCAATGAGACTTTGCTAGATAAATCATATAATGAGGCATATGAAATTCTGGAAAGGATTGGATTATTTTAAATTCATGCATGCAAGCTCTAGACATAAATGAATGCATGGTATATTCTTAAGCTTGATTTAATTCTGAAAAGGTTAAATAAGTTGGATCATAATCAAATGATACGAGCGAATACTCGTAGCACTCTAAATATAGAGTTGTGATATGTATAGAGTAAAGAAGAATATTGTTAGGTATTGTTCTTGAGACATGTAAACATATAAAGACATAGAATGATAGCTTTTAATTCTAGCTCTCGAAAGAAACAGAATGCAATAGTTTACTCTGAACAGTAATTTAGTCAAGATTTTTCCATGACATTATTATGTTATTATGATATAATCCAAGTAAGTCCAACCTTCCTATTCAACAGCATCAATTCTCTCAACTTTGTCTCGTAGAATTGCAATGGCATTTTTTCATTATTTGATAATTTATTATTTCATACATTAATACTTCACTTCAAATCATTATTCTGTTTACTTTGCCATAAGCCTAATTAGTATAGTTTATAGTAATAACTCATCCATATTTTTTTCCTATTCTGATCCCTGTGGAGACGATCTCACTTATCACATTATTACTTGATTCGACGTGTATACTTGCAAATTCGCATTACATATTCACATGTGACAAAAATTGAGACTTTCTTCAATTCGAACACGATTTCATGCCAATATAAAAATAAACCCTATTATATTTGATTTGATTATACATCAATCATACCTTATTCACCCAAAAAAAAAAGAAAAAAATATCAATCATTGTTAACATAAAAATTATTTTGTTACTTACAAATTTTAGTTATTTTTTAACAAATTGTTTTTTTTTTGTCTTCATCATTCTTTTAAGCTTAAAAGATGTAAAAAGTCCTCAAACTTTAAAAAAAAATAATTAAGCCCCTAGTTTCTTTTTTTCACTCAATTGGGTACTTAAACTTTCAAAATGCATAAAAAATCCAAAAAAAAAATAAAAAACACACACAATTAAGCTTCTACATTTTTTTGCACTTAATTGGATACTTGAACTGTCAAAATGCATCATAAAGACCCTTTGAATATTAATTTTAACAGTTGACTGTTAAAGTTAACCACCCCTATTTTTTCCAGTTAAACCCACCATTTGTAACAACCACGGCAAAACATGTGACAAAAAATGATAAAAAATAAATTTCAATAAAATTTATTAAATTTATTAAATTTTAATAAAAATTATAAAAATGAAAAAAATTGTAAAATTTTATAAAAATCGTAAATAAAAAAACAGAAATATAGAAAAAATTATAAAATTTTATAAAGTAGTGTGAAAATTATAGAAAAATGTAAAGAAATATAAAATTCAAAAAAAAATTATAAAAATTATCGTACCAAAAGAAGCATTTTATAATTTTTCTATAGCTTTTATTGATTTTTATTTTTTTATCATTTTTCACAACATGTTACGCTGTGTTGCGACACGTGATGGCTTTAAATTAAATGGTATCTAACCCTACTTTGATAATCACATTTCTTTGGTTATTTTTTGGGTAAATGACACCAACAATCACTCAAATTTGATGCAATTGACAAAACAATCACTCTTATTTCAATTAAATCACTCAACTTTCAAAAAATAACAAATCAGTCACTAACGTTATCAAAAAGTGACAAATCAGTCACCCATTAACATTTTCCTTTACAGGCCTAACGAGACAAGTGATATGGCCAATTAACTTGCCACGTTGGACGAGGCAAATTTCACTTTAGTCACTCAACTTTTAAAAATTAACAAATTAGTCACTAACATTATTAAAAAGTGGCAAATCAATCACCTAATAACATCATTGTCAAAAGTTACAAACCAGTCACTCATGAACATTTTATGTTACAAGCCTAATAGGATAAATGACGTGGCCAGTAAACTCGTTGATGTAGCTAATTAACTTGCCATGTTAGACGAGGCAAAGTTGAGTGACTACTTTTTCCGTCCTTCCTTTTTCGTCTTTTTTTATAAATAACCCAATATTTTTTTTAAGTAAATGGCCCAATATGTTTATATTTCTTCTTCTCCATCCCAACAATCTCGCCATCGTCGCCTCTGCCACAACCATCTTTGGCATTTCTATTATTGACCTCCAAACCACCACCCTATCCTTTTTTTCCTTTTTCAACCCTCCCAATAGAGGAGCCACCGCAGTTTGAATCCGACTGTCTTTTTATGCTACTTAAAGCCATTAACTTTGAAAAAACTAGATCGAAATGAGATTGGAGACAATTTTGGGTCAAACTATCAGTACCAACAACCAAATCGGTGAGGATAAAATCCTCCAAAGCAACATTCAAGTGATTTAAGAACCAAAGAAACTCGGATTTGTCAAGATCTCCATGGGATATGATGATATAAACAAAAGGGTCATCAATTAAGTTAAACAACACTAACTCCATTACCAACATTATCAAGTTGCAAAAAAAAAAGGGAACATCTAGACAAGCCAAACAATCGATTGAACCCATGATTTTTGGGAACAAAGGAAGTAATTCGTCCATAGGGAAAGCAAATGCTAACAAGCAAAATTATGGGTCATTTCAGTGATTAGCAAGATCCTAAATTCAAAATCGGACAGGGTATTGTAGCAAAGGAGGATAAGAGATGGAGTAGAAAAATAGCAGCAGATATGGTCGGCAATGAAAGTTGGGGACGAGGTGAGGTAAGCTTAGTCCTTGGAAAGGGATTTGAATCAGGTCACGGACCTAAGGGGTATTCTAGAAAGGATATTGAACAAGGGAGTTTGGGGTAATGACAATGAGAAAGCCATGGTTCCTAGCTTTCTTCCTAAAAAGAATGTATTCAAGGGTTTTATTTCTTCTTCTTTTTGAGTGTCTTGTTTTTTGAAAGTTAGTAGGATCGATTTGTTATTTTTTGAAAGTCGAGTTTGAAAGTTGAGTGATTGTTTTGTCATTGGGATCAAAGTTGAGTGATTGTTGGTGTAATTTACCCTTATATATATTTTGAGTTTGAAATAACGTGGTAGCTGGATAAATGCCAAGTCACTTTTCTGTTATGTTTGTAACGAAAAATGGTTAGTATTTTTTGAAAGTTGAATGACTGAATTGAAATCAAAGTGACTATTTTGTCAACCACATCAAAGTTGAGTAACTATTGGTGTAGTTTTGTCAACTACATCAAGCTTGAAAGAAATTATTATACAAGTGGGTGCATGGGAAAATATGAGAAATATAATAAAAAGATTGGAATTATGCGCAATAAACTTTGTAAGCTTGTTTCTTGTCTTGTTTGAGTGTTCTTGAACTCTATTTATATCCTCTTGATGATTTGTAGTCGTTAGAGACATTAATTCGAGCATTAAATGCAATTGTAGGTGCATAAGTATTGGTACATTGGTCTTTGGAGTTTGATTCCTCCCTTAAAAATACAATAGTTGAACTTGAGAGTATCGCATCAAAGATGGAAGGGGTTCAATACCTTATTAGTTAGCTTTTAAAGAAATTATCATTTACTCTCTATTTTTTCAATTTTACTTTATTTTTAGTTTCTAATTTAAAAACTTATACAACAATATTTTACTTTTCTTTAAAATATCACATAAGATTTTACATGCCACTTAATAGTTAAATTAACGGTTTCAATAATGGCAATGCCTGATTGATTTAACATCAATAGTTTGGAGATGTAATTAGAATACTTTGAAATTTGGGGACCACTTTAAAATGAGAGACATAGTTTGAGGATTCCTAGTGCAGTTAACTCAAAATTTTATGAATAATTTAGGAAAAAGGATAAATATCAAATTTATACATGAACTTTGGTCAAATGTGCAATTTGATACATAAACTTTAATTAAACACCTGAAACTTGTATTGTGGTTCAAATATACAAATGAAACTTTGATTTTGATTCAACTATACAGATTTAAAAAATGAATATATACATTTATTTTCATATGTATGGCATTACACATTAGATCAAAATTCATGTATAGCTTTGATATTAATACCATTAGTAATGATATAAAATGAAATTAGTTTTATCTATCTTTGGCCATTCTAATAATTAACATTCACCTAACCTAATTTTCAATAATTATATGATTGCCAAACTTAAAAATCGTATGATTAGTGGCTAAGTTTAAAATTAAAAGAGAATTAATTGCCGTATGATACGGTAATTTACTAGTATTAATACACTAATCATGATTACAAACATATTGCATCTCTCTATTCCTAATCACATTTTTTCTCTCTTTATTTTTTTAAAAAAGTTCTTGCTTAAAAAATGCAGAAACCACATTTCGAAACAAAAATGACACGCCAACTTGTTGTTCTTGCTTTGGTTTTGATTGCCCTCGCCGGTGTGGTTTCTATCAACGCTTCATCCACCAATGGTAGCCCTACAAGTGCACCAACTGAAGCTTCTACAGATGGCAGTGCTGCTAGTTCCTCCCCTCCTTCTCAAGCTCCTGCCCCAAGTCGTAGCGGTGGTGTCACTTTTGACCTTGATAGATAGATCAAAAATAGAACAATCAAGTTAAATATAATAAGTAAATAATTGTATCATTTGGGCTGGTGAGTTGGTTGTTTCGTAGCAGAGTCATATTCATAAGGTTCATCCATAGAATAATTGTCAAGGAAATACCGACAAATCATTAAACAATTTGCAATTTTAAAAAATCATGGGGTTTGGGCAAATAAATAATTATTTCTATAAATAGAATGTTATGTTTTTCATTAAGTTTATGAGCTGCTTTCAAATATATAAATTCACTCGCAACATTATACTCTTAAAAAATCTACTAAAACTAGTAGATTAGTGAACTACGTTTTTTTTTTGAATTATGAGAGGAGGGTAAAGCCCTAACAACAATATAACTAGTGCGATATGAATTTAAACCATATCTGGAGCGATGAACACCTTAACCATCAAGTCAACACACTTAATTTGGTGAACTATATTTTAAGTATTAATTATAATAATATTTAAAGCATTAAGTGAGTAAACAAAGAAAGAAGCCACCAGTGGTTGAGAATGGCAGTTGGAATTTGGTAGTTGTAATGCTCCCATTATGTAGTAATTTTTATATTATGAAAAAAAACGAAATATTGGTCAACAAATCTAATTTATTTAACTAATGGAAGGTGGACTTTTAAGTGAAAATGTTCATAAAGGCATCGATATGGCAAATTGAATGAGGGCTTGCCATTCTACAACCTTGCTCAATTCCGAACATGTCCATGTCTAGTTTAAGAATTTCTTAAGACTCCAAGGACCAGCTCCCTAAGCCTTAACATAACCACACGAGGTTCCATCATGCCATGTCTCTACGATAGTGGCTATCAATAGTGGGAAATGTTAAATCCTAAACTTTAAACGAAACCATAACCATATAACAATCAAATAAGCCATTCACAATGTTAAATGTTAACCACTTTGAATCTCTCTTCTATATCTATCTTGCATCAACAAATATATATAATTATTGTTGATAGATTCTTTAATGATGTAAATGAGACGTTAGTTCTTGCAAGCTAGTCGAGTTCAACTTGAAAAAAAAATTGAATTCGATTTGGTAATTATCAAATAGAGCTTGAGCTCAAGTAGCTCGAGTTTTCAATCGAGCTAAATTCAAGCACCATAATATTTGGTTTCAATGTTTCACAAGCTTAATCGAGCTTTTTATGTTAATATAATTTTATATTATTGTAATAGCCCAAATCTGCCCGGGCCTTAAAACCAAAAATAATAAATGAATAAATAAATATTTATTTTAAAAGTCCATTAAAAAGTCCGTGTACAAAGCCCAAAAAAAACACTTAACCCCACAACCCCATTACACCCAAGCCCAGATTTAAACGCTCAGACCCATCTACACCAGATGATCCAATATCCTTGACCCAAGGATACACGGGGCCCAAAAGGCCCAAAGTAGTAAACGGATCAGGAAACCCTAGGGTTTCCTGAGAAGTTAGGCGCTGCGAAGGGGGATTCTAGATGCTTCGAGGTTCCAAATGTCACGACTTTTCAGGTCCAACGGCCCAATCGTCGCCTTCATCAGTGCGCCGTGACTCCTCGATTTTGCCACCATGCATCGCGCCACCATCGGTGCGTGAATCACGCCAGAATTGTCATACGCTACAATCCAGCACTGGCCCCATCAATGCATAGTCATTGGTGCTCGAACGAAATCCTTGCGATTCGCCTGCAAGAAAAGGAAAGAAAATCACAACAGACATGCGAAGCGAATACGGAAAGAAATCAGAGATTTCTTTCCAAAACTTGTAGTGGTTTATCGAGGCTATAAAGCCTTCTTTTCAATCTGTAGAGAGGGGGGAAACAAGAAAAAACTTACACACGCATAGAGAAAAAAAAACACCAGAGAGATATACCAAAAATACTGTACACAGAATATTTTTGCAATAATACACCAGAGATTTTTACAGGAAATAGAGGTGATATATCTTTGCTTTTATTTTTTTCTCTTCTAAATAACATGCAAACATTATTAAAATAGATCATGATAGAGTTTACCGTTGAAATCTCTTCGTGAAGTCGAAACGTTTCGAATTCTGGTCGCCGTACAAGACGGCGTTGACGATGGCGCGTGGGCGCGTGAGCGCGTGCAAACCCCTGGAAGAAGGTCTGGTGACACTCCGAGAGCCCCTCCCCAACTCTTTTTCAAAGTGTTTCTTTCCTTTTTTTAAAAAAAAAATAGACTTCAGAAATGATTTTTAAACTTAAAATTTGGCTTATATAGCCTAAACGGAACGGTGTCGTTTTGGTTTAATTCAATAAGCACAAAACGACATCGTTTTTAGACTGGGATCCGCGTGTTGACCCGATTACCCGGGGAGGATCCGCGTGTTTTTGAAGATTGGGTTAATTACTCAATTGGCCCTCCCACATTTTTAATATTTATAATTTCATTTTATTTATTTTTTAATTTAGCTCTAATGTTCTAATTTTGTTTCAATTTAGTCCTCACAGTGATTTTAAAACAGTATTTGGGAAACGGTGTCGTTTTGGGATTAGGGCTAAATTGCCCAGTGAGTCCTCTGAATTTAACGTGCATTTCAATCAGGCCCAGAATTTTTATTATTTTGCAAATTAACCCCCAAATTTCTTAATTAAATTCAATTTTAATCCTTTTTTTATATTATTATTTTTTAAATATTAGTTATATAAAATAGTATATATTGTTCATTAGATTATTATTATACATTTTTAAAATTTTTTTATTATATATTTTGTTATATATATTTATTTTGTTTTTTTATATGTTATATATTATATACTATTTATGTTACTATATTTTTATATGTAGAATACTTACTACATTATTATTATTTTTTATATATTATCACATTTGTTTTGTATATATTTATATGTCTAATTGTATATCATGCATCGTTTTTTTTTTAATTATTACTTTGTATGTTCGTATATTTTGCTTATTCATCTTCAATATATGCTATGTTTATTTTAATATGTATGTTGTTATGTAACTAAGATTTAACTAAGATTTGCTATATTTATGTATATATCTAGTATAGGACCTTTATATTATTGCTATCATATTATTTAAATGCATGTTTTAGCTACCTATTATTGTAATATGCTATCTTACATGTTATAATGTATATATATGGTTCTTCATGCGTTAATTAAAAACGAGATTCAAAATTTTTCAAAAATAAAAAGCCAATGCTTGGTATTTGGAAACTTCGAGAAAGGTAGTGCCCTAACTTACTGGGTTGCGACTTTTCGCGTTGAGTTCGAATAGTCAAGCACCCTTCTAAGTTTTTAAGGTTTTCAAAATACGAGCAACTGTCTTGGAATTTCAAAGCATTGTGTCCTAACTTACTGGATATGGCATTTTGTCGTTTTGAGATAAGGATTTTCAAAAAAGGGCTAGCTTAGCTTCGAATGTCTTAAAAATATTGCTTCCTAACTTATTGGATGTAATATTTTGATTCATTTGATACAAGTGAACCCTAATTTTAAAAATTAAAATATTCTAAAGAGGATTGCATCTTAAAAATTTTTAAACTTCCGACATCAAAGACATTTGATAGTCAATTAGGTACCAATTTTTGGGCGTTACGAGGTTGCTAACCCTTCCTCGTTCGTAATCGACTCCCGAACCCGTTTTCTTGATTTCGTAGACCAAAACTAATGATTTTAAAACAAAATGTTTTAGAGGTAATCCAATAACACCTAAAAAGATTGGTGGTGACTCCCGTTTTCGTTTTTCTTAAAGTCGATTTCCATTTTCCAAAACCCGATTTAAAAATGGTCTCAACAGCTTGGTGACTCCACTGGGGAGTAATAAAAGAGTCAAGCCGTATAATTGATTACCTTTTGTCTTAATGTCAAAAATTTGAAAAATTTTAAAATTCAATCCTCTTTGCATTACATGTGTTTGTATTATTGCATATGTTATATATTCTGATACGTATTGCATTTGCATGACTGTTGTGGTCACACCCTTAAGTGAGAGTGAGAAACTACGCCTTCGTGAGGTTTTCGCCTCACTGCAGGATAGTGGATCACTTTTGGGATACATCCGTACCTATGGTTTCGTGAGATTTTCATCTCCGTGTAGCCATAGGGAAATGTATTCCCCTGAACTAAACTTGATTCAAATGAGCCTATAATGGGTGAGAATCGAGGAATCTGCTAGTTCAGGTACCCCAACTTTAGAACTGAAACCTCATATAGAAAAACCGTAAGAGCTCAACTTAGTTAGAATTATACTTTAGATATTACCCTCACATATCATTCTTGAGTTTATTAATATTATGTGACACTGACTGTTTCCTTTTTTTCATTGCATGTCATTTCGCATTTAAAAGGTATCGATTCACGGTCAGTTTTTAAGTTAGAAAGTTTTATTATGGAGAACGGACTTCTTGATAGAGTGGAGGGCAACGCTAACATCCATAGATGGTCTGAGCAAACTCAGCTAGGAAAAGGGGATAGCATAACTGTGAGATATATGTCGGAGCTGTCAGACTACACTCGTATCAGTGTCACACAGAATAATCTGCAGGAGCTTAAGGCGATTTGGGATCAGTGGGGCAATGAGACCAAGCAATCATTCTACGGTAATTACGGATATTTTCCCTATTTGTTTGATATTTAGGTTGATGAGCACTTGTTTCGAGCTCTCACTCAGTTTTGGAACCCAGCATACAGTTGTTTTACCTTTGGGGAGGTAGATTTAGTGCCTACTGTGGAGGAGTACACAGCCTTACTCCGGTGTCCTAGATTTCAGTGTGATAGGATTTATTCTCGAGCTGCTTGTGTCCCAACCTTTGGTAAGAAGCTGATGACCATTACGGGGATGAGCGAGCAGTGGATCATGGCTAGAATTAAGGAAAAAGGTGAGAGTAAGTGCATTCCATGGGGAGATTTAAAAGATCTGATCCAGACATATCTAGACGAGGCGAAGAGGGTAGACATTTTTGCCTTAAGATTATACGGATTGATGGTTTCCCCAAGGGCCTTGGGATATGTGGATGAGGCGACCACGGATCTCTTCCATCGACTTAGCAAACGGGTCACTTCGGTTCCTACAATTTTGGCAGAGACATTCAGGTCCTTAAATGCATGTAGGAGGGCCAGTACGGGCAGGTTTGTTGGTTGTGCTCAGTTACTTTTAGCTTGGTTCTACAGTCACTTCCGACTGATAGATAGGGTGGTTTGTCGAGTCTTCTTCGAGGATTACTCCCTGTTGAAGGACATAACAGCTTCAACTAGGAAAGTTAATGTTCCCGAAAATAATTGGATAACGCTACTTCAGAATCTGCAGTCAAAGGACGTAGAGTGGAGGGCTCCATAAATGATTCCTGGTGAGATTCTTTACCGATGCGACAGCTTTGATTGGGTCCCTCTGTTGGGAATTTGGGGTGCCATTGGTTATGCCCCTTTGCTTGTGCTAAGGAAACATGGATTGAGACAGTTCATACCGGTAACTTACAATTTGGTTCAGAGTGAGTTCATGTATAGAAGAGCTGACCACAAGAGGAAGGTCAGTGAGATCTTTAGTGCTTGGAACAAGACTTATCGATTAAAGGGAGTAGTTATTAGCCCTGCTACGACTCTGGAGTACGTCGAGTGAAGAGGTAGAAGGAGTAATGATAACATCCCTAAGCCAAGCGTCGAAGGAGCTTGACCAATAGAGGAATATTTGCAAGTGACGCCCTCAGAGTTAGAAATTATGAAGCAAGAGTTCGAGAGAAAGAACTTGAAGCTCGAGAAGAGGATAGCAAAGCTCGAAGAAGAAAAGATGTACTTGAGCCTAGAAGTCGACGTTCAAAAGATGGAGGTCGAGAAAGAGAGGAAAGAAAAAAAAAGATCAAAGAAGACCGAGACAATTTAAAGGAGCACTACAAAAGGGCACAAGTAGCTTTGAAGAGAGCAGGACTAGGAAGGTTTTCAGATCAGGGGCAGAAAGAAGTCCAAGAGGAAAAAGCTAAAGTTGAATATTAGGAGAAGAAGTTCCAAGAGATGCAATCGTGGAATTTGACCTTAGAAAAAGAAAATCAGGGTTTAAAGACTAAAGTAACTGAGCTCGGGCAATCCCTTCATCTGCATCGAAGTCATGATTCTACGGTTGAGGTAAAGAAATTAAAAGGAAAAGTTGAGGAGTTGGAATCAGCATTGCAGGATAGTAAGCTCCTAATCGAGCAGCTTGGGGTACGAGAAGATCATTTGAAGGGAAAGCTTCATCAATCTAGAGGACAGGTCAGAGAAAGGGATCACGTCATTGGAGAAGCCGTAGCCCAGATTCGAGAGGTCGCTAAACACGTGCAAGACTAGCAATACGAGCTGATGTATTGAGTTTGATGTATGAGTCATCGTCGGATATAGGATGAGAGTTAGCCCTTTTATTAGATAAAGTTAAAACTTTGGGCATTAGGGCGAAAGCGTATTTGTAATCCTCTTATATGTAAAGATATTCTTTTTCTAAATAAAGTTTTCTAAATGAGATTGAATTAGAATCGATGTCTTTTTGGCATTCATGCATTTACATCTCATAGCATTTCATCGCATCATTTGCATTCAAAGTTATAGAAAGACCCTAATTAGTTAAAATTACCAGAGAGAAGTAGAAAAGAAAACCATTAGTACGAAACTCGTGCAAATCTAGGAATATGATCAAAGTTGAACAGCTACAGAAGGACATAGACAATGAAAAGACAAAATGAAAACGACATAAGGAGAAATGTGACAAAATTGCAGGGCTCAGTGCTGACTCAGCCACTGATAGGGAAAGACCCCTATAGCAATCACTGGTGAGGAGGAAGAGGATCATCCTCCAGGCTCTACTCCACCCCACGGGCCTACACAAACCGAGGCACCTCCTAGGAGGCCATCTTTCACCATAAAGCCTCAACATGGGTCGGTTGATGCTGGGATTCATATGAATTACCCAGCTAGCTCGGGATTCAATTTGGGTGACAACCCTACTAATCCTCTCATTCTTGACTTGGACATGGCTGAAAAGAAAGATTTGAGAGCCGAAGCTGCAAAACAGTTGGAGGAACGTTGCAGATGGCTAGAGGAGAAATTTAAGGCTTTAGAGATTGTTGATGGGCATCATGGAGTTGATGCCAAAGATCTAAGCTTGGTCCCAGACTTGGTACTTCCTCACAAATTTAAGATGCCAGAGTTCGAGAAATACAATAGAACTACTTGCCCAGAGGCCCACATCACGATGTTCTGTAGGAGGATGACTGGGAACGTGAACAGTGATCAACTATTGATCCATTGTTTCCAGGACAGTTTAGTTGGAGCAGCGGCCAAGTGGTACAATCAACTGAGCCATACCAAAATAAATTCATGGAGGGATTTGGCACAAGCTTTTATGCAGCAGTACAATCATGTGACTGACATGACTCCAGACAGGATCATGCTGCAAAACATGGAGAAAAAGCCTAATAAAAATTTTAGGCAATATGCACAAAGATGGAGAGAGGTGGCAATACAGGTTCAACTACCCCTGCTGGAGAAGGAGACCACCATGTTGTTTATCAACACTCTGAAGGCTCCATTTATTACTCACATGATTGGGAGCACCACCAAAAGCTTTGCAGATATAGTCATGGTAGGAGAGATGATTGAGAATGCTATAAGGGGTGGCAAAATCGAGGGGGAAGCAATCAAAAGATCGGCCCCAAGGAGAAAAGATAATGAAGTGAACAACACAAGTACCTTCAACTCGAAGGCAATCACAGTTGGTCAGCCTAAAGCAGCAGCGGTTGAGCAACAAAATTATCAAAGACAGGAGTCGGATACAAGACAGAATACCGAGAGGATGCAATTTACACCTATCCCTGTGACGTATCGTGAGCTTTATCAAAGCTTATATGATGCGCATGCTATTGCTCCTTTCCATTTGAAACCACTACAGCCTCCATATCCTAAATGGTATGATGCGAACGCCAGATGTGAATACCATCCTGGAATACCGGGGCATTCAATCGAAAATTGTACAGGTTTCAAGAAGGCCATGGAGAGACTTATTAAGATGGGGGTAGTGAAGTTCGACAATACTCTTAATACTGAAAACCTATTACCAAATCATAGCGATCAAGGAGTGAATGCCATTGGCGAAGCCAGTGCGAGGAGAATGAAGGAAAGCGTGGCTGAGATGAGAACGCCAATGAGGATGATTTGGGAGGAAATGGTGAAAAGAGAGATGACAATCTCTAAAGAGAGGAATAAAGGAGCAAGGGACTACTGTGAGTACTATGCTGAAGAGGGGCACGAGATCCAAGAATGTGACGAGTTCAAAGCCTTGATACAAAGCCTTATGGATAACAAAGAGCTAGAATTTTATGAAGCTGGGTCAAATGAGAAACATATATGCACATTAGAAGGTGCACCGAAAAATCAAAACCGGCCAAGGATCATTATTTCTTTACCAGGAAGTAATGAAGTTGAAACACCAATGGTACCGAAAGTCATCATTCACAAACCTGTTTCCTTTCCTTATAGGGATAACAAGAGGGTGCCATGGAGTTATAATTGTCGTGTGTCAATGTCAGAGAGAGAAGATATAGCAAGTGCTTCTAAGGAAGCTCAAGTGGAGGGTTCCCATACACGGAATGGGAAGCGGTATAATATGGTGGGCATCAGAGAGGAGCCCACAAAAGCAAAAAGTGTTAGTACAGAGAAAGAGGCTGAAGTGCTTGTCAAGGAGCCAGTAAAGGAAGAGGGGGCTAAGGAATTTCTAAAGTTCCTTAAGCATAGTGAGTATAGCGTGGTCGAGCAATTGCGTAAGCAGCCGGCTCGTATATCAGTATTGGCTCTACTTCTGAGTTCTGAAGTGCATCGGGATGCATTAATGAAGGTGCTTAATGAAGCATATGTCACCCATGACATATCCGTTAACAAGTTGGACCGGTTAGTGAATAACATAAGTGCGGATAATTTTATCTACTTTAATGATGATGAAATCCCACCGGGAGGCAAGGGGTCAACTAAAGCCTTGCACATCACAACTAGATACAAAGGGTACTGTAACACCCCGTACCCGAGACCGTTGCCGGAGTCGGACACGAGGGGTTCACAGACCAAATTCGCTTACTATCGCAGTCCATTTTAAAATTTTCCAGGCAGTTGGCTAACTGCGACACTGTCACCTTAAAAATCATATCTTGAGTTTCACAACTCGAAAATCAGTTTTGTAATTTTTCGCTGAAACTAGACTCATATGCCCATCTACATATTTTTTTCTAGAATTTTTGGTCTGGCCAATTAGTACAGTTTATTAGTCAAAGTCTCCCATGTTACAGGGATCGACTACACTGACATTTGCGCATTACGACTTGGATATCTCCCTGCACAAGGCTTCAATACTGATGCAGTTTGTTTCTATAGAAACTATACTCATAGAGGAATCTATACATATATGGCATGACTCCTAATTATATCTGGTTAATTTATAATGAATTTCCAAAGTCGGAACAGGGAATCCAGAAACCGTTCTAGCCCTGTCTCACGAGAACCTGAATATCTCTTAACATACTGTCCATATGATCGTTTCGTTACTTTCCTATGAAAATAGATTCATCAAGGTTCGTTTACATAATTTATTAATTATTTAATTCCAATCCTACTATTTTTAGTGATTTTCCAAATCTACATCACTGCTGCTGCCAGCATCTGCCTTTAAGGTAGACTTTACCTATTTCATAGTTTCCATGATTCAACTAGCCCTTTTAGCATAAATAGCACAAATTATGATAGTGATTAACCATTCCATACCAAATGACTATAACATTATGCTCAAACATATATAAGCCATTTTCGCATGGCTATATACATTAACCAAAATATTCTTCCGCCACTAGTCTATTTTATACATGCCATAAGATAATCCGAAACATAGCAGTACCAAACAGTGGATAGTGATAGTGTGACTAGTTACTGACGATCCCCGAGCCTGTAGCTTTGCAATGAGATCTATAAAACAGAGGAAACAGAGTAAACGGAGTAAGCATTACAATGCTTAGTAAGTTTTAAGCAGTGTCAACAGATAACAATCAAATTATAACATAGTTGTTCGTATTTTTATTTCACTCTTCCTTCGGGCATACCATCCCTTTACCGAATATGCACATCTCATCATATACAATATGCAGATAAACTTTCACATAAAAGTGAGCTCATGTGACATAGATATATCGTATGATTTCACATCTCCTCTCACACTGATCCGATGTCACATAATCATAGGAATAGTCTCATAGATTGCTCTCGTATGCATCACATAACTACCTTATGATTTAGTGCAAATCAAGCTCACATATAAACTTGGAGTACATACCTGTTTAACCTTTCGCATTGAATATATTTATAAGCAATTCTTATTACGAAGTCTTACCCGGACATAATCTCCACACGAAGTTATCGGGTCTTACTCGGACAAAATTCCCACACGTAGTCATCGGGTCTTTAGAGCTCGGATATAGTGCGAGCACAAAGCTTACGGACATTAATCAGAGATAATATTCTCGCATAAAGCCTGTGGGGTTTTAACCCGGATATAGTACTGACACAAATGCCCTTCGGGACTTATCACATTTATGCACTTTCACATCCATCACGTTGGCCACTCGGCCCTGTCACATATATACACTTTCACATTCATCACATCGGCCATTAGGCCTTATCACATATATACACTTTCACATTCATCACATCGGCTATTAGGCCTTATCATATATATACACTTTCACATTCATCACATCGGCTATTAGGCCTTATCACACATATACACTTTCACATTCATCACACCGGCCATTAGGCCTTATCACATATATACACTTTCACATTCATCACATCGGCTATTAGGCCTTATCACACATATACACTTTCTTGGCTGAATCTACATCTATCATTTTTCAATATCACAATTTAGAATTCACGTATGGGTTTAATCAATAGCTTATGAGCAACTAGAACAAGTTTATCAAGGTTTACAACACAATCTCAAATTCAGCACAAGCTGTTTTTCCTGAGTAATAGTCACTAAATCATTTATAACTAGAGCTACAAAACTCCAAATCACTTTCCGTTAATTTTTCCTGAATATAGACTCGTATATCGTCCATCCATAAAATTTCCAGAATTTTAGGTTTGGCCAATCAATACCAGATTTTTCTTAAAGTTTCCCCTGTTTCACTGTTTGACTAATCTGACCACTCTTCACTACGAATCAGATTTCTCATTTTACAGAATTCAAAATGTGTTGTATTTGATTTCATTTGAAACTAGACTCATTAAGGAGTCTAAGCATATAAATTTTATCTTATAACCATTTTTGTACAATTTATAATGATTTTCTAAAAACGAAACAGAGGATTACAGTGTCATTCTGCACTGTCTCACACAACTTTAAATATCTCATTATTGGAAATAAATTTTCTTACAAGGTTTCTTTTATAAGAAACTAGACTCATTAAGCTTTAATTTCATAATTTATTCAGCCTCCCATTCAACTCCAACAATTTATGGTGATTTTCTAAATTCATGTTACTGCTGCTGTCCTGAGCAGGTTTATCACAATTTTACTCTTCTGACATATCCTTTTAGCACTTCATAATATCATATCCATTTGGCAACATATCATATCAATAACTTACCTATACTTCATAATAGCCATTAGGCTATATGCATAAAAATTTACAATAGAGTTATGATTGTTTTAATATGTGCTTAACATATCATACTCAATCACATTATAGGCTTTAATACTTAAAACTTACCTCGATCGCTAATGTACGTCAATTCCGACTATTCGACCAATTTCCCTTTTTCCACGATCCGACTTTGTTTCCATAAGCTCTTGATGCTCAATCAACAATTTTTAACTTCAAATTTGCAAACAGCAATGTCATCACTTTACATAACAGAAATTAAATTTCATTACTTAAACTATCCACGACGATCACCTTCCGAGCACCTTAATTTTCTTTAAGCTAAACCACCTCATAGTATACATATACACATTCGGCTAATTATAAAACAAATCAGCACTCATAACCGAATCATTGACTAAAATCACATTCGGTAATATGCTTTTAAATAATTTCAATATTTATTAACATCTAAAACTAATTTTCTTGGGGTGCCATGAATTATTCAAATCGGCCGAATATCATTGAATCTCTAAAATCATGCTTATAACCACTTGGCCGAGTTTCACATTTCAAAGCGACATATATATATATTATTCAAAGTATTTAACAACACTTAAAAATCCAAAACCATAAAACTCAATTCATATAACACCAAACTCAATGCTAAATCACCCTAGGCACATTCGGCACTAGCACAAGCACACACACATTTAACTTTTCTAAAATTCAACTTTAACAAGCTTCTTATGCTTCCATGATAAAAACCGAATGCTCATCTTACCACCAACATGCATATTTAATTATCTCAAGCCTCTCTTAATCAATTTTATTCATAATAGCATGAACTCAACAATCCATTACTCATACAAAACAACATAACCGAAAGTCTTACTCATTCCAAAAATTCAAATCTCAACTTGGTCACAAAAATAACTTGATATCTCACCAACACAACATCAACACCAAGCAAGAATGATGCATCCATGGCCGAGTGTCATTTCCATCACATAGCAAGATTTAGACCATGGGCTAGGTAGAACTCAAGCTAACAACTAAAACATGCATGCATCTCATGGAACATCATCAAACATACCTTAGCCTAGTTACATGCATGGCCAAACCTCTTCAATCTTTCTTCTTCCTTCCTCCTTAAAATTTTCGGCCAAGGATGAACCAAAGGATGAACACTTTTTTTTTTCTTTCCTTCAACTCACGGCAAGGGGGGGGGACAATCACACATATCCTTTCTTTTTTTTTGTTTCTCATCCTACTAACACTAATATTTTATTGCCCATGCTCTTTATTTTATTGTTTCCTCCCATGATGCACCAACACAACATGTCTATGACATGTTTTGCCCATCACCCTTTGTCCATCCTAATGTCATGGCCGGCCACTACTAGATGGGGGGGGAAATTGACATGCAAGTCCCCCCTTTTTCAACATGCACTAATAGGTCCTTATGTTTTGATCTATCACATTTCAAAAATGTCACACATAAGCCCTATTGACTAAATTCACATGAAATTTACTAAATCGAAGCTTAAAATTTTCACACATTTATTTTAGACAATAAATATCATGTTCAAATAATTTGGTTACTCGGTTTAGCGGTCCCGAAACCGCTTTCCGACTAGGGTCAAATTAGGGGTGTCACAGGTACACACTCCCAAGCGTACTTATCGATAATGGATCGACCTTGAATGTTTTACTATTATCTACATTAAATAGATTACCCATTTGTGATTCTCACATAAAGACATGTCAAAATGTGGTAAAAGCCTTCGACGGTACAGAAAGGAAGGTGATGGGAAGGATTGACATCCCTTTAGAAATTGGGCTGAATATATACGAAGTAGACTTTTTGGTGATGGATATCAAGCCTTCCTACAATTGCTTATTAGGTAAGACATGGATACACTCAGCAGGAGCGGTGCCCTCGTCGTTGCACCAGAAACTGAAGTTAGTGACGGATGGACGGTTAGTAACCATCAATGCGGAGGAGGACATTATAGCCGCAGTCACTAGCAAGGCCCCTTATGTCGAGACGAACGAAGAGTCTATTGAGTGTTCCTTTCGCTCTTTGGAATTTGTAAATGCAACCTTCATTTCAGAAGGGAGTGAGCTACTAGTGCCAAAGATAGCAAGAGCTACGAGGATGGCTCTACGAATGATGGCGGGAAAGGGAGCCTTACCAAGAAAAGGATTAGGAAAATACCTACAAAGAGGGACTCAAATCCCAAAACTTAAAGAGAAGAGAGATCGTTTTGGTTTGGGCTTCAAACCAGACTATAAGCAGAGGAAGGAAATTGAGAAGCGCCAAGAGGGAAGAAAGGCGCACCTTAATAGAAGAGAAGTAGAGTGGGAACCGATGACATTCCACCCTATATCCAAAACTATCATTTCGGGAGGGTTACTCATAAAAGAAAGTCATCAGATCAATGCTGTACATGACAAAGGATCAGAGCAAAGAAACCTCGAGAGCGTTCGCCCTTATGAACCAGGAAGCTCACTGAACAATTGGACTGCGGAAGAACTTCCTATAGTCTTTAGGGATTTTTCAGAGTAATTCTCAAAACATTCTTATTATTCTAGAGCCTAGGAATAATGGGATTACATTTGTGAAATAGGCTTATGATCATCTATCTTATTTTAATAAAACATAACTTTTATTAATTCGAACGAGTATGGTTTCATTCTATCAACCAATATTCTGTCAAGTTTTTACCTTTTTACTCTTTCACTCATAACACACAAATGATCATTTTTCAATTCATTCATTCTTTGTATATTCTTTTATACCTCACAGGTCCCTAGATATCAATGACATGAGCATTGATATTACAAATCCTAATCTCTCTCGCAAGAAAGACATGTGTTTAGAGGAACCTCAGGATTTTGAAGATGTCCAGGATTGTGATGTGTCTCCAGATCTATTGAGAATGGTAAAACAGGAGGAGAAACAAATTAGGCCCCATGAGAAAGAGGCAATAGAGAATGTAGCCCTTGAAGAAGGGAAAAAGGTAAAAATTGGGACACTTATTGCTAAGGACACAAGGCAAGGACTGATTGAGTTGCTACGTGAATTCAAGGATATCTTCGCATGGTCCTATCAGGATATGCTAGGGTTAAATACTGATATTGTGGTGCATCGTCTTCCAATAAGACAGGATTATAAGCCAGTCCAACAGAAGTTGCGAGGAATGAGGCCAGATATTATTCTAAAAATAAAGGACGAAGTTAAGAAGCAGTTCGATGCGAGTTTCTTACAAGAGGTGAAGTACTCGGAATGGGTAGCTAACATTGTGCCTGTTTCTAAGAAGGATGGGAATGTACGAATGTGCGTTGATTACAGAGATCTGAACAAAGCTAGCCCAAAGGACAATTTTCCTTTGCCACACATCGACACTTTAGTAGACAATACGGCAGGATATTCATTGTTCTCTTTCATGGATGGTTTCTCGGGGTACAATCAGATAAAGATGCATCCAGAGGACATGGATAAAACTACCTTCATAACCTTGTGGGGTACCTTTTGCTACAAAGTGATGCCGTTTGGGTTGAAGAATGCGGGGGCAACATACCAACGGGCCATGGTGAACTTGTTCCACGACATGATGCATAAGGATATTGAAGTGTATGTTGATGATATGATTGCCAAGTCGCGTACAGAAAAAGAGCACATTGAGGTCTTGGGAAGATTGTTCTTGAGATTGAGAAAGTTTCAGTTGAAGTTCAAACTAGCAAAGTGTACCTTTGGAGCTAGATCGAGAAAGTTATTAGGCTTCGTAGTCAGTGAAAAAGGAATTGAAGTTGACTCAGACAAGGTCAGAGCCATACGAGAATTACCTCCACCACAAACTCAGAAGGAAGTTCGAGGATTTCTAGGAAGACTGAATTACATTGCTCGGTTTATTTCACAACTAACTGAGAAGTGTGATCCCATCTTTCGCCTCCTTAGAAAGCACAATCAATGTACTTGGGATGAGGAATGCCAGAATGCTTTTGAAAAGGTCAAACAGTACTTGTTGAATGCTCCGATGTTATCTCTTCCCAGTCCAGATAGACCACTAATATTTTACTTATCAGTATTCAACAATTTCATGGGATGTGTGCTTGGCCAACATGATGAGTCAGGAAGAAAGGAGAAGGCGATATATTACCTCAGTAAGAAATTCACCGAATGTGAAATGAGATACTCGCCTATCAAAAAATTGTGTTGCGCTCTGATTTGGACAACTCGGAGGTTAAGACAGTATATGCTATATCATACTACTTGGCTTATTTCAAAACTTGATCCTTTGAAATATATGATGGAGTCAACAGCGTTGAATGGGAGAATGGGGAGATGGCAAATACTGCTTTCAGAATTTGATATAGTCTATGTGAGTCAAAAGGCTATAAAAGGAAGCGCGATAGCAGAATTCCTAGCTAGCAGAGCTCTAGAAGATTACAAGCCGTTGAGTTTTGATTTTCCAAATGAGAAGTTGATGTGTGTAGCAACTACAGAGGATTATCCTTGGAAGTTGAGCTTTGATGGGGCATCCAATGCGGTGGGAAATGGAATTGGGGCAGTCTTGGAATCCCCAAATGGCGATTATTATCCATTCACGTGCAAGTTAGATTTTGATTGCACAAACAATATGATCGAGTATGCATGCAACATGGGACTCCGAGCGGCAATAGCGCGAGGAATAAGAACCTTTGAAGTATATGGATACTCTGCGTTGGTAATTTATCAGCTTAGAGGTGAATGGGAGACAAGGGATCCTAAATTGATCAATTATCGAAAGATAGTTTTCGGGTTACTTGAGGAGTTCGATGACATCACTTTCAATTATATCCCGCAAGACGAAAACCAGATGGCAGATGCTCTAGCAACCTTAGCTTCAATAATTAGAGCTAATAAAGAGGAGGAGATGAGACTCATTTAGATGAGTATTTTTGAGGCTCCAGCTTGTTGTTGTTACATTGAGGAAGAAGAAAAGGATGATAACCCTTGGTATCAAGATATATTGCAATATGTGAGAGATCGTAAATACCCAGAACAGGCAACTGAAAATGATAAGCGAACTTTAAGGAGATTAGCCTGTGATTACGTTTTGGATGGGGACATCTTGTACAAAAGGAGAAAGAACCAAGTACTGTTGAGATGTGTTGATGCCGTGGAGGCTAAGTTAATTTTAGAAGAAGTTCACGAGGGTTTTTGTGGGACACACGCTAATGGTTTCACAATGGCTAGACAAATCATGAGGTTTGGATATTATTGGTCTACCATGGAAGGGGATTGTATCAACTACGCCAAGAAATGCCATAAATTTCAGATTTGTGGAGACAAATACATGTACCACCTCCACCTCTACATGTTATGACTTCTCCATGGCCCTTTTCCATGTAGGGCATGGATGTCATTGGGCCAATATCACCGAAAGCTTCGAATGGACATCGGTTTATCTTCGTGGTCATTGACTACTTCACAAAATGGGTAGAGGCCGCTTCTTATGCAAATGTTACTAAGTCGGCTGTGAGTCGATTCTTGAAGAAGGAGATCATTTGTCGGTACAGAATGCCTTAAAAGATCATATCAGATAATGCACTGAACTTGAACAACAAAATGATAACAGAAGTTTGCAGTCAGTTCAAGATCAAGCATCATAACTCTTCTCCATATCACCCAAAAATGAATGGGGCAGTAGAAGCAGCCAATAAGAATATAAAAAAGATAGTGGGAAAAATGACTAAGACTTACAGAGATTGGCATGAGAAACTACCATTTGCACTATTTGCCTATCGAACGTTGGTCAGAACCTCTACCAGGGCAATCCCATTCTCATTAGTTTATGGGATGGAGGCAGTGTTACCCATTGAAGTCGAAATACCTTCTCTTCGAATTTTTTCAGAGATAAAGTTGGATGAAGCTGAATGGATACAATCGCGATATGATCAGTTGAACTTGATTGAGGAAAAGAGGCTAAGAGCCATTCGCCATGGTCAGATGTATCAGAAGCGAATGATGCGAGCTTATGACAAGAAGGTTCGACTAAGAGAGTTTCATGAGGGGGACCTTGTACTGAAAAAGATCCTTCCTATTCAAAAGGACTTTAGAGGAAAATGGATGCCGAATTGGGAAGGGCCGTATGTCGTGAAGAAGGCTTTCTTTGGGGTGCATTAATCTTGACAGAAATGGATGGAAAGAGTTTACCTAATCCAGTGAACTCAGACTCAGTCAAAAGGTACTTTCTCTAAGGAGAAGGGAACTCAAAGTGAAAACCCGCAAAGGGCGATTTGAGACCTCCAAAAAAAAAGGAGAGGCCAAGGTGAACACCCACAAAGGGAGCCTTGTGATCAAAGGAGTTTTGAGTTGAAAACCCGAAAGGGCAACTCAAATTTTGAAAAGCACACGATGATCTTGCTATATCTGATTCAGCAAAGAATGGAGTGCGTTGCATACTGGGGCATCAACGAAGTACTTTAGATCTTATAGACACATGTTAAACTCAAGGAAGTCTTCATGGAGTTTGTGTATTGGCGTTCAAGCAGCGATATCTAGGGCATCTAACTCTTGTCCTATTTGCTATCTTTAGATTCTTTTTCTTCTCAAAGATATGCTATCAGATTTATTTCCCTTGTATTTTTAATTCATTCAAATTTAATTGAATTTATCTTCCATCATTCTTAAAGTGTGTTGCATTGAAATAATGATAGATGAACTAAATAATTTTCACAAATGAAGTATTACGCATTACTCTGGAAATTTCTAGATAATATAAGAAACTAAAATAGAACAATTGTTCGAGGAATTCACATCAATGAGGGTTGAAAGAACTCAAAGAAGTTCTTTCTTCAATCCAAAAATTGGACAAATCAAACGATACGATCCTAAGAGAGAGTCATCTTATAGTGGGCGATAGCATTTGAAGAATGGAACAAGCCCACAGGCTGAGTAGGAATGATACTTCGAGGGAAGCAAGGATAAACTTCGGCGAAGGAATGTGTGGTGACATCTGGAATAGGGGTCATATTCATAAACATTTTGCATTTTAACATGTCTAAATAGAAGTATTTGACTCACTTCGATGATAGCATCTTAATCATTAGGCATGAACTCATATACATTTTACAGGTTATGTCCTTCAAAGGGACAATGAAGATTGATGCGCCTTAACCCCCTAAAAAGTAGGGTAACAGGCTAATGCATAGTAGATCTGGCCTTCAGATGTTTACACTGAAGCAAATCCAAGATGATTTGGCATCTCTGTATTGTCAGAGAACAAATTGAAGAAACAGATTTGGCATCTCCATATTCGACAGAGAGCAGATCGAAGACATAGCAGATCTAACCTTTGAATGTTTTCACATCAAAGAGGATCCAAGATGATTTGGCATCTTTGTGTTTACAAGGAACAAATCGAAGGCATCGCAGATCTGACCTTCAAATGTTAATGCTGAAGCAGATCCAAGATGATTTGGCATCTCTGTATTGTCAGAGAACAAATCGAAGAAACAGATTTGGCATCTCCATATTCGACGGAGAGCAGATCGAAGACATAGCAGATCTAACCTTTGGATGTTTTCACATCAAAGCAGATCCAAGATGATTTGGCATCCTCGTGTTTACAAGGAGCAAATCGAAGACATAGCAGATCTAACCTTCAGATGTTTACGCTGAAGCAGATCCAAGATGATTTGGCATTTCTGTATTTGTCAGGGAACAAATCGAAGAAGTAGATTTGACATATCTATGTTCGACGGAGAGCAAATCGAAGATATCAACATGATAGTCTTAAGTCCGCAAAAGGCAGATTAAGGACCATGATTCAAAAAGACCGGGCAAATTTGGTCTGTGTATAGGTCTTTGCTCGATTCCCGTTACATAGCAATGAGCAAAGAGGGGCAGCTGAATAGCCCAAATCTGCTCGGGCCTTAAAACCAAAAATAATAAATGAATAAATAAATATTTATTTTAAAAGTCCATTAAAAAGTCCGTGTACAAAGCCCAAAAAAACACTTAACCCCACAACCCATTACACCCAATCCCAGATTTAAACACTCAGACCCATCTACACCGGATGATCCAATATCCTTGACCCAAGGATACACGGGGCCCAAAATGCCTAAAGCAGTAAACGGATCAGGAAACCCTAGGGTTTCCTGAGAAGTTAGGCGCCGCGAAGGGGGATTCTAGATGCTTCGAGGTTCTAAATGTCACGACTTTTCAGGTCCAATGGCCCAATCGTCGCCTTCATCAGTGCGCCGTGACTCCTCGACTTCGCCACCATGCATCGCGCCACCATCGGCGCGCGAATCACGCCAGAATTGTCATGCGCTACAATCCAGCACTGGCTTCATCAGCGCGCAGTCATTGGTGCTCGAACGAAATCCTCGCGGTTCGCTTGCAAGAAAAGGAAAGAAAATCACAGCAGACATGTGAAGCGAATACTAAAAGAAATCAGAGATTTCTTTACAAAACTTGTAGTGGTTTATCAAGGCTATAAAGCCTTCTTTTCAATCTGTAGAGAGGGAGGGACACAAGAAAAAACTTACACATGCATAGAGAAAAAAAAACACCAGAGAGATATACCAAAAATACTGTACACAGAATATTTTTGCAATAATACACTAGAGATTTTTACAGGAAACAAAGGTGATATATCTTTGCTTTTATTTTTTTTCTCTTCTAAATAACATGCAAACATTATTAAAATATATCAGGATAGAGTTTACCATTGAAATCTCTTCGTGGAGTCGAAACGTTTCGAATTCTGGCCGCCGTACATGACGGCATTGATGGTGGCGCGTGGGCACGTGAGCACGTGCAAACCCTTGGACGAAGGTCCAGTGACACTCCAAGAGCCCCTCCCCAACTGTCTTTCAGAGAGTTTCTTTCTTTTTTTTAAAAAAAAACAAACTTCAGAAATGATTTTTAAACTTAAAATTTGGCTTATATAGCCTAAACGGAACAGTGCCGTTTTGGTTTAATTCAATAAGCACAAAACGACATTGTTTTTAGACCAAGATCTGCGTGTTGACCCGATTACCCGGGGAAGATCCGCGTGTTTTTGAAGATTGGGTTAATTACTCAATTAGTCCTCCCACATTTTTAATATTTATAATTTTATTTTATTTATTTTTTAATTTAGCTCTAATGTTTTAATTTTGTTTCAATTTAGTCCTCACAGTGATTTTAAAATAGTATTTGGGAAACAGTGTCGTTTTAGGATTAGGGCTAAATTGCCCAGTGAGTCCTCTGAATTTAATGAGCATTTCAATCAGGCCCAGAATTTTTATTATTTTGCAAATTAACCCCCAAATTTCTTAATTAAATTCAATTTTAATCCTTTTTGTTTTATATTATTATTTTTTAAAAATATTAGTTATATAAAATAGCATATATTATTCATTAGATTATTATACATTTTTTAAATTTTTTTATTATATATTTTGTTATATATATATTTATTTTGTTTTTTTATATGTTATATATTATATACTATTTATGTTACTATATTTTTATATGTAGAATACTTACTACATTATTATTATTTTTTATATATTATCACATTTGTTTTGTATATATTTATATGTCTAACTGTATATCATGCATTGTTTTTTTTAATTATTACTTTGTATGTTCGTATATTTTGCTTATTCATCTTCAATATATGCTATGTTTATTTTAATATGTATGTTGTTATGTAACTAAGATTTGCTATATTTATGTATATATCTAGTATAGAACCTTTATATTATTGCTATCATATTATTTAAATGCATGTTTTAGCTACCTATTATTGTAATATGCTATCTTATATGTTATAATGTATACATATGGTTCTTCATGCGTTAATTAAAAATGAGATTCAAAAGTTTTCAAAAATAAAAAGGCAATTCTTGGTATTTGGAAACTTCGAGAAAGGTAGTGCCCTAACTTATTGGGTTGTGACTTTTCGCGTTGAGTTCTAATACTCAAGCACCCTTCTAAGTTTTTAAGGTTTCAAAATACGAGTAACTGTCTTGGAATTTCAAAGCGTTGTGTCCTAACTTATTGGATATGGCGTTTTGTCGTTTTGAGATAGGGATTTTCAAAAAAGGGCTAGCTTAGCTTCGGATGTCTTAAAAATATTGCTTCCTAACTTATTGGATGTAATATTTTGATTCATTTGATACAAGGGAACCCTAATTTTGAAAATTAAAATATTCCAAAGAGGATTGCATCTTAAAAAATTTTAAACTTCCGACATCAAAGACATTTGATAGTCAATTAGGTACCAACTTTTGGGCGTTACGAGGTTGCTAACCCTTCCTCGTTCGTAACCGACTCCTGAACCCGTTTTCTTGATTTCGTAGACCAAAACTAATGATTTTAAAACAAAATGTTTTAGAGGTAATCCAATCACACCTAAAAAGATTGGTGGCGACTCCCGTTTTCGTTTTTCTTAAAGTCGATTTCCATTTTCCAAAACCCGATTTAAAAATGGTCTCGACAATTATAAAATTATATTTTTACCCTTGTTATGTAGAAAGAGGTTAATTAAAAACTAGTCTAGTCGAGCTCGGGTTCAAGCTAAAGCATGAAATTTAATTAACTAGATTAATCAAACTCGAATAACTTAATTAGTATGCCTCGAACTAAGCTCAAACTTAAAAATTGATGCTCGATTTGAGTATTGAGTCCCGAATTTTAAGTCAAGTTCAAGCTCGAACTAAGCATTATTCAAGCATGACTCAACTCGATTACACGGTAGACTCATGTGACTTTGAGAGGATGATTCCTTAGGGTTTATATCTTTGCAATTAATACAGCACAGCAGTCAGAGCAGGAAAAGTACCCTATTCATTTGCAAGTCATGTATTGTTAAAGAAAATAATATGATATCTCTCTCCCATATGTAGTCCACAATTTAATTCCATAGTTATTAATAAAGCATTCAGAAAAGCTATACAAAGCTTCCCCTTATATATATAAATATAGATATATATTGTAGTGCAAAACAAGGGTTCTAGTTTTTCGATGGCCAAATATTCTCCCCAATCTTGTCCTTTTTAAAATAGTAGAATTGTGCTAGAGTTATTTTCTTTATACAGGACATATATATCCCTACCTTAACCGCATGTCACTACGTTAATCAAACAAATTAGTTAGTAAGGTTGTAAGAATCCCATGTAGGAATTTATGGATTTTGATTTTTTTAATACCAAATAAATATGATTTTGGATTTTTTTTATATTTCTTAAATTACCCTTAAACCTTACATACTTTGAACAAGTCAAGTCCCAGAAGAATAGTGGCAAAAAAAAGAGTAGGGGAGCTGATAGCGGCAATTCGTAGAATGGGGAGACAATGCGAGCCAAGCCCCGATAAGACAAAGGGTGCCTCGATGCAATCATGAAGGAGGTGGGCAAGAGAAAGCCACTCAATTGCCTCTTATGTGAGAGTCCGTATAGGGTGCGAGATTGCCCCACTAAGGGCAAGTTGTCCATGATTAGGAAGACCTTGGAAAAGTATAAAGTTGATGGTAGTGGAAGTGACCGAAAGCTTCAAGTAAATAGGCTTGGCAATATTTGAGTGGTAAAGGATGCACATGACATGGAGTTATGAGTGTTAAGGTTGGGCGCCATCTAAAAGTGTCCCAAAGTAGAGGCCAATTGGGTACTGATCGTGTGGTTTCGTGATAGGTTTTAAATATTTATAATTACTTGTTCTTGAATTAACTATTATCGCAATGTAGGCAAGTGTACCTATCGAACAGTAGTATAGTTTTAGCAAGACCGGATTGTCGAACCCAAAGGAACTAAAAGTACTAGTAATGACTGTCTTTTTATTATCTAGCCTAAGAATAAAGAGGTTTTGTTTTAATTGACTAATTATCTAAACTAACAACGCAAAGAGAAAAGAATTGAGGAATTGGTTTTTGGGAAAATCGATTGACTTAAGACAATACCTAAGGAAAAATCCACCTAGACTTTACTTGTTATTCTGGCTCCGAATCGGACGATTAATTCATTCAACTTGTTTCATAGAGATCCCTAAGTTATGTTATTATCCCTATTCAAGACTAATAACGTCTAATCCCTAGATTGAATAACCGAGAATTTTCTATAATTAACACTCTAGGGTTGCATTAACTCGATCTATAGATCCCCTTATTAGGTTTCACCCTAAACCGGCAAAATCTTGTCACCTTATGTCTAGGCGCGCAATCAACTCCACTTAATTATGACAAATGTACTCTTAGACAGGGTCTATTCCTCCTCTGAATAAGAGCATGTCTTGAATCAGTATCCTGGGATATCAAAACAAGAATTAAGAACAAGTTAAATATTTATCATACGATTCAGAAAATAATAACAAGATTCATCTTAGGTTTCTTTCCCCTTAGGTATTTAGGGGTTTTAGTTCATAACTAAATAAGAAAACATCTCAGAAGAATAAAGAATACAAAACATAAAGAAAACCCAAAACTCCTGAAGGGAAATTGAGGAGAGATCTTCAGCCTTGATGATGAATCCGGCTTCTGAGATGGATCAATCGGCTTCCTTGGGGTAATTTCTTACTCCCTATTCTTTGCCTCCCCTTTTCCTCCTCCTCTAAGGTGTATTTATAGGCTTTGGAATGCCTAATAGCCCTTAAAATTAGCCCTTTCTGAATTGGACTCAACTTGGCTCGGCAAGGACACGCCCGTGTTCGATTACTTTAGGCCGTGCTCGAGCCTGCCAAATTGACACGGCCGTGTGGTCTGCCGTGTTGATTTCATACTTTGGCTTATTTTCTCCGTTTTTGGCCTGTTTCTCGTTCCTTTTGCTCTCCTATGCTCTCCTAAGTATAAAACATGAAATTAAAGCATTAGGAGCATCGAATTCACCAATTCTAATGAGAAATCATCCATAAAATGCATTAAACATGGGGTAAAAATATGCATAATTTACGGTTTATTAAATACCCCCACACTTAAGCATTTGCTTGTCCTCAAGCAAAATTCTCAACTCATAATCAAAATAAATTCTTCTTAACTTATAATTTTTATTGATAATATCTTAGAATAATCCATAGGTAATCATACATTGAGAATTCAACTAAAAGAACATAAAAGTTTCAAACATTCCAAGTTGAGTATTTAATTATGCCAACATAGGTGTCTCTCCTCATCTAAGTAATTACCTTTGATTCAGAATATCACAGAGTTTCACATCCTTACTAAAGATTCACTCAAATCACTTGAGGTGTTTAAGGATAATAAATGAAGCACTCAATAATCAATAATGAAAAGTCATTACCATAGGCTTGCATGAAAATCAAATCTTCACCACTATAATTTAAGATGATACATCAATCAAAAGGTCTTTAGAGGGTTGTAATGAGGCTTGGTTAGGGAGGTGTGGTCACAAGCTGAAAGATAGGGTTAGAATCGAGATTGAATTGAAAAATTACCTAACTAGAAAAAGAGTTAATCATTACTTGCGTACAACAGAGCTTCTTCTCAGAACATGAAATTATAAATATGTATACATAGTTTTTTTTTAAGAACAAGTTAAATAATAAAGACTAACTATTAAGAACAAAACATATCTAAGCAATCCATTCAACTCAAATCTCAACAAAAATAGGGATTAATTTAGGGGATTTCAACAATAATGGATTAAAGGTTAATATTAAGGTTAATACAAAGAATGGCTTGTTAGGCTCAAATGGGTTTACTAAGGGTTAATCGTGGAGGTAGGCTTTTCATGGCATGAGTGGGTTAATCCTAAGTGTCTTAATCATTTTGATATTTCAAATCAAATGGTGTGGTCTCGACATGCATAATCATACAAGTTCTAGAATAACAGTTCACTACTGACGCACTCAAAGCAATAATAAAAGTGAGCATGAAAGAATTAATAGATGCTCAAAAGGCTCAAAAATCTCACAAAAGTTATGGCTTTTTGACGTTAAAAACTTGTGAATTCCAATTCAGAGTAATATCTAAACTTTAGGGAAACAGCCTAAGATTTTGAATTCTTAAAAATCAACTCATCATGCTTGATTCTCTAATGTCTTAAAGTTTAAACAGTCAATGCATAAATTTCCTATGTTTTAATTCAAGATATATCAATCAAAATCATAAATCAATCAAAATTTATCCTAAATATGATATGAGAGCTTTTTAAGAGAACAAGGCAGTCATTCAGGGATTTTTTTGATAATAAATAAATACTCCCCCACACTTAAGATGTACATTGCCCTCAATGTACAAAGATAGATATTATAATATAAAAATAAGCTAGGGGGAGAAGTGAAACTTCTTATATGATGAATTCCTCGAACTGTTTTGGAGAGTGATCGGTTCGAGAGTGGAGGAGGGTACTCCGGCGGTCATAGAGGTTTATTAGTCCATAAGTCATGTGCCAAAATGATATTATCTCTAGTGGTAGCTATGGTCGTGGGCGACATGGCAGACGTGGAGAACCTTTCCCGGTAGAGTTTTAGTTCCTATGCGATGATGAGCTTAAGAGCTCTATATAACTGTGATAAAATCAAGAAGTTTTTAGGGGATGTTAGGAAGAATAATTACTCATAAAGAAAAACCAAAATTGATAATTAAAAATAAAATTCTAAAATCTGCTAAAAAATAAAAAAACAAAGAGTAGTTTTAATAAAAATTAAAAACATAAAATAATAAATAAATGTTTTTAAACATCTTCAACGCCGGATGGTTCGCGAGGTGGGACTGGCGATAAGATATGGAGGTGTTGACAAATCTACTGTAGAGTAGCACCAATGTTGCCAAATCATTGAAAACACTACTGCTCAAATCGGGTGAGGCGCTCAGAGATGTTAGCATATGAGCTGCCGCATAAACTAGACGAGAGGGTGGTGGTGGCTGAGTCAGTTGGTCCTCGTGCTGTGGGGGGACATCATCAGGAATGTCCTCATAGGCCTCCTCCTCGGTAGATTGGGTGAGACGATACTGGAGAGGGTAGGTTCCTCGGTGCCTCTTGATCATCCTCATGCTAAGCATGCTCGAGATGCCTTGTGGAGACATCTGGCCGATGTGGGTGAGGGATGATTCTTGGGCCGCGGTGTTGAGGAGCCCAAAGTGTCGCGCCAGTCGAGTCACGTAGGGGCCAATGGAGATGACCCCCTTCCGATGCCGCTCCGTCTGGTGCTGAATCGCAAGGGGATGAAATAGGCAAGGTCGATGACGTGCCCTTGCGACAAGCACCATAAGAAGTAGACGTCGTGGGTGTTGACGACGCCAGTGCTCTCTCGCCTCTCTGTAATCGTGTGAGCTAAAATAGCGTGTAAGTACCTCAGGGATGGTGGGAGAACTGATGCCTTGGAGCGGTTAGGATTGTAGGAGGCCGTGCTAGAGGCCAAAGTGTGCCAGCACTTCGAGGGAGAGAAATGTATGTGGCGACTGAGAGCATGTAGTTCATTCTCCTTCTTAAACTCCTCTGTATATAAGCCTAGTGCCTCACCAAACTCTGGGACACTTAGCTGGCGGACTAACCCGCCTAGGCGAAACTGCACCATGCTGGGATCATGGTAGTTCGTCATTACGGTCTGGAGATAGAACATTGAGCATAGTTCCATCGTGAGCTCGAGGTATGTTGGTTCGATGATCCCAAAGAACAGCTCCCAAGGGTCGGTGGTCAAGAGGGCCCGAATCGCATCAGTCATCTGAACTTGTTCTACGGCAGGCCAGTCGATGCAGCAGCCCGCAATTAAAGGTCGGACCTAAAGTATCTGGAAAAGTTCTTCTTGGGGCCCTCAGGGGAACTATAGAAGAGGGTGACGAATTTTCGCAGTTGGACCTACGGAAGAGGACGCTCCCTTTTTCTTCTATGAAGCAGGTACGGCGGTTTTCTTTCCTCTTGAAGACGACATTATGTACCTGCAAGTGGAAACATCAATTCATCTTTTGATGAGTGGACAATTTATAATATATAAAAAGAATGCGACTAAATTCGAAAAAGAAAATGCATAACTATATTCAGCCACAATTACTAAATTCAATTAAAACAATAAGTTCAATGACCCATTCTTTGTGGCATGAGCATGGTAATATAAGTAAAAATGGCAAGGAATGGAATGCAAAATACTATATGAATGAAAAGATATGTCAAAAAATTATGCATGATTATTTCAACTATCCTAGCCATGAATATTCACTTCTAACTAATTGAATGAAGTGTAGGAATCATGTAATAAGTAAGATTTTAGACATGAGAAAGATGATAACTTGTTTGAAAAAAAATTTATGTGATTATTAATATGGAAATAACATGAAAAATATAGATTAATATGATAAATAGCATTATAAATCAATGAAATAAAAGAAAAAGGAGTTAACAAACGCTAAAGGGAGAGATCTGCATCGAGAATAGAGTTGTAGTGGCGCACGGGTGTGGCAGGGAGGCCGTGTGGAGTTACATCGGCTAGGGTTAGGGTTTTTGAATGGGGAAGAAAGTGAATAGTGTAAGGTATTTATAGATTTTGGGCCACACGGCCAGGCCACACGCTCGTGTTCCCCAATTTCAGCCCCTGTGATTAGCGAATTTCAAATTTGGGCGCGTCTGACATTTAGTACACGCTCGTGTTCCTCGAGCGTGTGGGTTCACATGGACGTGTATCACGACCTTGTCTAGCTTCGTTCGCTTCTCCCATGCCCATCTGTGCAAGCCCCACGCCCGTGTTATTCAACATATTCGACCATGGGTGTTGGACACGGGCGTGTCACATGCCAGTGCTGTTTTAATAGGTTCGTCCACGGTTCTTCCACACGGGCGTGTCGCATGCCCTTGTTGTTTTGGCAGGCTCAACCACGGCCATGTCGTACAGCCATGGCGTTTTATCGAAGCCCGTGTTGGGGGAATCCTTGCCCTGTTTTCACACAGCCATAAGCACGCCCATGTGCTTGGCCGTGTCTCAGTGGAAACACCTATATTCAAGATTTTTATTATTAAGTTAGGAGTTAAATACCAAAATTTAAAGAAATTAATATTGTTAGTGCTCGGGTTGCCTCCTGAGAAGTGTTTATTTATAGTCTAAGCTTGACTTACCTTTCCAGTGAATGGTCATGGTGGTTTAAGAAGTTTATACTCCTTAGTCTTGCTATCAATTTCATCAAAATAAGGTTTTAATCGAGTGTTGTTTACCTTAAAAGTGTCGAACTTGAGATGACTCACCTCCACCGTACAAAATGGAAAAATACTGAGTACCGTAAGAGGGATTTCCTCATTCAGTGTGGTAGTGACAACGTGGGGATCTGCGACATCTAATAAGACCTTGTCACCAACCTTAAGTTGATTTTGGAGAGGTATCGGGCTCGTTTTGGCGTAGTTTTGGCGTTCTTGGTTTGTGCGTCCGCCATTCATTGAGTTCCTCGATTTGTAGTCTTCGATCTTCATGAACAAGTCCTCTACTATTGCTTGAGAATGACTCGTGTGCTTCCTTCAGACTCACTTTCTACAAAGTAGGTTGCACCATATTGTTAGGTTTAGTAGAATGGTTTAAATGATCACCTTCAATTCCTGATGTGTTTCCAGAATTGCGAGCTTGAAGGGTGATTGTTTCGTCTCCCACCTAGACTGTGAGTTCATGTAACACCCTATGACCCTCATCCGTCACCGGAATAGATTCACAAGGTATTACCTAACAGAAGACAGATCAGACTAGCCATTCATAATCAATCATGCATAAAATATAGTTTCTTTGATCTTTCAACCATGAATGAATTTTAACCAAATTAAAATAACTAAAAAATTTCAAAATAATCGACACATAAGTCCATTGAACCATATACTCATGTTTAGGAATTAAGCAAGCCATTTTCGCATGGCTAGAATATTTACAATTTCAAATTATAACTTGTTTCAAAATAAAGGTAAGCCTATACATGCCATCTTTTCAAAATATAAACTATCAAAAAGTACCAAAACAGTGACAATAGTGTGGATGACTTTGGATTTGAAATCCCCGAGCTCGTAGCTTTCAAACAAGATTTATAAAATAGGACAAACACAAAACATTCACAGTAAGCAATTAAGCTTAGTAAGTCTTAAGTATTTTAAACAACAAAACTTATTTATGCACATTATTCACATATAACATATTCGAAATGAAGCACTAATTAACCGAATATACATAACCAAATTAAATCCATTTCATTGACTTATCATTTCTTCAAAGTTTGAATTACATAATCACACCATCTAAATGACTCGAAGTAATTATTTGATTCGACTTTATTAAATTAATTCAGATCACTGCATTCACATATAATTTCAATGATCATAATCATATATATAACATATACTTTCATGTACTAAATTCAAAATGGCCAAATATAAATATACACAACCACATTTCATATACTTCTCGTTTCACTTCATAATTTAATTTCAATCAATCTATCATTTTAATACTCAACATTTGCTCAAATCATTATTCAAGTTCAAATTCGGCTAACACACATATAAATACTAGCAACTAAATATTAACTTTGCATTTCACCATAATAGCCAATTGTCATTAAACAATTAAGCCACAATTATTCAATTTTACCAAGATCAACTCATCTATTATCAACCCTCAATACACAAAAGCATCAAAAACAACATCAAAGATTTTCATCAATTTACAAAAATTTTACCATGAGCTAGCTTCTATATTTGATGATCACTCCAAATATACAAAGATTTTCAATGAAAGAGCATTAAACATACCTTAATCAACTTAAAGGTGACCGAATGCCTTAACTTCAATTTCTTCTTTTCTTTCTTTAGGTACGACAATGGAAGAAGAAAAAGATGAACCAACTTTGTTTTTATCACCCTTTTCTTTTAATAAAAATTCATATTTCATATTATTTATTCATTAAACATTTAATTAATTAATATAAAAGACATAAAATGTCAATCATCCACTAACCTTGCCGTCCACTAACTTAAAAAAGGGATATTTGACATGCAAGTCCCCATATTTTAAACCATACAATATTTGGCCACTACAAATTAACCTATCACATTTTCAAGTTTCTCACATAAGTCCTTTTTAATAATTCCACATTCAAATGAAAAAATTAAGACACGATACTTTCACACATGAAACTTCACATATAATAAACATAGAAAAGAGCATTTAAATAATTTTGTGAATCAGTTTTGTGGTCCCGAAACCACTTTCCGACTAGGGTCAAATTAGGGCTGTCACATTTCACCTATGCCAACATCAATGATAGTTTTAGCAGTTGCTAAAAAGGGTCTTCCTAGAATTAAGGGAGTGTTGCTATCCTCTTCTATGTCTAGAACAATAAAGTCAACGGAAAATATAAATTTATCAATTTTAACTAGCACATCTTCAATAATACCTCTAGGGAATATTATAGTTTTATCTACTAATTGAATGCTCATCCTAGTCTATTTGGGTTTCCCAAGACCTAGTTGTTTAAACATTTTGTAAGGCATGACGTTGATACTAGCCCCTAGATCAGCTAATGCATGATTAACATCTAAACTACCAATTAAGCAAGGAATAGTAAAGCTCCCTGGGTCTTTTAGTTTGTTGGGTAGTTTATTTTGGAAAATGGCTAAGCAAACTGCGTTTAGCTCCACATGCGACGCCTCGTCCAACTTCCGCTTATTTACTAAAAGCTCCTTTAAAAATTTCATTGCGTTTGGCATCTACGATAGAGCTTCAATAAATGGTAAGTTAATATTTAATTTTTTAAGAGTTTAAGGAATTTACCAAATTGCTCATCTGAGCGGTCTTTCCTTGTCGCGTTGGGGTATGGCCCACGAGGTTTATATTCGACAGTTATTGTTTTGTTTGTACTTTGATCTACCTCACCTTGACCTTTGCTTACCACAGTTTCTTGCCTCGATTTTGGTTCAGGCTCAATGACTCCTTCGTCATCTTGAATATTAATTGCGTTGAGTTGTCCCCTTGGGTTAGGTTCGGTATTACTTGGCAAACTACCTTGTGGTCGTTCGAAGATTAGTTTGGAAAGCTGGCCAATCTGAGTTTCGAGTCCTTGGATCGACGCTTGTTGATTCTTAAGTGTTGTCTCGTTATTCTAAAAATAGGTTTTTGACATTGATATGAACTTTGAGAGCATCTCTTCAAGGTTTGGCTTCTTTTCCTGTTGGTAGGGTGGTTGTTGGTAGCCCGGAGGATGTTGTGGTCTTTGATTTCCTTGACCGCCCCATGAGAAATTAGGGTGGTTCCCCCAACCTGCATTATAAGTGTTACTATATGGATTGTTTTGAGGTCGAGGATTATTACTCATGTAGTTTAATTGCTCGTTATCCATGCTGTGGCCATAAGGTTGGTATTCCGAATGGTTTGTTCCACCGCTACTTGCTTCGCACTGCATTACTGGGTGAACCTGTGAAGAATTAAGAAAACCATCAATCTTTTTATTTAAGATTTCTACCTGATTAGAGAGCATGGTGACCGAATCGACATTATAAATTCCAGGCTTTGTCCTCATGACTTGCCACTGATAGTTATTCAGTGACATCTCCTCAATAAACTCATAGGCATCTTCAGGTGTTTTATTATTGATGGTTCCACCAGCAACTGCATCAACCATTTGCTGAGTCGAAGGATTCAGACCATTGTGGAATGTTTGAACTTGGAGCCAAAGCGTTAACCCATGGTGAGGGAACCTTCTCAGTAAGTCCTTGTATCTCTCTCATACATCATAGAGGGTTTCTAAATCCATCTGCACAAGAGAAGAGATATCATTACGTAATTTAGCCGTTTTAGCCGGCGAAAAATATTTTAGTAAAAATTTTTCGGTCATTTGTTCCCAAGTAGTAATTGACCCTCGTGGTAACGAGTTCAACCACTGTTTAGCTTTGTTCCTTAATGAAAAGGGAAACAACCGAAGACATATGGCATCATCAGAAACGCCATTAATTTTAAATGTATCGCATAGTTCTAAGAAATTGTTGTATCATTTGAATAGTGTTAAGTTTTAATTCAAAAGTATTTGCAGCTACAGCAGGTCTAACTATGCTAGATTCAGTTCATGTTAAAGAAGGTTTAGTATAATCATACATAGTGAGTGGAGCAGGATTTTGATTAACTACAATTGCAGGAGGTAGCTGATTGCCTTGGTTTTCAGCCATCTCTTCGATTGGGGGTTGAGTATCGTCTTCTTGCTCGTTCTCCGTGTATGTTAAGCTGAGCCTTATTTCTCTTTGGTTTCTATGAACTGTACGATCGATTTCTTCTTCAAAAAGTAATGGTCCCGATGGGTTTCTTCTAGTCATAAACTATAAAAACCTACCAAGAGAAAGAAAGAGTAGGTTAATAAATAATAATAATAATAAATTAAATTAAATTGCAAGAAAAATAAATTGCTAAAGTAATAAAAATTGAGCGTTCCTAATATCTTAATTCCCCGCAACGACGCCAAAAACTTGATCGCATGGTTTCGTGATAGGTTTTAAATATTTATAATTACTCGTTCTTAAACTAACTATTATCGCGATGTAGGCAAGTGTACTTATCAAACAGTAGTATAGTTTTAGCAAGACCGGATTGTCGAACCCAAAGGAACTAAAAGTACTAGTAATGACTATCTTTTTATTATCTAGCCTAAGAATAATGAGGTTTTGTTTTAATTGACTAATTATCTAAACTAAGAATGTACAGAGAAAAGAATTGGGGAATTGCTTTTGGGAAAAATCGATTAACTTAAGACAATACCTAAGGAAAAATCGACCTAGACTTTACTTGTTATTCTGGCTCTGAATTGGACGATTTATTCATTCAACTTGTTTCGTAGAGATCCCTAAGTTATGTTATTATCCCTATTCAAGACTAATAACATCTAATCCCTAGATTGAATAACCGAGACTTTTCTCTAATTAACACTCTAGGGTTGCATTAACTCGATCTATGGATTCCCTTATCAGGTTTTACCCTAATCCAAAAAAATCTTGTCACCCTATGTCTAGGCGCGTAATCAACTCCACTTAATTATGAAAAATGTACTCTTAGGCAGGGTCTATTCCTCCTCTGAATAAGAGGATGTCTTGAATCAGTATCCTGGGATATCAAAACAAGAATTAAGAACACATAATTAAGAACAAGTTAAATATTTATCATACGATTCAGAAAATAATAACAAGATTCGTCTTAGGTTTCATTCCCCTTAGGTATTTATGGGTTTTTGTTCATAACTAAATAAAAAAACATCTCAGAAGAATAAAGAATACAAAACATAAAGAAAACCCAAAACTCCTGAAGGGAAATTGAGGAGAGATCTTTAGTCTTGATGATAATCCAGCTTCTGAGATGGATCAATCGGCTTCCTTGGAGTAATTCCTTACTCCCTATTCTCTGTCTCCCCTTTTCCTCCTCCTCTAGGGTGTATTTATAGGCTTTGGAATGCCTAAAAGCCATCAAAATTAGCCCTTTCTGAATTGGACTCAACTTGGGCTCGGCAGGGACACGCCCGTGGCACACGTCCATGTTTGATTACTTTAGGCCATGCTTGAGCCTGCCAAATTGACACGATCGTGTGGTCTGCCTATGTGAGGAGGTCTAAGCCGTGTTGATTTCGTACTTTGGCCCATTTTCTCCGTTTTTGGCCCGTTTCTTGTTCCTTTCACTCTCCTATGCTCTCCTAAGTATAAAACATGAAATTAAAGCATTAGGAGCATCGAATTCACCAATTCTAGTGAGAAATCATCCATAAAATGCATTAAACATGGGGTAAAAATATGTATAATTTACGGTTTATCAAGTACCAAGGGAGAATGTGAAACCAAGCGAGAAGAAGTCAAAACCTACTTGTGCAAATGTGTAACACAAAGAGTGCAGAGAGTGTCAGCAAGATGGAAGTGAAAGAACCAAGAGTGAAGGTTCCTAGAGTAGCTACAATCATACAAGGTCGGGCAAAAGACCTGGTGTGGAGGCACCGAAAAAGTCGTTTACGAAGAAGGCATCGATAAAAGAACCAAGAACAGCACCCTCTAGCATTAAGGGCATTGCTAGTTCGAGTGGGGGAAAATGTCACGACCCATGAGTGGGTAAGGCCTCAACAAGCTTGAAACTAAGCAAACACAAGGCAATTAAGCCACAATATTCCCAGAGTGCCCTAAAAGACTCTAGAAGCCTAAATAAGAGACTAGTTCCATGTAGAATCTTCCAGAATTTCTAAAATACTCCACCACTATTTAGAATTTAATGAATTAAGTGGGAAGGTTCTAAAATTAGACCTTGACCATCCATTGAGATTAATTGTAATGGTTAGATCGAAAAGGGGCTTGTCTATATAAGGCAAGGCTCCCCTATTTCATTTGTATCCAAGCTAGCTTTGAGTAATAGAGATAGTTCTTGAGTTGGAAATGAAGCCCCATGTAACATTATTCATTTATAATATTTTGGCAACCATGCATTAGAACGGCCTATGGACGTTGTTTCATTATCATAGAGATATTCATGAATTCAATCTAGCTAAGAAGAGTAATAGTGGAAGAAAGTTTGGATTCGTGAGGTTTGATAAAATGGTGGATGCACAAAGGGCTATCAACAGGTTAAACGGTTTTGTGATTTTGTCCTGTCTATTTGGCAAGATTTAAAGGAAGGAGACAAGTATGGAGAAAAGTATCAATTAAAGGGGATTTAGAACAAAATATAGAAAATCATAATGATTAGAATCAAATATTCTGGACAATCAATCAGAGAGAACAGAGTTGGGAGGAGAGGACAGGGAAGATAGGGCAATAATAGATGTCGATTCATCAAATCAAAAAAGGAAGAAGAAAAAACACAGGGTAGAAAAATACATTCCAATATTGAAATTTAGGATCGTTTCCTTTTGGTAATGGAGAAAAAGAAGAGAGATCGGGCATTATAGAGATAAAAAGGGAAAGGAATATTGGCTAGAGATGAGACTGTTGTAAATGCTTCTCTTCCTAATTCTGATTAAGCAACAAAAGGAAGTTGATCTTCAAGGAAACAAAGAAAGCTTGGAATGTTGGAAAAAGGTTGGGATTTAGTGTAAGTGAGGATGTACGTGAAGTAATAGATGAAATAATGAGGTTGGAGGTACTATAATGTTGTGGAGCAGAAGGAATTTGGGGTTCGACCAGAACTGAAACAAGTGTGGTTTTTATTGCTCGAGTTATCTTTGTCATTATTCAATTGCATATTTGTGGTGCAAGTTGGTATGAGGATTGTATAGTGAAATATTAGAGGTATGGGCTTGGAAGCTAAAATATCATTTGTTAGAAGAGTCATATCAAGGCAAGGTCAATTAGGTGTTTTTTTCAGGAAACTAAGTTAGAAACAACCATTATAGATATAATAAGGAAAATATGGTTTTAAAATAATTTTGATTATAGATTTTCGGCAGCTATTAGGCGTTTAGGAGGTATGGTTTGGGATAGAGGTAGTGTTCAAGTGGATAAAGATCTTTATGATGAAAGGTTCGTAGTAGTAAGATCTATCGTAATTCAATGTAGTTGATTAAACTAATTTCCGTATTTAAGAGCTTGAAAACAAATATTTTCATTAAGTTTTAATTATGTTTTCTTAAGTTTCTTTTACGTTAATAAAAGTTCAAATTGAGTCTTTTATTGACCTTAGGGGCTAAATGAGGCCTAAGGGTGAGCTAATGAACTGTATAAGTGTGCATGAGACCACTAGAAGGTGTAATAGACACATATTGGTCGCTATGTCACAACATGGAATAATCAATGTCACAACATAGGGAGCAGAATTGAGAAATCATGAAACTGCCTTAGATGTCGTGACATCAGTTATTAGTGTCGTAACATACCCCTGAAGATATCCTAGGATGAGTACACTAACTACTATGTCAAGACATAGGTCCTAGTGTGTCACGACAGTGACTCTTGAACGAAAATTAAACATGAGCCAAGGGCATTTTGGTCTGCACAATCAAACTTAAAGCTCGAGAACATCAACTGACCTAGGGTTAAGGACGACGGTGACCTGAAATCTATGAATTGGCTCATTTGTCACATGTTATAGACACCATTCACTTAGCTTAGAATTATTCTTTTAATTTCAGTGTACTTTTCATTTTTCTTAGGTTAGATTTCTTTTCATTTGTTCTTGTTCTATTTTGAGAGATCAGAATTGTGAAGACAATCAAACATTGTGGATTCGCATCAATCTTAATACAATCAAACTTTTTCGTAAACTCTATATTGTCAATTTATTTAGCATGTTTTCTCTTTATATCGATTTTATATTGTCTACGGAGACCATGAAGAACTAATCCCTCTATGGGGGATTAGCGAGTAGAGGTATGATCCTGGGAAGTCATCAAGGTGGGAATTAACCCAAAATTTGTCTTTCCTATTCATGAGCACCTTTACCCCAAACCAGTCTGGACTGTGAGGTCGGAAGATAAGTAATCCTTGCTAACTCATTATTTGAGTGGAAGATCAAAAAATCGTGCAGGGATAGTGACTAGTTGATTGATGAGAAACCTGAAGTGACAGTTGATGGGGATTATCGAAATGAGCTAATCACCCATAATTAGACTTGACTATTTCTATTCTTCAATCTCTTGAATTTAGTTCTTTATATTATTTTATTTTTAGTATTATAAAAACCCTAAAAACTCATTTTATTTTAACTTCATACTATAAACTTAACTAAGATTACTAATTAGATTTTTTTAGTGTTTAGATTAAAATTGATCTAGCACTCACCTTCCTTGGGTACGATCCTCGAAGTACTCACCTACTTCATTGTAACTATATTACAACTGGACCCATATACATGAGGATATTGGCTCAGTAATATATCTTTTATTGAAGTATTCATACTCTAGACGTCATAACGTCTGGAGGCGGTCAAGTTGTTGGTGTCAGTGCCGGGAGGCAACGTCACTAGTTTGAGTTTAATTTTTTTTGTTTCTAAGGAATAAATGAATAATTAGGAAATTTCTAAGTTATAGATACAATTTTATTTTATTTTATTTATTGTTACTAATCTTCTCTTTCTGGGTTTAATGTATGACTTGTAGTAGGGCATACCTATTGTAGTAGTCACAGATCTAGAAAGAATAATCCGCAGAAATCACCGACAACAACAACAATAGCAGCAACAGATGCAAGATCCACCACCACCTGCTGCGGGTAACGTACCACGTGAAAATCCACTATTTGGCAACGCTGACAATAACACCTAGGAAGCCCACCAGCATCACCACAGGTACCTGCAAACGTGCATATAGCTCGTAATGAGAGAACCTTAAGAGACTACACATTACCAAGTCTAGACACGGTTCAGGAAAGTATAACAAGGTCAGATATTACAACGAATAATTTCAAGATCAAGACAGAAATGATTCAAATAATATAGAATAATTTGCAAGTTAAGGACATAATGATAGAAGATCTGAATCAACATTTAAAATGGTTTCTCCAACTTTATGATACTTTTAAGTATAACGGGGTCACTGATGATGCTATTCGTCTTCGGTTGTTCCCATTTTTCTTTGATTGATAGCGCCTTTTTCTTGGTTAGACTCGCAAGCACCAGGATCCATCACGACATGGGATGAGCTCGCTGGAAAGTTCTTACAGAAGTTTTTCCTATCAGTAAAGCGGTTCAATTAATAAGGGAGATTGTTGTTTTCAGACACATAGAAGGAGAAAGTTTCCATGATCCAGAAATGCCTGCACCACGGATTTCCTGAGTGGATGCGATTGCAAGTATTTTATAGTGAGCTAGATGCAAGTTCAAGATCAGGATTGGACGGAGTAGCAGGAGTTCTTATGAATAGAACGTACGAGGATGTGTACAAAGTCATTAAGAACATGGCATTAAACTCCTGTCAGTGGCCAGTTGTATGATTTACATATGGCTAGAAAACCACTACGGTAAAAGCTATTCAAAAGGACGATAAGTATCAATAGTTAGTGGATAGACTTAACCGTATTGAATTTGCAAACAATGCACCATCTATGAGTAAAGGAGATAAACCACTTTTCGAATACATCAACAATCTTGCCGAGGATGTGAATTACATTAGAAATAGGGGTGCAAACTCTTATTCAAATACCTATAATCCCGGTTAGAGAGATCACTTGAACCTGAGATGGGGAGGAAACCAAGGAGGAGGTAATAGTTCAAATCAAGCAAAAAATACTACCAAACTCCTTATTTGTAGAAACCTCAGGATAAGGTCAACCCAAGTGACCATACTGCATGTGGTCAGCGTCTGGACAGAATCAAGGGAGAAATGCAGTAAATGAGAATGGATGTAAAGTAGGTGCAGTTTGGGTGCACCAACTCAATAAGGACATTGACTAAACTGGAGGATTAGATAAGCCAATTGATGAGTATGATGGGTAATATTAAAAGAAAAATTGGTATCAATATTCCAAGAAATACAGAAGAAAATCCTCAGAGGGAAGGTAAGGAGCATGTGAAAGCAATAGCGCTTCGTCAAACAAAGAACTAAGTAGCCCAGAAAACCCTATTCCGGAGGTAGACGTTAAAAGTACTAATAATCTTCTAGAGCAATCTCTAGAAACAGAAGATGGACCAGAATCAAATAAGGTAATTGCACCAACAATGGAGACAAAAAAAGAAGTGACTAAAGATGTTGTTCTTACAAAGATCTCATTCCATTCAAGACTAGAAGAAAAGTAAAAGTGGGATGAAGATTAGTTTGTAAGCTTCTAAACTTGTTCAAAACATTAAATGTAAACATGCCTTTAATCGAATTAATTGAAAAAGTCCCCAAATACGCCAAGTTTTTAAAAGATATAATGTCTAGGCGTAGGAAAACTAAGGTAAGAGAACAAGTTAATTTAAGTTCCTCCTATAGTGTTATTAGTTCAAGACAAGTTCCCCAAAAACTGAAAGACCTAGGAAGTTTTACTATTCCCATAGAGATAAGGAGCATTTATTTTAATAGAGTTTTATGTGACTTAAGAGCTAGTATTAATTTAGTACCTCTATCCATTTTTGAAAAACTCGGGTTGGGAGATCTCAAAACTACTTAGATAACATTACAATTGGATAAAAAGTCTTCAGTACATTCAAAAGGAGTATTGGAACATGTGTTGGTTAAAGTGTGCAGTTTCACTATCTCGACAGATTTTGTGGTTTTAGACTTGGAAGAAGATTGTGAGATACCAATCTTATTAGGAAGACCTTTTCTAGCCATTTTTAGATCCACCATTGATTTAGAAAAAAATGAATTAACTATGAAAATTAATGGTGAGACTAAAATCTTTAAATGTGGTCATCAACTAAGCGAGGAAAGTAGAAGGAAGTCAGGGGAACATTGCAAAGAATTATTTGTTTCTAACACTCCCCAGTCAAGGGATATACTTCCATTTATGCATGCAGAACGAATAAATAGGTTCAAGGAAAGGGATAAGCGGACGACGGTGGAATGGCACAACAAATGATAGACTAATACGGATAGAATGGAAGAATAATCCAAATGTAAATTGATGATAATGTTAGATGAATTCGACAGTAAAACTTAAAATTATCTAAATTAATGCTAAAATATTGTAAATTATTGTATATTCAACTAACTGTTCAATATAGATTTTAAGTTTTCTTAAATTCATGTTTTATAACAATTGTAACACTCTAGAAAACAAAGTTTTGAGTGAGAACAGAGCCCATGTCGCGAAACAGGAACATTGTACCACGACATCGAGGGAAGCTTTCAAAAATTAAGAAAATTCTTTCAACGTCGCGACACAAACTTTCAATGTCACGACATAACAGCCAGTATACTCAAAATTCCAAAAATTTAGAGCGTGCTATGACATCGAACACCGATGCCACAACAAAGGTAAACTGCCTTGGATATCGCGTGTAATACCCCAAAAATTTTTACAGTAAAATATTATCCGTGATATAGTAAAATAAGGAATTAAAGTGATGAAAAGGGAAATTTTGAGTTATGTCAATATTGGGAAGTATATTATGATATATTAATTCAAGAAAGGACTAAATTGCAAAGATGAGAAAAGTCTTGTTGCACAAGAGTAAATACTCAAAATTTAAGGGGTTGAAGTGTAAATATAAAAAAGTTGAAGGACTAATGGTGCAAATATTTTAAGGGTGGAATGATCTAGAAACCAAGAAAAATTGATGAATTAGGACCAAATTGAATAGGTGAAAAATTATGAGGGACTAAATCTCAATTTTACCAAATTAAGTGATGACTCAAGGATGGAATTCTAAAAGATCATGAAGGGGTCAATTAGTAAGAGAGAGGATTCTTGAATGTAATGATTATGTTGATGATATTTTAAATTAATTAATTAGATAAATATTATTTTATTAATATTTTTATGAGATATTTATTATTATTATATGATTATTTATTTAGTATAAAAGGAAGGAAAGATAAAGAATTATCATCATCTTTCCTTTCCCATGCAAACCAACATAAGAGAAGAAGAAAAGAAGTTTTCTTTATTTACAATTTAGTCCTTCCACCAAAAATTCATTATTTTCACCTAAAAATTGAAAGAATTTCCATAGCCATCAAGAGAGAAAGATAGCAAGGAGATGATGGGGAGCAAGAATATCAAGTTGGATTCAAGAAATAGAAGCTGGAGGAGAGAGAAAAATAAAGTTAAAGATTGAAGTCAATAAGAAAAGAAATCCTGGTTGAATGAAAGGAAAATTCGATGGATCTCTGAAAAGGAATTGACGGTAAAAAGGATCTAGCCCGGACGGGTGATCCTATCCTGATATAGCGCTCCCAAAGAATACGTGTAAAATAGATTTAGCCCAGTTGGGTAATCTGAAATAGGGTCTGAATTTAGCCTGGACTGGTAATTCAGATCCAAGCTCATTAGAGTAATTATTGTTGCAGGGGATTTAGCCTGGACTGGTAATCCCGACAATACTCTATGAGTTTATATTACAGGGGATTTAGCCTGGACTGGTAATCCCACTGTAAGGATGAGGTTCGCGGGAGTGTGCTCTCTGATATGAAATGTGTAAGACCTTGGTTGAAAGATACCATGGAAACCTGATATGAAATGTGTAAGACCATGGTTGAAAGATACCATGGCAACGTGATATGAAATGAATAAGACCATGGTTGAAAGATACCATGGCAACGTGATATGAAATGAATAGGACCATGGTTTAAAGATACCATGGCAACATGACAGAAAATGAGTAAGACCATAGTTGAAAGACACTATGGCATCATGTCAAATATAAATAAGACCGTGGATGGGAGACGCTATGGCATCTATTGAACAATTGATTTTCAGGTAATATGTATCAGATGACGAATGGTTATATGAAATGGTTGTGTGAAATGTTTACAAGAACTGGTTATATGGAAATATATGTACAAGATAGTTGTATGAAATAATTATGAAAATAGATAAACGTAATAAGTATAAGTACATGGAATATAATTTATGTTAAGTTTGATATAAACTATTATCGGAATAAATATACATAAAATATATGGAAATGATGGAGCATGAAATATTGATATAACGAAATAAATGATATATGCTTATGAAGAAACGGTAAGAGCATGATATGTTTCATGACATGTACATATATGATTATCTTTGATATGTTGATACAAGGAAATTATGTAAGTTGAGACTATTATTAAACTCAAGTGCGATATGTCGAGAAAATAGGTATATCAATGTTGAATTTATATGAAACATGTGCAAGTATACTAACAATGTTGTTGTTTGACGATTAGACAAGTGCCAAGCTATTGATTTAATGGTAACATGTTTAATTATAAGGAGCATTAAAATGGTAAGTACTTAGATGAAAATATAATTTAAGATTTTGAGAATTTTTTTCTATGATCCCGATTTAATTCCGGTTGGTTTCTAATGTGTGTTTTGGGTTTTGAGGGCCCAATAGAGAGACGTTATGATTATTTTCAAAATATGAATGATAAATGACTCATAATTGTCTAAAAATGTTCAATAAACTCCGATAATGCCTCGTACCCTATTCTGGCAATGAATACGGATAGGGGTGTTACATCGCGACACGGAACCCCTATGTCATGACATCGCTGTAATTTTCTGGATGGTTGACCCGATCCATTTATGTAACCTGGCAGTTTAAACTCCACTTTACCCGATTTATTAAAAAACCTATTTTATAACCAAAAACCATAATTAACCCTTAATTAAACCATCTCCTAACCCCGTAAATTCCCAAAACCTCTCAAATCCCTTAAACCCTTAAAAACATTATTTCCTTTTTTTCTCTTAGAAATTGCTTGGAACAACTTCTTCCTTTTTGTCTTACTTGGTACAGGGAAGGATGGAAACACCTCAAGGAGCGACGAACAAACAAGCACAATGAGAAATCAAACAATCGCTACAAGGTTAAGGGTTTTTAAACTCGACTTTTACTATTCCATTGAGTTTTTCGCTTAGTACTTCATTAGCTTTGTAAAATTAAAATATCACACTTCCTAGAAAAGTTAGGTGAACTATGGAAACGGAGCCATCAATGGTCCAAAATCCCTCTACTTTCCCGAATCTAAATGTTGAAAAATATTTTAAAGAACTTTAAGGAAAAATGTTCATTCAAAATAGGGGATTTAATCCATCCTTGACTCTTTGTAAGGAAATATGGCCTTTGGTTAGGTATCATAGGTGGGAGCATTTTTGGACAATTATAAAAGATAATGTTATGGTCCTTGTTGTTCAAGAATTTTATGTATCCTTATGGGATCAGGAGTCTAGAAATACATAAGGTCATATGTGGGATATAGTACATGTGAGAGAGAAAGAGATGCGAGTAACCCTTCGAATGATTTGCGACTTTTATAATGCTCCATAATATGAAAAAGATTTTATTGATGAAACTGATTTAGAATATTTCTGAGACATTGATATGGATAACATTATAAACTTTTTAACTGAAGGAGGGGCTAATTGAAATATTACTTAGGTACCAATGTTCTCATGTCCTTTCATCAAGCTATTATGTTTCCAAATGTTAAAATGCCGATTCAATTTGTGTGCACACAAATATTACTTGCTTTAAATGTTTCTGATATTAATACTTTTCGAGAGATTTTACTATATGTAATATTGCAGAAAATGTAGGTTTGTATCGAAAAATGGATCCACCAGAACATGAAGAGATGCATTAGTGTCTAAAATGTGGAAGTTTTCTTTCCCCATCTAGTGATAGCCTTTTGCAAAAAGGTAGGTGTACCATGACATCCACTGAGTAGTCGCTGAAACCTTCCTGAAGTATCATCAAGGACACCTTGTTCCAATAGTATGTTGAGTTGTGAGGCAAACAAATAAAATTTTGGCACAAGTGATAACAAGACACGACGACTACACCAACTTAATCAAAAAGGTTGACACAAGCTCAAAAAGAATTTGGTTAATGTAGTCATCCAAAGTTAGATTGGATGATACAGTGGATGCAAGAATCAGTGTCGATTTTCCAAGAATTTGCTAGGCAAAACAACATCCGATTCCCTAATTATACACTTGACATGTTCAGGCCAACAAATATGGAACAAGAAGAAGAGGAGCATGAAAGCAAAAAGGAATGAGAGGATGAGAAGGATGATGGAAGTGAGGAGATGGACTTTGAGGAAAGAAATTGAACATTTTCATTTTTATTTTGAAAGACTTGTATTAATTTTTGGATTTAGACCTTGTAGGAGTAAGATTAATAGTAGATTTTTTTTTATATTGAATTTTGTTTAAGTTTTCTATGTAGGAACCCAATATGAAAGAGACACAAACAATTCAAGCTTTAAAAGATCAAAAGGAAGAAGCATCTACTCTTAGCAATAGAAGTGATACCGATCAATCGGGTAACTTCTTTCCTTATATTTTTATGAGCTGCACATTGAGGACAATGTGTTAGCTAAAGTGTAAATGGGTAACATAGAAAAATTATTTTAGAATGTTTATGTTTTTCTTTGATTTTTCTTGTCTTTGATGTGCTTGAGCTTGTAGGAATACAAGTGATTAGTTAGGAGAACGTACATAGGTTGCTTGTGTTACGAATAAATTTGGCATGATGATAAGTGACTTTAAATTTTTTTTATTATTAGACTACTATGTTCTATATGTTACTCTCTAAACAGGCATTAAGCAATCAACTATACCAAATGATACAGAAAATACAAGGAAACAAGCATGTTAGTATGAATGATAAATGGTTGAATTTAAGTTTGTTTGGTTGATTAAATTTATGCATATTGAGATATTCTAGATGACCTAAGGCATTGTTTGGAACACACCTAGAGCCAAAAAGCTAACCTATTTATATTCTCCTTTAGTACCAATTTTTGAGCTTGTTGACACTTCTTGATGAACCTCATTACAAACCTCTAGCATAAAAACATTAATTTATATTTGCCATTTTTCTTTGGTCCTGCACTACACAACTATAAACGTCTGGCCATATGTATTAAGGGTTCAGTAGACACATCACGGCATAGTTTGTAAAAACAGAGTGAAATAGGAAAGATTAGTGTCATATGAGAACTATAGGTTAGCTTAAAACTACAAAAAAAAAAAAGAAAATTTTGAAAAACAAAAGTAATATGAGTACAAAAAGTTCTCAAAAAACAAAAAAAAAGTTATTCTTGAGCTACATGAGCTGAAAGTGACAACGTCCAAAAAAATAGAGTCTTTCACTAGTGCATAGAAACTCGTAGGCTAGTCTTAGCTACTATGTCATGCTATGATTTCCTATATGGAGAGACAAGAAAGTGAGAGAATGAGAAATAAGGCAGTGAGCGGGTTAGGGTTACTAAGGAGAAGAAAAGTGATCAATACGATGTGCCAAACTATTTTCTTGTTTGTAACCATTTTTTATGCCTACTGTTTTTGAACTCCATACCTATTCTAAGCCTCAAAACATTACAAGCTGAAAAATCCTATGTGGCCTAAGTATATTTATACATGAATGGACATTATATTGAACAACCGCATAAACGACTAATTGTATTAGCTCGGATAATCAAATTACTTGTACGATTTGTTGATGGATATCTACAGGTGAGACCGTCAATGCTTGTGTTCTTTGTTACATACTGAACTTAGATGTTTGTGGTCAAAAGTAGTAAGTTAATTATTTATCATATTAAAGTTGTTATTGAATGTGAAAAACCTAATTCATGTACTTCGAAAGTCAATACTTCCATCATATTTCCTCAAGGGTCGTCGTTTTTATTTCTTATTTCTTCATGACAAGTGATAACTTAAATGTAGCGGAGTTTGATCTGTCAAAATTCAGTGTAATAGTTTAAACTAATTTTTCACTTTAGGAGCTTGAAAATAATAATTTTCATTAAGTTTTAATTATTTTTTCTTAAGTTTTTTTTAAGTTAATAAAACGGGCAAATTAAGCTTTTTGATTGACCTTAGGGTCCGAATAAGGCCTAAGGGTGAGCTGATGAATTGTATAAGTGTGTAGGAGACCACTAAAAGGCGTAATAAATAGATACTGGTCGATATGTAGCAACATAGGGAGAAGAATCGAGAAATCATGAAACTACATTCGATGTTACGACGCAGACTAGTGGTGTCGTGACATACCCATGAAGATATCCTGGGAGGAGTACACTGACTTGTATGTCACGATATCGACCCTGAAACGAAAATTAAACAAGAGTCAGGGACATTTTGCTCTGCACAATCAAACTTAAAGCTTGGGAACGTCAGCTGACCTAGGGTTAAGGATGACAGTCGACCTGAAATCTATAAATTGGCTCATTTATCACATGTTATAGACACCATTCACGTAGCATGGAATTAGTCTTTTAATTTCAATTTAGTTTTCTCTTTTCTTAGGTTAGATTTCTTTTCATTTGTTCTTGTTCTATTTTGAGATATCTAAATTACGAAGACAATCAAACCTTCTGGATTCGCGATCAATCTTAATACAATCAGGCTCTTTCGTGTGAACTCTATATTGTCGATTTATTTAGCATGTTTTCTCTTTATATTGATTTTATATTGTTTATGGAGACCATGAGGAACTAATTCCTGTATGGGGGATTAGCGAGTGGATGTATGATTTGTTAACTGTTTTGTAGGCATGCTCAACGAATCAGTTTTTTAAGAAAGGAAGAACATAAAACAAACCCTAGGCCTGACAACCCTGGGAAGTCATCAAGGTGGAAATTAACTCAAAATTGGTATTTCCCATTCGTGAGCACCTTCACCCCAAACCGGTCTAGACTGTAAGGTTGGAAGAGAAGTAATCATTGCCGACTCATTATTCGAGTAGAAGATCAGAAGATCATGCTGGGGTAACAACTAGTTGATTGATGAGAAACCCAAAGCCATAGTTGATGGGGATTACCGAAGCGATCTAATCACCTATAATCAGATTTGATTATTTCTATTCTTTATTCTCTTAAATTTTTCTCTTTATGTTATTTTATTTATATAAAAAACCCTAAAATAACTCTTTTTATTTTACCTTCATACTATAACTAAACTAAAGTACTAATTAGATCCTTCATTGTTTAGGTTAAAATTGATCTAACACTCGCTTCCCTTGGGTACGATCCTCGGAGTACTCACCTACTCTGTTGTAACTATATTATATTTGGACCCATATACTTGCGGATACCGCCTCATTTATATATCTTTTACTGCAGTATTCACACTTTGGACTTTAGTACATCCGGAGGCGATCATTGTAAAAAGGAAATGATCGGTTGAAGGCATGAAAGTAGCCCTGATTAATGTTTATTCCATAATGTGATTTTGGTTCAAAATATATTATGGATGAATCTTTTAGCCTTAAAGAACTCATTTTCTTGCCCTTGGAGTATTGGTGGTGATTACAATACAGTGAGAAATAGAAAAGAAATATGCAATTGTGTGAGTTTAAAGAATGGTCAAAGGAATTCAATAGCTTCACCAAAAACTACAAAATGATGGATTTAACTGACGTGGAAGAAGTTTTCTTGGTACGTACCTAATAATAAAAGGAGCAGATTGGATAGATTTTTATTGGAAGAGTAATGGTTGTTATGTTTTAATGACTTCTAACAACAAGGATTAAATAGACCTATTTCTGACCAAATCTCGGTCCTGTTATAGAATGAATCAGTTAATTGGTGACTCACCAAAAATGATTGTTCGAGCTTTATCAGCAAAGTATGGGGAGAGATGGGAAGATTGAATATGTGGATATCTAGAAGGTTGAGGAAATTGAGGGTCGCTCTCGAAAAGTGGAATGAAAATTTAGGAGTAAAATGGATAAAAGGGTCGAAGTAATTGAAAAATAAAAGATAATATAATTAGAAAAAATCAATGATCGAAAGAGATTTAAATGAATCAGAAATGGATGAGCTTAGACAATTGAACCTAGAACTGTGCGTAGCTATTAAATGTCGTGAATCGATTTAGTGTCAGAAATAAGAATTATTTGGTTAAGAGAAGGTGACTCCAATTTTATTTCTTTCATAAAGCAGTAAAGATTATATCAAAGAAGAAGATGGTGCATGGTTTAAAATTCGGGCATTCATGGTGAAATGACACAAAGTTTTTGAAAGCAAAAATGTTCAATTTGTTCAATAATTACTTTAGCTGCTCATCAAGAAAACGGATCATGGATATGGATTTGAACTTTAAGAAAATATCTGAGGAAGATGCAGTGAAACTCAAGTTATCTTTCACATTGGAGGAGATTAAGGAAGTAATATGGAGTTGTGACACCAACTGGTTAGTGTTAAATTCGAATTGGTTTATACAAAAAGTAATGGTATGGCTACAACATTGGCTATTGTTGGGGTGAGAAGATTAGTGTTATTTAAAGCTTGGTGGTGATTATTCTTGATTATTTAGTAGTTTGGTTAGATGTCAGATGTTATGTTTCCTTGTTTAATTGGGTGTTTTGTAATTTTGACTAGAAATGAGGTTGGTATTTCCCAACGTATTTCTATTATTAATATATGCATATCGACTGAGTAAAAAAAAAAGAAGCTGCCACTTTATTCATAAAATAGATGAGTAGTGCTTCAAGTAGCGGTAACAATAGCAACATGCAATATTGTTTAGCTTGCTTGGGAGAGGCGAACGTCAATTTCTTTGGAGATATCTTGAACGAACTGTAGTAGAGTCTCAAGTTGCACAATCCCATTATGCAGTTTATCATATTCCCAACTCCAGTGTGCTACGCTGCCACTACCCTTGCTCTTAAGCGAAACTTGAATCGTGACTACAAAGTTCGTACTCTTCCATTAGATCTCCTTCAATCACTCTGAAAGTGACCAAATTCTTATCATGTTCTACTGCTTCCACTACTTCCTTTACCTTTTTAGCCTTTTCATCTAAACAAACAACCTTTTTTCCTTAACAAAAAAAAGAGCAATAAATCAAGCAATAAGAATGAAAAGAATTTGGGTTTGTTATGTTATATCATATGATACACATAACCCCGGTGGATTATGGTACTGACTTTCCCCCATTCACCTTCATGCATATCGCAATCGGACGAGTGCTAAAAGAGGTTGGGAACTTGTCTTCGATGCAGATCATGGAGCATTATATTAAGGATTATCTGTATAAAGTAGATCAGATACAAGCTCCAGCTCCAGGTTTGATTCAGCCACAGAGGGCAGTATACCAGCCACCTAGGGGTCATGGTCAAGTTATGGATTCTGTTAATCGGGGAATTCCAATTGAGAATGCTTTTAATGAGGTTTCTATGATTAGTTCGTTGGGCCAGTCAGTGCAAGTCAATAAGGTGTATAAGAGGTGTCCATTAGAGATACAATGGGTTGTATTCTCAGGTTATCTAATGGAGTTACCCTTCGGGGAGTGATAAGCCATAATATATACATATTTTTATCCCATGCTTGGCATATTTTTGGATGATTTATCATAAGATTTAGTGAATTTGATGCTCCTAATCCTTTAATTTCATTTTTTATACTTAGGTGAGCATAGGAAGGTGAAAAGAGCAAAAACGGGCCAAAAATAGACAAAATGGGCTTATCTCAGTATTTCACACGACCGAGGCATTTTCACACGGGTAAAACACACACCCGTGTGATACACACAGGCAGGCCACACGCCCGTGTGTCATGGCCGTGTTGACTAAAAACCAACTCAGAATTGCACACGGCCTAAGCACCCTCACATGGGCGTGGCACACAGCCGTGTCTCTGTAAAACCCAAGTCTAATTCTATTCGAAAAAGGCTAATTTTGGGCAATTTTAGGCATTCCAAAGTCTATTTAAACACCCTAGAAGAGGATCGAAGGGGGGACAGAGAGTAGAAGGCAAAGAATACTCAGGGATAGCCATCGGAATCAACTCGGAAGTAGGATCTACTTCAAGACTAAAGATCTCCATTCAATTTCCTTAGAAGTTCTTTGGGTTTCTTTATGTTTTGTTGTTTTCCTAATTTTGAGATGTTTTCCATTATTATGAATTAAACTCCCTAAACACCTAAAAGGGATGAAACCTAAGATGGATCTTATTACTATTTGTATTATATGATAAATACTTGTTCTTATTCTTAATTGTAAGTTTCAATCCTTGCTTTAATATTCCAGGATATTAATTCAGGTTTTGATGTGTTTATTTAGTGGAGCAAAAGTCCCTATTTAATAGTAGATCTCCTATAATTAAGCGGAGTTGCATGCAATCCTAGAGATAGGACAACATAAATCTACCATATTAGAGTCAAATCTAATAAAGGAGTCCATAAATCGAGTTAATGCTACAATAAGGGTTTTAATTAGAAAGAGATTTCAATTAATCAACCTAAAGTCAGTTGTTTTTAGTCTCGAGAGAGATATTAACATAAATCAAGGATTTTTACGGATTAAGTCAAGTGAATAAATCGTCTAACTCAAAAGTAATAAGTGAAGTCTAGGTGAATTCTTCCTTGGGTATTGTCTTCTTCATCGGTTTTCCAAAAGTATTTTCCAACTTTAATCTCTGTCATAATCCTAGTCAATTAGATAATTAGTTTTAGGTTAAAACATCCCTTAATTCTTAGGCTAGATAATAAAAAGATAGTAATTACTAGTACTTTTAGTCCTTATGGATACGATATTTCCAGTGTCACCATAACTATACTACTGTTCGATAGGTACACTTGCCTTAGTCAAATTTCTAGTTAGTTTAGCGACCATCAAGTTTTTGGCGCTGTTGCCGGGGACTAAGATATTGGGAACGCTTAATTTTTATTAGTTTAGTCATTTTTACTTTTATTGCAATTTACTTTTTGTTTTTAGTTTAATTTTTTATTTCTAAATTTTTCTTTTTAATTGCTTCTGCCAGGTGTCTCTAGTTTATGACTAGGAGGAACCTGTCTAGACCTTTGCTTTTTGACAGTGAGATCGAGAGCACAGCTCGCAAAAACCGAAGAAAAATAAGGCGAAGTCTACAATACATAGAGGAAGAGCGAGAGGACGTTATCCATACTACAACCAAGAAGATGGCTGAAAATCAAAATAATCCGCTGCCTCCTGTGGTAGCCGCAAATCCAGTGAATCAGGATCCTGCTCCTCATACTATGTACGACTATGCTAAGCCCAATTTAACAAGAGCTGAATCGAGTATAGTTAGACCTGCTGTTGCTGCAAATAATTTTGAACTGAAACCTAACACGATTCAAATGATACAACAGTTTGTTCAGTTTGATGGTCTGCAGGACGAGGATCCAAACACTCATTTAGCAAATTTTCTGGAATTCTGCAACACCTTTAAGTTTAAGATCAATGGCATTTCTGATGATTCCGTTCGCCTTTGGTTGTTTCCCTTTTCATTAAGGAATAAAGCTAAACAGTGGTTGAAATCATTACCACTAAGGTTAATCACTACTTGGGAACAAATGACTGAAAAATTTTTACTTAAATATTTTCCGCCGGCTAAAATGGCTAAATTAAGGAATGATATCTCTTCTATTGTATATATGGATCTAGAAACTCTTTATGATGCATGGAATAGATACAAGGACTTATTGATAAGGTGCCCTTACCATGGGTTACCTTTATGGCTACAGGTTCAGACTTTTTACAACGGTGTGAACCCCTCAACAAGGCAACTGATCGATGCAGTCGCCGGTGGAACTTTAAACAACAAAACACCTGAAGAGGCTTACGAATTTATTGAAGAGATGTCACTGAATAACTATCAATGGCAAGTCATGAGAACGAAGCCGACAAAAGCAGCTGGTGTTTTCAACCTCGGCGCGGTCACTATGCTATCTAACCGGGTAAAACTTTTAAATAAAAGATTGATGGTTTGTGTGGTTCTACTCAGGTACATCCAATGATGAGGTGTGATTCAAATGGAGGAGTGCGCAACACAGATTATCCATCCTTCAACCCTGGCATTGAGGAGGAACAAGTCCACTATATGGGTAATAATTCTAAACCTCAAAATAACCCGTATAGTAACAATTATAATGCAGGTTGGAAGAACCATCCCAATTTCTCGTGGGGTGGTCAAGGAAATCAAAAGCCACTACATCCTCCAAGTTTTCAACAACCACCTTACCAACAAGAGAAGAAATCGAACCTTGAAGAGATGCCTACAAAATTGATCTCAGTGTCAGAAACTCATTTTTAGAATATTGAAACAGTGCTTAAGAATCAGCAAGCGTCGATTCAAGGGCTCAAAACTCAAATAAGATAGCTTGCTAAGTTGATCTCTGAATGACCACAAGGTAGCTACCAAGTAATACTGAAACTAACCCAAGGGAGCAACTTCATGCCATTACTATGCACAATGACGAAGGGTTAGTTGAAGATGAACCGAAACTGAGGCAAGACAATGTGGTAGATAATGATAAGGTTGATGTAAGCAAAGAGTATAAACCTCATGTGCCATACCCCAATGCGACAAGGAAAGACCACACAGACAAACAATTTGGTAAATTCCTTAAATTATTAAAAAAATTACATATTAACTTACCATTTATTGAAGCTCTTTTGCAAATGCCAAAAGCAGTGAAATTTTTAAAGGAGCTCTTGGCTAATAAACAAAAGTTTGATGATGCGTCGCATGTGGAATTAAACGCAGTTTGCTCATCCATTCTACAGAATAAGCTACCCAACAAGTTGAAAGATCCAGGGAGTTTTACAATTCCTTGTTTAATCGGTAGTTTAAATGTTAATAGTGCTCTAGCTGACTTAGGGACAAGTATTAATGTTATGCCATATAAGATGTTTATAAAACTAGCTCTTGGGAAACCCAAACAAACTAGGATGAGCGTTCAATTGGCTGATAAAACCATTAGGTTTCCTAGGGGTATAATTGAATATGTGCTTGTTAAAATTATTGTCTTAGACATGGATGAGGATAATGACGTACCTTTAATTCTGGGAAGACCCTTTTTAGCAATTTCTAGAACTATTATTGATGTTAGTACAGGAGAACTAACGCTTTATGTAGGTGATGACACGATTAAACTTCAAGCTCATGCTTCTGTTAGACTATCTAGTGATCGAGATGATATTACGAGTTATTTCCATGAAAACAACATTTTGGCTCAGACTTCTGTGTAGGAAATACGATAAACCGTAATTTATACATATTTTTACCCCATGCTTAACACATTTTATGGATGATTTTTCCTCAGAATTGGAGAATTTGATGCTCCTAATGCCTTAATTTCATGTTTTATACCTAGGCGAGTATAGGAGAGTGAAAGGAATGAGAAACGGGCCAAAACGGAGAAAATGGGCCAACGTACGAAATCAACATTGCCTAAACTTCCTCACACGGGTAGACCACACGGTCATGTCAATTTGGCAGAATCAAAGCACGACTCACACGGGTAGAACACAAGTCCGTGCCATTCTAACAGGCTTGAGCACGGCCTGAAGTAATCGCACACGGGCGTGTCCCTGCCGAGCCCAAGTTGAGTCTAATTAGTAAAAGGCCAATTTTGAGGGTTCTTAGGCATTCCAAAGCCTATAAATACACCCTAAAGAAGGAGGAAAAGGACAGACATAGAGGAGAAGGCAGGGAACTACTCAAGGAAAGCTGATTGATCCATCACAGAAGCCGAATTCATCATCAAGACTGAAGATCTCCCCTCAATTTCCCTTCAGGAGTTTTAGGTTTCCTTTATGTTTTGTATTCATTATTCTTCTGAGATGTTTTCCTTTTTTAGTTATGAACTAAATCCCCTAAATACCAAAGGGGAATGAAACTTAAGATGAATCTTGTTATTATTTTCTACATTGTATGATAAATATTTGACTTGTTCTTAATTATGTGTTCATAATTCTTGTTTTGATATTCCAGAGTAATGATTCAAGTTAAGCTCTTATTCAGAGGATGAATAGACCCTGTCTAAGAGTTCATTTTTCATAATTAAGCAGAGTTGGTTGCGCGCCTAGAGATAGGGTGACAAGATTTTGCCGGATTAGGGTGAAACCTAATAAGGGGATCCATAGATTAAGTTAATGCAATCCTAGGGAGTTAATTAGAAAGAGATTTCAATTAGTCAACCTAAGGTTAGACGTTGTTAGTCTCGAGAGGGATAATAATATAACTTAGGGATTTCTACGGATCAAGTCAAATGAATAAATCGTCCGATTCAGAGTCAAATAATAAGTGAAGTCTAGGTGGATTTTTCCATAGGTATTGTTTTAATTCAATCGTTTTTCCAAAAGTAATTCCCCAATTTTATTTTCTGCGAATTCTTAGTTTAGTTAATTAGTTAGTTAAAACAAACCCCATTATTCTTAGGCTAGATAATAAAAAGACAGTCATTACTAGTACTTTTAGTTCCTTTGGGTTTGACAATCCGGTCTTGCTAAAACTATACTACTGTTCGATAGGTACACTTGCCTTCATCATGATAATAGTTAGTTTCAAGAATGATTCATTATAAATTTATAAAAAATATCACACGAATATCAAGATCAAGTTTTTGGCGCCGTTGCCAAGGAACTAAGATATTAGGAACACTCAATTTTTATTACTTTAGCCATTTATTTTTCTTGCAAGTTAATTTTATTTTTATTTTTATTATTATTTAATTTAATTTCTCTTTCTCTTGAAAGGTTTTTATAGTTTATGACTAGAAGAAACCCGTCAGGACCACTACTTTTTGACGAAGAAATTGATCGCACAATTTGCAGAAACCAAAGAGAAATAAGACGAAGCTTAAGATACACAGAGAACGAGCAAGAGAACGACATTCAAACCCCAACCGAGGAGATGGCTGAAAACCAAGAAAATCCGCTACCTCCTGCGATTGTTGTTAATCAGAATCCTACTCTGCGTACTATGTATGATTATGCTAAACCTACTTTAATAGGAACTGAGTCAAGTATAGTTAGGCCTGCTATTGCTATGAATAATTTTGAACTAAAACCTAACACTATTCAAATGCTACAACAATTTGTCAGTTTGATGGTTTGCAGGATGAGGATCCAAATACTCACTTAGCAAATTTCCTGGAATTCTATGATACATTTAAAATTAATGGCATTTCTAACGATGCCATTTGTCTTCAGTTATTCCCTTTTTCATTGAGGAACAAAGCTAAACAGTGGTTGAACTCATTACCACGAGGGTCAATTACTACTTGGGAACAAATGACCGAAAAATTTTTATTAAAATATTTTCCACCGGCTAAAACAGCCAAATTACGTAATGATATCTCTTCGTTTGTGCAGATGGACTTAGAAACTCCTTACGATGCATAGGAGAGATACAAAGACCTACTACGAAGGTGTCCTCACCATGGATTACCTCTATGGTTGCAAGTTCAAACATTCTACAATGGTGTAAACCCTTCGACAAGACAGATGATTGATACAGCAGCCGGGGGAACCATCAATAACAAAACACCTGAAGAGGCTTACGAATTTATTGAAGAGATGTCACTGAATAACTATTAGTGGCAAGTTATGAGGACTAAGCCAACTAAAACAGCAGGCATTTATAACATCGATTTGGTTGCTATGCTGTCAAACCAGGTAGAACTTTTAAATAGAAAGATTAATGGTTTACTTGGTTCTTCACAGGTACATCCAGTGATGAGGTGCGATTCGAATGGAGGAGGTGCATGCACAGAATATCAACCCTTCAACCCTAGCATCGAGGAGGAACAAGTCCAACATATGGGTAACAATAACTCTAGATCCCAAAATAACCCATATAGTAACACTTATAATGTAGGTTGGAGGAATCATCCTAATTTTTCGTGGGGCGGTCAAGGAAATCAAAGGCCACAACATCCTCTGGGTTTTCAACAACCACCCTATCAACAAGAAAAGAAACCGAACCTTGAAGAGATGTTATCTAAATTTATTTCAGTGTCAGAAACTCATTTCCAGAACATCGAGACAGCACTTAAAAATCAACAAGGGTCAATCCAAGGGCTCGAAACTCAGATAGGCCAGCTGTCCAAACTAATCTTTGAACGACCACAAGGTAGCTTGCTAAGTAATACTGAACCCAACCCAAGAGAACAGCTCAACGCAATCAATGTTCAAGATGAAGAAGGATTCGTTGAGCCTGAGCCAAAACCATGGAAAGAAACTGAGATAAGCAAAGGAAAAGGTGAGGTAGACCACAATGAGCAGAAGCCGGTAAGTACAGAATACAAACCTCGTGTGCCATACCCTAATGCAACAAGGAAAGACCGCTCAAATGAACAATTTGGTAAATTCCTTAAACTCTTAAAAAAATTACATATTAACTTACCGTTTATTGAAGTTCTATCATAGATGCCAAACGCAATGAAATTTTTAAAGGAGCTTTTAGCAAATAAGCGGAAGTTGGATGAGGCTTCACATGTAGAGCTAAACGCAGTTTGCTCAGCTATTCTGCAGAATAAGCTACCCAAAAAATTAAAAGATCCAGGGAGTTTTACATTTCCTTGCTTAATTGGTAATTTAGATGTTAATCATGCTTTACCTGATTTAGGGGCTAGTATTAACGTCATGCCCTACAAAATGTTCAAAACATTAGGTCTTGGGAAACCCAAACAGACTAGGATGAGCATTCAATTAGCAGATAAAACTATAAGATTTCCTAGGGGTATTATTGAAAATGTGCTAGTTAAAATCAATAAATTTCTATTTTCTGTTGACTTCATTGTTCTAGACAGAGAGGAGGATAGCAACACTCCTTTGATTTTAGGAAGGCCCTTTTTAGCGACTGCTAAAATGATTATTGATGTTGGCACAAGTGAGCTCACACTTCATGTGGGAGACGAAACAATCACCCTTCAAGCTTGCAATTCTGGCAACACATCAGAAATTGAAGGTGATCGTCTAAACCATTCTACTAAAACTGACAATATGGTGCAACCTACTTTGCAGGAAATGAGTCTGAAGGAAGTACATGAGCCATTCTCAAGAAATAGTAGAGGACCTATTCATGAAGAACGAAAGCTACAAATCGAGGAGCTAGATGAATGGCGAACGCATAAACTGAGAACACACGATAAACCAAAACAACGCCAGGATGAGCTCAATACCTTTCCAAATCAACTTAAGGTTGCAGATAAAGTTTTATTAGATGTCGCAGATCCTCACATTGTCACTGCCAAACTGAATGAAGAAACCTCTTACGGTACTTAGCATTTTTTCATTCGGTACAGTTGAGGTAAGTCATCCCAAGTTCGGCACTTTTACGGTAAACAATACTCGCCTAAAACCTTATTTTGATGAGATTCACAGCAGGAATGAGGAGTATAAACTCCTCGAATCACCATGACCATTCAATGGAGAGGTAAGTCGAGCTTAGACTATAAATAAGTGCTTCTCGAGAGGCAACCCGAGCACTAACTGTATTAGCTTCTTTAAATTTTAGTGTTTAAACATCTAACTTACTAACGGAGCTCTTGAATATAGGTTTCCCACACAGACACAGCCTAGCACACGGGCATGCCTTAGGCCGTGTGGAAACAGGGCAAAAATTTCCTCAAACACGGGCTACGATAAATAGCCACAGCTGTGCGACATGGTCGTGGGCGAACTTGCCAAAACAACACAGGCGTGCAACACTCCGTGCCTGGAAACCGTGGCCAAACCTGTCAAATTAACACGAGCGTGCGACACGCCCGTCCCAACTACCCGTAGTCGAACCTGTTAAATTAACACGGGCGTGGGCCAATTGTCAGAAGCGCCCAAATTTAAAATTCACGAATCACACGAGCAAAAGTTGGGGAACACTAGCGTGTTCCATGGCCGTGTACCCCAAAAATCTATAAATAGGCTGCACTATTCATTGTCTTATTCACCCAAAAACCCTAACCCTAGCCGCTGCAAGCTCACACGGCCTCCCTGCCACACCCGTGTGCCGCTTCCCACTCTATTTTTTACGCCCAATCTCTCTCCCTTAGCGTTTTTTTACTCTTTTCACTTCTATTTTACTTATTTTTAATGCTTATTATCAAAATAATCTTCATTTTTCTCATTTTACTTTCATTTTGCTCATTATTCTATCATTTAATTTGCATTCTTAGATTATTCATCATAACATTTAATGATTGAATCGAGTTGTTAGGAATGTCTCATTCTATTTTCATACCCATGCCATTACTATGCTCATTCTTATGCTATTACGATGCTAATGTCATGAAATTATTCTATCAAATTGATTATTTTGGCTGAGTTTGGTTAGTATTAGTAGTTTTGGCTGACATTGTTCGTTCAAATCCATGGCTTTTTCCTTTTCAAATTCGTTTACCTACTATTGTTCTTTTTTATATTGCAGGTTTACCATGTCGTCTTCACGAGGAAAGAAAACCACTGTCCCTGCTTCAAAGAAAAGGAAGGGAGCGTCATCTTCCTCGGGTCCTACCGCAAAAATTCGCCACCCTTTCCTGCAATTTGCCACCGGACCCCAAGAAGAACTTTTCCAAATACTCCGGGCCCGACCTTTAATTGTGGGCCGCTGCATCGACTGGGCTGCAATAGAGCAAGTTAAGTTGGCTGATGTAATTCGGGCCCTCCTAACAATAGACCTTTGGGAGCTTTTCTTTGGGATCATCGAGCCAATATATCTCAAGCTCACGATGGAACTATGTTCAACGTTTCATCTTCAGACTGTAATGACAAACTACAATGATCCCGGCACAGTCCAATTTCGCCTAGGCAGATTAGTCCGCCAGCTAAGCGTCCCAGAATTCGGTACTGCACTGGGCTTATATACGGAGGAGTTCAAAGAGGAGAATGACTTACATGCTCTCAACCGCCACATCCATCGTTCTCTCTCGAAGTGCTGGTACGCTTTGGCCCCTGGCGCTGCTTCCTACAATCCTAGCCACTCCAAGGCATCGGATCTCCCTCCGTCCCTGAGGTACTTACACGCCATCTTGGCTCACACGTTAACACGGAAACGAGAGAGCACTGGCATCGTCAACACTCACAACGCCTACTTTCTATGGTGTATGTCGCACGGGCACGTCATCGACCTTGCTTATTTCGTTGCCCTCACCATTCAACACCAAACGGAGCGACATAGGAAGGGGGTATCTCCATAGGGCCCTATGTGATGTGATTGGCACGACACTTCGGGCTCCTCGACACCGCGGCCCAAGAATCATCCTTGACACTCATTGGCTAGATGTCTTCACAAGGTATCTCGAGCATGCTAAGCATGAGGATGATTGAAAAGCACTGAGGAACCTACCCTCCCCAATATTGTCTCGCCCAATCTACCGAGGAGGAGGCCCCCGAGGACATTACTGACAATGTCCCTCCATGTCACGAGGACCCACCAGCTCAGCCACCACCACCTTTTCGTCCAGTTCATGCGGCGGCTTCATATTCTGACATCTCTGAGTGCCTCACTCGATTCGAGCAGCAGTGTTTTCAACGATTTGGTAACATTGATGCTACTCTACAGCAGATTTGTCAGCACTTCCACATCTCATCGCCACCCCCACCTCACGAACCATTTAGAGATGAAGATGTTTAAAAACTTTTATTTATTATTTTATGTTTTTACTTTTATTTTATTTTAGACTACTTTTTATTTTTCTTTCACCTTATTTTTATTAGGACTTATAATTATCATTTTACAATTTTTAATTTTGGCTAATTCCTATTGAGTACTTACCCTTCCTTATATATTTCCTTAAAGAGTTCCTGATTCTATCACAGTTATAAAGAGCTCCAAAGCTCACTATTACTCAGGGACTCGAAACTCCACTGGGAAAGGTTCTCCATGACTTTCATGTCCTACTCGACCACAACCATAACCAACTTCAAATATAATATTCTTTTGGCGCAAGACTTATGGACTAATGAACCTCTACCACCGCCGGAGTATCCTCCTCCACCCCAAGCCGATTATTCTCCAAACCTCCAGTTCAAGGAAATTCATTCATCACTCAGGAAGTTTAACTTCTCTCCCTATCTTTTTTTATATTCTCTTCTATAGATCTATCTTTGTACATTGAGGGCAATGTACATCTCAAGTGTGGGGGGTATTCATTTTTATATCAGAAAAATCCCTGAATGATTGTCTTGTTTTCTCGAAAAGCTCTCATATCATGTTTAGGATATGTTTTGATTGCTTTATGATTTTTATTGTTATATCTTAAATTAAAACATAGGCATTCATGCATTGATTATTTAAACTTTAAGACATTAGAGAATTAAGCATGATAAGTTAATTTTTAAGAATTTAAAATTTTAGGTTGTTTCCCCAATGTTAGGTATTATCTTGAGTTGGAATTCACAAGTTTAAACATCAAAAAGCCATAATTTTTGTGAGATCTTGAGCCTTCAAGAGCATCTATTAATTCTTTCATGCTCACTTTCATTATGAGTGCGTCAGTATTGAACTGTTATTCTAGAACTTGCTTGATTATGCATGTCAAGGCCACACTATTTGATTTGATATGTCAAAATGAGAAAGGCACTCAAGATTAATCCATTCATGCCATGAAAAGCCTACCTCCACGATTAACCTTTAGTAAACCCCGTTGAGCTAATAAGGCATTTCTTGTATTACCCTCAATATTAACCCATAACTCATTATTGTTGAAATCCCTTAAATTAATTTTATCCCTATTTTTGTCGAGATTTGAGTTTGAAATAATTTCTTAGCTATGTTTTATTCTATTTTGTTATTTGATTTGTTCTAAAAAAATGTATACATATTAGTAGTAGTGATCTTCTAAGCTAAAAAAGCTAAATTTTATATTCCGAGAAAAAAAGCTCTGTTGTACGCAATTGTTGACTAGTCATTTTTTTAGTTAGGCAATTTTTCAATTCAATCTCGATTCTAACCCTTTCTTTGAGCTTGTAGCCACACCCCCTAACCAAGCCTCATTACAACCCTCTAAAGACCTTTTGATTGATGTTTCATCTCAATTTATAGTGGTGGAGATTTGATTTTCATGCAAGCCTATGGTAATGACTTTTCATTATTGACTATTGAGTGCTTCATTTATTGTCCTTAAACACCTCGAGTGATTTGAGTGAATCTTTAGTGAGAATGTGAAACTCTGTGACATTTTGAATCAAAGATAATTACTTAGACGAGGGGAGACACCTATGTTTTCATGATAAAATACTCAACTTGGAATGTTTGAAACTTTGATATTCTGTAACACCCCCTACCCGTATCCATTGCCGGAATAGCATACGAGGCATTACTGGAGTTTACTGAACATTTTCAGACAATTCTGAGTCATTTATTATTCATATTTTGAAAATAATCATAACGCCTCTCTATTGGGCCCTCGAAAACCAAAACACACATTAGAAACCAACTGGAATAAAATCGGGATCATAGAAAAAAATTCGCAAAATCTTAAATTATATTTTCATCTAAGTACTTACCATTTTAATGCTCCTTATAATTAAAAATGTTACCATTCAATCAATAGCTTGGCACTTGTCTAAGCGTCAAACAGCAACATTGTTAGTATACTTGCACATATTTCATATAAATTCAAGATTGGTATACCTATTTTCTCGACATATCGCACTTGAGTTTAATAATAGTCTCAACTTACATAATTTCCTTGTATCAACATATCAAAGATAATCATATATGTACATGTCATGAAACATATCATGCTCTTACCATTTCTTCATAAGCATATATCATTTATTTCGTTATATCAATATTTCATGTTCCATCATTTCCATATATTTTATGTATATTTATTCCGGTAATAGTTTATATCAAACTTAACATAAATTATATTCCATGTACTTATACTTATTACGTTTATCTATTTTCATAATTATTTCATACAACTATCTTGTACATATATTTCCATATAACCAGTTTTTGTAAACATTTCACACAACCATTTCATATAACCATTCGTCATCTGATACATATTACCTGAAAATCAATTGTTCAATAGATGTCATAGCATCTCCCATCCACAATGTTATTTATCTTTGACATGATGCCATAGTGTCTTTCAACTATGGTCTTACTCATTTTCTGTCATGTTGCCATGGTATCTTTCAACCATGGTCTTATTCATTTCATATCACGTTGCCATGGTATCTTTCAACCATGGTCTTACACATTTCATATCAGGTTACCATGGTATCTTTCAACCATGGTCTTACACATTTCATATCAGAGAGCACACTCCCGCGAACCTCATCCTTACAGTGGGATTACCAGTCTAGGCTAAATCCCCTGTAATATAAACTCATAGAGTATTGTCGGGATTACCAGTCCAGGCTAAATCCCCTGCAACGACAATTACTCTAATGAGCTTGGATCTGAATTACCAGTCCAAGCTAAATTCAGACCCTAATTCGGATTACCCATCCGGGCTAAATCCATTTTACATGTATTCTTCGCGAGGGCTATATCAGGATAGGATCACCCGTCCGGGCTAGATCCTTTTTACCGTCAATTCCTTCTCAGAGATCCATCGAATTTTCCTTTCATTCAACCGGGATTTCTTTTCTTATTGACTTCAATCTTTAACTTGATTTTTCTCTCTCCTCCATCTTTTATTTCTTGAATCCAACTTGATATTCTTGCTCCCCATCATCTCCTTGCTATCTTTCTCTCTTGATGGCTATGGAAATTCTTTCAATTTTTAGGTGAAAATAATGAATTTTTTGTGGAAGGACTAAATTGTAAAGAAAGAAAACTTCTTTTCTTCTTATTCTCTTACGTTGGTTTGCATGGGAAAGGAAAGATGATGATAATTCTTCATCTTTCCTTCCTTTTATACTAAATAAATAATAATATAATAATAATAATAAATGTCTCATAAAAATATTAATAAAATAATATTTATCTAATTAATTAATTTAAAATATCATCAACATAATCATTACATTCTAGAATTCACTCTCTTACTAATTGACCATTTTTCCCTTCATGATCTTTTAGAATTTCATCCTTGAGTCATCACTTAATTTGGTAAATTTACGATTTAGTCCCTCATAATTTTCACCTATTCAATTTGGTCCTAATTCAACAATTTTTCTTGGTTTCTAGATCATTCCACCCTTAAAATATTTGCACCATTAGCCCTTCAAATTTTTTATACTTACACTTCAACCCCTTAAATTTTAATTATTTACTCTTATGTAACAAGACTTTTCTCATCTTTGCAATTTAGTCCTTTCTTGAATTAATATATCATAATATACTTTCCAATATTGACATAACTCAAAATTTCTCTTTTTATCACTTTATTTCCTTATTTTACTATATCACGGATAATATTTTACTGTAAAAATTTTCAGGGTATTACTTGTTCTTTCTGTTGAATTTTCAATGTATGATTACCTATGGATTATTTTGAGATATTATCGATAGAAATTATAAGTTGAGAATAATTTATTTTGATTATGAGTTGAGGATTTTGCTTGAGGACAAACAAATGCTTAAGTGTGGGGGTATTTCATAAACCGTAATTTATACATATTTTTATCCTATGTTTAACACATTTTATGGATGATTTTTCCTTAGAATTGGTGAATTCAATGCTCCTAATGCCTTAATTTCATGTTTTATACTTAGGTGAGCATAGGAGAGCGAAAGGAATGAGAAACGGGCCAAAAATGGAAAAAATGGGCCAACGTACGAAATCAACACGGCCTAAACTTCTTCACACGGGCAGACCACACAGTCGTGTAATTTAGCAGAATCAAAGCACAACTCACACGGGTAGAACACACACCCGTGCCATTCTAACAGGCTCGAGCACGACCTGAAGTAATCACACACGGGTGTGTCCCTGCCGAGCCCAAGTTGAGTCTAATTAGAAAAAGGCCAATTTTGAGGGTTCTTAGGCATTCCAAAGCCTATAAATACACCCTAAAGGAGGAGGAAAAGGACAGACACAGAGGAGGAGGCAGGGAACTCCTTAAGGAAAGCCGATTAATCCTTCTCAGAAGCCGGATTCATCATCAAGCTTGAAGATCTCCACTCAATTTCCCTTCAGGAGTTTTGGGTTTTCTTTATGTTTTGTATTCATTATTCTTTTGAGATGTTTTCATTTTTAGTTATGAACTAAATCCCCTAAATACCTAAGGGGAATGAAACCTAAGACGAATCTTGTTATTATTTTCTGAATTGTATGATAAATATTTGACTTGTTCTTAATTATGTGTTCATAATTCTTGTTTTGATATTCCAGAGTAATGATTCAAGTTAAGCTCTTATTCAGAGGATGAATAGACCATGTCTAAGAGTTCATTTTTCATAATTAAGCAGAGTTGGTTGCGCGCCTAAAGATAGGGTGACAAGATTTTGCCGGATTAGGGTGAAACCTAATAAGGGGATCCATAGATTAAGTTAATGCAATCCTAGGGAGTTAATTAGAAAGAGATTTCAATTAGTCAACCTAAGGTTAGACGTTGTTAGTCTCGAGAGGGATAATAATATAACTTAGGGATTTCTACGGATCAAGTCAAATGAATAAATCGTCCGATTCAGAGTCAAATAATAAGTGAAGTCTAGGTGGATTTTTCCATAGGTATTGTTTTAATTCAATCGTTTTTCCAAAAGTAATTCCCCAATTTTATTTTTTGTTAATTCTTAGTTTAGTTAATTAGTTAGTTAAAACAAACCCCATTATTCTTAGGCTAGATAATAAAAAGATAGTCATTACTAGTACTTTTAGGGGTTTGACAATCCGGTCTTGCTAAAACTATACTACTGTTCGATATGTACACTTGCATTCATCGTGATAATAGTTAGTTTCAAGAACAATTCATTATAAATTTATAAAACTTACCACACGAATATCACGATCAAAATTCCTAGGGATAGAATGATAGAGCTATGAACAACTCTTAAGGAATGAAGATTACAAATCGAGGAACTAGATGAATGGTGAACAACAGTTAAGGAGAAACCGAGGATACATGATGAACCAAAGTAGTGTCATGATGAACTTAAAGGTGAATCAAATCAACTTAAGGTTGGAGACAAAGTACTGTTAGATGAAGCAGACCCTCGTGTCGCCACTGCTGATCCTAATGGAGCAATCCATTTTTCAATACTTAATGTTTTCCCATATGGTACAGTCGAGGTAACTCATTCCAAATTCGGCACTTTTTAGGTAAATAATACTCATCTAAAACCTTATTTTGATAAGATTGATAGCAGAAATGAGGAGTTTCAACTCCTCGAGCCACCATGATCGTGCAAATATGAGGTAAGTCCAGCTTAGGCTCTAAATAAGCGCTTCTCGGGAGGCAACCCGAGCACTAACACCACTAACTAATTTATTATTATTTATTTTTCGTATTTAAATGCAAGTTTTTTGACCCACAAGGCTTGAACACAGGGGTGTGTCCTTGGCCGTGTGGAAATAGTGCTTAAATCACCCAAAATCGACAGACAAGGGCTAAAAGATATCACACGGACGTGGGACACGGCCGTGTGGACCACACGGCTTGGACGCACAGGCATGTACCAGGCCGTGTGAAAACTGGAGCTAAATTTTCAAATTTTAAATAAGTTAGGGAGCTCCACGAGCAAGGTACACAGCCGTGTGTTTGGACACACAGACGTGGGAGAAGCAAACAACAAAGCACACGACCGTGCGATACGGCCGTGTGAACTACACGATTGGGACACACGGGCGTGTTTAAGGCCAGTAACGAATGGGCATTAAATTTTCACGAAAAACACAGGCTAACCATGAGCCACACAAGCGTGTGACACGGCGATGTGGCCTAACACGGGCCTCACACGACCGTGCCCCCATTTAACCCTAATCTCCTTTTCATATTTTTCCTAGTTTGTTTTTTTCTGATCTCTTCTTCCCTAAGCCGCCGTCTACCCCAAATCCGGCCACTACCTGGCTCCTCTTCTTGCTCTCCTTCTCTTCTTTTTTCCTTTCTTTTTTTTTCCTTCTCTTTTCTTTCTTTCTTTCCTCTTTCTTTTCCTTTCTTGCCTCTCCTCTTTCTTCCTCATTTTTCTCTTACCCGCACGGCCACCAGCCCACCCCCTAGCCACCGTAGCCCCGCCATCCGACCCTTAGCCCGTAGTCACCCTCACCCGATGCCTCAAAAGCTATCGCGCACCACCCTCACCCTTACCCAGCGTGCGCTCCAGCAACAGCCCCCACCCCCAGCCAGCAACCCCAACATCCACCCTTGCCCGGGTCCACGTCGCCCTTTCTTCCGACCGACCACCCTTCATATAGTCGGTTTCCCCTTTTACCTTTTATATTTATTTATTTATTTATTTTTAATTATTATTCTTCATTATTATTATTACTGTTATTATTCATTATATTTGCTATTAAGTATTATTATTATGATTATTTTGATTATTATTCCTTTATTACTATTTTGTTGGTTGTGGTTTTCTGATTCTTTCATCTTTGCTCTTTACTCTATCCTATTCTGCTATTTTAGTATTAATACAATATTTTCCCCTATTTGCATCCATATGTTTCATTTTGCTTTAGCTATTCTTATAAAATAATATTTAGCTTTTTCTTTTGCATCTTTTTGCTTAATTAGTATTATTGTTTCACTTTTTCTTCTTATCAACGTTATATTAGTCATGCATATAGTTTTTGCTCTTTAGGTCCCTACCTTCTTTAGTACATATTCTGTGCGAGATATATTTTTATAACTAAGGGTGACTCTATTTAGACATGTGGATTGAATATTTGGTGATGCCTTGTTACTAATAATTTTTTTTAATTTTTAGGCACACAATGACAAACACACGAGGCAAGAAGATTGTCATCCCTGCTTCTAAAAAGCAAAAATTTCCCAGTGAGACCTCCTCATCAAGCGCTTCGACCGCAACTCGCCATCCTTTGCTCCAATTTTTGTCGAAAAACTAGGAGGATTTATATCAGCTTTTCAACATACGAACCTTCAGTGTGAGCTGTTACATTGATTGGGTCGAGCTAGAGCAGGTCCTTTTGGTTGATGATGTGCGTGCAATTATTACCACAACCCCGTGGAACAGGTTCTTCACCATCATCGAGCCCACCTACTCGGAGCTCACCTTAGAGTTTGGCACCACATTTTCAGTCCAGCGGGTCATGTCAGTCCATGACGAGCCCAGCACTATCACCTTTCGCCTTGGCGGGATGGTGCGACACATGAGCATCCCAGAGTTCGGTGCTGCGTTGGGACTTTCTACAGAGGAATCCATAAGCGCCGAGGATTTTTTCGCGATGTTGGACTGATAAACCGTAATTTATACATATTTTTACCTCATGCTTAGCATATTTTTGGATTAATTATCCTTAGATTTGGTGAATTCTATGCTCCTAATCCTTTAATTTCATGTTTTATACTTAGGTGAGCATAGGAGAGTAAAAAGAGTGAGAAACGGGCTGAAAAAGGAAAAAATGGACCAACATGTAAAATCAACATGGCCTGGACTTCTGTACACGGGCAGACCACACGCCCGTGTCCTTTTAGTAGAATCGAGCAAGTCTTACATGGGTAGACCACACGACCGTGTCTATTTAACAGACTCAAACACGGTATGAAGCAATCGCACATGGGCGTGTCACACGGGCGTGCCCCTGTCGAGCCCAAGTCTAGTCCTATTCAGAAAAGGCCACTCTTAAAGGTTTAGAAGGATTCTAAAGCCTATATAAACACCCCAGGAGCTACCAAAAAGGGACACACAGAGTAGGAAGCAGGGAATTACTCGAAGAAAGTCAATTGATCCATCTCAGAAGTCAGATTCACCTTCAAGACTGAAGATCTCCCTTCAATTCCCTTCAAGAGTTCTTGGGTTTTCTTTATGTTTTGTTATAATTATTCTTTTGAGATGTTTTATTTCATAAATATGAACTAAACCCCCTAAATACCTAAGGGGAATGAAACCTAAGACGGATCTTATTATTATTATCTGAATTGTATGATAAATATTTGACTTATTCTTAATTATGAGTTCTTAATTCTTTCTTTAATATTCCAAGATATTGATTCAAGTATTGATGTGCTTATTCAGAGGAGAAAAAGTCCCTGTCTAAGAGTAGATCTAACATAATTAAGCGGAGTTGATTGCACGCCTAGAGATAGGGTAACAAGATTTTACCGGATTAGGGTGAAACCTAATAAGGGAATCCATAGATCGAGTTAATGCAACACTAGGGAGTTAATTAGAAAGAGATTTCAATTAATCAACCTAGAGTTAGACGTTGTTAGTCTCAAGAGAGATAATAATATAAATTAGGGATTTCTACGGATCAAGTCAAGTGAATAAATCGTCTGATTCAGAGTCAATAACAAGTGAAGTCTAGGTGGATTTTTCCCTTAGGTATTGTCCAAATCATTCAGTTTTCCCAAAAGTTATTTCCCTAATTTACTTTCAGTGTATTCTTAGTTTAGTAATTAGTTTAGATAAAACAAACCCTTTTATTTTTAGGCTAGATAATAAAAAGAAAGTTAATACTAGTACTTTTAGTTTCTTTGGGTTCGATAACCCGGTCTTGCCATAAGCTATACTGCTGTTCGATAAGGTGTGCTTGCCTTTGTCGTGATAATAGTTAGTTTTCAAGAACGGACATTCATAAATTATAAAACTTATTGCACATATCACATCACACGATCATGGATTGAGCTCACGGGTGGCCCAACTAACTATGACGTGAGTTGCTCAAAGGCGACGCACCTCTCTCCGGCCCTACGGTATATTCACGCCCTACTAGCTCACACTTTGACAGGTCGGAGAGAGAGCACAAGTGTGGTTAGTACTTATGACGTATATTTCCTATGGAGCATGACTACCGGACATGTGTTTGATTTGGCATATTTCATCGCACTCGCTTGCCGCAACCAAACTGAATGCCAGAAGAAGGGCCTCATCTTTCTCGGCCCTTATGTGACTTGTCTCGCTCGGTACTTCGGTCTCTTCGACACTCCAAAGATGTCATCAACACTCATACTAGTAGACCAGATGTCTCCTCAGGGAATTTCTAGTATGATCCACATGAGGATGATAGAGCTCGTCGTGGATTCGACCCCCTCAGTATAGACTCGTTCACTCTAATGACCAGGATAAGCCAGAGGACATTACTGATGATGTCCCTCCTCCACACGAGGACCCACACCTACTGCCACCATCGAGTCACCGACCTCCTACTGCCACCGTGACCGATATATCCGAGCGACTCACTCGTTTCGAGCTTTTGCGAGGTTCAACAGCATCAAGGCAACTCTGCCACAGATCTACTAGCACTTCCACATCTCGCCTCCACCACCACCACCTCGTGACGCTAACACATCTGATGATGAGGACCTCTAAGTCCATTTATTTTATTTTTTAAAATTTTAATTTTATTTTTCTTTTATTTATTTTTGAAGACTTATGTTTTATATTTTGAACTATATTTATCTTTATGGTTATTATCGAGTAACCCCTTCATTCTCTTCCATAGTTGTGTTTATTTTCTTACTAGTAACTTAGAATCATGCCTTTCATTAGCCTTATCTACAATTCTAGCTTTTGCTATTCCAAGGATTTCATCCAAAAATGTAAGGCAGCTTTGCTTCTCTTCCTCTCTTCTGATATTATGCTTATATGGTTATTATTGATCTTTGTATATTGAGGAAAACGTACATCTTAAGTGTGGGGAGGTTATTTATATGATTATTAGAAAATCCCCGAATTATATCTTGTTCTCAAATAATTTTCTCATATTACTATTAGAATGAATTTTGATTGATTTATGATTTTTATTAATATGTTTTGGATTAAAACATAGGTAATTGTGCATTGATTATTTAAACTTTAGAACAATAGAGAATCAAGCATGATAAGTTGACTTTTGAGAATTTAAATTGCTAGGTTGTTTCCTTGAATTGAGGTATTATCTTGAAGTTTCAAATTTACAGGATTGACATCAAATACCCATAATTTTTGTGAGATTTTGAGCCTTTAGAGCATACATTTTTTTCTTGCTCACTTTATTATTGGTTATGAGTGTGTCAATATTGAATTGTTATTCTAGAACTTTCTTTGATTATACATGTCGAGACCACACCTTTGATTTGATATATTGAGATGATAAAGGCACCTAGGTTTTAACCTACTTACCCCACAAAAAGCATACCTTCATAATTAACCCTTAGTGAACCCCTTTGAGCTTAACAAACCATTTTTTAATTTACCCTAAATTTTAACCCCTATATCATACTTTTTGATTCGTTGAGAATTTTTCCTATTTTATTGATTCCCTTTTTGTCGAGATTTGATTTGGTTAATTGCCTAACTATTTTCTTTCATCTTAGTTGTATAATTCTCTCTCATTATTTATTCTTATTCTTAAAAAAAAGAAAAGAAAAGAAAAGTATATATTATATATATTTACATATATGTTTATTATTATTAGTTCTTTGTTTGAGCTTAAGTATTTAATTCCAAATTCTGAGAAGAAGCTCATGTTTATCTTTAATAAACTCGATTGATGTAATTATTTAGTGTTAGTTTATTTTTCCAGTTAAGTAATTTATCAATTCGATCTCGATTCTAACCCTCTTTTTCAGCCTTTATCCACACCTTTAACCCAAGCCCCATTACAACCCTGTTAAAGACCTTTTGATTCGTGTATCATCTCATTTATAGTGGTGGAGATTTGATTTTCATGCAAGCCTATGGTAATAACTTTTCATGTTTGACTATTGAGTGCTTAATTAGTGAACCTTAAATACTTCGAGTGATTTGAGTGAATCTTTAGTAGGATGTCAACTCTTGTCAATTTCGAATTAAAGGTGATTACTTAGATAAAGGGGGATACCTATGATTTTATGATTAAAATGCTCAACTTGGATTGTTTGAAAATTTGATGTTCTTTTAGTAGAATTCTCAATGTCTGATTATCTGTGGATTACTTTGAAACATTATTGATGAGAATTATAAGTTGAGAAGGATTTATTTTAATTGTAAGTTGAGGATTTTGCTTTAGGACAAGCAAATGCTTAAGTGTGGGGATCTTTGATAAGCCATAATATATACTTATTTTTATACCATGCTTGGCATATTTTTGGATGATTTATCATAAGATTTAGTGAATTTGATGCTCCTAATCCTTTAATTTCATTTTTTGTACTCAGGTAAGCATAGAAAGGTGAAAAGAGCAAGAAACGGGCCAAAAACAGACAAAATAGGCTTATCTTAGTATTTCACACGGGTAAACCACACACCCGTATGATACACACAAGAAGGCCACACGCCCGTGTTTCATGGCCGTGTTGACTAAAAACCAACTCAAAATTGCAAATGGCCTAAGCACCCTCACACGAGCATGGCACACGGCCGTGTCCTTGTCAAACCCAAGTCTAATTCTATTAAAAAAAGACTAATTTGGGGCTATTTTGGGCATTCCAAAGTCTATTTAAACACCCTAGAAGAGGATCAAAAGGGGGACGGAGAGTAGAAAGCAAAGAATAATCAGGGATAGCCATCAAAATCAGCTCGAAAGCAAGATCTACTTCAAGACTGAAGATCTCCATTCAATTTCCTTAGAAGTTCTTTGGGTTTCTTTATGTTTTGTTATTTTCCCAATTTTGAGATGTTTTCCATTATTATGAACTAAACTCCCTAAATACCTAAGGGGGATGAAACCTAAGATGGATCTTATTCTTAATTGTGAGTTTTAATCCTTGCTTTAATATTCCAGGATATTAATTCAGGTTTTGATGTGCTTATTCAGTGGAGCAAAAGTTCCTATTTAATAGTATATCTTCCATAATTAAGCGGAGTTGCATGCAATCCTAGAGATAGGACGACATAAATCTTCCAGATTAGAGTCAAATCTAATAAAGGAGTCCATAGATCGAGTTAATGTGACAATAGGGGTTTTAATTAGAAAGAGATTTCAATTAATCAACCTAGATTCAGTTATTTTTAGTCTCGAGAGAGATATAACATAAATCAGGGATTTCTACGAATTAAGTCAAGTGAATAAATCGTCTAACTCAAAAGTAAAAAGTGAAGTCTAGGTGAATTCTTCCTTGGGTATTATCTTCTTCATCGGTTTTCCAAAAGTATTTTCCAACCTTAATCTCTGTCATAATCCTAGTCAATTAGATAATTAGTCTTAGTTTAAAACATCCCTTAATTCTTAGGCTAGATAATAAAAAGATAGTAATTACTAGTACTTTTAGTCCTTGTGGATACGATATTTCTGGTCTCACCATAACTATACTACTATTCGATAGGTACACTTGCCTTAGTCGAATTTTTAGTTAGTTTAGCTACCAGCAGGGAGTTTGATTTTATTCTAGGCATGGATTGGTTTGTAAAGCATCGAGTCAGTTTGGATTGTGCAACAAATAGGGTAACTCTGAAAACTGAGGATGGTCTAGAGATTATTATGGTAGATAAGTGTCAAGATTACCTCTCTAATGTAATCTCCACTATGGTAGCTAGGGTGTAAAGCATTTTTGGCTTATGTGCATGACATGAGTGCTGATGTTTTTGCTGTGGAGAGCATTCAAATAGTTAGAGAATTTTTTGATATCTTTCCCGATGAATTGTCGAGGTTACTATAAGATAAGGAGGTCAAGTTAGGAATTGAAGTACTGCCTGAGACAGCTCCGATGTCCATTGCTCCCTACCGCATAGCACTGAAGAAGCTTATGGAACTAAAGTTTCAGCTTCAAGAACTTTTTGATAGAGGGTTTATCAGACCTAGTATGTCTTCGTGGGGAGCATCAGTTCTCTTTGTTAAAAATAAAGATGGTACTATAAGGATACGTGTGGATTACCAACAATTAAATAAGTTTATGGTAAAGAATAAGTACCCACTTCTGAGGATTGAGAATTAGTTTGATCAGTTCCATGGGGCATCGATTTTCTCCAAGATTTATCTTCGTTCTGGGTACCATCAGTTGAAAGTAAAGGAATCTAATGTGCATAAGGCTTCCTTTAGAACTCGTTATAGTTATTACAAGTTTCTTGTCATGCCATTCGATTTGACGAATGCTTCACCTGTGTTCATGGAAATCATGAACAGGGTATTTCAGTTGTATTTGGATCAGTTCATCATAGCATTGATGACATTCTGGTATACTTTAAGATTGAGGTTGATCATGATGAACATCTTAGAGTGGTTCTACAGATTCTCATCAAGAAAAAGCTCTACACTAAGTTGAGCAAATGTGAGTTCTAGTTAAGAGAAGTTACTTTTCTAGGCTCGTGGTTTTTGCCGAGAGAATCTGTGTAGACCTGAAAAAGATTAAGGTTGTACTTGAATGGAAACAGCCTAGGAATGTGTCTAAGATCTAGAGTTTTCTCAATTTAGTGGGTTACTATCAAAGATTTGTTGAGAGGTTCTCGCTTATCTTAGCTCCCTTGACTAAGTTGTTGTGTAAGAACACACCTTTTGTGTAGACCGTTGAGCAGTAATCGAACTTTGAGAAGTTAAAATTTGTTTTGACTCAGGCACCTATTCTGATACAACCTGAATCCGAAAAGGAGTTCGTAATGTATAGTGATGCATCTCACACAGGTTTGGGTTGTGTATTGATGCAAGAGGGTAAGGTGGTGGCTTACGCGTCTAGACAGCTTAAGTCACGTGAAGATAACTATTTGACGCACGACCTTAAGTTAGCTATAGTTGTCTTTGTACTGAATATTTGGAGGCACTATTTGTATAGTGATAGATGTATCATCTACACTGATCACAAAAGCCTCAAGTACCTCCTATTAAAAAAGAGTTGAATCTTAGGTAACGTAGATGGATTGAATTACTTAAGGACTATGACTGTGTCATTGAGTGTCATCTTAGTAAGGCCAATATTGTAGTCGATGCTCTTAGTCGAAGGTCGATGTCTGATTTGAGGGCAATGTTTGCCCGCCTAAGTCTATTTGAATGTGGTGGTTTGTTAGCCAAGTTGCAAGTTAAGTAGACTTGGATTGATCAAATTTGAGGTAAACAGTTGTTGGATGACTCTTTAGTTCTTCAGGTTCAGCAGGTTGATGAGGGTAAGACCTCAGATTTTAGGTTCAATAGTGAGGGTGTTCTGTGCTTTAGAGGTCAGGTTTTGTGTGCTAAATGACACTAAGTTGCAACAGTCTATCTCATAGAAAGCGCATAACAGCCCTTATGCTATGCATCCCGGTGGGAGTAAGATGTGTTATAATCTCAGAGAGTTGTATTGGTAGCCCGGTTTGAAATATGAGGTAACTAATTTTATTTCTCGATGTCTGACGTGCCAGCAAATTAAGGCTAAACACCAACTTCCTTCAGGTTTGATTCAACCCGTTAATATTTCTCTTTGAAAATAAGAACGATTGACTATGGACTTTATTAGTGGGTTAACCTTAACATCTACTAAGAAAGATTCTGTTTAGGTCATTGTAGATCGATTGACCAAGTTTGTATGTTTCCTTTCGATTAGGACCAATTATTCTCTGCAAAATTTGGCGAAGTTGTACATCCCCGAGATAGTAAGACTTCATTGGGTTCCTGTGTTGATTATCTTAGATCGAGGCCCACGATTTGCATCTCGATTTTGGAAAAAACCGCATGAGGCTTTGGGTACTCGGTTATACTTCAATACTACATTCCATTCACAGACTGATGGACAATTTGAGAGGGTGATTCAAGTATTAAAGTATATGCTACGGAGTTGTGTTATCGATTTTCACGATAGTCAAGAGAAGTTTATACCATTGGCTGAATTTTCTTATAATAATAGCTTTCAAACTAGTATTCAGATGGCACTATATGAGGCTCTTTACAGTCGTAAGTGTCACTCTCTTATGTTGGACCGAGTTGGGTGAGAGGAGGATTATGGGTCCGAATTTGGTTTTTGAGACTGAAGATAAGGTTAGATTGATTCGAGATCGTCTTAAAGGCAAGTTGAGTCTTAGGTTCATTGGGCCTTATCATGTTTTGAGACGAGTTGGGTCGATCGCCTATCAATTAGAGTTACCTCCAAAATTAGACCGTATACATGATGTTTTTCACATCTCTATGTTAAAATGGTATCGGTCTGATCGATCTCACATTGTACTTATTGAGGAAATTGAGACAAGGTCGGATTTGACATTCAAGGAAGAACCAGTTCAAATTCTAGATCGAGAGTTTAAGGTCTTAAGGAAGAACACTATTCCGTTATTTAAGGTTTTGTGGCGGAATCATGATACAGAGGAAGCCACATGGGAGCCAGAGGACTCAATTCGACAACAATACCCACATCTGTTTAAGTCAGGTAAATTTTGAGGCCGAAATTTCTTTTAAGATGGAGAGTTGTAACGCCCCAAAATCTTAGTTTTTGAATTGTTAAAATTTTTAAATTGAATTAATCTAGTTCAGTGGTTAAATGTTGTGCTTGTGTATGAAAGGTTCTGGGTCTGATTCCTTTCACTTGAATTTTTATTAATTTTGGCCCCACCCCTATCTTTAAAATTATAGCTTATATTTAATTTTCGCTCAACTGATAACAGAATGAGTCTGTTAGTTCAATGGTACGATTTTAACTTACCCTTTGGTTCTATGTTTGAATCTTTGCACGTGTAAACGGGAATATTTTTTGCTATTTCTTACATATGTCGCCCATGTGGTAGAATTTGGGTAGAATTTTAATTCTTAAGGAAATCTGATAAGCAGAATGTACTAGATTTCGTGGGGAAAATGGGTAGCTTTAAAATTATTTTTTGAAAATTTCCAATTTTTTTTCCAAAATCTTTCCCACTCCTACTCTCTCTCACGTCTCTTTCCTCTTTCCAAAAAACTACCATCACCCTTCCACTCCTCTCCTACCTTGTCATTCCAAGTTTTTTACCCTCTTCTTTTATTTTTCACATTCCTTTTTTGTAGTTATTTTCTTTTTGCTCTTCTCGTTCACTTTTGTCATTGTATTGCCTTTTTGTGCTACCATCCTTTGTCAAATGATTGTGTGGTGTAAGTATCATAATTGTTTCCATAGATTTGTTCATAGCTAAATCTTAGTATGAATATTGTTATGTTTCCTTGATAGGTTAATCTGTTTTACCTAGTACTTTTGTTAGGAAACAAATGTGAGGCGTACGACATCCCTCTAGTGACCTAGGCATCATTTTAGGCTATTTTTTCTTAACGATAAGTGATCAATTTGCGGTTTAAGGTTGAATATCGGTGTTAGGATTGTGTTGTTGGTGTTTGCAACCGAGTTAGAGGCTCAAAATTTTAGATTATTGTTATCAATTCTCACATTCTTATTGTCGAATTTAGGTACTGGAATTTCGATTGTGATGTGGGCATCAAGAAATGATCAGGTGTGTAATGAAAAACCTAAAAAATAGCGAACGGCGCGAAGCTGAAAGTGGACTATCAACGCCACACAGCCATGTGCCAAACTGTGTGGACCACATAGGCTGGGCCAGTTGGGTCGTGTGGAAAACACGGGCCTGAGTTAGGTCGTATGGACCACACAGGCTAGGCTAGTTGGTTGTGTAAGCCACATGGGCATGTGGGCCCATTTTCTTAAATTTTGCTTAGGGTCGTATCAATGTGTGATTCATATTTTAGCCACTCCATAGGGTCCGTACTGTATAAATTGAAAACTTGACATCTGTTATTATGCTACTGTTTGTAATGTGGATAATGTATGTGAAATATGTATATGATCTGTAATCGAATAATTCTATTAGCACGTTTTGATGTGGATAGCATGTATGACATATATGTATTTGATATTTGTTAGTATGTGCATGTGTATTAGAATGGGATAATGATGTGACGAAAGAAGTGTTGGTAGTTTAATAATTTGCCTAGTGGTTATACCACATGACTGTACTGGTGGCCCAGCCACACTTATCTGTTCTGGCGGATAATCCAATATTATATCCGACAGCTTGATTGCGCTATTCTGAAAAGTGACTTACGCTCACTTATAGGTGTGTAGGGTTGGATAGGTGCTTAATACCCTATTTGATGTGTAGGGACAAACGAATATGGAATGTAACGGATGGAGGTAGGATTTGAATATATATTTGATTATGCATTTGTATCTAATTATGAAAATGCATCTGATTCTGTATCTAAGTTGCAACTATATGTTCAACTGATATTTATTAAAAAAAACTTATTTAAAATTTTTTTAAGTTAAAAAATGCCTCATGTCACAAAATGAGTAACAAAGTATAGTTTAGGAACTACTTTAAATAACAAAATATACTTTAAGTACTACTTGTGATAAAATTGAATTTAGGTACCAATTTAAGAAAATAATATAATTTTTTTAGTTCAATAAAAAATATAATTTAAGTACTACTTTAAATAATAAGACATTCACTTGTTACAACTTAAGAAGACAGGTTCTTTGAATTGATGCATTGCGAAGAAGATCAAGTTAGATAAAGTCTGAACCCTAAAGAAGCCAACATTAAACAGACATTTGTCACTAGAAGCCAAAAAATTATCATTACTTGCATCTATCTTTGCATAGATTGAGTGTAACGTAATTTAGATTAGTTGGAGCGTTAGAAATGTTTTCTCACTTAAATTTATAATAATGATTTTTACGAATATAAATAAAATTAATTAAAAATCATTTAAATTAATATGAACCTTAATGATTGAAAGCATTAAAAGGAATCCCAGTGACCCAGTAGCCCTCCCTGGGTTCACTAAAAAGATGAATATAAAGTAATTTTCTTTACTGCTCTCACCATTTTATCAAAACATAGCAGATCAATTCTATGCCATTCATGCAGAAGTGGAGTCGGATGATGATGCAGCCCTCTTCTTGGCAAAGTATTCCTCAGCTCGAGCAAGGTTCTTTGCAACTGAAGGCTTAACCCACTTCTTGCGCCCAGGCAGTACAGTGAGAGAGCAACCGGCAGCCTCAAGCTTTTCCTTTGCAGATGCTGAAAAGGCACGGGCCTTCAAGTTCAGCTTTACCTTCAGCTCCCCGTCACCAAGAATCTAAATCAACACGATTTATAATCAATAACAATGAATATTTTGATTTAAAAACATGTTCGATTATTGCAATTACAATTCTTTCAGTCTTTGCATGAGAGAACTGATTAAGAAGGTAGAATTCCATTGTTATTTCCATTACTTAATGCTTCATGCAAGATAGAAACACAATTTCCTACTCAAGTTGATCTCCAGATCAAGTAGCATTGGGGTCATTATACTTAAACAAAGTCTGAAAGGGGCTCTGTTATAATGTAAATCCAAGAGCATATTCACCTTCAAAGGGAGTTTCCTCTCTCTTCCTGAAGGGTTGATCAAACCCTTCTCCTTTAAAGTCTCCAACGACACCTCATCTCCCTCTTGAAATCCAGCTGTTTCGATGTCTTTTAAGTTAACCGGTATGTATTTTGGTAATCCCGCATGCATACCTTGCAATGTCAAATGAAAATAGCTTTAATTTAAACACTAAGCAAATATATATATTTAAGCATGCATGCATGTATGGTTGATATATATGTCATACTAAAAGGCAAAATAATTTTATTAATGGAAGAGATAAGTACAGAAGGTTTTTGTAATAGTGGTGAGCAAAAACCAATTATAATTTATTCAAACTAAACCACTATTTCTTTAATTATTTTTATTTCATTACATAAAAAAAAAACCCCTATTTCTAAATTAGCAAAAATATAAAATACTAAAATATAATTCTTTTAGAACTTTAAAAACCAATCAACCAAATCACAAATTTGGCCTGCTTTTTATCTTGCTTTTAGAAAATTAGAATATTGCAAATTAACCACAACTTTTATACAAAATTGAACCAAATCATTGCCACCCGTAAAATACACACCCATCAAACGAATCTAGCCACAACACCACCTAAAAACATTTAACACCCCCAATGCAAAACCTTCTTTAATTCTTAGCAGAAACAACAAAAACTTCATTGCCTCAATATATCAACCACCTTGAAAGCATGACCAAAGAGGTGCCAAAATCTTGTATATAATATCAAACATGGTTAAATGATTAGATAAAGACTTTTAACTGCGTAGGAACTGTGCCATGATTATTAGACCGCTATGAAGATGAGAGCTGAAGGGAATGGGCCAGCTTGTAGGCTGTTTAATGAAGCAAAGAAGGACTACACTGGTGAGCTAAGAACAGACAATACTGCTGAGCTGGGTGAGATGGACGGCAAAGGAATTTAGCTAATAATTCAGTTATGAACGTGGACCAATGAATTGGTTTACAGCTGTAACTCTGTTATTACTTTTTAGAAATTGCCCACAGTACATGTCCAGTGAACTATGAATTTTCATATGTTTTTGGAATGAAATAACCTTCCTTACCTCATTTCTCTACTCTATCTGATCTACATTCACTCTGGGAAAGCGTAAAACTCGGCAACAAATGGTGGAAGGCACGAAACTTAATACACTGCAGGAGCAGATTCAAGGTTTGCAGAGGCAGATGGAAGCAATGAGAGCTGCAGAGAACACTGTGCCTAAATGGTGGGAGGAGCAGCGCAGTGGTATTGAAGCCAAGTTTCAGGAGAACCAGACTTATATGACCAAGATGTTGAATCTGATGATGCAAAAGGGAGATAGATACCTCAGCTGAACTGAATGGTCAAGCAGCTACTTCAACTGTCATCAACAGACGTGATGGTAAGGCTCCTATTGAAGTTACTGTTGTTGATGAACAAGGAAGATATAGCCTCAAACCAAATGAACGAGGAGCGCTTTTTAAGAACCCTACTAGTAGCAATCAAACCCCACTCCTATTTGATACCCCCCAAACTAAGTTGAGAGAGCAACATTCTACTGAACCTACTGAAAATCTCGGGTTAGGTGGCTTCTCTCCTAGGCCAGAAATAGAGTTACCTCAATTTGATGGTCATAATCCTAGAGGATGGGTGAAAAAATGTCAAATGTATTTCACAATATTTGCTATTGCTGTGCTTCAAAAATTACAACTAGCCTCAATGTACCTTGTGGGCAAAGCTGAGATTTGGTTTGATGGGTATATAATGGAAAAAAATGTAGTGACTTGGTCAGAGTTTGTGATTGATTTACGTCAAAGGTTTTGTGACAAAACCTGTTCTGACATCATTGAGGAGTTCAACAAATTATCCCAAAAATCCACAGTTGAGGAGTACCAAGAGAAATTTGAGGAACTTTGGCCTCATACGCTGCAACATAAGCCCTCCTTATCAGAAAGCTACTTCATTTCCAGCTTTATAAGTGGGTTAAGAGAGGATCTAAAGCCTAGAACTAAGGCAAATGAACTACCACCTTGAATGCAGCTTTCAGGGTAGCTAAACTACATGAACTTTCCTTGGTGCTTGAGAATAAAAGACAAAAGCCACCATCAGAACCAAATACTACCACCTTTTTCTTGCCAAACCAGAAAAATACAACTCCGTATCATCCCACACCCCAAAAAATATCCATATACAGAATCAAAACCTGAACAAACAAAATCTTATAGACCAAAGGAGCGCCTTGAACCTTTGCTTTGAATGTGGAGAGAAATTTCACCCTGGGCAGTGTTGCAAAACCAAACAGCCTAATTCATTGACTGTTAATGAGACTTTAACAGAAGAAATGGAAGCTAAGAATGACTCCTTGGAGGAACAAGAAGGTGAAGAGGTTAAGGAACAAAAATACAATGAGAAGGAGCTGGAGGTCTCTATGAATGCTTTGACTGGCAATACGGGGCATAACCTACTTAGAATTCAAGGCAGCATCAAAGGTAAACCAGTGAGTATTTTGGTGGTCAGTGGGACCACTCATAGCTTTGTGACTCCCAAATGGGCAAAGGAAGGTGTAGAGGTTCAACAAACCAAGCCTTTATCACTTCCAGTTGCTAATGGAAAGATATTATACAGTCTAGCTAAATGTATGCAACTACAATGGAGTATGCAAGGACACCACTTTCAATATGATATGAGAGTCTTACCTCTGGAAGGGAGTGACATGGTGCTTGGGGTAGATTGGATGAGGACATACAGACCACTCGTGTTTGATTTCAAAACCATGACTCTCTCTTTTCAAAAAGATGGTCAGCAAATCACTCTTAAGGGGACAACAAGAGGGCCAACTGAAAATTATTCTGGATAGCAAGCTACAAAAGTCGGTGGAAAAAGATCCCAAGGTACTTGGACAACCTTACTTGCTTAGTAGTGACTATCTAGAAATAAGCACTTCACCTCAGCTACGGCCACTATTGGATTCTTTTGCTGATGTCTTTGAAAAGCCAAAAGGCTTATCCCCTCCAAGGGCACAAGAGCACAGTATTCCACTCAAACTGATCAATCTGCCAATCATCACATGATCTCACCACCAATGGTAACTATTAAACTACTTCCCACATATGAAATAGAAGCATATTGTTTGCTTGGAATTCGTCATTGTTTCAAAGTGACAGACTTTTTCTCTCTCAACTCTTTTATTTTTATTGCTTACTAACTTGATTTTCAAAACCAAGTATTTTGCAAATACTCTTGCTTTTCTAAAAAACATACTAATTCGTTTTAGAACAAATTCCATCCTCCTCTTGTTTGATCAATATACTTGACCTAACTCATTTAAACAAATAGATGATGAAAACCTTTTATATCTAGGAAAACGAAGGGGTACACTGTGAGTCACTATTTACTTCAAAATGAATGTAGTCAATATAAGCGGTTCTATGCAAACTTGGGTAGGAATAACCCTAAAGCAATATTTCACAGTGAAACTGTTAACCATAATAAAAGGCTTCATTTTTGTCTTAAATAATTAGTTCCATTTAGCATATTAAGTTCTCTTATGTTCTTCAAATTCTCAAATGAGGCAATAATGGTAATCATTATCTTGCCCTTTTTACTAGATTCATTCAATTTGATCTCAAAATATATTACAAGAAGGTTAGGCTTTTGTAACACAAATGCAAATGTGAACAAAGCTTTTGGGGCCTTAAGACTAGCCATAGGATAAGCAAGAGCTCCATAGTAACGGATACTACAACTAAGCTTCAAAATAAATTCACAAAAGAAGAAAAAAGAAAATCCTAACAATATGAGTAAGGAAAATCCTTCAAACTCCTCTAAAGCATTATCAGCATCAGAATCTCTACCTTGTAAAACCATCCTCAGATTTTCTCCTTCAACACAATGGATAATTTTGGTAGCTTGGGAGGGGCACTACTAAGGGTAAACGAAGTTTTATTAAAATACTAGAGGTGTTGATAAATTTCAGTAAAAACTGGTTTAGCATTTCAGCTTTTTAGTTACATTGGAAATATCTTCCATAAATATTTGACATGTGCACATTTATATATTTATATTTTCTCCCTAAGACAAGCTTTTTATGCTCCCTACCATAAATGGGAAGAAGAAAATGATTTTACTTATAAACACCCCAGCACCAGCTCCATTATCCCAGGAATTCTAACCCAGAAACCACAATTCCATAATAAAGCATTTGAAGTAAAAATAAATAAATAAAGATTACCTCCGGCAATTCCTCTCAATTTGGGGATACGCCTATAGAGTGGCATTTGGCCACCCTCAAATCCCTTTCTAACACCTGGGCCAGAACGTGATTTTTGACCCCTCATTCCAAACCCACAGCTCCCACCTTGTCCAGCCGATATTCCTCTCCCCTTTCTCTTCCCTTTCTTTCTTGACCCAGGCTGAGGTCCCAGGTTGTCCAACCGAAACCTCATATTAGAAGCTGTAACCGACACTTGGGTTGTTGCTGCTTGGTTCACAACCACTAAAGACCGTGTCCCCTTTCGTGCCTCTACCCCTTGCTGCTTGGTCCTGATACGAATAATGTGAAAAGGGTTTGGTTTTAAATTCCTCAGATTTCCCTGCAACAAATAGGGGCGGAGGGGGAATTCAAGTAAGCAATCCGAAGTGGAACATAAAATAAAAGAGAGAGGGAAAGAAGAACCTTGAAACTGGAACGAAGAGAGGGTAAAGTTGTGATGGGAGGATTTGGAGAGAGTGAGAGCATGGTTGCCATTGCAGTGAAGATGTTGAAGATGAAATGTAAAAAGCTATGTCATGTATGATTTTAATGCTCAAATGCTTTACACTTTGATGTTTGTGGAAACGGATAAGATGTGTAATCTTTAGAGGAGACGAGGGAATTATTTTAGTTTTTAAGGGCATTTTTGTAAATCTATGTTTTAATTCAAATACCGCCGCCCGTACTGCCTTCATGGGCTGGGTATGATTTGGGTGGACTTGGGCTAAATTTTTCAGCCTGATCCAACTCATTTTATTATTTAAAAATAATTATTCAATGATAAAACAGGATATGTTCCATGAATTCTCTCTTTAAACACGAAAATCATTCCTCAAGTCATGTTCCGAGGTCAACCTAACTTTGGAGCCTAATCTTCACATAAGGGTTAGTGTTAGTGTGTTGGCTGCTATCCTTAAGTCATATGGAATCAGTAGGCAATGGAAATTTATATATATAATTCATTTGATTTGCTATAGTGGGAATCTGAATGGGAATAGTTATATGTGTGTTTATTTGGTGTATTATATATTATAATTTTGTTTGTCTATTTAGTTTATTAAAAATAGTTTATTTTATTATGTTTTTTAAGATTGGTGTTAAAATCTTTCAAGATAATCTACTAATCATTATTTAAGTATGCTCAATTGCATATCCATCTAATTCACTCATCCTCTTAATCAATTTATAAATTCCATTTTTAAAAAAATATATGAAATTAATTTTTAAAAAATTTAATCAAGGCTTGAAGATTAAGCAACCATAGTTGAAGGGTTTCATTCAATTCGCTCTTCAAATCCATCCAATTTGCTTTAGAATTCCAAATCCATTGTGTCTTGTTTCTTCTCCAATTTGTTTCATGTTCTGGAAATTGGCACTCCAAGGTAGCATCAAAATTGACCCCTTCAAGGATTCCAATTTCTTCTTTTTTTTCCATTTACTTTTATATTTTTGCCGACTTCTAATTCTGAAATCCAGGAGAAACCACAAGCTTTAATCAAGGGTAGCCTCTTTGGTTTTAATGATTTGGTTCATTCCTTGGAGTCCCCAATTTCTTCGGCAATCTCTTCGTCGTCCATATGCTCCTCTAGGTATAAGAAAGGTAATTACCTAACTCTAAATGCATGAAATCATCATTTGGATATTATTTAGCTTTCAAAGTTCTAGCTAATAGCGAATCAGGGTAATGCATTAAACATCGTCCCTATTTTGCAAGGAGGGCCAAACTAAATTTAGATAGATTCTTGAATCTCATTCCCCCATCTTCTTTTATATCGCATAGTTTATTCCAATTGCACTAATGAATCTGTAATAGCCCGTTTTTCAGTGGTGTCAAAAATAGTGGTTTCGGAGCCAATAAATTTGACGAATAAGTTCGTAAATATTATTATGAGTCAAATGTGATTTTAAAAAAGTTTTGGATGTGATAATTTATATTATTTAAGCAATTAATTAAGTTCTAGTGGTAAGACCCTAAGGTCAAATGGTTTTAGAAAATGAGGTATTGGAACCTCGTTTCTATAAACCGAGCCGTAAATATTGGAGTGCCATTAAGGTGGTTTTAAAGTTTCGTTGAAAAATTTTAACATTTCGATAGTTAATTAATTAAAAAGGACTAAATCGTAAAAGATGTAAAATTTGATCACTATTTGATTTGAGTGATTAAATGGTTAGTTGAATAAAGGAAAAGGGATTTAATTGGTAATTAGACCATTCAAGGAGTTAGTGGACAATTATGGCATGAAATTGGTGTTTTATTTATTTATTAACCAAGGTTAAAATGGTAATTTGATCAATTAAATTAAAATAAATAAAACCAAAATGCTTTATTCATCTTTTTCATTTTCTTCTTCACCATTTGTAAATGGAGAAAGAAGCCATTGTTAACCTTGGAATTTTGACAACTTGAAAAGCTAGCATGGTATGTCATTTTAGGGTCTATTTGTTTACCAGGAAAACATTTTCCGGAAAATGTTTTCCTAGTTTTCCAGAGTTTGTTTGCTTGAAAATCACTTACATTGGTAAAATATTTAGAAACACGGGAAAATGAGCAGGGATTTTGGGGAAAATGTCTTACCAATTTTATTTCTATAAGACATTTTCCATCTTTCCTCCTCCTTCCGTCCTTCTCTTTCTTCATCCAATTGGACCAGTTCCCTTCCTGAAACAAAGCTCAATGTAACTTTTTTATGCTTTACTCTGTATTTCATTCAATTTTTCACCTCTCTCACTCAAATCTTCTTCTTCCTTTTTTATTCATTTGTTGAAGAATCTATTTGGATTTTGCATCTGTTTAGAATTTGTATCAGTCTGTTGAAGAATCTTCTTCTTCTTCTTCTTCTTTTATGCTTTATTTAAAATCTATTTGTTTCTGGGTTTTGCATCATTCAGTTTATGCTTGCTCTTCTATTACTCTAGATTTGTTTTTTTTCTTTGATTTTCTGCTCTTATATAATATGCTTCTATCTTTATGAAACATAGAGCCTTTCTTTCTTAGTCAAATTCTTTCCTGACTTGAACCAAAGCAACTCTTTCACCTCTCCACGGACACTATCACTAAACCATAGCTACTTTCATCATTGATCTAGTGGCATTCTATCTTTCATCCCGTAGGCTAGCTGCTTGCTGCCAACATTTAGCATTCTTCCTTTATGGCATTAACAAAAACAAAGCATCGAGAGAGAGAGGAGGCCATTCCCCTATCTGTTCATTTTTTATTCAATCGAGTCCATAGATATTTGGTAACAAAACACTATCTTCCTTTTCTACTTTCTCTCTTCCAATTTCTTCCATAGATATGTGATAATGCAGTACAATTTTTAGGTGCGGAATATTTGTGTTGTATTATCAAGTTTCAGTTTGCTATAAAGGTTAATTTTGGTATCACCTCTTTTGTGCATGACTTTGGTATTCCCTCTTTGATGCATCAAACATTTTTTCCTTTGCAAATTTCAAGAGGTTGATCTGAGCAGAATTAAATATATATGCTTCCTAGGGGCTCTGCATGTTCACAAATTTGAAACCTTGCTGAAATATTTTCTTTACATCTCAATCACTTTTTCCAACTTCATAATCTTGTGTGATTTAATCTGCTCATGATGCCCTTTCATTAACCTAGTTAAAAATGGAAGTTGGAGAGTTTTGCTTGCAGATACACGAACAATAACTCAAACACTTCGAGTTGGCGTGTTGCATACTTTTATATTCTCGTCGGTATATTATGGCATGTGGTTCATTTCTGCAAAGCAATGTGAGAGGGATAAGGCTCGAGTCCTTGTTCACTGCATGTCAGGAAAAAATAGGTTGATTTTTATTTTACTACTCTATTCTTTTGTTATCCAAGTAATGCACACTGTCGAAACCATTTTTAAATCGAGTTTTGGAAAATGAGAATCGACTTTAAGAAAAACGAAAACGGGAGTCGCCACCAATCTTTTTAGGTGTGATTGGATCACCTTATAAAATATTTTGTTTTAAAACATTAATTTTGGTCTACGAAAGTCGAGAAAATGGATTCGGGAGTCGTTACGTACGAGGAAGGGTTAGCACCCTCGTAACGCCCAAAAATTGGTACCTAATTGATTATCAAGTGTCTTTAATGTCGGAAATTTGAAAGTTTTAAGATACAAACCTTTTTTAATTAGAATGTCTCAATTTTGAAAATTAAGGCTCATCTATTTCAAACGAGTCAAAATATCACATCCAGTAAGTTAGGACACAACATTTTAAAACCTTCGAAACTAAGCTCGTCTTTCGAAAATTTCTATCTCGAAACAACAAAACGCCATAACTAGTAAGTTAGGACACTATGTTTTGAAATCTCGAAATAATTGTTTAAGTTTTGAAAACTCAAAATCACTTAGAATGGTGCTTGACTATTCGAATTCAACGAGAAAAGTCGCAACCCAGTAAGTTAGGGCACTACCTTTCTCGAAGTTTCCAAACATAAAGCATTGCCTTTTATTTTTTTTAAAAAAACCTTGGAATATTATTTTAAATGACGTTTTAGGATGACATATTAATACATCATGAAGCATAGATGTACAAAATATTCTAACATTTCCATACAAACATAAATAATATCATTAAGACAAAACTAAATAACATGAACATACGTTTAATGAAAAAATCATACCAACGTAAATATAAGATAATAAACAAATAAAAACATGAGTAAACTAAAAGAAAAACATAATACATGCAAAAATTATACAACAATATATATCATAAAATAGCACATAAAAGAAATAATTAAACATAGCATATAAAAAAATGAAACTATGCACAAATAAGATAAATGACATACACTAAAAAATGAATAAATAGAACATTTACAAATTATAAAAATATAATGCAATAGTTCAAAATACATGAAATAATAATATAATATATATACATGCATAGAAAATATATATTTGAAAATAAACTATATAAAAATTTTAAATATTATAATATATAAAATAAATAATCAAATGTATAAAAGATAGGAATAAATGTACATATTTGAAAAATGAAGAAATTAAAAATAAAAAAAGGTTGAAAAACTAAGATAGACGAAGAATAAAATAAGAACAAACCACAGAGAGTAAGAACGCCAGATGGAGAGAAATTTGAGTGAATGCTTTCAAGAATTCTTATTGCTTCCCAAAACTCAAGTGATTTACAATGAAGGGAGAGGCCTTTATTTATAGTTGAGCCTCCCCAAATCCAACGGTACAGATCAATTACATCAACGGTTAAGATTAAAGGATATCTACAAATTAAATCTCCAAGATTACGAGATCATATCTTCAAGATTGCATATCATATCTAAGATTGCATATCATATCTAAGATTGCATATCATATCTAAGATTGCATATCCTTAAAGATTATATTTCCATATGAGTCAAGCTTATAGATGGACCTTAAATCCTTTCAAGTAATGGGCCATTCCGATTGGGCCAAATTACATGTTTGTAATTTTGTATTGGACTTGGACTTTGTTTTATTTTTATTTTTATTTTTTTGGGGTTTATTATTTTAAATACTGAAATGGGCCGGGCAAAAATGGGCTATTACACACATTAAAACAAACATGAGCATGTTGAAGCAGTGTTTTTCTCTTTCTCTTTTATCTTATATTATACAAGGAAGAAAATTCAAATTTAAATGCTGAAAATAGGATTTTGCATATAAACTACGGTGGAAGAACCTAGTTGGACCTCACCCCTGAATCTTTCTCTATAAGATGCCTTACACCCATGTGTGTTTTTGCAAATAGGAGATTACCTACTTTGTATGTGTGTAATACCTCCTTTTTTCTTTTAATTGGGGAGGGGGGTCGACTAGCATTGAGGCAAAAATGCTCAGGTGTGTTTACACTTATTTAAATGGGACAAATTGCTAGTGAGGATGATTATATTCTTTCTAACAGGTCACCAGCAATTGTAGTAGCTTTCTTGATGAAATCTAAAGGATGAAGGCTTCCACAAAGCTACCAGTGGGTGAAAGAACAGAGACCATCTGTTGATATAAGTCAAGGTATTTACTAGCTTTGACTTAGATTACCTAATATTTATGGAAGCCATTTTATGTTGTTACCTTAGTCGTTTGAATTCATTCACTTAATTTAAAACTTAAGAATGCCACTTGGTATTATTTGGAAGAGGAGTCAGGTCTAGTGCTGCTACCATCACTATAAGGTCAGTATGATTGAAATTTAGTTTAGATATTATACACTTTTGAGGCCGCTGTTCGGGGATATAGGAAATTCGCACTTCAGAACTTGCGTACATGATTGCATGACTCAAGCTAAACTTTAGGTCCAGTAGACATAATAGTTTGTGATGTTTATTCATATTTGAGTTTCACTTTAACATTCTCTAACAGAAGAACAACTTACAAGTTAAAGAGTTTCACTTTAGTTTAGCAATATTTCAATTTCTGCTAATTTATAATTACTTACCTCGCTATGATTTTACAATTTTTAGTCTGGATTGAGATCAAATACAACACAGTCAGGTCAGACATCAACTGTAAGCTCTTCAGTGAAGTTGAAATCACCAAATAGGAAATGCCAAACTGGTGGAGATCCTATAAGCACACAAGAATCAGTTGCAAATTAGAAGCAAGCGAAGAGCATTGGTATTTTGTTAGTTTGATATTGGATATTTGATTTGGTTGGTATTAGTACAGAGTTTGTGCTAGTATAGCTACTGTTTTGTTAGTTTGTTATTAGATATTGGATATTTTGGTGTTGGTTGATATTGCTATAGGTACTTTGTTATCGTTGGGTTCTTTTTGCTTGTGCAAATGCTGGATAGGTTGATAAAGGTCTACAATATTTCCACTCAATAAAAGACATACAAGGATTAATCTATACTGCTGATCATTGTATTTGTATAATTGACTTATTAGCTCGATGTGAAAATATATGAATTAACACATACTACTGATCATTACTATTGTATAATTGACATATTAGCTCGATTTTATTGCTTTGGTTGTTTTCAATTTATAAAAGTTAATATTTTAGCTTAATAATTGAGTATTATTATATATTTAATTTGATTTATTTATTTATAAATAAATCATTGTAATATATGTAAAAACAATTTAAAATATAAATTTATTAATATATGTAAAAATAGCTTTTTCAGAAAATATTTTCAAGTAATCTGCCAAACAACAGAAAATATTTTACACAGATTCATCCAAACACCAGAAAGGTAAATCATTTCGAGAAAAGTAAATCATTTTCCAGAAATCATTTTTGGGAAAACATTTTATTAGCAAACAGACGGAGCCTTTGTCCCGTTTTTAATGATTTTTATGTTTTTTATATCATTGCAACTAGGCCCAGCTAGCCCGTACCTTCGATTTTGAAATTGTTAAAGATTTTGAATGTTTCCATCGATGAACCTTGTGATTTTAGGTGTTAAATGATGAATTTGATATATTAGTTGTTATTTAAAAGTATTTTATTAAGTGCTTTTTGATAAATTTTCTAATTAGGGGTTAAATTATTTAAATAGTAAAAGTACAAGGATTTGATGTGAAATTTTCACAATAATGGCCTGTATTGGATGCCATAAGTATTCCGTTGGCTCAATTTTTTATGAAAATGGTTAATTTGCATGTTTTAGGTTCAGGGGATAAATTGAATAAAAGTAAAACTTTAGGGGCAATCTTGTAAAAATGTCAAAAATGACCAAATTGCATAAAATACATTGTTTTACTATATAATTTAATAGATTGAATGAGTTATTAATTTAAATCAAGATCAGGTGAAAAATCGATAAAAATAAAAAATTACTAAAATGCCCTTATACCTTCGACATTTCTACAATTCTGCTAGGTAAGTTCGTATGAATTGTATTATGTAAAATTTTGATTAAATTGAATGTTAATAAATGATTTTATTGAAAATGAATCAATATACATATGTTATTATACAAGTTATCATGCTGTGAGACGACGTAAATCCAACGACGTATGATGACTATCGAGCCTCGTTGGAACCTTAGGAATACATAAGATAAAAATGACATGTCATTAGGGTTTACATATTTCAAGTGCTGGTCTTGAATGTCCTACCGGTGGCTGAGTTCCAACATGTATTGCGGATACTCCACAGCTTGTGTGAGCAGCATCGTGTAGCTACATTCTGACCCACAACTCGTGTGAGCAAGCCCATTTCACAGCTCGTGTGAGCATATTTATTTCACAGCTCGTGTGGGCATATATGTACAGGAAAGGACAGACTAAGATTATATGATTAGCACACTTCGTGTAAGCTATACCGCTTATCCAACGGTATTCTATTTGGTTCAACGGGCATTAATTTACAAGGATATGGTAAGTGTTCTATATGAACCAAGACATGAATGTATGAAACACTTCGAAATGGTGAACTACAATTGAATTATGCTCAAGTACAATGGTTATTCATGTCAAATTCAACTAACATGTGTAGTTGATGTACTTAGGCATATGATTTATATTTATAATTATGCTTGTACTATGCATATGAAACAGGTAAGAAAAGGGAACGAAATGGTAAGTACATAATTAGGATGTATTATGATGTTATAAAAGGTTTAATGTGATAAATGATGTACTTATATGTGAGTAAATTGCTTTTGCTATGATTGAATCTACCTATGTTATGGAAAAATACATTGAGTTGAGAATTAATAATGTTGTTAAAGCTTATGATAAGCATTAGGAACGGAATGGAAAATAACTAAATTGAAAGGTGTATAATCTTAAAAAAGATTTATGGTTATACATTATGTCCCATAAAATCATTTCATGTTATGAAATATAAACATATGTGACATTAATGAATTTACTCATTTGTGAGTCGATGATCATATAGATTTATGAATTTTGGCATTGGCATAGGGTTATGTCTATTCTAATAAATTTATTATCGAAATGGAATTTTATGCTTAAAGTTTATACGAGCTTATTAAACATGCATTGCTTATGTAGTTATTTTCCTTTACCTTACAGATTATCGGAAGCTCCATCGAGTTAGAAGCTAGCCGGGGATCCATCATACTATCCATCGATTTTATCGGTAGATTTTGATGCTTTGGTCATGGTATTAATGGCATATATAGGTGGACATATATCTAATGTTTAGTTAATGATATAGACATGTAATGTTGCTTTGAATTTGTGAAACTTATGGTATTTGATACATTGATAATTGGTGTGCTTTTGGCACTTTGATGTTTAAAGGTTGGTGTTTATAAGATCAAATTGATACATGGTTTTATGGCCAAAGTGGTAAGAGTTGGCATGTTAGCAAAGTGATCATTTAGGGCATGTTTTGATATGAAATTTAGTCAAGTCTATTTGTTTGAATTGTGACCATTTAGACATAATTTGGTATGTATATATGTTGGTTATTAGAACCATTTGGAATTGGTTAGAATGGTGACATTTAAATGGTTTTGATACATATGAGAAGTAGTCCTAATGGTAAGGTCATTTTGATATGTTTGGTATAGAAACGAGTTAATCGAAAAATGGTTAAATAGGCACATGAATAAGTGTTTTGTGCTTGATGATATAGCCATTATGTTTGGCTTGTAATTATGGTATTTTGGATGATGCATTAGTTGTTATGTTGGCATGTATATATGGTCTTATAATGGTTGATATTTTGGCATGTTGGTGTTTAAAGGTTGGGAGTTGGAATGGTATATAAAATGCATGTTATGAAATGTTTTGATTAAGGAGCCTTTTGGGCATATTTGTTGTATGATTAAATATTATGATGATCTAGCTTTAATATGCATGTGTTAGGTACATTTTGAATGCTTGAATATAGGTTCAAATGACTTGTAAGGGTGTGCTTGAATTGGGTGAAAGAAATGGCTTGAATTTGGCCTATTTCTTGTCCACACGGCCACTCGACACGGCCGTGTATCCCTTGTAGGTTTTTATAGGTTTCATTTCGAGAGTTACACGGCCTGGCACACGGGCGTGTGACTTGGCCATGTGTCCTTATTTTGAATGCCCACACGGCCTGAGACACGAGCCTGTGTCTCAGCCATGTGAGTCACATGGCCTGCCTACACGGCCATGTGACCCCTATAGTATGAATTTCTCTATCTTTTGCCATGAAGTTCTAAATGTTTTTGTTTTAGTCTCAAATCATTTTTAAAGTGTTTCTAAGGCCTCAATGGATTGAAAAAGGGATGTTATACATGCATTTGAATGGAATATAATGTGTTTTATAAATGGTTATAGTCGAATGTTTTAAGTTAAAAGTTTCCAGTAGTGCTCTGTAACCTTATTTCGGTGACGGATACGGGTTAGGGTGTTACAAAATCCCTTTCCTTCCTTTTTGTTTCTACCACCAGAATCGACTTATAACTTGTTCCATATCATGACATAAAGAATTTGGTAATAAGAAGCAAGACATGGCATAAGTTGGGATTGATTGCAAAATAATCTTAATAAAAACTTCCTTCCCTCCTTGAGAGAGTGTTCTAACACACCCATTATTTATTCTTTCTGCAATCTTCTCTTTCAAGCCCTAAAAAGTTTTTCGTTTCTGTCTCTCCACAATATTCTAGAGTCCCAAATACTTATTTGGGTTTATCAAACAATACACCCTTAATAATTGGATTACTGGCTCATTTGCCTGCCCAGAACTATTAATAATGTCGACTTCTCCAAGTTAATACTCTGCCTTGAATATTCTTAATACCTTTGCAAAATCCTTTTCATCTCATTTGCTCCTCTTTCCGTAGCTTCACCAAATAAAATATAGTCATCTACAAAGAGTAAATGAGTAATCTTAGGACCCCTCCCCTTTCGCCATTCTCATCAATGTCAATAGCCCCTCCCAAAAAATCAAAAATAGATAAGGACTTAAAGGATCCCTTTGTCTGAGACCCCTTGTAAGCTTGAACTTTTCCCCTATCTCTCCATTAAAACACACTGAGTACGACACTGAAGAGACACAAGTCATAATCAAATTCACCCACTCCTTCTCAAAACCCATTTTCAGCATCATCTCGCACAAGAAACCTCATTCAACTCTATCATAAGCCTTACTCATATCTAATTTGAATGCAAAAGATCCCTTCTTACCAATTCTCCTCTACTTTAAAGAATGTAAGATCTCATAGGCCAATAGCACATTATTTATTATCATTCTTTCTGGAATAAAAGCACTTTGTGCTTCATTAATACAATTTTCAAGTACTTTCCAAAAATGACTAGCTATGGTTTTTGATATAATCTTATAGAGAATCAAATACATGCTATTATGCCTAAAATCCTTCAAGCTATTTGGCCTAGAAATTTTTGGGATTAAGATAATAAAGGTAGAGTTAATGAATTCCAAAGAATTACTTCAATTTATAACGTTAAGATAGTCACGCCCCACATTTTTGCCCACAATGTGCCAAAATTTTTGGAAGAAAACTGCTAGAAAGTCGTTCTCCCAAGCGACCTTCAATGGCGCCATCTCTTTTATAGTTGTTTGGATCTCCTTCATTTTGTAAACCTCCTTCAATTCTCGATTTATGTCCTTTGTAACACACCTATTCACACCTTTCAAGCCACTCTCCAAACCCTCTCTCCTACTTGACTTGATCAAATTAGAAAAGTACTCATTCACAATCCCTACCATCTCCCCCTTATCTGTAGTGACCAAATTATCCTCCATTTTTAGTTCCTTAATATGATTAATTCGGTTTCTTTAGGATACAAATCGGTGAAAGAAAGTTGTGTTGCAATCTCCCATATTTAACCAATAAGCCATTGATCTTTGATCCCAATATAGCTCTTCTTTGTCTATATCTATATTAAGGTCCAATTTCAACCCAATCAAGTTTTTGATTACCTCATCCGTATGATCCTCATCATTCAGCTCAACCACTCTCTTTTCCAATCCTATTCTCCTTCCCACCTTTTTACCCTTCAACCGATTAGCCCAATTCTGAAGGCCCCTCCCCAAAGACCACAACCATCTAATCTCCTCCTTACACGAATCCTCCAACAACCACCACTATTCAAATTTGACCCTCTGGATTTTTAGCCACGCTTCAACATAATCTGTCTCCAATAGCATAACATGCATTTTAATTGTACTAAAAATGTTAATATAAATTGTGATAATTGATAATTTTATTGTCATTCATTTTTGTTATACCTAGCTTTATTTGATAATATGTTTTGATATAAAAAATTAAAATGTTTTTGAATAAAATTTAAAGTTGAACAAAATTAAAAAAAATGATAAAATCAAGTTAAAATGGTTTCAATTAAGTTAAACATTTTCAATCATGTTAAAAGAGTTTTAAAAAAAGTTAGTATTGCTCCAGGCCAAAGTATTGATAGTTTTCAAAATATCGATACCCATTCTAAAATCAATACCAAATTGACATTCTGTTTTTAATCAATTACAAAAAGTAGTAATACCTTTTACCAAGTATCGATAAATTGTATTTGGTATAATTGTAAACTAACTTTAACGGTCACTGAATCAATCATTAAATGCTAATAGCATCGATACTCGTAGAAAAATTACCAATACCTTTTGTTGCAGGTTAATTTAATAATCTGGTATTTTTATCTCCAACGGCTCTATTTATGTTTAAAACAACCATAAAGATTGGAAACAAACTAGAGGGTATAAATACCATCTTCCAAAGGTCCTACAACTATAAGAGAAATCATCAAGCCTAAAGATCAATCAAAACAACCTTAGTGCTTAATTTTTTCATACTTTTCTTGTACGCACTTGTAAGCCTTTATTGTTATTCTTTAGCTCAAGTGTATTCTTGTTTATTCGTGCTTAATTGGCAAACATTCTGATCTTGTAAGGATTACTTCTTAGCTTGCTATTTGTATTTACTATTTGAGAAGGTTGAGTTTGAAGGTTTGAGTAAAAAACTTAAGGGAGTTGCAATATTAAGATTTTGGGTAGAAATCTTACAGGAGATTGTAAGGTTAAACCTTATCTTCAAAGGTTATCAAATTAATGAATTTGGGAAAAATCTTAATTGTGGAAAGCTAAGGTAGTGGAGTAGCAATTGGGGACGAACCACTATAAATCGAAGTGTTTATTGCCTTTATCCTTTCTAGCAACCACAAATTTTAAGAGGTCAATTCACCCCCTCTTGGTGATTTCAAGTTGATTTATCGAGCTAACACTTTTACCTTGTATTTACATATAAGTACTATTGTAAGATTTACTTCTGAAAATGTCTAAATCAATGTGAAGTCCATAATGCCATTAACTCAACAAAAGGAATATAATTTTCAAACAATTGTTTGCAATATTCGCTTAAGGAAATAAGTCAAAATCTCCAAATGTCCAAATTGACTTTATTGATAAAAAAATTATTATAAAATGTATTATATTTATTGTAGACATTCACTTCAAAGAATGTACAAAAAAAAAATCAGACGACAATGTAAACATATCTCATATTCCTTACCAATGACATCATATAGATATCATTCGCTTTAAAGAATGATTAATTACAATAAGCCATTGATCATTTTGTTCTAAAAATGAACATTCAACAATATTTTGAATCATCCATCTTCTTCTTATCTATTTGCCAATAATGACAATGAGTTCTATTTTCATAATTGTTATGTATTACTACATTCACTTTAGGGAATGGAGTAGAACCCGTGAGATGAATAACTCTTTATTTTGTTTAGCCATACGAAAACATGATGTAACGCCCTGAATAATTTATTTCTAATTCTATTAATATCTGACATAGATGTGTATCTGCTTGAGTGGTTAAGTGTGTTGGGTGCGTGTGTGAGGTCTTCGGTTCAATTCCCACTTTGGCAATTTTTGTTACCCTTGTTGAGTGGGTTTATAGAAAATTGTCTGTTTATCCACATTAGAATTGTCGAAACCATTTTTTAAAGGGATGTTTGAAAAATGAGGATCGACTTTTGAAACAACGAAAACTGGAGTTGCCACCAACCTTTTTAGGTGTTATTGGATCACCTTATAAAACGTTTTGGTCTATGAAAATTAAGAAAATAGGTTCGGGAGTCGGTTACATACGAGGAAGGATTAGCACCCTCGCAACGCCCAAAATTGGTACCAAATTGAATAGTTTTCTGTCTTAATGTCAAAAATTTGAAAGGATTTAAAAATAGGATCCCTTTTTTAAAACCGGAATTATTTACGTTGAAAAATCGAGATTCCTTAGCTCCGAAAGAATACAAACATCACATCCAGCATCATAGGATACGATATTCTTAAACTCTCGTAACTGAAATCATCTCGTGATTTACAAAATCTATTTAGAAGGATACTTTAGGCATTTAGACAAACGGGAAATCGCAACCCAGCATGTTAGGGCACTATTTCCCGAATTCCTAAATACGAAAAACATTGCCTCATTTTAGAAAAACTTTTGTATAAAATATGACAATTAAATGAAATATATTTTTTTAAAATAATGATTTGAGTAAAATTTAAAAAATAATTTACTAAGAGTAATACTAAAAAAAATTAGTAAAAATGAAAGAGTTTGATATGATACTAAAATTATTAAAAAATTAAAATATAAAACAAAATTAGGGAAACATGGATTAAATCAAAATAAAAGGGTTGAAAAATGAAGATGAACAAAGAATAAAATAAGAACAAACCGTAGAAAATAATAACGTAAGAGGGAAAGAAATTTGAGTGAAAGCTCTCAAAAATTTTTATTGTTTCCCAAAACTCCAGTGTCTTTACAATGAAGGGAGAGACCTCTATTTATAGTTGAACCTCATCAAATCCAACGGTACAGATCAATTACATCAACAGTTAAGATTAAAAGGTATCTACAAATTAAATCTCTAAGATTACAAAATCATATCTTCTAAGATTGCATATCATATCTAAGATTGCAATCATATCTAAGATTGTATCATATCTAAGATTGCATATCATTGAAGATTATATTTCTATATGAGTCAAGCTTGCAGATGGACCTTAAATCTTTTCAAGTAATGGGCCATTTCGATCGGGCCAAATTATATTTGTAATTCTGGACTGAACTTGGACTTCGTTTTTTTTTGGGGTTTATTATTTTTGTTTTTGGAGTTATTTCTGGGCCCGGGCAAAATTGAGTGTCTACAGCTGCCCCTCTTTGCTCATTTCTGTGTAACAGGAATAGAGCAAAGACTATAAAAGGACCAATTTTGCCCGGGCTCGCCGAGTCTTGAGTTCTTGATCATTGATCTTCTTTAAATGGCCTCTTGACGGCTTCAATCTGCTTCACTAAAACTCAAGAAGGCGATATCTGCTATCTTTGATCTGTTCCCCATCTAATACAGAGACACCAAATCTGTTTCTTCTATCTACTCCCCGTCTAATACAGAGATGCCAAATCTGTTATCTCTAATTTTCTCCCCGTCTAATACAGAGATGCCAAATCTGTCATCTTGGATCTGCTTCGATGTAAACACATGAAGGTCAGATCTGCTATGTCTTCGATCTGCTCCCCGTCTAATACAGAGATGCCAAATCATATTGGATCTGCTTCAATGAAGGTCAAATCTGCTGTGTCTTCGATCTGCTTCCCATCTAATACAGAGATGCCAAATCATCTTGTATCTGCTTCAATGAAGGTTAGATCTGCTATGTCTTCGATCTGCTCTCCGTCGAATATGGAGATGCCAAATTTGTTTCTTCGATTTGTTCTTTGACAGTACAGAGATGCCAAATCATTTTAGATCTGCTTCAGCGTAAACATGTGAAAGCCAAATCTGCTATGTCTTCGATCTACTCCTTGTCAACGCAAGGATGCCAAATCATCTTGGATCTACTTCGATGTGAAAACACTCGAAGGTTAGATCTACTATGTCTTCGATCTGCTCTCCATCGAATATGGAGATGCTAAATCTATTTCTTTGATTTATTCTCTGACAATACAGAGATGTTAAATCATCTTGGATCCGCTTCAGTGTAAACATCTGAGGGTCAAATCTGCTATGGTTTAGCCTGTTACCCTACTCCTTATGGGGTTAAGGCGCATCAATCTTCATTGTCCCTTGAAGGACATAACCTGTATAATGTGTATGAGTTCATGCCTAATGATTAGGATGCTATGATCGAAGTAAGTCAAATGCTCCTAATTAAACTTGTTATAATGCAAAATGTTTATGAATATGACCCTTATTCCAGACGTCACCACTCATTCTTTTGTCAAAGTTTATCCTTATTTCTCTCGAAGTATCATTCCTACTCAGCCTGTGGGTTTGTAGCATTCTTCAAATGCTATGACCCACCAAAAATTTCTGTAAGATGATCCTCTCTTAGGATCGAATCGTTTGATTTGTCCAATCATCATTTTGGACTAAAGAAAGAATTTCCTCGAGTTCTTTCAAACCTCACTTACGTGAATTCTTCGAACAATTGTTCTGTTTTAGTTTATTTTATTATCTAGAAATTTCCAGAGTAATGAGCAAAACTTCATCTATCATTATTTTAATGCAACATACTTTAAGAATAATGGAAGATGAATTTAATCTTGAGAATAATTAGATTTGAATAAATTTGTCAAAAATACAAAGGAAATTAATCTGAAAGCCTATCTTTGAAAAGAAAAAGAATCTAAAGATAGCAAACAGGACAAAAGTTAGATGCCCTAGATATCGCCGCTTGAACGTTTATATGCCAGCTCCATGAAGACTTTCTTGAATTCAACATGTGTTTGAAAGATCCAAAGTACTTTGTTGATGCCCTGATATGCAATGTGCTTCACTCTTCGTTGAATCAAATATAGCGAGATTATCGTGTGCTCTTTAAAATTTGAGCTGCCCTTTCGGGTTTTCAACTCAAAACCCCTTTGGTTGCAAGGCGCCCTTTGCGGGTTTTCACCCTGAATTTTTCTCTCCTTTAGACAAAGTACTTTTTGACTGAGTCTGAATTCACTGGATTGGGCAAACTTTTCTCATCCATTTTCGTTAAGATCAATACACCCCCAGAGAAGGCCTTCTTCACGACATACGGCCCTTCCCAATTTGGCATCCATTTTCCTCTAAAGTCCTTCTGAATAGGGAGGATCTTTTTTAGCACAAGATCCCCCTCGTGGAATTCTCTTGGTCGCACTTTCTTGTCGTAAGCTCGCATCATTCGCTTCTGGTACATCTGACCATGACGAATGGCCTTTAGCCTCTTTTCCTCAATCAAGTTCAACTGATCATATCGCGATTGTATCCATTCAGCTTCATTCAACTTTATCTCTGACAAGACTCGAAGAGACGGTATTTCCACTTCAATGGGTAACACTACTTCCATCCCATAAACCAATGAGAAAGGAGTTGCCCCGATAAAGGTTCTACAGATGTTCGGTAAGCTAAGAGTGCAAATGGTAACTTCTCATGCCCGTCTCTGTAGGTTTCAGTCATTTTCCCCACTATCTTCTTGATGTTTTTGTTAGCAGCTTCCACTGCCCCATTCATCTTTGGGCGATACGGCGAAGAGTTATGATGCTTAATCCTGAACTGACTGCAAACTTCTGCTATCATTTTGTTGTTCAAGTTCAGTGCATTGTCTGATATGATCCTTTCAGGCATCCCATACCGACAAATGATCTCTTTCTTCAAGAATCTACTCACAGCTGACTTAGTAACATTTGCATAAGAAGCAGCCTCCACCCACTTCGTGAAGTAATCAATGACCACAAAGATAAAGCGATGCCCATTTGAAGCTTTTGGTGATATTGGCCCAATGACATCCATGCCCTACATGGAAAAAGAACATGGAGAAGTCATAACATGTAGAGGTGAAGGTGGTACATGAATCTTGTCTCCATAAATCTGACATTTATGGCATTTCTTGGCGTAGTTGATACAATCCCCTTTCATAGTAGACCAATAATATCCAAACCTCATGATTTGTCTAGCCATTGTGAAACAATTAGTGTGCGTCCCACAAACACCCTCGTGAACTTCTTCCAAGATTAACTTAGCTTCCACGGCGTCAACACATCTCAACAGTATTTGGTCCTTTCTTCTTTTGTACAAGATGTTCCCATCCAAAACATAGTCACAAGCTAACCTCCTTACAGTTCGCTTATCATTTTCAGTTGCCTGTTCTGGGTATTTACGATCTCTCACATATCACAATATATCCTGATACCATAGGTTTTCATCCTTTTCTTCTTTCTCAATGTTACAACAGTGAGTTGGAGCCTAAAAGATACTCATCTGTATGGGTCTCATCTCCTCCTCTTTATTTACTTTAATCATTGAAGCCAAGTTTGCTAGAGCATCTGCCATCTGGTTTTCATCTCGTGGGATATAATTGAAGGTAATGTCATCAAATTCCTCAAGTAACCCCAAAACTACCTTTCGATAACTGATCAATTTAGGATCCCTTGTCTCCCATTCACCTCTAAGTTGGTAAATTACCAACGCAGAGTCTCCATATACTTCCAAGGTTCTTATTCCTCGTTCTATATCTGCTCGGATCCCCATGATGCATGCTTCATACTCAGCCATATTGTTCATACAGTCAAAATCCAATTTACATGTGAATGGATAATGATCCCCATTTGGGGATAACAAGACTGCCCTAATTCCTTTTCCTACCTCATTGGATGCCCCATCAAAGCTCACCTTCCAAGGATAATCCTCTGTAGCTGCTACACACATCAACTCCTTATTTGGGAAATCAAAATTCAACGACTCATAGTCTTCTAGAGCTCTACTAGCCAAAAATTTCGCTATCGCACTTCCTTTTATAACCTTCTAGCTCACATAAACTATGTCAAACTCTGAAAGCAGAATTTGCCACATCGTTATTCTTCCATTCAAAGCTGTTGACTCCATCATATACTTCAGAGGATCAAGTTTTGAAATAAGCCAAGTAGTATGATACAACATATATTGCCTCAACCTTCTAGTCGTCCAGATTAAAGCACAGCATAATTTCTCAATTGGCGAATATCTCATCTCACACTCTGTGAATTTCTTGCTGAGGTAGTATATCGCCTTCTCCTTTCTTCCCGACTCGTCATGTTGGCCAAGAACACATCCCATAGAATTGCTAAACACTGATAAGTACGGAATTAATGGTCTACCTGGATTAAGTGGAGATAACACAAGAGCATTTAACAAGTATTGCTTAACCTTATCGAAAGCACTCTGGCATTCCTCATCCCAAGTACCTTGGTTATGTTTTCTAAGGAGGAGAAATATAGGGTCACATTTCTCAGTTAATTGTGAAATAAATCGAGCAATATAATTTAACCTTTCAAGAAAACCCCGAACTTCTTTCTGAGTACGAGGTGAAGGCAAATCTTGTATGGCTCTAACTTTGTCTGAATCAACTTCTATTCCTTTTTCACTGACCACAAAACCTAGTAACTTCCCCGACCTGGCTCCGAAAGTGCATTTTACCGGATTAAGTTTTAACTGAAACTTCCTTAATCTCAAGAATAGTTTCTTTAAAACCTCAATATGTTCCTCCTCTGTTCGAGATTTGCAAATCATATCATCAACATACACCTTAATTTCCTTGTGCATCATATCGTGAAATAAGGTCACCATAGCCCTTTAGTATGTTGCCCCTGCATTCTTTAGCCCAAAGGGCATTACCTTACAACAGAAAGTCCCCCACAAGGTTATGAAAGTGGTTTTGTCCATGTCTTCAGGATGCATCTTTATTTGATTGTACCCTGAAAAACCATCCATCAAGGAGAACAACGAATATCCCGCTGTGTTGTCTACCAAAGTGTCTATGTGAGGCAAAGGGAAATTATCTTTTGGGCTAGCTTTGTTCAGATCCCTGTAATCAACACACATTCGTACCTTAGCATCCTTCTTAGGAACTGGTACAATGTTAGCTACCCATTCAAAATACTTCACCTCTTGTAAGAATCCTGCATCGAACTATTTCTTGACTTCATCCTTTATTTTTAATACGATATCTGGTCTCATTCTTCGCAACTTCTGTTGAACTGGTTTACAATCCTATCTTATTGGAAGATGATACACCACAATATCAGTATTTAACCCTAGCATATCTTGATAGGACCATGCGAAGATATCCTTAAACTCACGTAACAACTCAATCAGTCCTTGCCTTATATCATCAGCAATATGCGTGCCAATTTTCACCTCTCTCCCTTCCTCTAGGGCTACATTCTCTACTGCCTCTTTCTCATGTGGCATGATTTGTTTCTCCTCCTGTTTCACCATCTTCAAAAGATCTAGAGACACATCACAATCCTGGACATCTTCAAAATCCAGTGATTCCTCTAAACACATGTCTTGCTCGCGAGAGAAATTAGGGTTTGTAATATCAATGCTCATGTCATTGATATCTAGGGATTTGTGAAGTATAAAGAATATAAAAAGAATGAATGAATTTAAGAATGATTATTTATGTGCTATGAATGAAAGAATAAGAATTGACAAATTTTAACAAAATATTGGTTGATAAAAATGAAACAATACACGTTCAAATTGATAAAAGTTATGCTTTATTAAAAAATAATAGATGATTGTAAGCCCATTTCACAAATGAAATCCTATTACTCCTAGGCTCTAGAGTAAGAAGAATGTTTCGAGAATTACTTTGAAAAATTCCTAAAGACTACAGGAAGTTCCTCCACAGTCCAATTGTTCAGAAAGCTTCCCGGTTCGTAAGGGCGAACGCCCTCAAGGTTTCCTTGCTCCGATCTTTTGTCGTGTATAGCATTAATCTGATGACCTTCTTCTAAAAGTAACCCTCCTGATATAAAGGTTTGGGATATTAGAGGGAATGTCATCGACTCCCACTCCACTTCTCTTCTATTAAGGCGCACCCTTCTTCTCTCTTGGTGCTTCTCAACTTCCTTCCTCCTTTGCTTATTGTCTGGCTTGAAGCCCAGACCAAAGCGATCTCTCTTCTCTTTTAGTTCTGGGATTTGAGTCCCTCCTTGCAGGTATTTTTCTAACCCCCTTCTTGGTAAGGCTCCCTTTCCCACTATCATTTGTAGAGCCATCCTCGTGGCTCTTGCTATCTTTGGCGTCGGTGGCTCACTCCCTTCTGAAATGAAGGTTGCATTCACAAATTCTAAAGAGCGAAAGGAACACTCAATAGACTCTTCATTCGTCTCGACATAAGGGGCTTTGCTAGTGACTACGGCTATAATATCCTCCTCCGCATTAATAGTTACTAACCGTCCATCCGTCACTAACTTTTATTTTTGGTGCAACGATGAGGGCACCGCTCCCACTGAATGTATCCATGGCCTCCCTAATAAGCAATTGTATGAGGGCTTGATATCCATCACCAAGAAGTCTACTTCGTATATATTCAGCCCAATTTCAAAGGGGATGTCAATCCTTCCCATCACCTTTCTTTCTATACCGTCAAAGGCTCTTACCACATTTTGAGATGCCTTCATGTGAGAATCGTCAATGGGTAATCTATTCAGAGTAGACAATGGTAGAACATTCAAAGCCGATCCATTATCGACGAGCATGCTTGAGAGTGTGTCCCTTACATCGAGTGGTGATGTGCAGGGCCTTTGTTGACCCCCTGCCCCCCGGTGGGATTTCATCGTCATTAAAATAGATGAAATTATCCGCACTTATATTATTCACCAACCGGTCCAGCTTGTTAATGGATATGTCATGGGTGACATATTTTTCGTTGAGCACCTTCATCAATGCATCCCGATGCACCTCAGAACTCAGAAGTAGAGCCAATACTGATATGCGAGCCGGCTGCTTATGCAATTGCTCGACCACGCTATACTCGCTATGTTTAAGGAAATTTAGAAATTCCTTAGCCTCTTCCTCCTTTACTGGCTCATTGATAGGTGCTTCAGCCTCTTTCTCATTCTCTGTATTAACATTCTTTGTTTTTGTGGGCTCCTCTCTAACGCCCACTATATCATACCGCTTCCCGTTTCGTGTATGGGAACCCTCACCTTGAACTTCCTTAGAAGCACTTACTATATCCTCCCTCTCCGGCATTAACACATGGCAGTTATAACTTCATGGTACCCTCTTGTTATCCTTATAAGGAAAGGAAACAGGTTTATGAATGATGACTTTCGGTACCGTCAGTATTTCAACTTCATTACTTCCTTGTAAAGAAATAATGATCCTTGGCCGATTTTGATTCTTCGTGCACCTTCTAATGTGCATATATGTCTCTCATTTGGCCCAGCTTCATAAAATTCTAGCTCCTTGTTGTCTATAAGGCTTTGTATCAAGGCCTTAAACTCGTCGCATTCCTGAATCTTGTGCCCTTCTTCGGCATGGAACTCACAATAGTCCCTTGCTTCTTCATTCCTCTCTTTAGAGATTATCATCTCTCTTTTTACCATTTCTTCCCAAATCATCTTCATCGGCGTTCTCACCTCAACCACGCCTTCCTTTATTCTCCTCTCACTGGTTTTACCAATAGCGTTCACTCCTTGATCGCTATGATTTGGTAATGGGTTTTCAGTATTCGGGGTATTATCGAACTTCACTACCCTCATCTTAATAAGCCTTTCTACGGCCTTCTTAAAACCAGTATATTTTTCAATCGAATGCCCCGGTATTCCAGCATGGTATTCGCATCTGGCATTTATGTCATACCATTTAGGATATGGGGGCTGCAATGGCTTAAGGTGAAAAGGAAAAATAACATGTGCATCGTATAAGCTTTGATAGAGCTCACGATACGTCACAAGGATATGTGTGAATTGCATCCTTTCAGAATTCTACCTTGTACCTGACTCCTGCCTTTGAGAACTCTGTTGCTTAACCGCAGCTGTTTTAGGTTGACCAACTGTGATTGCCCTCGTGTTGAAAGTGCTTGTGTTATTCACTTCACTATCCTTTCTCTTTGGGGCCGATCTTTTAGTTGTTTCCCCTTAATTTTTCCACCCGTTATGGCATTCTCAATCATCTCTCCCGCCATGACAATATCCGCAAAGCTTTTGGTGGTGCTGCCAATCATGTGAGTGATGAATGGAGCTTTTAGGATGTTGATAAACAACATGGTAATCTCCTTCTCCAACAACGGTGGTTAAACTTGCATTGCTACCTCTCTCCATCTCTGTGCATATTGCCTAAAATTTTCATTAGGCTTTTTCTCCATGTTTTGCAGCGTGATCCTATCCGGAGTCATGTCAGTCACATGATTGTACTGCTGCATGAAGGCCTGTGCAAAATCCCTCCATGAACTTATTCTGCTCCGGCTCAGTTAATTATACCACTTGGCTACTGCTCCAATTAAACTGTCTTGGAAACAGTGAATCAACAATTGATCATTATTAACATACCCAGTCATCCTCCTACAGAACATTGTAATGTGGGCTTCTGGACAAGTAGTCCCATTGTACTTCTCAAATTTTGGCATCTTGAATTTGTGAGGAAGCACCAAGTCTGGGACCAAACTTAGATCTTTGGCATCAACCCTATGATGCCCATCAGTATTCTCTATAGCCTTGAACTTTTCCTCCAACCATTTGCAGCGATCTTCTAACTGTCTTGCAGCCTCAGTTCTTAGATCCTCTTTTTCAGCCATGTCTAAGTCAGGAATGATAGGATTTACAGGATTGTCACCTAAATTGAACCCTAAACTAGTTGGGAAATTCATGGGGATCCCAGTATCGACCGACCCTTGTTGAGGCCTTATAGAGACAGACGTCCTCTTAGAAAGTGCCTCAGTTGGTGTAGGCACATGGGGCGAGGTGAAACCTGGAGGATGATCCTCACCATCCTCACCAGTAATTGTCATGGGAGCCTTTCCCTTATCAGTGGCCCTCAGTAGTTGAGCCATCTCAGCCATCATGTTCTTTTCAGCCTCCAATATTTGCTCCCTCATGTTGTTTTGAATTTTTGCCAATTGCTCTTGCAATTGGTCCTGCATGTCCTTCTGTAGCTGTTCAAATCTTTGGTCCATATTCTTTGACTTAGCGCCCGTACCGTAAGGATGTGTTGCTTCCAAATTTTCTTTCTCTTACTCTCTTTCTCCCTATGATTTTATCTTTCTATAAACTCGAATACATATGATACAATAAGATGCTATGAAATGCAAATGCATGAATGCAAAAAGATGTCGATTCTGATTCAATTTTCATTTTAGAAAACGTTATTTAAGGAACAAAAATCTTTTCATAAAACTGATTACAAATACGCTTTCGCCCGTAGGCCTAGAGTCTTAACCCTATCTAATAACAATGCTAATTCTCGTCATCTGTCTGACGATAACTTATACATTATACTAAGGGTTCTAGCTTGTACCGTCAAATCCTACAAGTGTTCAGCAACCTCTCGAATCTGAACTAAGGCTTCTCCCATGAGATAATACCTATTTCCAACTTGATCCTGAAGATGGTGAAGTTCTCCCTTCCACTGTTCTTCTCTTGCCTCAAACTGCTCAATCTGTAGCTCACAGTCTTGTAGTGCTGCTTCCAACCCTCCAATATCGTGCTTCATTTCCTCGATCTTATTTAAGCTTCCTTTAACTCGATCGCAGAGTTACGACTTCGGTGATAATGAAGAGATCGTCTAAGTTCGGCCACCTTAGTTTTTAATCCTTGATTTTCCTTCTCTAGGGCCTGATTACGCGACTGCATCTCTTCGAACTTGTTCTCCCAATACTCAACTTTGGCTCTTGCTTCCTGAATCTCTTGCTGCCACTGCTCTGAAGATCTACCTAATCCAACCCTTTTCAATGTTACTTGAGCCTTCTTGTAGTACATCTTTAAATCATCTCGATCTTTCTCTTTTCCTTTTTCACCTTCTCGACTTCTATCTTTTGAACATCAACGTCGAGACTCAAGCACATTTTTTCCTCTTTGAGCTTCTCAATCCTCTTTTCAAGCTCCGAATTCTTTCTCTCGAAGTCTTGCTTTATAACCTCCAACTTTGATGGAATCAATCGTAAGCTCTCCTCTAATGATCGAGCCACCCCCAAAATCGGCCTAGGGACATTATCATTGACTCTCCTACTAAACCATCCTTTATACTCAAGGGTTGACGTCGAACCTTCGATCAAGATCTTCATACAAAAAGGCTTCTTCCAAGCCTCAAAAATCTCTCGCATCCTCTTCTTATAGTGATCTCCTTTATAAGAGAAATCACTCTGAGCTAAACCCTGTGTAGCCGGTATGAACTGCCTCACTCGATATTGCCTTAGAACAAGCAATTGTGCATATCCAACAACTCCTCAAATTCCTGGCAGAGGGACCCAATCAAAACTGTCACAGCGGTAAAGGACTTCACTAGGAACCAACCAAGGAGCCTTCCACATAACATCCACCTCTCGAAGATTCTGAAGAATGTCTATCCACCTCTCCTCTGAAATGTCATCTCTCCTAGGCACGTCTACTGCTTCCTTTAAGGGAGAATAACCCTCAAAGAATACTCAGCAAGGAACCTTATCAAGCTTCTAAAAATTACTGTGGAACCAAACCAACAGCAACTGTGCACATCCAATGAATCTACCCTCGTCGGCCCTCCGACATGCACTCAAAGATCTAAATATCTCGGCTAGAATTGCTAGTACCGGTGTATTCTACTTACCGACACGATCGAACAAATCCACAACTGCCTCATTTATGTGCCCCAACGCTTTTGGGAAAATCACCATGCCGTAAATGCTCAAAGCTAGGACGTCGACCTTTTTCTTTACGTCTGGATGTGTCGCTATCAAATCCCTCAAAACGGCCCATGGAACGCACTTACTATCACCCTTTTGCTGTACACGAGCTACAGCCCACTGCTCACTCATCCCAGTAATCATCACCAACTTATTTGCAAAAGTTGGAAGACTAGCAGGCCTAACATAAGCCTTGTGACCCTGAATCCTCGGGCAACGCAGTAAAATCATATACTCCTCCAAAGTAGGTACAAGATCTACATCACCAAATGTAAAGCAACTATAAGCAGGGTTCCAGAACTATACCATAGCTCGAAACAAGTGTCTATCTACTTTGACATCTAACAAATAGGGAAGGTCTCCATAATTCTGATAGAAAAGCTGCTTAATCTCGTCATCCCATTGGGCCCAAATGTCTCTCAACTCTTGAAACTCATTCTGCGTCGAATTAATACGGGTGAAGTTCCATAGCTCTGATGTATACCCCTCAGTGACACTATCTCCTTTTTCTAACTGGGTTTTCTCTGACCAGGTACAGACAGAGGCATTGTCCTCCACTTTATCAAGATATTAGTTCCCCATTACAAAACTTTCTAACTCAGAAATCGAACTATGAATCGATATCTTTGAATATTGAATGATATGCAATGATAGCAAAATAAAATAGGTCAGTATCATATATATAAGAAATGATAAACAAGTACTTACAAGGGTAGCTTACTAAAGGCTATCACTATTTTCCCTAGGGTAAGCACTTAAAGTTCACTATATGAGTTTTAGTTCTAAAGCAAGGGTACCTGAACCAGCAGATTCCTTGGTCTTCACCCATTATAGGCTCATATAGACCAAGTTCAGTTAAGGGGGGACACATTTCCCTATGGCCATACGGAGATGAAAATCTCATGAAGACATAGGTATAGTATCTCGGAAGCAATCCACTAGCTCATACGAAGGTGAAAACCTTACAAAAGCATAGCTTCTCACTCCCACTTAAAGGTGTGACCACAACGGTCATGCAAATGCAATGTACAGCAATAAGGTAACAAACATATGCAGCAAACACATGTAAAAAGAATCCAAGTTTAAATTTTCCAAACTTCCAACATTAAGACAGAAAATACTCAATTTCTTGGCTTGACTCTCTTAAGTCCCCAGCGAAGTCGCCAAGTTGTCGAAACCATTTTTTAAAGGGATGTTTGAAAAATGGGGATCGACTTTTGAAAAAACGAAAACGGGAGTCGCCACCAACTTTTTTAGGTGTGATTGGATCACCTTATAAAACGTTTTGGTCTACGAAAATTAAGAAAACAGGTTCGGGAGTTGGTTACGTACGAGGAAGGATTAGCACCCTCGCAACGCCCAAAATTGGTACCAAATTGAATAGTTTTCTGTCTTAATGTCAAAAATTGAAAGGATTTAAAAATAGGATCCCTTTTTTAAAACTGAAATTATTTAAGTTGAAAAATCGAGATTCTTTAGCTCCGAAAGAATACAAACATCATATCCAGCATGATAGGACGCGATATTCTTAAACTCTCATAACTGAAATCATCTCGTGATTTACAAAATCTATTTAGAAGGATACTTTAGGCATTTAGACAAACGAGAAATCGCAACCCAGCATGTTAGGGCACTATTTCCCAAATTCTTAAATACGGAAAACATTGCCTCATTTTAGAAAAAATTTTGGATAAAATATGACAATTAAATGAAATATTTTTTTAAAATAATGATTTGAGTAAAATTTAAAAAATAATTTACTAAGAGTAATACTAAAAAATTATTAAAAATGAAAGAGTTTGATATGATACTAAAATTATTAAAAAATTAAAATATATAAAAAATTAGGGAAACATGGATTAAATCAAAATAAAAAGGGTTGAAAAACGAAGATGAACAAAGAATAAAATAAGAACAAACCGCAGAAAATAAGAACGTAAGAGGGAGAGAAATTTGAGTGAAAGCTCTCAAAAAATTTTATTGTTTCCCAAAACTCCAGTGTTTTTACAATGAAGGGAGAGACCTCTATTTATAGTTAAACCTCCTCAAATCCAACGGTACAGATCAATTACATCAACAGTTAAGATTAAAAGGTATCTACAAATTAAATCTCTAAGATTACAAAATCATATCTTCTAATATTGGATATCATATCTAAGATTGCAATCATATCTAAGATTGCATCATATCTAAGATTGCATATCATATCTAAGATTGCATATCATTGAAGATTATATTTCCATATGAGTCAAGCTTGTAGATGGACCTTAAATATTTTCAAGTAATGGGCTATTCCGATGGGGCCAAATTATATTTGTAATTCTGGACTGAACTTGGACTTCGTTTTTTTTTTGGGTTTATTATTTTTGTTTTTGGACTTATTTCTGGGCCCGGGAAAAATTGAGTGTCTACAAGAATGAGCCTGCTGATTCAAGTGGTAAAGGAATTGGTGTGTTAGAGATCCTGTGTTTGAATCCCTATGTGAGCGTGGATGTTATATTTTTGCTTCGGTGGTGGTTAGAAGTTCAGTGGTAGTGGGATTCTGAGTTAGTGGGTGGTTATAGATGTGGATGTAATGGGATTTGGGTAAAATTTGTTTTCCCAAAAATCTCTCTCTTCTTGGAAAAGTTTGGCGTTTCCTTTTCTTCCTTTTCCGTTTTCCCCTTTTCTTTTCAACAGAATTTTTCTCTTTTTCTTCCTTGTTTTAATAAAAATTATGCTTCCTTATTGTGGTATTTCGAATCGTTGTGCTTTTTTGTTTGGTAAGTAAAGGTAGAATGTTTTGCCCAAGTAGGGAGTCTTTCTTTTAATCCGTTTGGCGTTGTTGAATTTTCCGTTGATATTGAACTCATGTTTTGGCAGCAGAGAATCTAGAAGATTGTGACTCTCCTCTTGCAAAATCGTAGTCAAAATTATTCGGGGTGTTAGGGTAACCGATGAACGTTTGTTTTGAATTGTTGTTGATTTCGTAGTTACGGTTTAATCGTGTATTAAGTCTGATTTTGAGTGTCGGTATGTCAATTTTTAGGTTATGGAGGGTTCATGTTTGCAATAGCATCAAAACCGTAACAAGTGTGTACCCGAAACTTAGAAAGTCGAACTTTGGCAAAAGTCGAAAAACTATTTTCTCGACAACACACGGGCATGTGTGGTTGGCAGTATGTGAGACACGACCATGGGATCGACGAAGGCATGGCCGTGCCCAAGACACAGCTGTTTAGTGGTGTGAGTGTGGCTGTATAGCCACACAGGCTAGGCCAATTTAGGCGTGTGGGCCACATGGGCATGTGGGCCTACACAAGCATGTGGATTTTAGGCCAGACCGTGTAGGCCACACGGGCATATGAGCCCAAATTTTTGAAATTTTCCTTAGGGTCGTACGGGTTGTTCCGATCGACTGTAGGACTACCGTAGGGTCAGTAAGGGCTAACCAAACCCTAGATTATATGATTTGATATTCTGACAGTATGCTCTGAGTAGGACACTTTTATGCATGTCTGACTATTCTGATATATTTATATCTGATATTTGTACACAAACATGATAAGCATGTTATATCTGTATTTGTATTCTGTATCTGTTTTTGGGGTGGGATTGTATATATGGAGGAAGTGTTCTGAAAGGTGACCCTCGCCTATATTCTAGCAGCTTGGCTGCATATTATCTAATATGTGTCATAATGATATAGTATGGTGTGTAGGGATGGATGAGTGTTTTTAACCCTACATGGTGTGTTGGGATGGTCGGAGATGGTATGTAGAGGATGGGGGTAAGATTCTGCATATCTGATTCTGTTATCTGTTTCTGTAAAGGACTTAGGTCCGATCTGAATCTAAAAAATTGTATGTCTATTTTTGTTAGGTTACACACTAAGTTTACGAAAACTCACATCCATTTGTTTGTTATATTCAGGTAATCCACAGACTTAAGCGGATCGATGCGGCAGAGACTCAGCGGTGACTACTCGACTGTAAACTGTTTAAACTTAGTAATTTATGGTTTATTTAAAATTCTAGATTCATTTGAGAGTTTGAAATTTCTGGGACTCTCTAGACTGTATAGTTTTTAACTGTTGAGTTTTGGTTTGTTTGATAATTTGCATGCTTCGATAAAATGTTTTATGAAAACGACTGTGTTACGCAAATAAAGGTTTTTTTAAAAACACAAAGCGGATTTCCAAAATGTATAGATTTTATTAAACCTCCACTGTAATACATGTCTTGGAAAATGAACTAATTAAATGACGTTTTCAGTAATAATCATGAATGAAAATGAGTTATAAAAGTTGAACGGTTTATCGAAACAACTTAGTTTTCAAAACCCATTCCTTGTGACATTTCTGGATTCGACAATAACGTCTAGGCCGGATCTGGGGTGTTACACATGAAATCAATTCAAAATACTTTATAAAGCCTTTTCACATTAGATATTTCAATTATAACAAACTTTAGAGAGTATTATCGTTTTCTGATGGTCAAATTATTATTTCAAATTATTACGCAATATAAGAGTCAAGAGGATATTTCGCAATTAGATATGCTGCTTTTAATCCTTCATATAGACGATATTGGACAAAAACAATGACTTTTGCTTTGCCCATATAAAAAGCCAATTCGTTCATACTCACAAATCATGTGCGGCTTTATTAGAAAAAAAATCTAATAAGTAACATAGCACATTTGGTCAAAGTCACCAAATAAAATAATATTTTAAAAAAGAATTTTTTAATCATATCAATAACATATACTATAAAAGATATTCATATTTAAGCAAAGATATTCAAGTTGTGGATTCTTCAATCTTATTCAAAATCTTAGATCGTAAACAAACATATCATGGGATATATAAAACATAAATTCATAATTAAATATGAAAAAAAATGAGTATCATTTTTAAGCATCTAACAAAATCTCATTCAATTTTTTTCATTAAGAATATTGAAGTTTCAAAGTCTTTCAAGCACTCATAGAAAATCACATATCTTAGGATTGTTGCTTCAACAAGGACATTGCATGTCTAGATTACTTGTTCTCCAACAAAATATTGAATACTATCGAGCAAGCTCGCGCTAATAATATATTATAAACTAAAAGAATTATAAAATGAACAAGAGAGAATAGTAGAAAACCACAAGATTCAAAGATTTCAAGAAATCAATAAATTTAAGTAAGCTTCCACATCTAATTTTTGTTCCTGATGATATAAGATGACAAAACATAATTATTAAATTTTATATAAAAAATTTTAGGATTCTAACACATTTATTATACAAATTAATAAAAAAAAATTCATCAAATTATTTAAAAAATAAAGAGGAAGGCAATGAGAATTTCACTCTCAATTCTCCACTACCTCTAGTGCCCCACGGGAGGGGATACTGCAATTTCATTGCATTCATTCGTTTTGTTTTTGGCCATAAATTTCATTCAATTCATTCAAAGTACACTCGGGGCAATTGGATGCATTGGAGATGTAAAACCATGGTAGTAGATACCGATTGCATGTATTAATTTTGAGATAAAATTGAACGGTACATGGAGCTAGCATATCCTTTCACTTTCGGTACTAGTCTGTACTATTCGTATTCACTATTGCTCATCTATATGGCCCAACGTTAGACGGATAAATGGATGTTTATAAAATTTCTAAAATTTTTAAATTTATTTTCTTGTAACTTTTTGTAATCTTTATAGAATTTACAAGAATTATAAAATGAACAAAAATTAGATGTGGAAGCTTATTTGAATTTATTGATTTATTGAAATCTTTGAATCTTGTGGTTTTAATCTTTTAAATTAGCACACAAATATAATGAATGTGGCTCTCTCTTTTTTGAAGATAAATATAAGAAAAGTTATGAATATGTAATTTGAGGAACATAACCTTAATATACAATTTTTTTGCACATTAACCAGAATTTCTAATTAGCTCATAATCAATTAGAAATTAGTTATCAGAGTATCTACACATACATAGTTTATTTAATAACTGAAGCTTTACCAAAATCAACTGTTTTAAATTTGGGCTAACCTTTTTTATAATCGTAAATAATATGTCATTAATCTTATTATAAATGTGATGTTCATATTATCCAATAATCTCCCACTTGGATCATAAATATACTAATTACTTTATAATTGTATGTCATTATCTAACTTAATGTGCTAAAAAATTTAATATTATATCAAAAGGTATTCTAAACAATCCCATCCATTAATTATGTCAACATAGAACCAATGAGACTTTCATTACATATATCGTAACTAAATCTATTATTAATCACATATATTAATACAACCAAAGGATATAGGTCAAGTACGAAAGTGTAGCATGAAAATTACATGCAAGGTGATTTAAACATGTCTATTTTCAACTGGTCCTCTTTAATCTTAGCGAGTTCAAACTTTATCAAAATCATAGTAAATCAAATAAATCTTATTTTTCCAAAAAATAACCTTAATAGTCATAAATTGAAATAAATAATAAATGCGTTTATAAAAGAAAAAAAATTTAAAATTACAAACTCTTACTAAAACCGAATATCTTGAAATGCCATTACACCCATGTGAACAGCGTACACATAAAAGCCTTAGGTAATAGTTCCTTAATAAGTGGATATTCAATCATGAAATTTAACTCAATATCCCTTCCTCTTTATTTTTTAAACAATTGTATGAACTAATTTGTATAATAAATGAACTATTGCTTAAATATTAAAAAAAGTAGGTTATAATCTTATCATGCAGCTAATGTAAGTATTGCTACTATTTTCCATCTCACAGTAATCAATTACACAAGCAACCCTAATGAAGAGTAATTGATCCACGCTTCAGTTATTTGTTTCAGTTTCATGTTTGAATTATTCTGACATAGTTTACACAATGAAGGAAGTAGCTACAAAAGAGTATACTGTTTCTTTTTAAAGTATGACTAAAGGTTTGGCTGGAGTTTATTAATTGTATTAGGTAGGATGAATTTTAATGGATTTCAGTACTTCTAAAGAGCAATGGGTAGAGTGCATTGGATTCATTATAAAGGATTTTTGGTACTTGGAATCAATGGGAACTGGGTTGGGGTTGGACCACCTCCATCAATAATTCAATGTCAGTTTTGTGGTGTTTACATAAAGCCTTGATTTGAAGTCTTAAAATAAAAAAAAACCTTTTTCGATTTGAAGCGAATATAGTTAGGATCCAATGTGAGAATTGGAAGTTTTCGATGGGAAAGAAGAAAGGAAAACCTGATACGATGGGGAGGCAGCCTGACGAGGTTTTCTTTATCCAGTGAGGTACTTGGTGTAGAGTGGTCCATGGAAATGATATGCAGTTATTGAATAACTTGGCATTGCCAAACGAGGGTTGAGAAAAGTCACTCAAGCTTGGCTTCAGCTGGAATCATCCATAACTAATATAAGTAATGTACCGTGGAGCTAAAAAAATATTTTAGGGGTTGGATTTAAATTGTATATTTTTACTATAATAAAAAATAATTTTACTATTTTAATTAATTACATCTTTATAATTTTTAAAAAATTAAATTAATTTTTTTTATTATTTTAGGGATTAAAATAAAATTTCACCATTATTAATTTAAAGTTTCATAAATTATAAAGAACTTAATTAAAAAAAAATTCATTTTAGAGGGAGCCACTGCATTCCCTGGCTCCGCTGAATGTAGCAATAATTAAACTTCATGATCTACACTATCTTTATTTTTTATTAGATTATGCCAATAATGAAAGAAAATAACTGTTGTCTTTGAACAATGTTTTTTTTAAGCCATATAGTTTTAGATTAATTAATAATTTATAAAAGATATATTCAAGTCAATTCCCGACTTGATTGAATAGCATCAAACACAATAGATAGTCATTTAATTAAGTTTAGGTTTTGTAATCTGTGCTCAAACTTTTTCTTATTTTGGATAGTTTTCGAATTTAGATCGTTATATTTTAGATTTCATGTCATGATACATTTAAGTTTAATTTTTTCATTTTATTTATTAATATTATCAAATTTTAATATTTTAGTCATCTTTGTTAAATCAATAATGGAATGTTGATGTAACATTTTTTATTGGCATAATAACAAATTTAGCTCTTCAATGTTTACAAGTTCTATCATTTTGGTCCTAACTCTAAAATATTTAACAAATTTAGCCCTAAACTTTCACATTCTATCAATTTAGTCTTGATTCTTAAAATTAAAATTTTAAACAATTTAAAATTAAAAAATATTTAAAAGTTCATTTTCAATAAAAAAAATACATAAGATTTTATAAAAAAACACATTAATATTATAAAAAATATTTATAAATAAATGAATATCTATTTTTCTCATTTTCTAACATGATAATTATTTAATAAAATAATACTTTGTTTATAAAATAATTTAAAGGAAAAACCATGAAGAAGACTTAAGCAGATTCAATTTTTTTTTCCTTTTTTCAACATTAACGACCATCATGTTAACGTTGTGTCACATCCCGAAAATCGGGTTAGAAGAAATTGGGTTAGTGAAACCCAGAGTAGTGACATCCTGATTTTTAGTTAAGATTGTGAAAATTTTGTAAAGTGAGTTAATTTGGTTTAGTGGATAGGCGTTGTAGTTGGGCGCAAGAGGTTTTGAGTTTAAATCTTTTGTTTTGCATTTTTGTTATTTTTGCCTAAATCCTTATCTTTGAACATCTTATTTATTTATTGTTTTCGTTCAATTGATGATAGAATGAGTTTGTAGGTTTAGTGGTAAGGTGTTAGCTTACTTAGAGATTGTGTCAAAACCTTGTCTGTGCAAAGTGGAAAAATTGTTTTTGTTTTGTATTCTGGAGAATCTGATAGGTGGCTAGTTATCAGATTTTAGTGGAGGTGGTGGGATTGTGGGTAGTTTTGAAAGTAGGAAAATTATCCCAAATATCTTTCCTTTTTCCATCCAATTTTTTCTCTCCCCCTTCTTACTTCTTCTTTCTTTTGTTTTTCCCCCACTACTCCTTTTTGCCATTTTGTTTTGCAATTCTGTCAAATTGTTTCATTCTTTTTTGTCGTTGCGCCTCTGTTGTGATCCATTTTCTCCTGCGAATCTTTGGTTTGTTGTGTTGTCAAATCTTCATCTTTCGCCGTCTTTTTATTGGTGTTGATTGTGAAACAACCAATTGTCCAGTGAATTAGTTGTTGTTGGCCACTATTTTTTGCGAGGTCTGAGGTAAGTGTTAGTCTAACAATTCGAGGAGTTTTGTTTTAAGTTTTAATTTTGGTATTCAAGATTTTGATGTGGGTTGTCACTTGTTAATAAATGTGATTTAACGTCGTATGTAGGATTATGAAGTGCTCGATTGTGTGGTCAGTCTGAAACATCATCAGGTGTATGAAACTAGCCCGAAACCTTGCTCGAAACTCAAGAAAATTGCGAAATAGGGGTTGTTTTCGAAACTGTCAAGCGCCACATGGCCATGTGGTAGACTCTGTACACCACACAGCCGTGTGGTAGGCCATGTGTCAAGCCGTGTAAAGTACACAGCCATGTGTAATTAAGTAGCCTGTGTGGTATACCTTGTGCCAAGCCATATGGAGCACACAGCCGTGTGAAATTACATGGACCGTGTGGTAGGCAGTGTGGACCACACGGGCTAGGTTTTTGGGTCGTGTGGACCTTTCAAGTCAATTTTGAGGCCTAATTAGGGGTTAATTAAGGGACTCAGAAATTGGGTTCGTGGGTATTATGTAGGTCCAAAAAAACGTAAGTTTCAGTAAACAAACATGGGTAAGTGTAGGAGGCATGTTAAATAAGTTTCGATAAGTATAATAATGTGTTATGTTTTGCTACAAGTAGGTATGTGAGTTAAGCATGACTATTTTGTAAACCATATGTGTTATACTTGTTCTGTTATCTGTTCTGAGAAGCTATTTGATTCTATTATGTAATGTGAACATATGATATTATGATTCTACATGTGCATCGGGGTGGGTTTTGATGTTGGAGGAAGTGTTTTCAGGTAGTATTACTACATTTTCAGCAGTTAAACTGCAATATATGTTTGGCAGCTCAACTGCACCATTATGAGTGGCATACCATCACGACTCGGTGTGATTGGATGGATAGATTCTTGTAGTCCTAACTGGTGTGATTGGTTGGACGGAGTTAGTGTGTAACGGATGGGGGTTGGATCTGTGTCTGCATTTGTTTTGGTTTGATATGGCATTCTGCAATAATATATGTGTTTCTGAAAACTTGACAATCTGGTCTAATATATGTTTATGAAAATATGATATCCCGATCTGAAATATGTTCTGGAAATATGACATAATGATATGATATATATTTTTGGTAATACAACATTCTGATATGATATTTATACATTATAAGTAAAATTTTGTGATGACATTTACATATGTGCTTGTTAAATAAAATTATGTTTGTGGTTTGAGTCACACACTGCGCTTCTAGCTCATTTGTTTGCTTAATACGTTTCAGGTTAACTTCCAACTTAGGCTGAAAGGTGTGCGGGAGCTCAGATTGGTTTTACACTTAAGTTGGTTTGATTATTTTTAGTTAATTAAGTTTTTTTCGGACTTTTGATTTTTGGACTAAGTTTTCAGTTTTGGTTTTGTTTTGGGCTTGATTTTGGTTTCTATTTTGATTTTTTATTTGTCGGTATTTGATATTTTCTAACATAAAACTACAAAATCATATGAGTTAACAAAAAAATGGATTACGGTTTTCAAAACTAAAGTTTTGATAATCTTTCTGCTGCAGGATTAAGTAGTCACTTAAGTATTTCTATAAATAAAATTTATGGTTTTTAACGAATGATTGTTTTAATATTGAAAATGATATGCCAACATTTTTACTTTCAAAAGGCGCAACTTTGAATTTGAGTTCTAGGCTTTAAATAAGTGTTTCGAACTTTGGTTTTTCAAATCATCTATGAGAGTTTTTGCCAGAATTTTATATTTTGGAACATGCACTAAGTTTGATTAGAACAAAAGCTTTGAATGAGTCGATGTAATTCCTCAGTATCCGGTCATAACTTCTAGGCTTTGCGGTGTTACACGTTGGGTCAAAAATTATAGCTTGAGGTTGAAAAAGGTAAGAAACGATGTCTTTAGGTAGTTGCCTAGAACGAGTTTGTTGCATATGAGGTTGTACTTAAGGGCAGGCATTTGGGAATATATAGGTGAGGATGAGGTTATGGAGACCTAGTAGGTGAAAGGCCATGCCAGCAACTCCACAATTGATTCCTAGGTCAATGACACAATAATGAAGGATGTGAAAATTGAGGAGTTTAGAGAAAGGGTTGTTGGTGCTAGTGGTTGTGAGTGAAGGTGATGCCAAACGCTCAGCAAATTTAGTGAAGACTAAGGAACAAAAGCTAGACATATAATAAATAAATTATTATTTATAAAATAAAACAAGAGAGAGAAGTTTGAATCTAGTTTAAGTCTTGTTAGTGAGGTTTTTTAAAGAAAATTATTTTATTTATAAAATTATTATTTTAATAAATGAATTTCATGTTTGACAAGGAGAAAAATGGGTGTTCATTTATTCATAATTTTGTATGTATTTTAATCAAAAAATGAACTTTTAAATATTTTTAATTTTTACTTTTTTAAATTTAAATACTACTTTTTTTATAATTAAGACTAAATTTATAGAACGTTTTGATTTTTTTAATTAGTACCAAATTGATATAATCTGTAAACAATATAAGGCTAAAATTGTTATTATACCAATAAAAATGTCACGTCAACATTTTTTAGTAATTTAATTGATGAATGATCAACATCTTAAATTTTGATAATATTAGTGACTAAAATAAAAATATTTGAACTTATGTGACTAAAACCGTTAATAATTGAATGGTTATTTATATAGTTAACTCTATTTATTTTCGCAAATGAAAAAGAATAATGAAAAAGACTTTTTTTTTGTGTGTGTCATGATAATTTTGTGATTTTTGAAAATTAATTTTTTTTATTTGGATATTTTTTGAAATTAGATTTATTTGAGTAGTTTTTTTAATTGAACTTTAATTTTTGAACCAAATAGAAACAAAATACTCTAACCATGTTGACCATAGTTTTAAAATTGTATTTTTAATAGCTTTGATAAATTAAAAGGTAATATTTGGAACAAAGTAAAATGAAACTTCTATCATATTTTTTTCACTCTTTTTTTCCAACCATCTTTAATTCCAATAGTTTGCATATGAGTAAATCTGTTCACTTAAATTCAAAGTTTAGTCCGAAATTTAAATAGATATGGGTAAAAAATTTGGCTCGAAAAATAAGTATATGTAAAAAAATTAGACATATTTAAAAAATGAATCATACTCGAGTTTGAACTTTCAAGATCCAAGCATAATATTAAACTGAAAAAATTGAACTTGAACAAAAAATTATATAATATTATTATAATATAAATATTAAAAATGTTAAGGTGACTATATATAAAATTTTAATAAATAAAAAATATATTAAATTATTAAATTAAAAATAATATAAATATATTTTTCAAAAGTCTAAAATAAGTTTAAGGTTAATCATTTATAAATATAAACAAATTTAATTAAAATTTTAGACTCATATATAATATTATGCGTTAACAAACGTAAAATGTACTAAGTAGAATTCGAGCCAACGCATTAACAGAAGGCATTGGGAGAGTTTACAGAATAGAGGAAAAATAAAGAAGCGTAGCTGCATGGTAGAACAACATATCAATTAATTTCTACACGTAATAAATAAATAAACCAAAATAAAATATTGGTTTTAGTGAAGGGCATTGATCAAGCAACGAAGGGAGTTCCAAAGAATAAAACAACACTTTGTGGGGTTCAGTCTACATCCAACTTAGATCACAAAAACCTGATAATGAGATCTTGATAGTAACGGTTCCTTGTTCCATGCTGCGCAAATTAAATAAATAAAAGATAAAAATAGAGAAACAGTTCATTGTTTCATGGCAAAGCTCAGGGTACAATGATATTGCCCAGGAAGCCCTTCAACCTGCATGGGGACCAACCATTAAACTTTTACCACACCCACTTCTTCACATTATGAGTATTTCCCAACCTTAATCTTCAACTCTAAACCATGTCCTTCAATTTTCCATTTTCTTATATGCATGTCTGATTGTGAACAGCAATTTATGTTTGGTTTTGGTTTATAAAGACTAAGTTTTTTAGAGTTTGCAAATGTATTTCCTAACAATATACTTTTAGGGTTTGAATTTAAATTAATGTAATATATCTTATTATTGCATTTAATACTTTACTAATGTAATATATCTTATTATTGCATTTAATACTTTATCTCTGAACGTTTTTGAAGTTTTGGGTTATCTTTGATGGAAATAGTTTAGTAGGGTATAATAGAGTTGCATTCGAAAGGGCAAACGTGTTTCTATCAAACCAACGAAATCAGTAGCAACAAATGACTAAAGAGTTGATAAACACAAATACTGGCCATCTCCTATTTCAAGTTGCGAGAGCCACTGTCCCTTATTGTTGTTTCAAATTGAGAAAAGAGATAAAGAGAGAGAAAGAGGGGAGGAGATGAGTCCAAAGAGGATGGCAGAGAAACTGATAGAGAACTTTCAATGCTCCTTTTCTCCACCTTCACTCAACCAGCCTCTCTATTGCAGTCCCAAACTCAAGTCTTACAATTTTCTAAAGCTTTAGTTATCTTCCCATCTGAAACATTGTTCACCTCATATTTTTTCCTGTCTTTCTCTGTCGGTACCATCCATGTAGGTTTCATCTTCTACCCCTTTTTTTTTTCCTTCTTTTTTTCCTTTTTACTGTCTTTCTCTACCATCTCCTAATTAATTGATTTTTCTATTTTGGTTTTGCAGGAGACCTGAGAAGAACCCCCTAGACCTCAACAACTTGCCCGACGAATACACTAGGGATGGTAAACAGGTGTTTGAGGAAGGGTCCTCTGGTATATATCTGCTACTATGATATTAGTAATAAGCCTTGAATAAAACAACAATGAAGAAAATATATTTACACACATATATATACACACACTCTGGTTCTCGTCCTAGATTTGAATAGAAAAGATATGTTTTCTTTTTCTTTTGCTTCACGCTTTTCAACACTCTATATAGAGTGGCCTAGCTGTGTTTATAAACTTCAAAAGGAGGACAAGTTTAATATAAAAGGAAGAGGTGGAAAAGGAAAGAGCAAGAGATTGAGGGTTTGAAACTTAAAATAATTTTTGTCGGGTTTGGATGGATTAGGGTTGGGGGTTTGGGGCAAGAATGCTGTCGTGGGAAGAGCTTTAATTGGTGTTGTTTGAAGCAGGCTATAGGACAAAGAAAAGCGGCGGCAGGGATGGGAAAGATGAGTGCGGGAAGGTCTATGAATGTAGGTTTTGTTCGCTCAAGTTTTGCAAATCTCAAGCTCTTGGGGGACACATGAACCGCCATCGCCAAGGCAAGTCATTTCACTTGTTTATTCCCACATGGTTTTTGAGGTAGATTAGCTAGGTCACTATCTTTACACACTTTGGGGATTCGTCAAAGGTTGTTATAATGACGATGGCTTGGTCACATCGATCTTGATGAAAACTATATATGCTGGTTTTGTTGCTGAATTTCTTGGTCTGGTTGTGACACTAGTGTTTTATTTTATTTGATTTGATTTGATTGCTGTTGTTGGGTGGTCAGAAAGGGAGACAGAGACACTGAACCGGGCTCGGCAGCTGGTTTTCAGTAACGATAACTTGGCCACCCCAGGGAATCCAGGGTATGTTCCTTCAAGATTGACACATATGTATAGAGACGGATTTTTTCTGCTACTCCAATTTTCATCTTCATCCTTTATTACTTCATTTTGCGGTTGCTGATGTTCCAATGACTGCAGCTACCATCCAAGCTACCATCCCGCAGGCAATCTCGGTGATCCAACACTCCCATTTAGAACATTTTGCCCACCAAGATTGTTTTCTGCTTCATCAAATTTGATGCCTCCAACTCCAATATTACAGCCACCGCAACCATATTTACAACCATCGCCCTCACGCCTCAGCTCCTCCCACCTTCCCCAATACCCAGCTCACTCAGTCAACGACTACTATGTAGGACATGCCCTCGGAAGCAGCACTTTGTCACATTCACAATATCATCCCCAAAACCTAAACTATCTGGGTGTATCCGACTCTAATTACACTTGCATTGGAGCCCCAGTAGGAAATGGGTTCGGTCATGGTTCAACCCGTGGAGCGGATTTGATCGGGTCAGGACGAGTAGCTTCTGGTTTTAGAGACGTGACACAGAAGCATTTGGATCATCCTCCAACCAATCGATTTCAAGATGGGTTCTAAAAATTGTTTCATCTTTATCTTCTCCTTTAGAAAGATTTTTCTTATGTTTATCAAGTATTTATCTGGTTTGCACACAGCGCCCAAAAAGAAACTTAACAAGCTAACAAATGGTTTCAAGCAAGTGTCGGGCGGATCATACATGGGAAAGAGGTGGATCGAGTCATGAATTTGTAAACTAAAGGTTTTCTTTCGCTTAATAAAATCTGTGATAGCCCATTGATAAGAGTGTACTCATCCTACAAGTTACGTATTGAGCTTAAGTCGCAAAGATTTCTTGTTCATGATGAGTTAGCTATTTGTGAAAAAAAAATGTAGCAAGTGATATTAGAATCCATCAAGGATAATTATTTAAATGCCATGAGCATGAATTAAAAAAAAATGAAATGTGTGATTGTAACATTATTCGGTAATTATCACATGTAAAAAATTCTTCACTGGAATAAGTACTCTTATTCATATAAAAATAAATAAAAGGATTTTGATAATTGTAGCCTCACCTATAAATTTGATAATACAAGTTCTAACCCTAAGAAGGAGAGTTTTACTTGTAACACTTTAAACCCCATAAAAGTTAATCTCAACTTGATTTGGGTACACCTTAAATTTTAATAATATATATTAGATTATAAATTAATAAAAAAAGCTTTATAAAAAAATTACTTAAAATAATTAAAATGTTTTCATAAAATTTAGTTAATATGTGACATAATCTATATAAAGCAGGTCAGGATCAAAATCCCTCGTAAAGAGCCGGTGCAATAAAGACTAAACAAACCATTTAAAAAGTAAATAAAATAACTTTTTTTTTATATTACATGATTTGTCAAATAAAAATATATATTAGTAATGGAACGTGTGGACAGAAGAGAGGCGAAAGTTTTTGGTTTATGTACAGAGATTGTGGCAGCTTTTTGAGCACGTGGACAGTCTCGACTAGTTTGGCTTTGGGCTTTGGGGATTGGGGGTTGTATTGAGCCGACTGTGGGTAACCGGGGACTATAGCTAGGCTGTGGGGTATATAGTTACATATGAACTGAAAATTTCTAGCCCTCATTTTGCATTTGAATTTTTTTTATGATGCATTAGTTTTCTTTTTTTGTCAAATTCTGTAATTAAACTCTGTATTTTACGTAAATTTTGAATTTAGTACTTATACTTTAATTTGTTCATTTTCAATCTTTATAACTTTAGAATTTGAAAAATTTAGTCTTAACCAAATAATAATTATTAATTTCATTAAGTAAGTTCTGTTATTTTTAAAATTTGATGTGTCAAACATTTTATCACATGTAAAAAATATATTATCTGTTTGTTATTTTCACATATTACTCATAAAAAATCAGTTAATATATTTAAAGATTGTCGTTTGCATTGAGGTAAAAATTTTGAAGTTTAAAAAATATAACTACTAAGAATAATCCAATTGGTGAACATGACTAAATTTATAATTTTACATATAATACAAGACTAATGACGTAATTTAACCAAAAAATTTAATTGTTACCATTGAGACAGAACTTAAATTTTAAAATTATGAAAAATATAGGAATTAAAATTAATTAAATTAAAGTATAATCACTAAATCCACAATTTATTATAAGTCTAATGGCGAAATTTAACTTTTCTTTTTCATCGTTGCATGTGAATATACACATATATATTTTTATATAAAAATAATATATGTAATATTTAAAATAAATAATATTATATAGATAAAAGAAGCTTGAGTCATAACTTAAGTAATCATACAATATTTAAAAATATATGTATGCAGTAAGCCCTCCTTTAAATACATATAAAAATTGAATAATATATAAAACTATTAAAAATGATATTAAATTTAGAATTATATAAAAGATGAATTATAATATTAAATTAAAAATAAAAAATAAAGCAACAATAATTATAATAATTCATTATAAATAAGAAATATATTTACACTAAATTAATAAATACGTTTAATAACAAACAAGTAATTGGGTGTAATAGTAAGACACCCATCTCATATGTTTTCAACTTCAAGTAAAATTAATAATATCTTAATAATATATTTGTCATGCCTTAAAATATTGCAATGAGTAGATAAGAAATATGTTTTAGGTTTGATGGCTAAAAGAAATTTTTTTCCCTAAAAGTCCTAGGTTTGAAACCCACTCCTCCCATTTCTTTTCCTTTTATTTTCAGCAATCTAATATAAAGGTTACACTAAAATATATATTGTTGGGGATAAAACCTAACAAGAAATGGGTAATAATCCAACGGTTAAGCATTAGTTTCCTTCTCTAAGTGACCTAGGTCTGAGCCACTCTCTTCTCTCCATTTTTTTCGACCTAAAACTTTGGGATATTTACCCTTGCCGCCCTAAGGTTTCAAACCCTAGACAATTCAACCATTTTTTTTATTAAATTAGGATTTTGCTCTCTTTTCAAACCCTAGGATTTTTTTTCTAAAGGTGTGTGTTCTTTTACAAGTGAATCGTGGCAAACTATGTCTAGGATTAGGGCCACACGGCCCCCCACACGGCCATGTGCCCTATAAACCCTAGGTTAGTTCGTGAACCACACGGCCAAGAACCTCCCACACGGTCGTGTCCCTCTTGTAGGTTAATCTTTGCAATTGCCACACGATTACAGTCTGTTACATGACCTAGCCACATGGTCGTATAACCCCTCTAGACGTCTTATAGCATTGCACACGGTCGTGGGACCCTTGCTTTACAATTTTTCTCAGAATTTCGTGAATAATTCAATTTAGTCCCTGCATAATCCCTAAATTGCCTTTAGACATTTTATTCACACAATTGAGTCCCTGATATTATGAATATGTTAGAATCTGTGAATTGATAACTGATTTGCTACTGTTATGATGTCTGATATGTGACCGTTATATGTTTACTATCACTGTATTTTTTACGAACTATTATTGTTGTTGACACTACTGTATTACCGAATACATGTTAAGCATGCCTACTGCTATTGTTGAACCAAATACATGTTAAGCATACCTACTATTACTGTTAAACTGAATACATGATAAGCATGTCTAATGTTACTGTTGAACTAAAAACATGTTAAGCATGTCTAATATTTTTACAAAATACTATTCCAAGCATGTCATACTGCATTGCATGGGGTGAGACGATTGTACGAAGGAAGTATTAGCAATTTAATAATCTGCAACACTGGTGGTTCATCCACAAATTACTGGCAGCTTTCATTTGTAAATATTTGTGCATCCATAACAAGTGGCAGTTTATTTGCAAACATATGGTTCAATCACGAACCAAGTGGTAGCTTGTCTACAAACTATTTTTTAAAAATATTGGTGGTTCATCTGCAATTTTTACTACTGGCAGTTATCTGCAAATATTGGTGGTTCATCCACAAACTGAAGTGTTATGGTTGGAAGAGTTCTGGGGAGCTCTTACTGAGGAGTGTAGCGGAGTATGGATAGGATCTTTCTTATTATTTAAGCATTGCATTGACTTTCATAAGCATGCTCGAATGAACGATAGAAATTCTTCTATTCCATATTATTGCAATTATTCTTAAAACTGTTAATTTGTATGCTTGTTTATTGTTCTGCACTGGTTTGCTTGTTATTAGACTCACACTAAGCTTCTTAAGCTTACTCTCCTTTAATTTCTATCTTTGTAGATAACCCACCAGTTTAGGACGCGTACACGACATACAGAGGGTCTCAGCTTGAAATTATTTTATTTTATATAAAAGTATTTTAGATTTATTATTTGGAATTTTTCGGTATTCAGAGACTGCATATTTTATTTTTGAATTGTGGCATGATACTTAGGATTTAAGTTTTTATAGCATGCATGACATTTAACTTGAATTTAGGAAGTTGAAATATGGGTTCTAATTATTTATGCATAAAATTTGATTGGGATTATGTTGAATATCACTTTTCCGTTGCATTATTACGTAAGTAGGCTTCGAAAAACATTTAAATTGCCAATCACTTTTATAAATTAATCATTAAAAACAACTAGTTTTGAAGCTGAATCACAAATATTTTTGAAACCTGCTAAGTTTCTTCAAAAAGTAAAATAGATGTTTTAAGCAACTATTTTTAAACTCCAATAGTTATGCAGGTCAATGTAATCTTTCGAATTCGAACTTAACGTTTAGGCTGGATTACAGATGTTACAATATTACTTCATCATTAATTAAAATGTTTTTTTCCTATCTTTCTGATGCCATTGTCGACTAGATATGATTCAATATTTTCTCTTCAAAGAACCATTACTTCACTGCTTCATTCTTTTTGAAATCCTTCTAACTCATTAATCCTAACAATTTACATTCTTTTCACCAGTGATTTTTTTAAATAGTAATTGATTGAATCCTAACTATTACGTAAAATTTAATTAGTATATAACTTTTAACTAATGAATCCTTAAAATATAATTATCATAACCTTTTTAATAGAACTAACCTTTGAAAAAACACTACGTATACTTTTTTAAATATAATTTATTTTTTCAACTTGTTTTTAATTTATTAAAATTTAAAAGAACTATCATATACTATTTTTAACTAATAAATATAAATTATATTATAACTAGTTTTCTACTTGTTGTATTTTATAGAAATATTATTTAAATAACGTCATATTAATTAAAAATATTAATGATAAAAATATAAACAACTTAAAAAATATACTTAAGTTTAAAATATAGAATAATATTTAAAACAAAAAAAAATATACAAATAATTTTAATTGAGAATTTCAATAAAATATAAATAAGAATCACTGTTTCCTTTAGCATCATCAATGTTTGGCCTAACAAATAAAATTTTAAAATTATTGTTACAACATTAATATAAAGTAATATTCTAAAAACAATTTATTTTTAAATGTTTCTAATTTATATTGTAAGAGGTAAATATTTTTAAAAATATCATTATATATTACATATTTTTTATTCGTGCAATACATATATTTATTGTATGTATAAATTATTTGGAATATAATATATAGTTTTCTTAGAATGGAAAAATAGTTGATAATTTTAAAATATGTAAATATTTTGTAGATGTTAGTATTTATTTTAAATTAATGATTTTTGGAAGAAAAATATTATTAATAGTTGTATTTGATTTGAAATGTAATGACATGTTTCCATTAGATGTAACTAAAATTGAGTGAACATTACAAAAAAAGAATAGTAAGATTCTATTAAATTGGGTAGTCTATAAAGAAATGAAACTCCAAATTTCTCCATATATTGTGGGTTGGATACGCAAGAGTATAGTTATTGTATTAAATAAATATTATAATAAGTAAAAGTAGGAGTTGTATTTTGTATTAGTTGTAATTGATCCCACGATTAGCATTTAAGAGGAATAATATTTATTTAAAGTAAAAAGAAAAAATCATAACAATAAAAAGTAGAGGAATAGATAACATAATATGATTAAAACTATCTTACTATTAAATTAGATTCAGCTTTTTTATATATTAATAATTTATGACATTTTTTAAAAATATTGTTTTAAAAATATATAAACGGATAATAAAATATTTTTAGTAAAACATTATATTAAAAAGTTAGAATTGATATTTATGAAAATTTATAAGCACTATCATTAAAAATTTGCTATGCAGTAAGAAATTAGGTTATTTATGTTAATTGGGAATCTAAAACCTTGTAATATAATATACTTCCAATTTAAAAATATAATTTGCTAAATAAATTCATCAGATGGCATAATTTAAACAATATATAAGAATATATTAAATTTGTAAAACAAGGTTTATATATTGTAAGTAAAATAAATATATATGAGTAATATGTTAACTTTTATTTTACTCTTTTAACATAAAAACTTTTTAATGTTAAGTATTGAATATATTAAACTTTTTATTTGGCTGGTTGATTGTAAACAACTTATGTATTGTACTCATAACTTAAAATTATTGATGAGAATAAATTGTTGATTAAAATATAATTACTTATATTTTCTTTCATGAAATTTATAATGGGTAACAACAATTACTCGTAAATTATTATAATATTTTGTTTTCAGAACGATGAAGAGGAAATAATATTAATACATAATTTTTTTATTTTATATTTAAGGGTAAAAATTATTAAAATATGTAGATAAAACATATTATTTACATATATCATTGTTATTATGTATTCAATGGATATATTATTTACATATGTCTATTGTATAAATAAATAAATCATGTAACGGGACGTGTTGAGTGTAGAACCAACCAAAAATGGGGGATAAAGCATGGTTGCACAATATGGGCAATGACCGGAGAGAAAGTGGGTGAAACACTTTTTCGCTATGAGTTTCCTGACGACAAAATAATCACTTCTGTCAACAAAAGCCTGATTCCCTTTTCCCTCTTCCTCAGCAAGCAATATTAGTTAATTAAATGCTGTGAAATTAATACTATTCAGTCTGCTCTACTGACCCCCTCTGTCTACCCCTATCTCTAACCCTTTCTTGTAAATAGCCTCTTAATGCATTTATTATTTTTATTTTTATTTCATAAAATTCATTAAGGAATTAGCTCACTGTCAATTTAAAGTCGCTAAAATTAATTTTCACTTTGCTTCCATAAAAGTGTTGAAAAACTTTACAACCATATATTTAGAGCCCAAACCTTATAGCCACATATTTCAACTTTTTATTTGCTTATTTAGCATTCATAAGTGCATTGTTAGTGACGTGAGCAATTCTCACTCTTTTTTTTTTTAAATATAGATAATTTAATGTAACGAAAGGAAATTTAACAATGTTTCAATTATTAAATATAAAAGATAGAGAAACTAGTTTTTTAAGATTAAAAGTAGAAGAATTAAATTTAAATATGTGAATATGAATTAGACTTGACACTGAATTTGTCCTACATACTTTATGTTCAAGTTATAATTTAATTTAAAGAAAATTTGATGTTGTTAATTGGATTTCAATTATTAAATTAAAAATATAAATAGATTATGTTTCTTAGATTAAAAGTAAAGAGATGGAATTTAAATATGTAAAGTATAGGGACTAAAAATATTATTAAACCTAACACTTTCTTGATTGAATTTCTCCACGATGCTTCATGTACTTAAGTTTTTCAAGTTATAATATACTCGATTCAAAGCATGACTACACAAGTTTATGAACACAACCAAAATAATTCTTAAGATAAGGCCCAAAAGAAACATATCATCTTCTAAGAAAAAAAGTGGAACAAACTCGGCAGCAAAACAGCACACTCCTATAAAACCTTTGCTTTTAAATACGAAGGAAGTGATTGAATTAAATTATAGAGTAAAAATTTAAAAGTTAATATATGTTTTAAGTTTATTTATATTTTTTACATTTGAAATTTAATTTTTTTATTTTTATTTTGAGGAATTTAGTTTATCTATTTTTTAATTTTAAAAATTCAACTGTAAATGTTATCCCTATTAAAACTCTTCTGTTAAATTCATTGGTGTAGCATTTTAAAATAAAAAAACCATTCATTTGATAGTGATGTAAGATTTAATGTTGATGTGGACTTTTTTTCTTCTTAAAATCACCCATTCGAATTTATTATGATAAATAATTTTTTTTATTAGAACAGTGGCTCTTAAGAAAAAAAAACATCAACATTATAATTAAAATAGATAACAATACCAATTATTTAGAGTATCTAATGACATTATAAAAATAGGGGACTAAAATATGTCAGTGATTAAAGCATGTGAATTATATCCAAGTTTTAGCATAGTATAAGGGTTAAAGCTGAAGTTTGACCATTATCTTACACTGTTAAAAAAAGAAGAGTAAGACAAATAAAAAAGTTGTGTATATTTTTAAGACCCTTTAAAGAATTTAAATTATATATAACCATATAATGTTTTAATTAAAAAGTTAATAATATTAACTATTTGGACTTGCTAATAACATTAGAAAATTATAATGACAAAATTAAAAATTAAAATATAGAAATTTAAATTTAAATTTAGGCATTATAAAAGAACTAAAATTAAAAGTTATCACTCTATATTGCGAAGGAAAAAAAGGTCATACACTTTTAAAATAAGTACATGTGTCTCATGCCAAATGAGATGGACACTCTTTTAATATGTAAGCATTAGTGAAAATTTTTAAAATGAGAATTATAAGAATTAAAATGATTTTAACTATTAAATTAAAATAAATGGTTTTAAGTGTTAGATTTTATATTTATCTTACCTTATTAAAATAAAACCAAAAACACTCAATCTTTTTCTTCTTTTTTTTTCCTTTTCATCTTGTGATTAAAGCATCAAGGTGAAATTTTTTTTTGGATAATATTTACTTTCAAATTTAATTTCTAAATTTTTGAGAAAAAAATTGGAATTGAAAGCAAGATATTAGGGTTATTAAGATGAATCGATTTGTTTATTAGGTATTTTTTTCTTTATTAAAAAATTGGTCAACCATTTCATTCTAAAAAAAATTGAGATTTTCTCATCGATTGAGTAAAAAGTGAGTACATAAAATCAACCAAGAAAAAAATCTCAATTTTTTAAAATGAAATGATCGCCCAATTTTTTCAATCCAGAATAACAAATACCTAATACACAGATTGATTAATCTTAGTAACTCTAATATCTTATTTTCCATTGCAATTTTTTCTTTAAAAAAATCTGAAAGTAAAAATTATCCAAAAAAATTTCACCCTAAAACTTGAATTACATAGTGAAAAGAAAAACGAAGGGAAAGATAGGATGTTGTTGGATTTATTTTAATAAGGTGAAATAAATACAAAATTTAAGACTTGAAACCATATATTTTGACGTAATAGCTAAAATCATTTTAATTCCCAATGTTCTCATTTTAAAAGCTCTCGTTATAGTTGTCACTATAAATATACTCATATTATTGAGACAAACTAAAAATCAGAGAGAAAGCCAAAAATACTATTAATGAAGGGAGCTAAAATTGAAATATATTAGTGCCATCTCATGACCCAAATGCAACTTCAACTATAATTCACTTTTGCAATTGGTTGCTATGCAATTTTCCATTTTTATTGGCGTTTGTTTGATTGGAAAATCTTCGATTAATTCTTCCAACTCTTTTAGGATTCTTAATAGTAATTTAATAGATTGTAACATGAGGAAAATCATTCAAATGAGATAACTAAGTTCAACTTTAGGACACTTAAATGTTCAACAATTACCGAAACATATCAAAAGATCCAAACATGATATTTAACCATGTGACTCAACTTAGGTGTGCTTTTAACCTTTTACAAGCAAAAGAACAAAAATACGGTCTAACTGAGTCATTGAATCTTAGATGCTTCACCACTCCTCTAATTTATCAAAACCTGTTAGAACCTGTGCAGAGAAACAAACAAAAGCTAATGACATTTATTCACATATCAATGAATCAATATGTGAATGCCCAATCACATCATCATTGATAGGATGGTTCTTCCTAACTCTAGAAGAAGCTTGTACCTGTTTATCATTGTGAATTTGATTAGCTTCCCCATCAACTTCCTTACTCTCATGAATTTCTTCCTCAAGTTCCCCAATAACTTGCTCAGTGCCTAAAGCAGTGGGCACTAAATCAGGCACTAATTTTGTCATTCATTCATCCTTATCTCCCATAGACTTCTATGTTGACTCATCATTGATATTAGCATTGATAGACTCCAAAACCTTCCGAGTTCTTTTGTTGTACACATAAAATGCTTTGCTAGTATCGAGTACCCCAAGAAAACTCCTTTATCACTATTAGCATCGAACTTTCCTTAATGACCTTTATCCCTGAGAATTTAACAGGTACTCCTAAAAACATGAAAAGTAATTCACATTTCGCTTCCTTCCTTTCCACATCTCATAATGAGTCGTGTGTCTTCATTCTCAAACTCTCAACCATGATGACTTTTGATTTTCACAATGGTTCCAATGTTCTAGATCAATTATAATCAATCTTCCTAGTAAAGTAGGAAGATAATTAACATAGTGAATATCTTCAATACGTCCAAAATAAGTCTTCAGACATTCAGGATATATCACTAAGTTACTTGATCGAATCCATTCTCCTTAAAATAGGGATAGTGGATTTGCTCGATTCAGTCCTAACTAATTTTCAGGATATATTTTTGTAAAAGGTTTGGTCTTTAGATATAGCTTGTACACGCCCAATAAATTAGTAAAGATCGCAACCTAAAGATATTTATTTACAAAAATTATCAACTTCAAATATAACGAGTTATGAAGCTGAGCAATGCTAGAAAGTAGACCTCAACATATCTATCCAAGTGCATTTTGAGTCCTATTTATAATAACTCTCTTGTCTTAAATACAACTAACCAAATGAATAGTCACATCTTTTAAAAATAAATATAATTATTCAATGGATGTATACTTGGATAAGCATTACTCTTTTTATTAATTAAGTAATATAACTTTTGGTATTTAAGAAACATAATTTATCATTATAAATAATAATAATTCTTAATTAATAATAAAATAATTATAATTTTTTGATTTCGATAAAAAATTATAACATTTGAATATTTTATAATTTTTCAGTTATAACTATTTAAACATTATAAATATTTAAAAATATAGTGACAAAATCTTCACTCACTTCAATCTCATTTTTGTGGTAAAAATGCATCCACACTCAGCTAGGGTTTTGAAAGTTTTGACAAAATCCATTCTAGTGCAGTTTCGGTGGACGGAGGTTCGCACCAGTACCTCTTTTTCGCAGCTATAGATTTACATATTATTATGTACTGAGCAAATTAAAAACAAAAAAAAAAAACACATTATTACGTATAGTAAAGAAGACGCTGAACACACCAGCAAAATCTGAATTAAAAAATAAAGCATTTGGACTACTTTGTTTTCTCTTTCAAAAAACTAGGAATTCGTATGTTTCCATTGAAAACAACTATTAATTACTAACGCCATAGTTCTAAAGCTGGATGGAGAAAACCTACGACCCGAACTACAAGCTAAATTATACATAGCTAATAAATTAACTACTGAGACACTTCAATGCTGACAGTCCCTTGAAAGACAGCGTCAACATTTTTGCCAAATATATTGTGGTCATAATAGTCATAACATGAATATATTAAAGAAATCTATTTGAACAAATATATAAATATATTAAAGAAATCTTGAGTTCCAGGTGTTTGAGAATGCAAGAAGGCTTGGGATGCTGGATTGAATTGATCAGTGGCAGTAATGACATTCCGAAAATGGTTTATTGATAAAAAAAACTCTTATCGGCTCAAAAACAGGTAGTCAGAGGAATTGGAAACAAAGATGAAAGGTGCCTGAGCATAACCCTAGATATAGCCCTAACGTGTGCCCTCCAGCAGTAGCTTAGGCTGCTGGACTGCAACCTGTCCACCACTCCTTTGCATTTCATCTGCAGCATCAAGGACGAGAGAAGATTTTTTTTATCCAATACCAAAACATTAAATTAAAGAAACAACCGGACTCTCTAGGGTTAAGTGTGAAGGAGTTTGGCATCTAATACAAAGAAAAGTGAAAACCATTTTGGCTGTTTCACGACAAAGAAAACTCTTACAATGACAACCAGAGCTTTTAAATCCCAATACTTAGATCTCATATAAACATGTCATGGACCCAAAATAACAAAAATCTCGATTAAATTACCAAATAAAAAAACATTTTTTTTAAAAAATTACTAGAATAGGTTGAATTTTTGAAAATTTACAAAAGTATGATCGATTTTAATAAAACGCTTCCCAACAAAAATGTTTTCAGGGAAAATTCAAAAAAATGTTTATAGTTGGAAGTGCTTTTTGTGTGTGACTAGGGTCAATGAAAAAGTGTCTAGCACAATGCGTTCTCCCCCGCCCCCCCCCCCCAAAAAAGTCATTTTCAACGGTTATTTTAAATAGCCATTGCCCCCCAACGGTAAAAAAAAAAAAACCCCCATCTACTAATTTTTCATAACATTCTCTCAAAAATCTCTCAAACCACTCTAAAAATATCTCAAATTCTCTCTTAAAACTTTTACTAAAATTCTATTTCTATCTAAATTATATTTTTTATTAATATTTTCAAGAAATATTTTTTATTAAAAATTAATTCGTGTTTTATATAATTTAGCAATGGCCGGGTCTCTAACCTGTCTTGATGACAAGCACATCATTCAATTAATTATAAATGATAAGAATAAATTTTAATAAATTTCAATCTTGTTTAATTTTTTTATTTCATTGTTATATTGATAATTGCTAAAAGTAACATGTTTTAATCTCGTTCTTAATGCGTTTTTGGATGATTATTCGATGTAAAATGGTGAATTTTATGCACCTGATCATTTAAATTCATGTTTCTATACGTAGGAGAGCATTTGGGAGAAAAAGGAGCGAAAATCGAAAAATTGGAGCAAGTTTCAAGAGCCACACGATCATATGCTAGATTGTGTGGATTTTGCGAACTGCACTCCGGAAACGCGGAAAAATGTAATTTTTAGATTTTTCGAGCATTCTAAAACCTATATATACCAAATATAAGAACATGAGAGTGAGCTGTCATAGAAGACTCAAGAAGACAACTTGAAAAAACACCATTGAAGCCAACTTTGAAGCAGATTTCCATCAAGATTGAAGATCTCTTTTTGATTTCTTTGAAGTTTATTATGGGTTTTCTTATTTTTTGTGGTTATACTATCTTTGAGATGTTTTTATTTGCGATTATGAACTAATCTTCTAAATACCTAGGGGAGATAAATCCTATGATGAATTCTGTCTTTAAATTTATGTTTTACGCAATAAATATTTGGATATTGTTCACAATTTTGTGTGATTAATTCTTGGTTTAATATTTTTAGACTATTAATTCATGTTTGATGTGCTTGAACAAAGGAGGAAAAGTCTCTATTTAAGAGTAGATCTAGCATAATTGAGTGGAGTTGTATACAATCCTAGAAATAAAACGATATAAAACTACAGGATTAGAGTAAAATCTAATAGGGATCCATAGATCGAGTTAATGCGACAATAGGGGTTTTTAATTAGAAAGAAATTTCAATTAATCAATCTAGAGTCAGTTGCTCTTACTCTCGAAAGAGATATTAGTATAATTTAAGGATTTCTACGGATCAAGATACTAAGTGAAGAAATTGTTTAATTCAGATTGATAATGGTAGATGAAGTCTAGGTGAATTCTCAATTGGGTATTATTTCGCTTCTTGATTGTTTTCTCAATTATTTTTCTGATTTTTTCTTTTGTCATATTCTTTAGTTACTTTAATTAGTTAATTTTAGTTTTTAATCAATCACTTCAAGTTGTCGGTTGAATAATAGAAAGACGGTAATTACTAGTACTTTTAGTCTTCATGGGAATGATATCTGTAATAGCCCTTTTTAGTCAAATCAGAACAGTGGTTTCGGGACAACAAATCCAAAGTCGAAATAATTATTTTATTATTATTTTAAAGTCTACAGCATGTTAATAGTGTCGTATAAAAATTTTGTGAAGAAATTTTATCTTTTGCATGCTTAATTTGATAAAAAAGAACTAAATTGCATAAAGTACAAAACCTGTGTTCTATTAGAAAATGGTGTTAAATTTTTATGAAATTTAATTATGAGTGGCCTTAATTGGTAATTATACCATTAACATATTTAGTGGACAATTATAGACTTTGGTTATAAATTTATAAAGGTTAATAGTAAGGTTAATTTTGTAATTAGTAAAATAAAACAAAATTAAAGTATGAAAAAGAAAGATATCATCTTTCTTTCTTCTTCCTCTAACCAAAAATTAGAAACAAGGAAGCCATTAAAGACTTTCTAAGGTTCAGCCAACACTCCATAGTGCATGTAAGTGTATTTTGCTCTTTTTTTTAGTGATTTCTATATTTTTGGAGTCGTTGTAGCTTAATCTAGCTAGCCCATTTGCAAAACTGTTAAAAGTATAGGGTTTTAGTATTAATGAATATGTATGTGTTTTGATGTTTGATGATAGAAAATGGATGGTTGTTGTTAGATAAACAACATTTGTTAAGTGATTTTGGTTGAAATTATCAATTAGGGATTAAATTGAGAAATGTAAAAATTATGTGTTAAATGTATGAAATAATGAAAAATATGGGCTGTTATGAGTATAGGTGAAGTTCGGCTAGCATGGTTGTGGGCTTAATTGTATGAATTTGAATTTTTATGAGTTAGGGACTAAATTGTAAAGAATTCAAAATTTAAGGGGAAAAGTGTAATTTTTGCTAAAACATGATTTTTTGGATTGAATTGAATAGAATGTATTTTGAATGAGTTAAACTTGATTATATATAGATCAAGAAAAATGAAGTTCGGAATTAAATTGGGGGAAAAACAAAATAGTGGATTGATAGCTCGATTCACTTTGTATAAATCCGAGGTAAGTTCGTATGTTAATAAGCATTAATGTAATTGTGTTTTAAATGCTTTATAATTGTATTGTTGATGAATACGATCTTACAAAAATGTTTGACGAAGATTCGGCAATGTGAAATCCCGGTTGAACCTTAGGAATAGATAGGATACAAATGACATGCCATTAGGGGTTATTGTGTTTTGGCTGCTGGTTTGTACGTTCTACCGGTGGCTTAGTTTTCTGGCATTTGTTTCAGATTCTCGTTAGCTTTGTGAGCAACACCTTGTAGCTACGTCTTGACCATCAGCTTGTGTAAGCAGACTCGGTGATAGCTCGAGATGAGCATTTACATACGAGATATGAGATTGAGAGCATGTAGTGACACTTAAGGTGCAAAATTCCCGAGTATCGAATATTATTCCAAATGGTTCAACGGGTATAGCAATGAATTGGAAGAGTATGAAATTGATACGAATTAGTACATGTTTGTACGTGAACTATACAATCATTGAATCGAAGAAATTTATGAAATTCATGTCTAACCTTTGGATTGAATGTGTGTTAGGCTTTTGAATTTAAATTGAGTTGCATTATGTGATGTTTAAGTACTTAAATTGTAGTTGAATGATAAGTTTTACTTATTAAACATACGAGCTTACTAAGCTTTTTAGCTTACTATATTTATTCTTCCGTGTTTTATAGTGATTTATAAACTTTCTCGGATTGGAAGTTGTCAGAGATCTCATCACACTATCCAGCTGTCATTTTGGTACTTTTGAACTTGTATACTTGGTTATATGGCATGTATAGTAGTTTTGGTTAATATAGCCTATATGTTGGTAATGTATTTAGCCAATTGATTTGGCTTGTAAATGATGAATGTTTTGGTTATGTGTATAGCCATGAAATTTGACTTGTTTTGGTATACTTGGTTATGAAAATATGTATAAATGGCCTTTTGATATGTTGTGTATAATTGCTTTGTGAATGTCTTGTTGTGGATTGGTATTTTGTGAAGCAAATAGTTAGAATTGAGATGAGCATGTATGCTAAGTTACGCACAAAGTCTAAAATAGGGAATTGACCATTTAGGTATACTTTGGAAACATTTTTAGTATGTTTAAAAGTGGTCAAATAAATGTGCTTATGGTTTTCATGTTGTATGTGTGATTAGTACATGATTAATCTTGATAGTGGTTGGTTTTGAGGGCCTATTTATGTCATGATTATATGCATATTGAGATGTGCAGGTTGGAACCTCTTTGGGCGAGAAAAAAATGGCTTAGAAAATAACCTATTTTTGTCCACACAGGCATAGACACTAGCATGTGTCTTAGCCATGTGTGACATACGGTTAGATGACACGACCGTTTGTCTTTTGGTACTTATTTAGAAATTAAGTCAGTAGCTACACATGGCCCAACGCACGGGCGTGTAACTTAGTCGTGTGGCAAAAGTCAATATACCCTTTAGTTTTCACACGGCCTAGCACACGGTCTGGCACATGGCCGTGTGAGGCCATTTCGAAGGGTACACGAGCTAGTCACATGGGCATGTGGTTGGCCGTGTGACTTAAGTCAGAAAGTTACACAGGGTCAGACACGGGCTGAGACACAACCATTTGATCCCATTTCGAATGTCCACACGGCCTGTGACACAGACATGTCTTTGGTGGTGTGAGACACACAGCTGGGCCATACGAGCGTTGTTGATGATGTAGAAAGCGATGTGCCAACCTTTGTTCACGGAGCAGTGCCGTTTGAATCGAGACCTGTGTCTGAGAGTCAGGGAGGAGAGGCCAAGGAAGCCTTCTTCCAAATGATAAACGAATAGTTTACTGAGTTCGTCTGAACGAACCCGACTACTCAGTAACCTCCACCTCGACCTATTTCTCAACCGATTCCCATAACTCCTCAAGGTTTGGAACATTTACGTTTGAGTAAGCTGCCTATGGATAAAATTTGAAAGTATGGGGCTGAAGAGTTTAGAGCTACAGTTGATGATGATCTTGAAAGAGTAGAGTTTTGGCTTGAGAATACAATCTTGGTATTTGATGAATTGTTATGTATGCCAGCTAAATGTGTTAAATATGCTTTATCACTTCTGAGAGATACTGCATATCAGTGGTGGAACACTTTGGTATTTGTGGTGCCAAGAGAACGAGTCACGTGGGAATTCTTTCAGACCGAGTTCAGAAAAAAATACATAAGCCAGAGGTTTATCGATCAAAAACGCAAAGAATTTCTGGAACTGAAACAGGGTCATATGACTGTGACCGAGTACAAAATTGAATTTGTGAGACTAAGTAAATACGCTCGAGAATGCATTTCCACTAAAGAGATTATGTGTAAGCGGTTCGAAGATGGGTTGAATGAAGACATTAAGTTTTTATTCAGGATTCTGGAATTAAAAAAATTTGTTGTGTTGGTCGACAGAGCTTGCAAAGCCGAGGAACTTAGCAAAGAAAAGAGAAAAGCTAATTCTGAGGTAAGATATTCGAGAAAGAAGTTGAGTTTGCTATTGAATTAGTACCGGGAACCTTACCGATATCGATAGCTCCGTATAGAATAGATCTTATAGAATTGAATGAATTGAAAGCTCAGTTGCAATAGTTAATAGATAGAGGTTGTGCACGACCTAGTTTTTCGCCTTGGGGTGCACCAGTTCTATTCGTAAAGAAGAAAGATGGATCGATAAGACTGTGTATTGATTAACGTTAACTTAACAAGGTTACAATTAAGAATAAGTATCCTTTTCTAAGAATTGATGATTTGTTTGATTAGTTGATTGGAGCAACGATATTTTCAAAGATTGATTTACGATCTGGCTATTATCAGTTGTGGGTTAAAGATTTAGATGTGCCGAAAATTGCATTCAGAACTAGGTACGGGCATTGTGAATTTCTTGTTATGCCATTTGGATTAACTAACACTCCTGCAGTATTTATGGATTTGATGAATCAAGTCTTTAGACCGTATTTGGACAGATTTGTTGTTGTATTCATTCATGACATTCTGATCTATTCCCGAGATGAATTTGAGTATGCCGAGCATTTGAGAATTGTATTGCAGACTTTGCGAGATAAACAACTGCTTGCTAAATTCAGTAAATACAAGTTTTGGCATTGAGAAGTTGGATTTTTGAGACATATTGTTTCGGCGGAAGGCATCAAAGTTGATCCGAGTAAGATTTTAGTGGTTGTTGATTAGAAACCACCAAGAAGCATATCTGAAGTCAGAATTTTTTTAGATTAGCTGGCTACTATCGGCATTTTATAAAAGGATTCTCGATGATTGCTACACCGATGACTTGATTGTTATAGAAAGATCTGAAGTTTGAGTGGTCTGAGAAATTCCAACAGAGTTTTAAATAGTTGAAAGCACTGTTAATTGAAGCACCAGTATTAGTTCAGCCTGAGTTGGGTAAAAAGTTTTTGATTTTCAGTGATGCATCATTGAACAGTTTGGGATGTGTTTTGATGCAAAAAGACAAAGTGATAGCTTATGCTTCCAGACAGTTAAAATCGCATGAAAAGAATTATCTGACACACGACTTAGAGTTAGCCGCTATTGTTTTCGTATTGAAAATTTGGCGACATCATTTGTTCGGTGAAAAATGTCATAGTTTTACCGACCACAAGAGCTTGAAGTATCTAATGTCTCAAAAAGATTTGAATTTGCGACAACAAAGATGGCTCGAGTTGTTGAAAGACTATGAGTTAGTGATTGATTATCATCTGGGGAAAGCGAATATAGTCACGGATGCTTTGAATAGAAAATCTTTATTTGCTTTACGGGTAATGAACACACAGTTAACTTTGTCTAATGATGGTTAAATTTTAGCTGAGTTAAAAGCTAAACCGATATTTCTTTAGCAAATTCGCGAAGCTCAAAAATGTGATAATGAGTTACAAGTTAAAAGAATACAGTGCGAGTCAACTACTGATTTAGAGTATCATATCAGATCCAATGATTTTGTGTTGTTCAAAGGTAGAATTTGTGTACTGAGAAATCCTGAGCTTATTTAGAAAATTGTACACGAAACACACAGTGGTTGTTTATCTGTTCATCCGGGGAGTAGTAAGATATACAATTATTTGAAATAGTTTTATTAGTGGACAGGCATGAAATGTGACATTTCAGAATTTGTGTCGAGATGCTTGGTTTGTCAACATGTTAAACCCGAACATCAAGTGCCTTCAGGACTACTATAGCTAGTGATGATACTAGAGTGGAAATGGGGTAGAAGTTACAATGGATTTCGTATCAAGGTTACTCCTATATCTGGAAAAGAAATATGCTATTTGGGTTGTTGTTGATTGATTGATGAAATCTACACATTTCATTCCGGTATGTACAAAATTTTCACTTGATAGATTAGCTGAATTGTACAGTTTTGAGATTGTTAGATTGCACGGGGGTGCCATTTTCTATTATTTCAGATAGAGATTCGAGGTTTACGTTGTGATTTTGGAAGAAATTGAAAGAAGCTTTGGGTACACGGTTGCATTTTAGTACTGCCTTTCATCATTAAATAGATGGTCAGTCTGAGAGAGTTATTCAGATTCTCAAAGATATGCTTCATTGCTGTGTTTTAGAGTTTAAGGGCAACTGGGAAAAATATTTTCCATTGGTTGAATTCGCATATAACAATAGTTTTTAATCGAGTATAAAGATGGCACCGTATGAGGCTTTATATGGTCGTAAATGCCGAACTCCATTGTACTGGACTGAGATTAGTGATAAAAAGATTCACTGGGTGGATTTGATCAGAGAGACCGAAGAAAAAATGAAAGTAATTCGCGACAGTTTGAAACCAGCTTCAGATCAATAAAAATCATATGTGGATTTGAAATGTAAAGACATTGAATTTCAAACCAGCGACAGAGAGTTTTTGAAAGTATCGTCGTGGAAAAAGATTTTTCTATTGATCGCAAAGGAAAATTGAGTTCGCATTTTTTGAACTATACAAGGTTATCGAGGGAATAGGGCCAGTAGTTTATTGACTAGCTTTATCGTTAAAATTAGAAAAGATCCATAATGTATTTCATATATCTATGTTACGACAGTACCGGTCAGATCCATCACATATCATTTCTCTGAAAAATATTGAAATTCAACTTAACATGTCATATACCGAAGAACCGATCAGAATTTTGGCCCGAGAGATTAAAGAGTTAAGAAATAAGAGTATAGCTTTAGTGAAGGTTCTATGGCAACGTCAAGCTGTTGAAGAGGCTACGTGGGAACTCGAGGAAGCTTTGAGAAAATAATACCCCAACCTATTATTTGGTAAGATTTTCGAGGACAAAAATTCCTTGGAGGAAGAGTTATAACAACCCGTTTTTAGTCAAATTGAAACAGTGATTTCGGTACCACAAATTTGAGGTCAAAATAATTATTTTATTATTATTTTAGAGTATACAACATGCTAATAGTGTCGTATAAAAAATTCGTGAAGAAATTTTATCTTTTGCATGTTTAATTTGATAAAAGGACTAAATTACGTAAAGTACAAAACTTGTGTTCTTTTAGAAAATGGTGTTAAATTGCTATGAAATTTAATTATGAGTGGCCTTAATTGGTAATTAGACCATTAACATATTTAGTGGACAATTATGAACTTTGGTTATAAATTTATAAAGGTTAATAGTAAGGTTAATTTTGGAATTAGTAAAATAAAACAAAATTAAAATATGAAAAAGAAAGATATCATCTTTTTTTCTTGTTCCTCTAACAAAAATTAGAAACAAGGAAGCCATTAAAGACTTTCTAAGGTTCGGCCAACACTCCATAGTGCATGTAAGTGTATTTTGCTATTTTTTTAGTGATTTTTATGTTTTTGGAGTCGTTGGAGCTTAGTCTAGCTAGCAGGGACTAATTTGAAAACTGTTAAAATTCTAGGGTTTTACTATTGATGAATATATATGTGTTTTGATATTTGATGATAGAAAATGGATGGTTGTTGTTAGATAAACAACATTTGTTAAGTGATTTTGGTTGAAATTATGAATTATGGATTAATTTAAGAAATGTGAAAATTATGAGGTAAATTATGAAATAATAAAAAATATGGGCTGTTATGAGTATAAGTGAAATTCGGCTAGCATGGGTGTGGACTTAATTGCATGAATTTGCATTTTTATGAAATAGGGACTAAATTGTAAAGAGTTTAAAATTTAAGTAGTTTTAGCTAAAACATGATTTTTTGATTGAATTGAATAGCATGTATTTTGAATAAGTTAAACTTAATTATATATAGATCAAGAAAAATAAAGTTTGGAATCAGACCGGGGGAGAAACAAAATAGTGGATTGATAGCTCGATTCTCTCCGAATAAATCCAAGGTAAGTTCGTATGTTAATAAGCATTAATGTAATTGTGTTTTAAATGCTTTATAATTGTATTGTTGATGAATAAAATCTTACGAAACTGTTCGACAAAGATTCGGCAATGTGAAATCTTGGTTGAACCTTAGGAATATATAGGATACAAATGACATGTCATTAGAGGTTATTGTGTTTTGGGTGCTGGTCCATACGTTCTATCGATGGCTGAGTTTTTCGACATTTGTTGCAGATTCTCGTCAGCTTTTGTAAGCAGCACCGTGTGAGCTTGTGTGAGCTTTTGTAGCTACGTCTTGACCGTCAGCTTGTGTGAGCAGACTCGGTGATAGCTTAATATGAGCATTTACATACGAGATATGAGATTGAGATGGTTTCGACCATGTAATGGCACTTAGGGTGCAAAATTTTGAAGTATCTGATATTATTCCAAATGGTTCAATGGGTTTAGCAATGGATTGGAAAATTATGAAATTGATACGAATTAGTACAGGTATGTACGTGAACTATACAATTATTGAATCGAAAAAATTTATGAAATTCATGTTTAACCTTTGGATTGAATGTGTGTTAGGCTTTTGAATTTAAATTGAGTTGCATTATGTGATGTTTAAGTACTTAAAATTTAGTTGAATGCTAAGTTTTACTTATTAAACATATGAGCTTACTAAGCTTTATAGCTTACTCTGTTTATTCTTCCGTGTTTTATAGTGATTTCAAAGCTTGCTCGGATTGGGAGTTGTCGGAGATCTCATCGCACTATCCAACTGTCATTTTGTACTTTTGAACTTGTGTACTTGGTTATATGACATGTATAGTAGTTTTTGTTAATATAGCCTATATGTTGGTAATGTATTTAGCTTATTGATTTGGCTTGTAAATGATGAATGTTTTGGTTATGTGTATAGCCATGTGATTTGGCTTGTTTTGGTATACTTGGTTATGAAAATATGTATAAATGGCCTTTTGATATGTTGTGTATAATTGCTTTGTGAATGTCTTGTGTTGGATTGGTATTTTGTGAAGCAATTGGTTAGAATTGAGATGAGCATGTATGCTAAGTTAGGCACAAAGTCTAAAATAGGGAATTGACCATTTAAGTATACTTTGGAAGCATTTTTAGTATGTTTAAAAGTGGTCAAATAAATGTGCTTGTGGTTATCATGTTGTATGTGTGATTAGTACATGATATAATCTTGATATTGGTTGGTTTTAAGGGCCTATTTATGCCATGATTATATGCATATTGAGGTGTGCAGGTTGGAACCTCTTTGGGTGAGAAAAATATGGCTTGGAAAATAACCTATTTTTGTCCACATGGGAAGAGACACAGACGTTTGTCTCAGCTGTGTGTGACACACGGTTAGATGACACGGCTGTGTGTCCTTTGGTACTTATTTAGAAATCAAGTCAGTAGCTCTACACGGCCCAACGCACGGGCGTATGACTTGGCCGTGTGGAAAAAGTTAGTATACCCTCCAGTTTTCACACGACCTGACACACGGGCGTGTGAGACCATTTTGAAGGGTACACGGGCTAGTCACACGGGCGTGTGGTTGGCTGTGTGACCTAAGTCAGAGAGTTACACGGGTTCAGGCACTGGCTGGGACACGGCCATGTGATCCCATTTTGAATGTCCACATGGGCATGTCTTTGGCTGTGTGTATATGGGCGTTGCTGATGATGTAGAAAGTAATGTGCCAGTCTCTATTCATGGAGTAGCGCCGTTTAAATCGAGACCTGTGTCTGAGAGTCAGGGAGGAGAGGCCAAAGAAGCCTTCTTCCAAATGATAAATGAATGGTTCACTGAGTTTGTCTGGATGAACTCGGCTGCTTAGCAATTTCCACCCCAACCTATTCCCCAACCGGTTCTTGTAGCTCCTCAAGGTTTGGAACCTTTACATTTGAGTAAGCTGCCTGTGGACAAAATTTGAAAGTACGGGGCTGAAGTGTTTAGAACTACAGTTGATGACGATCCTGAGAGAGCAGAGTTTTGGCTTGAGAATACAATCTGGGTATTTGATGAACTGTCTTGTACGCCAACTGAATGTGTTAAATATGTTGTATGACTTCTGAGAGATACTGCATATCAGTGGTGAAACACTTTGATATCTGTGGTGCCGAGAGAACGAGTCACGTGGGAATTCTTTCAGATTTAGTTCAAAAAAAATAAATAAGCCAGTGGTTCATCAATTAAAAGCGAAAAGAATTTCTGGAACTGAAATAGGGTCGTATGACTGTGACCTAGTACGAAAGAGAATTTGTGAGACTAAGTAAATACACTCGAGAAATACTTTTCCTCTAAAGAGATTATGTGTAAGCGGTTTGAAAATTGGTTGAATGAAGACATTAAGCTTCTAGTCGGGATTCTAGAATTGAAAAAAATTGTTGTTTTGGTCGACAGAGCTTGCAAAAGCCGAGGAATTTCGCAAAGAAAAGAGAAAATCTGATTCTGAGGTAAGAGATTCGAGAAAAAGGTCTAGTTTGCTATTGAAGTAGTATCGGGAACCTACCCAAATTGAAAGCTTCGTATAGAAGATCCTACAGAATTGAAAGAATTGAAAGCTTAGTTGCAAGAATTGAATTAATGTCCCCTGTGTTTTGAAAATTTTCTATGTTTTCCCAAAAAATTTCCTGAGTTCAAGGTTTAGTCCCGAACTACTTCTAATGCTTGATTTGGGCCTTGAGGGCGCGTTTTAGGGACAATATGATTGATTGTGAATGACTTTTATTTAGATATGAATAATGTATGAAAAATGTATGTTTGTTTATGTAATAAGTCCAATAATGCCCTGCATCTCTATTCTGGTGACAGATACGGGTTAGGGGTGTTACAATATCTGTGCTCACTATAGATATACTATTAATTGATAGGTGTATTTACCTTTGTCAAATTTTTAGTTGGTTTTATGGACATAATATATTTTAACTTATTATTTTTTATATTTTTTACGTAAATAGGTGGAAGATCGAATTTTACAATGCCATATTCGCAATCTACCCGGTCCTCCATCACTGTTGATTGAACCATATTTGAGGAAAGTAGGTTTTTGGCACGTGGACCTTATAGGCTAAGGGTGTATGTTTGATCCAAAACTCATAAGCGCGTTGGTGGGGAGGTGAAGGCCCGATACACACACATTTCATCTTCCATGCGATGAGTGTACTATCACTCTATAAGACGTGCATTTACAGTTGTGGTTATCGGTTGATGGGTCGGTAGTCACTTGGTTTGTTCAGTATGCTGATTGAGGAGCTGTGTGTGATGGACTTTTGAGTTCGATTCCGGAGATGATTTACCTAGGTCGAATCAAAATGGCTTGTATACGAAGAACTTTCGCGGGCTAGATGAGGATTCGACTGGGTTCGAAAGAGAACGATATTCTCAGGCGTACATCCTTCAGATCATCGAGGGTGTCCTGATGCTATATAAGTCAGGAAATCTCGTCCATCTAAGCTGGCAGCTAAAAGTTATCAATTTTAGAGGAGCGAGCGAACTCAATTAGGGGTCCGTCGTGTCGGCGACATTATACTAGGAGATGTGTTGGACGACACAACTAGGAAAAATCAAAATCGGTGGTTGCCTTTTACTACTGGAATCATGGGCTCGGTACCAGTTTCTATTTTTACGTCATCGAGTGAACTACTCGTATACATTCTCCCTCATAACAAGTTAAAATTCAGTAAATATTACCATGATAAAATTAATTTAAATTAAAATTATTATGTTAAGAAATTATTTAAATAGGTGGAACCATGCGCTGAGTCACGTGGGATTACCTACTGAGCTTCGATATATACGGCTTTTATTGTACCAATGATCGAAAACGGAGGTATGTATTTATTTAAAATTGAACTAAATAACGTAGTCAATTTCGTGTTTAGTAGTATATATATAACTAATATTGTTAGCACGTTAATATAGTTTGAATGGACACCATACGAGGATTCGACAATTCGAGAAGTCATCCCTGATGAATTCTTTGTGAATCCTAATGCTTGGCATATGAATGTCTCATTGGTGATGTACACTACTATCGAGATGCACGAGACCGTTAGAGTGTTATGGTAGTTTGAGTTCCAACAATCGATTCTCGTGACACCTTAAGACCTTGATGATCTGCATCTTATCAACTTGCTGTAGCCGAATGAGAATTTGTTAGTAGTCTACTTCCAACATATCAATATGTGGAATAATTAGTATGATTTCTTACCTACTTGTGAACCTATTATAGTTCCAGAGTTAGCATATGATCCGAAGTACTTGCCATGGTTTAGGATCTATAGCAAGCCATATTTTTACGGGGAAGATGCGAGGCGTCAGTGTTCCAACACGAGTAGGCCACGACGACCCCCTTAAAATCTAAGGGCTGGCTAGACGGGTCCATTATTAGCGTTTGCGCAAGAACCGGCACTGGCGACCTTAACACTGATGCCCACACCATCCCTCATTTAGTATGTACCATCTTATTTTGATGTGTGTTCTAACCCTATTATCTTCACAAAAGCATATGTTGCACCTTATTTTTCTGCTTTTAGTCTTATGTCAGGTTGGACTCTTGGATATCCATCCCCGATGTATTACATGCCTGCTCCATCTACTTTTTCAACGACAATGTATAGGTTGTCTATGTTTTAGGCACTGACGAAGAGTCCACTTTTTATCCCATCAGTGTATGGGACTCAACATAGTTATGCTCATCCGCCATTTGCGATACAAACACCTCCAGGATCTTTGTTCTACCAAGCTGGGTCATCTTTTCAAACACCTATCCTTAGACCGAAAGATGCACGATGGCAACCAAGAATGCAAAGATCGTAATCAACTGAATGTGAAGAAGAACAACCACCTATACCATAACCCCGTCTAGAGGATGAACCAAGAAGGAATCTAGCGTGTAACTGTCAACCACCCCAAATTGGCATAGATTCTAACAGGCATATGCACTAATTAATTTTATCCTTATATTGAATGTTTATATTGTATCGTTGATTATTATTATTATATTATTAGAGAAATATTTTTATCATTTAACAAAATGCTAGTTGATGTTCATATAACATTCACATTTACATATCATAATGGAATTGATATTTATTTTTTAGTTCGCATTGTCCTTTCGATTTGGAAATGATGGTATTATATGGCTCGAGTTCCTACACCACCCATATAACCTCGGTTGGTTTGACCTGTCCAGAATATCCAGGTTGTTGCGTATTTGAGTCAACGTCGGTTGACCTTTTAGTTTACGAGACAATCTTCTACTGAGTAACAACTTAAACGAAACGCTCGATACAGGCAACCACATACGTTCATCTGGGACTGGTGGGAATACATGTCTCCACGCATTGTACAAGTTTTCTAATTTGTACACTTCATCCACAAAGCTTATGGGATCTAAGTATACATTGTTACAAGCTACAATTTTATGAGCACATGGAAAACGAAGTACGCCAAATCTTCTACAATCGCAATTCCTAGGTTCGGTCTGTTGAAATCTGTTACCCGAAACGATATGTCTTCGCACAAGTGACATACTGAGTGCATGCAGTTCATTCGTGTATTAGCCTTCTTAATTTGTTTCATCACATCTAGGCACAATACGTGGCCTTCCTACAATTGCCCAACATAACTCGTCACTCATTTTGGAAGCAGTTCTGCCAAATGAAAGTATGTCTCTTTCACAATTGTGGTTTTGGAACAGTCCCACCATACACGTTCCTTTTAAAATGGAATTCATGAATTCCACTCGGTTTGAGGTCATATGGCCATATTATGGACCCTCATCGTAGGATTGAGTCCATTGATCGAAGGGTATGCTAGAGAGGTACCGTGCCCTAGCCTCATTAGTTGACTTTAAGATTTCTAACATCTCATGGAAATGAGCCTTCACGATATTGATAGCGATTACATACCTATGTTGGTCACTTGTGCTCGCTCAGCGGTAGAGCGATATTTTTGGTAGTAATTGGACGCAATGTGCCTTAGATAATACCAATGGTATGTGCGGTGCCAGAGGCTTTCCTGTTGTTCAATTGTAGATAGTATTCTAGTTCCCCGATTTGAGATGACACATATATCAAGTTGAGGGTAGACATGCCTCCTCAACCTAGATAGAAAGAAATTACAATCACTGCTAACTCACCTAGTGTTATTACAAACGCAATTAGAAGGACTCTCTGATTGCCATCTTATGCCACAACCAACAACAGTTGATTGGTATATCTACCATACATAAAGGCACCACCTATTTGTACCAATGACTTGCAGTAATGAAATGCTTGAGAGCATTACATGAAGGTCCAAAATAGATGGTAGAACACTCGACATCCACTGAGCAAGCAATCGCTATGGTATACGGGCCTTGTTTCAAGTTTAGTTACGCAACCTGGGACATCCTCTTTAGCACCCAACACCACTACCATACCTTGTTGTAAAACGCTTCCCACCCACTATGCATCTTCTCTAATGCTTTCTGCTTTATCCACGCCTAGCGGTACGAAGGCGTCTAATTGAATTGGCTACGAATATTTGCAATTAAAATCGACGCAATAGTTATTGGATCCACTTTCACCATAGCTAGTATTATGCTCGCGGTTATCTCTGAATTCAACTTTAGATGATCCCGTGAAATATCTGCAATCTGACGAGTATGTTAAATTAAGTAATTTAGCTATGCCACATTTACATAATAATATTGATACTGTACCAGTGGAAACACATGTATGTGGATTGATAAACTTCTTTATTGTCCACAACCTCATCTTCTTCTTGACAGAAGTCATGATTTTCCATGCGTATCTACTGTCTCACATGCCTCAAACTTCTTAGATCGAGATTTAACCACGTGGAAGTTAACCTCGTTCTTAATGCTATATTGCTTCATTGCAACGAGAAAACCATCTTTAGTGGAAAACTCTTTGCCCACTTCCAAATCACCCGAATCCAACAAAAAAATTGCATTGCCCGACCTCTTGTGTGGTAGTTCTGCAAACACCAACCCATCTTCTGTTGATAGATCAACATTATGCATGTTGGATAAAGGTGAGTACACAGTGAATCGTGGATCTTTTTCTTTATATTCAACCCCTTCACTATCTTCTACTTAGTTGGAAAAGGCTCTAGTTCAAAAATAATACAATTTTTAAACCATCGGCATTAGGCTCCCAGATTGGATCTACACCGGATTCATTGTCATCTTCATTCTTGGTCTCACCAACATCTGTCGTGTTAGATATCCCTTCACCAGTCGACGTCGTAGGGTGTACATCATCCCTTATTGTATACATGTCGAAACGTCTAGAATCATATGTCGATTGCCAATTGCTAGAAGTTGCTACTATTCCTCAGTAAGTATTCCCAATGTTAAACATCAACCCACCAAGGTTCAGGTCCCACCCACTAACTGAGTGTCGTACAGGGTTTCTGTATTCTTTTATACCACCAAAACCTAGATATCATAATGCGAGTGTCTTCCCATTAATGATTCCAGGATATCATAATGCGAACTTTGTAATAAAGTGGTTGGACTATCGACATTTTCAACTGTTCTGGCCTCTCAAGAAAAAAGAGATTTTGACAACCGAATGCGTTAATCCGGCATTGAAAATTCCATATATAACATATGAAATGACGATCCACTATTGATGTGTGTTGTAGGCCAATTTTGGCCCGTTTACAAAATACCCGGGCCCATTAAACCATTTAACCTATCCTCAAACCCAAAACCTAAAATTAACCTAGCCCAACATCCAAGCCCAATCGCGAAACCCTAGACCCCCACTTGCCTCTCCCCACTCTCCCATGTTGTCTGCCACCAGCACCATCCCCACTCTTCCATGCTGACTTCCACCTTGCGCACTACCACCACCACTCCCCACGCACGTCACATGTCTCCATGCACGCGTCTGGTCACCCATTTCACCTGCAAAAATGAGATAAGCACGTGAAGATAGAGAGGCCACAAGAGCAAAAAACGAAAAAACAGTAGAAATATTTTTGTATTCGGCTATATAGCCTGGTAAAAATGTAATACCAGGAGACTAGCAATCAAGAGAAAAACACAGAAAGGTGGATCTTCGATTTTATTTCATTTTATTTCATTTCCTTTTAACTTCTTCTTAGCTTCCTTTCAAATTTACTGCAAATCAATAAACAAAAGGGGGTTTTGTTTTCAAATATAAAAAAGGGGATTGTATTACACAGATTATTAATCAAAAAGAGAACTAAAAAGGTTGTTTTCATATTTTCTTTTCTTGGTTTTTTCTTTCTTTAGATTTTTTTTATTTTATTTTCTGTGTTAAATTTTTTTTAAAAATAAAAATAAAAAACGAAAGAGGGGCTGAAAACTTACCTATTCTTCGCGTCCCGCCACCATCGGAGATTCCCCGATCCAAAAGAGCCACGAAACCCCTCAGGTTTCTCGTTTAGCCATGGAAAAGAAAGGGGGACGAGTCTTCGGAGGGCGAAATAGGAGCTTTCTCACTTGAACTTGGTGAGAGAGAGGTTTGTTTCAGAAAAATGAAAATGAAAGGGGGAAGGAAAGAGTTTTTGGTTTTTTTTTCTTGAAAAAAAAGGAACCAACAGAATAGAAAAGTAGGAAACCCTTTTTAAAATCATTTGAAAAGGTACCGTGAGTGTAGTGGGGGGTTGTAAATTCTCCCTAAAAGGGATATTTATGCGATTAGTCCTTTTCATTCGCAACTCCATTCAATCGGCCCCCATTTCCAATTTTCTTTTATTTTTTTAATTCTAACCCTCAGATTTCGTTTGGTTTTTGATTAGGTCCCTGATTAACTTTCCAGTATTTATAATTTTGTACCCCAAAATTTAACTCATTTTTAACCATGTCCTAAATCTATTTAATCCATTTATTAACTTTTTAAAAAAAATAATATTTCACCTATGTGTTATTTAAAATATTTTATATGTTATTTACTTTACATCTATTCCAACTTATTTTAATATATTGTTTGTTTAAATTCTTATTATTTATTTTAACTTGCTTTATGTATATATTTTATATTGGTCTATTTTATATGTCTTATTTATTTTATATTCCTTACCTACTATATATATGTGTACATATATTCTATTTTTAAATTGTTTTGTACATTGTTGATTAAATTTTTTTTCTCATTATTTATTTTAAATTCATTTCTTATTATTTTAAAATTTGTTTTACATTTTAGTCATTTTAATTTGTGTTATAATATTTTTAATTCACTTGTCTTTGATTATTAATGATTAGTATTCAAGTTACATATGTTATGTGATTATTGCCATTGTGTATGGTATAATTAGTTTATTCGTATTTTCGTTATTGCCATTTGCTTGTATAATATTGTATTTGTGTTGTTATTACGTACTCTATGTTATATTTTTTGTTTTATCTAGTTTAAATCATATCATACATTAACCCAACATACTTGCCCGACTTAGATCGCTTGATTTTTTTTATTCCAAACAAATAATGTACGTCGTTCAAATGCCATATTCGCTACTACTTAAAAACAAAAATTTCAAAATAAGGCAATGTTTCGCGTTTTAGAACATCGAGAAATTGTGCCCTAACTTACGGGGTTTCGATTTTCTCATTGGTTCTAAATGGCAAAGTATCCTTTTGAGTTTTAAAATACGCGAAATTCTAATTAAAATTAAAGATACACCTATGCTCGAGAATTCATGGTATTATGTCCTAACTTACGGGATGTGATGCTCCGATATCTCGAGATAAGGAAATCTTTAAACAAATTGTTTTGAGCTAATTCAAAAATTATAAAATCGATATTGATAGAAAAGATCATATTTCAAATTCATTCCCGATTTTTTATTTTCGACATTAAGACACTAACTAATCAATTCGGTACCAATTTTTGGGCGTGTCGGGGGCGTTAATCCTTCCTCGCACGTAACCGACTCCCGAACTTGTTCTCTTGGAATTCGTAGACCAAAATGACGCTTTAGTAAACTAAAATTGTTTTATTAAAACAAAGGTGATCCGATCACACCAAATAAAGATCGGTGGCGACTCCCGTTTTAATTTTCACTTTCAAAACCAAAGTCGACCCTATCCTTCAAAAAATGGTTTCGACAGCTTGGCGACTCCGCTGGGGACCAAAGAGAGTCAAGCCGCAAAATTGATCATTTTCTGTCTTTTTGTTGAAAATTTAAAATTTGGTTTTTAACATACGATGCTTTTATTGCATCTCGTGGGTTTTATGGTTTTCATCATGTTATTCATATTTTTTCTGAGTTCTATGTTTTTATGTCCCCTCGCATTACATATCGCACGACCGTTGGGGTCACACCTTTTAAGTGGGAGTGAGAGACTATGCCTTCCTGAGGTTTTCAGCTCCGCATGGGCTAGGGGATCGCTTCCGGAATACATCCATACTTATGTCTTCGTGAGGTTTTCACCTTCGCATGGGCATAGGGAAATGTATTCCCCTGAGCCGAACTTGATCCATATGAGCCTATAATGGGTGAGGGTTGAGGAATCTGCTGGTTCAGGTACCCTTTCTCTAGAATCGAACCACATATAGAAAACCCTAAGAGCTCACCCTTAGGTAGACCCACGCCCAAATTTAGTGGTCACCCGAATAGGTACTTTCTCTGTTATTTATTTCTTCTGTACTAACGAGTTTTGTTTTGTTATGACTGCATTGCATTACATCATCATAGAAAGGAGGTGTTGATTCATATTTGATTACTAAATAGAACAGTTTGTCATAAGAAAACGAACTTCTTGATAAAGTGGATTATAACGCGGTTGTTTGAATATGGTCCGAGTAAACAACAAGAAAAGTCTGATAGTTCATGAAGAAATACACGACTTTGATTCATCGCCTGAGGATTCAAGCCGTCATGTCTTAAAGAAGCTAATGAGTATCGTAGGGATAAATGAGTAACGGGTCACAATCCAGATCGAGCAGAAAGAAGATAATAGAAACATCTTTTGAAAAATTCGTAAGATTTGACCATAATATCCAGATATGAAGAAAAAGATCGGTGTCTTCGTTTGGAATATGAGGGCAAGGCCGCTTATGTAATCCGTTTTATGTAAAGAAATTTGCTTTCTAGAAAAGTTGTTCTAATGAAATTGAATTCATAATCAACGCCTCTCTTTCTTTTTGCATTCATCCCTTGCATTTGCATTGCATTTCATCACATGCATTAGATTTTCACAAAAATAACCCTAATTAGGTAAAATTATTTCAATTAACATAAGAACCGACAAAAGTCAAACGACTAGGCATCTTGTTAGGAAAATGTCGATTAGAGATTGGTTGCCAGAAACGGGTTTCTGATGAATGAGTCAATTACACAAATGACCAAAACGCTTTGTAATAGACTCTTTTGATTAATGAAATGCCTAAATAGGGACTATCTTGAAATCAACACCAATTTCTTGCATTTATTTCATGATTGGCATTCATTGTACATTTATTCATTCATTGCATATACATATCCCATAATCATTCGCTAAGGTTAGAATCATATAATTCGCAGTTGCAACACTTCAAATCTAGCAATGGAGGCTGAGTTCAATGAAAGAATCGAAAGGATGTAAAGAATCTAGAGGGAATTTAGAAGAACAATTGGCTAAGTCACAGCAAGAAACGAGGGATTTGATAGTAAGATCTCGAGAGGAATCACTTGAACAGAAGGATCAAATGGCTAGAATGATGGAGATGATGTCAGTTTTGGTCAAAGGAAAAGGACCCATGCAGAACCCCGACATTATGGAACCTTAATCAAGAATTAATCATAACCAGGATCCACCCTATCCCCTAGGATTCACTCCACCACATGCCCATATAACACAAAGGGGGTACACTTAAGGGGAATCCACAGGCTTGGAACAACGACCTATGCCATTTGCTCATCTAGGGCAAGGAACATTTATGTCAAATCCCGAAGCAACCCCTACCTATCGTGTAGTTCCAGATTTAGTTGATCCGGCTGAAATAGCCAAGTTGAAAATAGATGATCACGAGGCTCAAGAGAGGTATATGGGCTTGGAGGAAAGACTTAATGCAATAGAAGGCACTGAAGTCTTCTCTGCACTAGATGCTAAAGAACTCAGTTTGGTACCTGACCTAATCCTGCCTCCGAAGTTCAAGGTGCCTGACTTCGAAAAGTACGATGGGACAAGATGTCGAAAAGCACATCTTGTCATGTTTTCTGAAAAATGACCGGTTACTTGAACGAAGATAAGCTACTCGTACATTGTTTTCAAGACAGTCTAGTAAGATCGGCTCTTTGGTGGTACAACCAGCTCAGTAAGGAAAGGATCCGATCCTGGATAGACTTGGCGTCGGCATTCTGTGAGTAGTACAAGCATGTATAAGATATGGTACCTGATCGGATGACTTTACAAATGATGGAGAAAAAGAAGTCAGAAAATTTTAGACAGTATGCGCAGAGATGGAGGGACGTCTCAGCCCAAGCGGAACCCTCACTAACAAAAATGGAGATAACCGTCCTCTTTATCAATACCTTAAAGGCGCCGTTTTATGACAAACTAATGGGAAGTGCCACGAAAGAGTTTGCGGATATTGTAATATCCGGTGAGCTTATAGAAAATGCCGTCAAGAGCGGTAGAATGGAAGGTCAAGAAAGTTCAAGAAGGGTAGCGCCCATGAAGAAGAAAGAACCAGAAACCCACATGGTGGGAATGGGAAGCCGTTATACCCCTAATCTGTATCCAAACCAACCCCGACCTCAAAATTATCCACCTCTGAATTTCTATTATCCTCCTCAAACCCCTTACTACCAAACACCGCCTCCTTACTCTTCTTACCCCGTTTATGTCACAAGTAACCCGAGACCAACCTCCACATTCTCACAAAATACAATACCCGCCCAAGGTCAACCCAAAAACGAGCAGAGGCCAGCAAAACCCAATTCCGAGAGACCACAATTTACCCCTATTCCTGTGTCATATGGGGAACTGTACCCAAAACTTTTGGAGAAGCAATTGATATCCCTGCATTATATGGCACCCTTGAGGCCCCCATACCCGAAATGGTACGACCCAAACGCTAGTTGCGTGTACCATGTCGGGAACCAGGGACACTCTACGGAAAATTGCCTTGCCTTCAAAAGGAGAGTTCAAGGACTCATCGATGCGGGTATTCTGTGATTTGATGGTACTGGCGATACAACAGGGAACCCATTCCCTAACCATACCGAAGGAAATGTTGAATGGCAAGTCAGAAGATGTGTTTCAGAAATAAGGACGTCTCTGTAGAAAATCTGGGAGGCACTGGTTAAGAAGGGATTGCTCTGTCGCCCCGACTATAATCTCAGAAAAGAATGTCAGTTTTTTTGTGATTTTCATGGAATTGTAGGGCACAACATTCAATCATGTGAGTAATTTAAAAGGTTACTGCAAGACCGGATGGATAATAAAGAGATGGAGATCATTAATGAAGGAGAGACCAATGAGAGAGAAGTATGTGTTTTTGACAATCAATCGTCAGGTTTCACGTACAGTGCCAATCGACCATTCATAATTTATTATGATGCAAGGAAGGAATCGGTGAAACCAAAAATGGTAATTGAAGTACCATCTCCTTTCCCGTACAAGGACGACAAAGCCGTACCATGGAAATACGACGTCAATATCGTCACACCTGAAGATGAAAAACCCAAAGCCATGACTGGAAGTGTTAGAGACTTAGGTCATTTCACTCGCAGTGGGAGATGTTATTCGAAAGAGGTCGAACCAGTAAAGAAGAATAGTGATTTGAAACAAAAGGAAAGGCACCAATGTATGAGGCTGAAGCTAAGAATGAAACTCCACCCGAGCAACAAAAAACTAAAGAGCCGGTGGATGAGGAGGAAGCACAGGAATTCTTAAAATTTATCAAGCACAGTGAGTACAACGTGGTGGAACATTTGAGTAAGCAGCCAGCACGAATTTCGGTATTATCTCTACTGTTAAATTCAGAACTGCACCAGAACGCCTTGTTAAAGGTGTTGAATCAAGCTTACGTGGCAAACAATATATCCGTTGAGAAGCTTGACAGATGGGTGAATAACCTAAACGCGGATAATTTCATTTTTTTTAGTGATGATGAAATACCGCCCAATGGTAGAGGTTCAGTGAAAGCATTGCATATCACAACCTGTTGTAAGGGCTATATAATACCGAATGTGCTCATCGACATTGGATCGGCACTCAACGTAATGCCTTTAGCCACACTTTCCAGGATTCCGATGGATTTGTTCTACCTAAGGCCTTGCCATTCTACAGTAAGGGCATTCGATAGAACAAGACAAGAAGTCATGGGAAAAATCGAGATCCCTTTAGAAGTGGGTCTCTACATATACGATATTGAATTTCAAGTCATGAACATTACACCATCATATAACTGCCTTTTGGGAAGACCTTGGATCTATTCCGCCGGAGTGGTCCCATCATCCCTCCATCAAAAGGTGAAATTTATCATGGATGGTTGTTTGGTCATTGTCGAGGGAGAAGAAGACATTATCGCATCTATCTCTGCTGATGCGCCATACCTTGAAGTAAGCAAAGACGCAGTAGAATGTTCCTTCCGATCCCTTGAATTTGTTAATGCCACATTCATCGTTGAGGGTAACAAAATTCCTGAGCCAAAACTGTTGAGAAATACTAGGATGGGTATCAAGTTGACTATAGGAAGGGGAGCTCGAGCGAGAAGAGGTTTAGGGAGATATCTGCAAGGAATAGTTAGGGCTCTAAGGCCAGTACACCACAAGGCCCGATGCGGTTGAAGTTTCCAGCTGGACATGCGTCAAAGAAGAAGGTAGTGGAAGAAAGATCAGAAAAGAAGGATCGCGAGAACCTTAGGCCGAGAACTAGAATGGGAGCCTATGGAATTCCCTCTTTTGTCAAGAATATTTACGTCTGCGGGAATGATATACCCAGGGCGGGATAATGCACAAGGCGCAATGTTAATAATCAAAAAGGGTTTTCAGAATATTAGTATAAACGTCATTGACAAAGGAGCTAACGTAAGTAAAGACGTCTCAAGGATACGCCCTTGTCCCCTGGGTTTCAAGTTGAACAATTGGACTGTCGAGGACATTCTTGTAGTTTTTAAGTCTTTAGGGTAATGCTCAAACATTAACCCTCTATTGTGTCTAGGATATAATAGAATTCTTTTGTAAGAGCTTGCATTCGCCCTTTATCATTTAAATGAATATTAATGAAGATGCATTTTGTCACGATCTTTCGCATTATCACTAATTTCATAATCATTTTCTCATTTGATAGCCAATCCTTACATTTGCCTCATGCCATGCCATAACATTTCATTTGTTGGTTTCAATACTTGGATGCCCTTCTATAGTTTCCTTTTCCATTCAACTTTCAGGTGTCCAGATGTCAACAGCATAAACAAACCTGTTACGAGTCCTGAAATCGGTTTTGAGAAGGTTGTTTGTTTAGGAGAATTCGAAGCCGAAGAAAATGCTGAAGACTATGTCTCGTCTCATAACTTGCTAAGAATGGGGGAACAAGAGGATAAACAGATTTTGCCTCATCAAGAATCTGTTGAAACAATAAATCTGGGAACTGAAGAAAGGAAGCAAGAAGTGAAGATTGGGACTTCTATTTCAGGGGGCACCAGGTATAATTTGATTGCTTTGCTCCACGAGTACAAAGATGTATTCGCATGGTCATACCAGGACATGCCTGGATTGGATGAAGAGATAGTGGTCCATAAACTCCCATTAAAACCGGAATGCAAACCTATTCAGCAAAAGCTAAGACGGATGAGACCTGAGATGCTGTTAAAGATAAAAGAAGAGGTCAAAAAGCAATTCGATGCGGGTTTCTTACAAGCTTCCAAATACCTAGAATGGGTGGCTAACATAGTCCCGGTACCAAAGAAAGATGGTAAAGTACGAATGTGCATGGATTATCGTGACCTGAATCGAACAAGTCCTAAAGATAATTTTCCCTTACCACACATTGATACGTTGGTGGATAACACAACAAAACATTCATTGTATTCTTTCATGGACGGATTCTTGGGGTATAATCAGATCAAGATGGCCCCTGAGGATATGGAGAAAACTACCTTCGTAACAATGTGGGGAACATTCTACTACAAGGTGATGCCATTTGGGTTAAAGAATACTGGGGCAACATATCAGAGCGCTATGGTGACGTTATTCCATGACATGATGCATAAAGAAATAGAGGTCTACGTCGACGATATGATTGCTAAATCCTGAGGGGAAGAAGAGCATGTAGTGAACCTGAAGAAATTGTTCGACAGACTAAGAAAGTTCCAGCTAAAGCTCAATCCGGCCAAATGTACGTTTGGGGCTACCTCGAGAAAATTGCTGGGCTTCATTGTTAGTGAAAGAGGTATCGAGGTTGATCCAGATAAAATAAAAGACATTCAAGAGTTACCACCTCCGCGCACGCAAAAGGAAGTCAGAGGATTTTTAGGGAGTTTAAACTACATCGCCCGATTCATCGCTCAACTTACCAACCAATGCGACCCAATCTTTCGGCTTCTTCGAAAACATAACCCGGGAGAATAGAATGAGGAATGCCAGGTGGCCTTTGATAAGATAAAACAATATTTGTCTAGTCCTCCAATGCTAGTACCACCAACTCTGGGAAAACCATTAATTTTGTATCTGACAGTGTTCGAAAATTCAATGGGTTGCGTACTGGGGCAGCATGACGTGTCAGGAAAGAAAGAAAAGGCGATCTACTACCTCAGCAAAAAGTTCACTGAATACGAGGTAAAGTATTCGTCTATTGAAAAATACTGTTGCGCTCTGGTTTGGGTAGCTCAGAGACTTAAGCAATATATGTTGTATCATACAACATGGTTAATTTCAAAGCTGGACCCAATAAAGTACGTGATGGAATCACCTGCACTCTCAGGAAGAATGGCACGATGGCAGATTTTACTGTTAGAGTATGACATCGTCTATGTGAGCCAAAAGTCGATAAAACGAAGTGCAATAGTTGACTTCTTAGCAACTCGAACAACGGAGGATTACGAGCCATTGAGATTTGTTTTCACAGATAAAAACTTGATGTGTATTACAGAAAAAGAATGCGAGTCACCAAAACAGAAGTCATGGAAGATGAGCTTTGATGGTGCATCGAACGCATTGGGGCATGGGGTTGGAGCAGTCTTAGTATCGCCAGAAGGGAACCATTACCCACTCACTGCCAGGTTGAACTTCTTCTGTACTAATAACATAGCGGAATATGAGGCATGTATCATGGGACTTCGTGCAGCTATTGAACGAAACGTCAAAACTTTAGAGGTATACGGAGACTCAGCCCTGGTGATTTACCAAATTCGTGGAGATTGGGAAGTGAGAGACTCAAAACTGGTTAAATACAGAGATCTAGTGGCAGAGTTGATTAAAGAATTAGAAGAAATAACTTTTAATTACCTCCCACAAGAAGAAAACCAATTGGCTGATGCCCTGGCTACTTTGGCTTCAATGTTCAAAGCAAACAGAGAAACAGAAATAATGCCTCTTCAAATGAGCATATATGAAGTCCCTGCACATTGTTTCAGCATTGAAAAAGAGCCAGATGGACGGTCATGGTTCCATGATGTCTTAGAATATATCAAGAATCAAAAGTATCCGGAAGAAGCAAACGAGAACGACAAAAGAACAATCAGAAGAATGGCAGCGGGATTCGTTCTTGATGGGGAAATCCTGTACAAAAGAGGAAAAGATCAGATGCTCTTGAGATGCGTAGATGCTATTGAAGCCAGAAAAATACTTAAAGATGTCCATGAGGGAATTTGCGGGACACATGCCAATGGTTTCACTACGGCCAGGAAGATTATGAGACTCGGATATTATTGGCTGACGATGGAAAGCGACTGCATCAACTGCCGATTCATTTTTGTGGTTATTGATTACTTCACAAAATGGATAGAAGCCGCATCGTTTGCCAATGTGATGAAGACTGCGGTTTGCAGGTTTTTGAAAAAGGAAATCATTTGTCGATATGGTTTGCCTGAAAGAATCATTTCAGATAACGCCTTGAATTTGAACAACAAGATGGTGAAAGAAGTGTGTGAGCAATTCCAAATAAAGCATCATAACTCCTCGCCCTATCTCCCAAAGATGAATGGAGCTGTTGAAGCGGCCAACAAGAATATTAAGAAGATTATTGGGAAAATGACCGAGACATATAAAGACTGGCACGAGAAGCTACCATTTGCTTTGTATGCATATCACACATCTGTACGGACATCTACGAGGGCAACTCCTTTCTCTCTGGTCTATGGAATAGAAGCTGTGCTACCTATCGAAGTTGAGATCCCCTCTCTACGAGTCTTAATGGAGTTGAAATTAGAGGAAGTAGAATGGGTTCGAGCTCGATATGACCAGTTAAACCTCATCGAAGAAAAACGTCTAAAGGCAATTTGTCATGGACAGATGTGCCAAAAGAGAATGATCGCGGCTCATGATAAGAAGGTACGGCCAAGAGAATTCCACGAAGGAGAACTCGTGCTGAGAAAGATTCTCCCAATACAAAGAGACCTGTGAGGAAAATGGGCACCGAATTGGGAAGGACCATACGTCGTAAAGAAGTCATTCTCGGGTGGAGCTTTGGTTCTCACTGAGATGGATGGGAAAGAGTCACCGAATCCAGTGAACTCAGATACTGTGAAAAAATATTATGCCTAAAAAAAAGCAAAAAAACAAAAAGGGTGATCAAGGCGAAAACCCGAAAAGGGCGTCTTGATTAACACAAAAGATTAGGAGGAAAACCCGAAAGGGCGTTCTAATAAAGCAAGCACTGGCTTAAAAAGTAAGGCGTTTTGAACGGTGGGTCAAATAGTGAGACTACAGTATTTAAAGCATTTCTAAAAGCTCGAAATCTTCTAAGCAAGAAGCCATGCTCGAAAAGATTCTTGATTGAGGAACGTGGAAGAGTTCATGCATTGAATATCTAGAGCATTTGTATTCGTTGAATGCAATCCCTTTTCTCTTTATGACACTTTTTTACTATCATTAGTTAACTTTCTTTGTTTGCTACATTTGAAATGAATAAATGTGAGGTATCCTTTTGTCCCTACCTGACCATTTTCATGCATCTCATTATGTGGTTCATTTACATGATAAATAGTGAAATGACATACTCTAAACAAAAGAAATGTTAAGCATTACTCGGGTAAGAATTTGATAAGTACAAGAGCCTCAACACAAGGAAAAAGCTCAACTAGGGGCAAAAGAGTGATATCTGAGAAACACAGATTATTCGTGAAGCTTGAGGACGGGTGCGGGTACTGAAGAGAAAGTCAAGAGTCGAAGCAATGAACGCGGATCATCAGAAATTGTGACGAAAAAGGGATATATGACAAACATGCCTAAAGCTCATAGCAAAATCATGTAGGCATAAAGGCATTTAAGACAAACTTGTGCATATCATGATAACATCATGAATGACATATACAGGTACTCCAGCGGAGCAAGAGGATGCAATGATAGTTATATTGAATCAAGGGACAGACACCTGAGCTCCACCAGATGACATCTTTTGGTATGTGGATGTTTCATTTCTGTTTTCAAAAAAATCAACTCATAATTGCGAGAGGTGAGTTGAGCCTCGGGGCACGCTAAGGTATTTTCAATTACTGTTTGTCAAAAAAATCAACTCATATTGCGAGAGGTGAGTTGAGCCTCAGGGCACACTGAGGTATTTTTAATTATTGTTTGTAAAAAAAATCAACTCATATTGCGGGAGGTGAGTTGAGCCTTGGAGCACGCTGAGGTATTTTCAATTATTGTTTGTCAAAAAAATCAACTCATATTGCGAGAGGTGAGTTGAGCCTAGGACACACTGAGGTAATTTCAATTTCTGTTTGTCAAAATCAACTCATATTGCGAGAGGTGAGTTGAGCCTCAAGACATGCTGAGGTATTGTCAATTTTTTGTATGTTTCAAAAATCAACTCATATTGCGAGAGGTGAGTTGAGCCTCAGGACACGCTGAGGTAATTTCAATTTCTGTTTGTCAAAATCAACTCATATTGCGAGAGGTGAGTTGAGCCTCAGGACACGCCGAGGTATTTTCAATTTCTGTTTTTTCAAAAAGATCAACTCACGTTGCGAGAGGTAAGTTGAGCCTCGGGTCACACGCCGAGGTATTTTCAATTTCTGTTTTTTCAAAAAGATCAACTCACGTTGCGAGAGGTGAGTTGAGCCTCAAGACACGCTGAGGTAATTTCAATTTCTATTTTTCAAAAATCAACTCATATTGCGAGAGGTGAGTTGAGCCTCAGGGCATGCTGAGGTATTTTTAATTAATGTGTTTTTCAAAAATCAACTCATATTACGAGAGGTGAGTCGAGCCTCGGGTCACATGTTGAGGTATTTTCAAAATCTAATTTTCAAATTAAGTTTCAAAAAAACCAACTCATATTGCGAGAGGTGAGTTGAGCCTTAGCTCACGTGCTGAGCTATTTCTGTCTTAATGTCTGTTTTTTAAAAAAAATTCATATTGCGAAAAATGAGTTGAGCTCAGGATCACATGCCGAGTAAAAGATAAATATTGGAGCTGATCGAAGATATCAGATCTTACCTTTTTAAAGTTGCAGAAGAAAACACCACAAACCTTATCCCGCTAAAGGGATAGAAGAACACATTGAAGTTGTAGATCTTATCTTTCTGAAGTTACAGTGAAGCAGATCGAAGCCAAATTTCATATCCTTGAAATTACATTGGAGTAGATTGAAGCTACAAGGCATATGTCAGAAGACGCCGTGGAGTGAACCAAAGCTACAAGATGCGGTGGACTAGTAAAAGACTACCTAAAAAAAGAAGAGCACCAAAGAAGTCAACACTTGGCAAGACCAGACAAAATTGGCCTTTCTTTGTGTCTTTGCTTTATTCCCATTATACGACAATGAGCAAAGAGGGGCAACTGTTGTAGGCCAATTTTGGCCCGTTTACAAAATACCCGGGCACATTAAACCATTTAACCCATCCTCAAACCCAAAACCTAAAATTAACCTAGCCCAACATCCAAGCCCAATCCCGAAACCCTAGACCCCCACTTGCCTCTCCCCACTCTCCCATGCTGCCTGCCACCAGCACCATCCCCACTCTCCAATGTTGTCTTCCACCTTGTGCACTACCACCACCACTCCCCGCGCACGTCACATGCCTCCATGCACGCGTCTGGTCACCCATTTCACCTGCAAAAACTAGACAAGCACGCGAAGATAGAGAGGCCACAAGAGCAAAAAATGAAAAAATAGTAGAAATATTTTTGTATTCGGCTATATAGCCTGGTAAAAATGTAATACCAGGAGAGTAGCAATCAAGAGAAAAACACAGAAAGGTGGATCTTCGATTTCATTTTATTTGTTTTCATTTCGTTTTAACTTCTTCTTAGTTTCCTTTCAAATTTACTGCAAATCAATAAACAAAAAGGGGTTTTGTTTTCAAATACCAAAAAGGGGATTGTATTATACAGATTATTAATAAAAAAGAGAACTAAAAAGGTTGTTTTCATATTTTCTTTTCTTGGTTTTTTCTTTCTTTAGATTTTTTTATTTTATTTTTCTGTGTTAAATCTTTTTTAAAAATAAAAATAAAAAACGAAAGAGGGGCTGAAAACTTACCTATTCTTTACATCCCGCCACCATCGGAGATTCCTCGATCCAAAAGAGCCACGAAACCCCTCAGGTTTCTCGTTTAGGCCATGAAAAAGAAAGGGGGGACGAGTATTCGGAGGGCGAAATAGGAGCTTTCTTACTTGAACTTGGTGAGAGAGAGGTTTGTTTCAGAGAAATGAAAATGAAAAGGGGGAAGGAAAGAGTTTTTGGTTTTTTTTTTTCTTGAAAAAAAAGGAACCAACAGAATAGAAAAGTAGGAAACCTTTTTTAAAATCATTTGAAAAAGTACCGTGAGTGTAGTGGGGGGTTGTAAATTCTCCCTAAAAGGGATATTTATGCGATTAGTCCTTTTCATTCGCAACTCCATTCAATCGGCCCCCATTTCCAATTTTCTTTTGTTTTCTTTAATTCTAACCCTCAGATTTCGTTTGGTTTTTGATTAGGTCCCTGATTAACTTTCCAGTATTTATAATTTTGTACCCCAAATTTTAACTCGTTTTCAACCATGTCCTAAATCTATTTAATCCATTTATTAACTTTTAAAAAAAAATAATATTTCACCTATGTGTTATTTAAAATATTTTATATGTTATTTATTTTACATCTATTCCAACTTATTTTAATGTATTGTTTGTTTAAATTCTTATTATTTATTTTAACTTGCTTTATGCATATATTTTATATTGGTCTATTTTATATGTATTATTTATTTTATATTCCTTACCTACTATATATATGTGTACATATATTCTATTTTTAAATTGTTTTGTACATTGTTGATTAAATTTTTTTCTCATTATTTATTTTAAATTCATTTCTTATTATTTTAAAATTTGTTTTACATTTTAGTCATTTTAATTTGCGTTATAATATTTTTAATTCACTTTTCTTTGATTATTAATGATTAGTATTCAAGTTACATATGTTATGTGATTATTGCCATTGTGTATGGTATAATTAGTTTATTCGTATTTTCGTTATTTCCATTTGCTTGTATAATATTGTATTTGTGTTGTTATTACGTACTCTATGTTATATTTTTTGTTTTATCTAGTTTAAATCATATCATACATTAACCCAACATACTTGCCCGACTTGGATCGCTTGATTTTTTTTATTCCAAACAAATAATGTACGTCGTTCAAATGCCATATTCGCTACTACTTAAAAACAAAAATTTCAAAATAAGGCAATGTTTCGTGTTTTAGAACATCGAGGAATTGTGCCCTAACTTACGGGGTTTCGATTTTCTCATTGGTTCTAAATGGCAAAGTATCCTTTTGAGTTTTAAAATACGCGAAATTCTAATTAAAATTAAAGATACGCCTATGCTCGAGAATTCATGGTATTGTGTCCTAACTTACGGGATGTGATGCTCCGATATCTCGAGATAAGGAAATCTTTAAACAAATTGTTTTGAGCTAATTCAAAAATTTTAAAATCGATATTGATAGAAAAGATCATATTTCAAATTCATTCCCGATTTTTGATTTTCGACATTAAGACACTAACTAATCAATTCGGTACCAATTTTTGGGCGTGTCGGGGGCACTAATCCTTCCTCGCACGTAACCGACTCCCGAACTTGTTCTTTTGGAATTCGTAGACCAAAATGCTGTTTTATTTCGCAAGAAATGTATGTGGAGAACCTGTTGAAGAAGTTTTAGATGTTGACTTGTAAATCAGTGCCGATGCCAATGGCACTTAATAAGAAGTTGAAACAAGAAGATGACAGTGAGATGACTGATGAGAAACTTTACCGAACCTTAGTGGGATTTTTAATTTATTGCACTAATATAAGGCCCGATATTGTTCAACTCGCAAGTGTTCTTTCGAGGTTCATGAGCAAGCCGAGCAAGATTCGTTATGCTCTTGCAAATAGGGTATTCATGTACTTGCAATGAACGAAAAACTAGGGGTTGAGATATGTGAAAGAATCGAGCAACAATCTGTTTGATTTTACGGATAACGGTTGGGCAGGTTCCGTCGAAGATATGAGGAGTACTTCAGGATGTCTTTTTTTTTCTTGGGATTGAAAGTGATTTCCTGAGCGCAAGTAAGCAAAACATAGTGGGTTTATCATCTGTAGAAGTTGAATATTGTAACGCCCCAAAATTTTTATGAAAGTTTTTGCAATTGTTTGACAAAAATATCTGTCTGCTTCAGTGGTTAAGTTGTTCTGGGTGTGTGTGTGAGGTCTTAAGTTCAAACCTTAGGTTTAGCAAATTTTATTTCTTTTTGGAATTAAGCCCTATCTCTGTTCAATGGGCTTATATTTAATTGTCTGTAAGTCCATATCAGAATAAGCCTACTGGTTCGAGTCGTAAGGAAATTAGTGTGTTAGAGGTCCTAAGTTTGAATCCCTGCACAAGCGTGGGTACTATTTTTGCTCGGTGTGGTATTAGGAGTTTTAGTAGAATTTAAACTCTATAGTAGTTGAGATTGAGCTGTTAGTAGGGACTTGGGGGTTATCAAATTGGATTTTATTTTATTTTGGGCTTCCGAAAATTCTTCTCCCTTTTGACGTTTTTTTTCTCCATCTTCCTTATTCATTCCTTTTTTTTCTTCCTCTCCTTTTCAGCTATTCAGTTTGTGTTGTTGTGTGCAACTCCCGACTATGTTCTTTTCGGTAAGTCCTGTTTTGTTTAATCTTTATTCTTTTGGTTAAATGTTTGATAAGAGGGTTGTTTGTTGCTCTCGGTTTAGACGAAGGACAAGGTTTAGCTGGGGCTCTTGCAATAAATTAGGTGTATGGGGTTTCTGTTGCTAAAGGTAAGTTTTTGCGTACGTTAACCGATGTTATTCGGTGGAGTTGTGAATTGTTTTGTTCGATTGGGTTTTTGTTAGTGTTTTTAAATTCAGACTTTGAAGATGTCGATTATAGGTTCTAAAAGGCTCGGGTGTATTTTCGCATCAAAACAATACCAGGTGTGTACCCAAAATGCAGAAAACGAAGTTTCGAAAAAAGCCAAAAAAGGCTACTATCAATGCCAAACTGGCGTGTGGTCACCTTTGTGGTAGGCCGTGTGGGAGGACATGGCCGTGTGGTCGATGAAGACATGGTCGCGTTCTGTAACACCCCTAACCCGTCTCCGTCACCGAATCAGGGTTACGAGGCATTACGAAACCAAGCTCACATAAACATAACTTTAATATCTAATTCCAAATGCAAGTCCAATTCATGAACATATATAATCAAATTCAAGCATGGAAGTTAAACTCTTTTTGCATTGCTATTTACACAATAGGATTCAAAATTTTCCAAAACATTATCAAGCCTATACATGCCATAAGATCGAGTTCAAATATTTAACAAAATACCAAAAGAAGTCGATAGTGTGATGGGCGGTGCTGATGATCCCCGAGCTCGTAACGCGTCTCCAAAAAAAAATCTATAAAAACGAATGAACGAAAGCAAACAAAGTAAGCTTTTATAGCTTAGTAAGTCTACAGCATATCTATAATACATATAAAAGAATCATATAATTCTTTAAGTAAATTTATTGAAATTACAATCATCAAATATGATTACTAATCAAACACTACTTTATTGAGTCATTTTGTTTAAGTCTAAAAGGATGTATATTTATCTAATACACATAAACGGACAAATGTATATACATTATATGCATATAATCAAGTTACTAGCATAATCCTTAACAGCATATACTGATTTCTAGAGTACTTATTGTTCGCACTTCATCGAATCCATTTAAATACAACTATTCAACTACATATATCAAAAGCCAAATTTTTATGCTTATCATCCATAAATGCTGAATGCACATATGCACCTATACCCATCTATGCCGAATGCATAGATACATACACTTATTTTCACCTATGCCGAATGCATACACATAAATATATCCACCTATGCCGAATGCAACATATATATATATATACATATCTATCAATTGCTTAGACCAAATATATGTATATATATATGCTCATCAAGTTAATATGACTAAAATCATGTGATTGAACATTTATGTATACATCGATTTCATATAATCAAAATCATAGAGGTATCAATTGTATATTATCACATGCTTTAAACGGATTCACCGGCATTTAGCCTGCTAGGTTTTAAAACCTGATTCAATACACCGGCTCTTAGCCTGCTAGACTTATAGTCCGAAATGTGTCACCGGCATTAAGTCTGCTAGACTTATAGTCTGAAATGTGTCACCGGCATTAAGCCTGCTAGACTTATAGTCTGAAATGTGTCACCGGCATTAAGCCTGCTAGACTTATAGTCTGAATTATGTCACTAACGATAAACCGAATGATACTGAGCTTTAACAAAAGAATCTCAATTCATAGGAGTTGTATATCATAATGGTATATAGAATTCACATAAAAATTCAGCTCAATAATTTATAAACTATATCCTTAACCCACATCGGTATAAAAAGTTCAGTCATCAAATTCAACTCAATATCTAAATTATACATCCGAATATATATATATATATATAACTTAACACATTGAAGCATACTATTAATATCGTACTTTCGAACACATTAAGATAATCCAAGCTAATAATTTCATCTCTTCAACCCCGTTCAAGAACCTTTACAAGAACATACATACCTAATCGAATCTCCCTTTTTCATATATAAGTTTCATACTTAAATTTATCACAAGAACATATACATGCATAGTTGCATAGTCGAACCCCTTATAAACTTGTATAAATGGTATACCTAAGTTCAATACGAGAACATATAGATGTAGATTTGCATAATATATATATAATTCACTCATACTTTTAATTATTTCAACTATCATATTTTTAATTATAATTCATCCAAAAACAGCTCATATACTTATTTATATACTGATTTTATGACATTAAATAGCTAATAGACTTACCTCGGATATCAGCAAACACGATCGACTATTCGATTATCTTCGACTTCCCCCGATCCAAATTCGTTTTCTTCGTTCCTTGATCTAAACATAGTCAAATTTAACCTTTTTATTCATCAAAACATTCATTTGAGTCCAACAATACATAAATGGGAAAATTACCATTTTGCCCCTAACATTTTGCACTTTTTGCAATTTAGTCCTTTTTGCACAAAACACAAAATACACAAAATTTGCCCATAACACACAAGGGCCGAATATTCATGGTTCTCATACAAGTCCACACATTGCATTTATTTCACATTTTAGTCCCTCAAAAATTTATTTTCACAATTTAGCCCTAAATACTCAAATTCATCAAAAATACCAATACAAAACATGTTAATCTAAGACATATCTTCCATTATTCATCATCAAACATCCCAAAACACAAATATTCATCAATGGCATAATTCAAAATATTCATCAATTCACAAAATTAAGACATGGGTTTTGAAGTATTCAAAGCAACGATCTCAAAAACGTAAAAATTATCAAAAACTAAAATCAAACTAACCTTGAATTGAAATCCCTAAGATGGCCGAATGCTAAAGCTTGAAGAACAAAGTTTCTTTCTTTTTGTTTCGGTGATACAAACAATGAAGAAAGAAAAAAAACTTATTTCTTTTATGTTTTAATGATATAATAATATAATATTATACTATTACTATTATAACTTTTATATTTAATATATAAAAAGTATATATTAACTATCATTGCCGTCCACTATCTTTTAAAATGGGCTAATTGCCCTTTAAGAACCTCATATTTAAAAGCCACCATCAAATAAGCACTTTACACCTTAATAATCAAACTTCACATTTTATGCAATTTGATACTTTTGTCAATTAAACACATAAACAACAAAATTAATTCGCGAAACTTTCACACATTTAAATTCACACATCATAAACACACAAAATAATATTAAAATATTTTTCAGACTCGGATTTGTGGTCCCGAAACCACTATGTCCAATTAGAGTCAAAATCGGGCTGTTACAACTCTCCCCCCTTTAGGGATTTTCGTCCCCGAAAATCTTACCGGTGAATAGGTTTGGATAACGCTCCTTCATTGTATCCTCTGACTCCCAAGTTGCTTCTTCAACTCCGTGTTTATGCCACAATACTTTAACTAACGAAATTTTCTTATTTCGTAATTCCTTGATCTCACGAGCCAGAATGCTAATCGGTTCTTCTTCATATGACATATCAGGGTTAATTTCAATCTCCGTCGGACAAATCACATGTGAAGGATCAGATCGGTATCTACGGAGCATCGAAACATGAAATACATTGTGAATCTTTTCTAACTCAGGTGGTAACATCAATCTATAAGCAACCGGTCCGACACGTTCTATAATCTCATACGGTCCAATGAATCTTGGACTCAATTTGCCTTTACGACCGAATCTGAGTACTTTCTTCCACGGTGAGACTTTCAAAAACACTTTACCGCCGATCTGAAATTCTATATCTTTTCTTCTCAAATCCGCATAAGATTTCTGACGATCTGATGCTGATTTCAGGCTGTCCCGAATCACTTTCACTTTCTGTTCGGTCTCTTTAATCAAATCAACCCCGTGTATCCTATTTTCACTGAGCTCGGTCCAATACAGTGGTGTACGACATTTACGACCGTACAAAGCCTCATAAGGTGCCATTTTAATACTAGATTGAAAGCTGTTATTATAAGCAAATTCAATCAAAGGTAAATATCGTTCCCACGTACCTTCAAACTCGAGAATGCAACATCTCAACATGTCCTCAAGTATCTGTATAATTCGCTCCGATTGACCATCTGTTTGCGGATGGAAAGCTGTGCTAAAATGTAGTTTCGTACCTAAAGCATCTTGTAATTTCTTCCAAAACCGCGATGTAAATCTCGGGTCTCTGTCCGAAATAATAGAAATAGGCACTCCGTGCAATTTTACAATCTGAGAAATGTACAATTCAGCAAGTTTATCAAGCAAATAATCAATACGAACCGGAATAAAGTGAGCCGATTTTGTCAATCTATCAACAACAACCCAAATTGCATCTTTCTTGCTGGGTGTTAACGGTAAACCGGATACAAAATCCATCGTAACTCTGTCCCATTTCCATTCAGGTATCATGATCGGCTGCAGCAATCCAGAAGGTACCTGATGCTCGGCTTTTACTTGCTGACATATTAAACATTTCGAAACAAAGTCAGAAATGTCTCGTTTCATTCCATGCCACCAATAGTGTTGTTTCAGATCATTATACATTTTCGTGCTACCCGGATGAACAGAAAATCGACTATTATGGGCTTCATTCAAAATCATCTGAATTAACTCTGGATTTTTCGGAACACATAATCGGTTTCTGAATCTCAAACAATCCTCAGTATCAACTAGAAACTCTGAATCAACATTTAAGTCACACTGAGTTCGTTTTGCAATTAAATCATCATCGGCTTTTTGAGCTTCACAAATCTGTTGAACAAATAATGGTTTTGCTTTCAACTCAGCTACTATCGCACCATCATCAGACATAACCATATGTGTATTCATTGCACGCAAAGCAAACAGTGATTTTCGACTTAGGGCATCAGCAACAACATTAGTCTTTCCCGGATGATAGTCAATCACGAGCTCGTAATCTTTCAACAATTCTAACCATCGACGCTGTCTCAAATTCAGATCTTTCTGAGTCATCAAATATTTCAAGCTTTTATGATCGGAATAAACATGACATCTTTCGCCAAACAGATAGTGACGCCATATTTTTAACGCAAATACAATAGCGGCCAATTCCAGATCATGCGTCGGATAGTTCTTTTCATGCGGCTTTAACTGTCTCGAGGCATAGGCTACAACTTTGCCTTCCTGCATCAATACACAGCCCAAACCATTTAAAGATGCATCACTATAGATAACAAACTCTTTACCCGATTCGGGTTGAACTAGGACTGGAGCTTTGGTTAAAAGAGCTTTCAACTGATCGAAACTTTTCTGGCACTTTTCTGACCACTCAAACTTAACGTCTTTTTGTAGTAGCCTTGTCATCGGGGTCGCAATCATAGAGAACCCTTTCACAAAACGTTTATAATAGCCAGCGAGCCCCAGAAAGCTTCGAACTTCCGAAACATTCCTCGGAGGTTTCCAATCAAGTATAGCTGAAATTTTACTCGGATCAACCCAAATACCCGATGCTGATACAACATGGCCCAGAAAACTGACTTCACGTAACCAGAACTCACATTTACTAAACTTTGCATACAACTGCTTATCTCGCAAAGTTTGTAACACAAGTCTCAGATGTTCAGCATGCTCATTTTCGTCTCGAGAGTAGATCAAAATGTCATCAATAAATACTACCACAAACCGATCCAGATACTTCCTAAAGATCCGATTCATCAAATCCATGAAAATAGCAGGTGCATTAGTAAGTCCGAAAGGCATGACAAGAAACTCATAATGTCCGTACCTCGTTCGGAAGGCAGTCTTTGGCACATCAGAGTCTTTAACTCGCAACTGATAGTAGCCTGATCTCAGATCTATCTTTGAAAACATAGTAGCCCCTTTCAACTGATCGAACAAATCATCAATCCGTGGTAACGGATACTTATTCTTTATAGTCACTTTATTGAGTTGCCGGTAATCAATGCACATTCTCATCGTTCCATCTTTTTTTTTCACAAATAGAACTGGTGCACCCCAAGGAGAGAAACTCGATCGTGCAAAACCTTTATCAGTCAGCTCTTGCAACTGTACTTTCAATTCTTTTAATTCGGTCGGTGCCATACGGTACGGAGCTATCGATATGGGAGTCGTCCCTGGTACTAACTCAATACCAAACTCTACCTCTCGAATAGGTGGTAAACCCGGTAATTCTTCGGGAAACACGTCTGAATACTCACACACTACTGGTACAAATTCAATCTTCTTTTCGGTCACTTTACTATCAAGAACAAATGCAAGGTAAGCTTCACAACCCCTTCTCACATACTTCTGAGCCGACATCGAGGATATTATTGCTGATAAACCATTCAGATCATTAGATTCGATCCGAATAATCTCATCATTCTAACACCGTAGATCAATAGTTTTCCGTTTGCAGTTTACAATAGCATCATGCAGAGTTAACCAATCCATACCCAGAATTATATCGAACTCGTCGAATGGTAACAACATCAAATCAGCTGGAAAACATAAATCTCGAATCATCAACGGACAATTCTTGCACACTTTGTCAACCAAAACACACCGGCCCAGGGGGTTCGATACTTTAATTACAAACTCAGTAGACTCAACAGGAAAAGTCTTACTGAATACTAAAGTCTCACACACATAAGAATGAGTCGAACCAGGATCAATCAATGCAATAACATTAGTATCATAAAGAGTGAAAGTACCAGTAATAACATCTGGAGAAGAAGCCTCCTCTCGAGCACGGATGGCATAAGCTCTGGCTGGTGCACGGGCCTCAGATCGAATTGCTGTGTCCCTGGTTCCTCTCTGACTACCACTTACATTACTCAATTGTCTCGGCGGTCTACCTCGGACTGGCACATTACTCGGTCTGGTATCCTGCACAGTGTTTTGCTCAGCTACCATCAGACACTCTCGAATGAAATGATCTTTTGAACCACACTTGAAGCAAGACCGATCATGGAATCTGCAATCCCCAGGATGCCATTTCCCACAATGCTTGCACTCTGATCTATTTTGTCGAACACTACCAACGCTAGCAACTGAAGTAGCTCGTGAACTCACAGGGGGTCGATCTCGATCATACTTAGGAAACCCTGCAGTAGCTTTAGATTGGCTATGATCCGCTCTGAATTTCCTTGAGGTCGACTGAAATGATTTACTGAATGATCTTTTACGAGAATCTCGAGCTTCATAGTCAGCTTTCCTCTACTCTTTCCCGAGCTCCTCAGCTTTACAAGCTCGTTCAACAAGTACTACGAACTCTTTTATCTCAAGTATACCAACTAACAGTTTAATATCTTCATTCAGCCCATTTTCAAATCTTCTACACATGATAGCTTCAGTTGAAACACACTCTCGAGCATATCTACTAAGTCTCACAAATTTCCGTTCATATTCTGTCACTGTCATACGACCCTGTTTCAGTTCAAGAAATTCCTTACGTTTATGATCAATAAATCTCTGGCTGATGTATTTCTTACGAAACTCAGTCTGAAAGAATTCCCATGTCACTCGCTCTTTCGGAACCACCGATACTAGTGTATTCCACCAGTGATATGCAGTGTCCCGTAGCAAGGATATGGCACATTTCAAGCACTCATCAGGGGTGCAAGACAACTCATCAAACACTCGAATAGTATTATCAAGCCAGAATTCAGCTCGCTCAGCATCATCATCATCAGTAGCTCTGAACTCTTTGGCCCCGTGTTTTCGAATTTTGTCAACCGGAGGCTTAAGTAATCTCATCGGATCACTTACTTGGGGTATAACAGGAATCGAAGATGGACTAGTCGGGGGTGGAGGTTGTTGTGTAACCGGATTAGTTCAGACATAATGAGTAAACCAGTCATTCATCATTTGGTAGAAGGCTTGTTTAGCCTCTCCCTCCTGGTTACTCGAGATTGGTCGAGAATCTACTGGCTCTGTCCCTTGCGCGGGAGCAGGCGCTATACTCTCAACATCATCAGCTACGGCTCGTTCGGGATCCATTACTATACGAAAACACATTTTTAGACGTCAGCAGTCATCACACTATCTCGATATAAAAATATGGCATGTATAGCTAGACTCATACACGCTACGCTAGTTCCGAGAATCGACTAAACCGTAGCTCTGGTACCAATAAAATGTAACACCCCTAACCCGTCTCCATCGCCGAATCAGGGTTACGAGGCATTACGAAACCAAGCTCACATAAACATAACTTTAATATCTAATTCCAAATGCAAGTCCAATTCATGAACATATATAATCAAATTCAAGCATGGAAGTTAAACTCTTTTCGCATTGCTATTTACACAATAGGATTCAAAATTTTCCAAAACATTATCAAGCCTATACATGCCATAAGATCGAGTTCAAATATTTAACAAAATACCAAAAGAAGTCGATAGTGTGATGGGCGGTGCTGATGATCCCCAAGCTCGTAACGCGTCTCCAAAAAAAAATCTATAAAAACGAATGAACGAAAGCAAACAAAGTAAGGTTTTATAGCTTAGTAAGTCTACAGCATATCTATAATACATATAAAAGAATCATATAATTCTTTAAGTAAATTTATTGAAATTACAATCATCAAATATGATTACTAATCAAACACTACTTTATTGAGTCATTTTGTTTAAGTCTAAAAGGATGTATATTTATCTAATACACATAAACGGACAAATGTATATACATTATATGCATATAATCAAGTTACTAGCATAATCCTTAACAGCATATACTGATTTCTAGAGTACTTATTGTTCGCACTTCATCGAATCCATTTAAATACAACTATTCAACTACATATATCAAAAGCCAAATTTTTATGCTTATCATCCATAAATGCCGAATGCACATATGCACCTATACCCATCTATGCCGAATGCATAGATACATACACTTATTTTCACCTATGCCGAATGCATACACATAAATATATCCACCTATGCCGAATGCAACATATATATATATACATATCTATCAATTGCTTAGACCAAATATATGTATATATATATGCTCATCAAGTTAATATGACTAAAATCATGTGATTGAACATTTATGTATACATCGATTTCATATAATCAAAATCATAGAGGTATCAATTGTATATTATCACATGCTTTAAACGGATTCACCGGCATTTAGCCTGCTAGGTTTTAAAACCTGATTCAATACACCGGCTCTTAGCCTGCTAGACTTATAGTCCGAAATGTGTCACCGGCATTAAGCCTGCTAGACTTATAGTCTGAAATGTGTCACCAGCATTAAGCCTGCTAGACTTATAGTCTGAAATGTGTCACCGGCATTAAGCCTGCTAGACTTATAGTCTGAATTATGTCACTAACGATAAACCGAATGATACTGAGCTTTAACAAAAGAATCTCAATTCATAGGAGTTGTATATCATAATGGTATATAGAATTCACATAAAAATTCAGCTCAATAATTTATAAACTATATCCTTAACCCACATCGGTATAAAAAGTTCAGTCATCAAATTCAACTCAATATCTAAATTATACATCCGAATATATATATATATATATAACTTAACACATTGAAGCATACTATTAATATCGTACTTTCGAACACATTAAGATAATCCAAGCTAATAATTTCATCTCTTCAACCCCGTTCAAGAACCTTTACAAGAACATACATACCTAATCGAATCTCCCTTTTTCATATATAAGTTTCATACTTAAATTTATCACAAGAACATATACATGCATAGTTGCATAGTCGAACCCCTTATAAACTTGTATAAATGGCATACCTAAGTTCAATACGAGAACATATAGATGTAGATTTGCATAATATATATATAATTCACTCATACTTTTAATTATTTCAACTATCATATTTTAATTATAATTCATCCAAAAACAGCTCATATACTTATTTATATACTGATTTTATGACATTAAATAGCTAATAGACTTACCTCGGATATCAGCAAACACGATCGACTATTCGATTATCTTCGACTTCCCCCGATCCAAATTCGTTTTCTTCGTTCCTTGATCTAAACATAGTCAAATTTAACCTTTTTATTCATCAAAACATTCATTTGAGTCCAACAATACATAAATGGGAAAATTACCATTTTGCCCCTAACATTTTGCACTTTTTGCAATTTAGTCCTTTTTGCACAAAACACAAAATACACAAAATTTGCCCATAACACACAAGGGCCGAATATTCATGGTTCTCATACAAGTCCACACATTGCATTTATTTCACATTTTAGTCCCTCAAAAATTTATTTTCACAGTTTAGCCCTAAATACTCAAATTCATCAAAAATACCAATAGAAAACATGTTAATCTAAGACATATCTTCCATTATTCATCATCAAACATCCCAAAACACAAATATTCATCAATGGCATAATTCAAAATATTCATCAATTCACAAAATTAAGACATGGGTTTTGAAGTATTCAAAGCAACGATCTCAAAAACGTAAAAATTATCAAAAACTAAAATCAAACTAACCTTGAATTGAAATCCCTAAGATGGCCGAATGCTAAAGCTTGAAGAACAAAGTTTCTTTCTTTTTGTTTCGGTGATACAAACAATGAAGAAAGAAAAAAAAACTTATTTCTTTTATGTTTTAATGATATAATAATATAATATTATACTATTACTATTATAACTTTTATATTTAATATATAAAAAGTATATATTAACTATCATTGCCGTCCACTATCTTTTAAAATGGGCTAATTTCCCTTTAAGAACCTCATATTTAAAAGCCACCATCAAATAAGCACTTTACACCTTAATAATCAAACTTCACATTTTATGCAATTTGATACTTTTGTCAATTAAACACATAAACAACAAAATTAATTCACGAAACTTTCACACATTTAAATTCACACATCATAAACACACAAAATAATATTAAAATATTTTTCAGACTCGGATTTGTGGTCCCGAAACCACTATGTCCAATTAGAGTCAAAATCGGGCTGTTACACGTTCAGTACCGGTCGTGTGGTCGCCGGAGTGTGGCCGTGTGGGCCACACGAATTAAACCAAATTGGGCGTGTGGGCCACACAGGTGTGTGGGCCCACACAGGCGTGTGGATTCTTGGGCCAGGCCGTGTGATCCACATGAGCAAGGAAAATTTAGGCTTGTGGGCCACACGGGCATGTAAGCCTACACGGGTATGTGGACCTATTATACTGAGATTTTCTGTAGGGTTGCATAGGTCATCCTAATCGACTGTGGGCCTACCGTAGGAGTGGTAAACGCTATCTATCCTTAAAACCAAGTGATAGGTTAGACTGAAATATGGTTATGAGCATGCCTATGTTTTTATATTTGTTATATGTTTATAAAAGCATGTTAAGTATGATTTACTTGTTAATTCTGTATGTATGTTATGTAAACTGATATTGGGGATGGGATGATGTATATTGGAGGAACTGTTCTATAAGGCATTTTGTGCCTATTATCTGGCAGCATGGCTGCATTATATCTGTATGTGCCGCATCGGTACAACATGGTGTGTAGGGCTAGATAGGTGTTTTAAACCCCACATGAAGTGTAGGGATGGTCGGAGATGGTGTGTAAGGGATGGTCAGAGATGGTGTGTAAAGGATGGGGGTAGGATATCTAATTCTGATTCTGGTTTGTACATCTGCATCTATATCTGTAATGGGCTTAAGCCCAAATTTGTAACCGTCTTATTCTGATTTTTGGTTGTGTGCATGCTTAATTCTGTGGGGTTACACACTGAGTTTACGTAAACTCAATTTTTTCTATCTATTCTATACAGGTAATCCACAGTCTTAGGTAGATCGGTGCAGCAGAGGACTCGACGGTGACCACTCACTATAAACTGTTTCATTTTATTTACAGCTTTATTGAAGTTGGCGTTAAGATTTGAGAGTTTGTATTTTCTGGGACTATATGGACTTTTAACTGTGGTTTTGGTTTTGTTGCTCGTTTTATGGATGCTTTTTCAAAAAGTTTCTTTTAAAATGATGATTTATTAAAACAAGGTTTTCTAAATCACAAAATGTATTGCTTAAACATCACGATTATAACACCCCTAACCCGTATCCATCTCCAAAATAGAGCTACGAGGCATTATCGATCAATTACAGCATACAACATACATTTCTTATACATGAATCCATTATCAAATAAACATTAATCAAACATAATCATATTGTCCCTTATAAGGCTCTACGAGACCTTAAAACATGCTTGGAAAAGGTTCAGGACTAACCGATAACATTTGAAAACTTTGGGAAACTTAGAAAATTTTCATGCATACAGGGTTCACACGCCCGTGTGAACAGGCCATGTGCCTCACACGGTCACCAGACACGCCCATGTCATAAGCCGTGTGGAAACAAGGCATACATACTGACTTGTATCACACGGCCGGAGAGACGCCCGTGTGCCATAACCGAGTGAAATCTGGAGGGTATACAGACTTTGGTCTCACGACCGACCATATGCCTATGTACCGGCCCATGTGCCACACACGGCTAATAGACACGTCCGTGTGTCTAAGCTGTGTAACTCTCTGATTTGTTTTAACAAGGTTACAGCAGACACACGGTCAAGTCACACGCCCGTGTGCTCAACCGTATGGGGAAAATTAGGCTTGGTTTAAGCCACTTTTCTCACCAACTTCAAGCATACTTAAAAAACAACAATTTCATCAAAGGCAATGAAAGCATGCTATTTCATACAATTTCACATTTTCACAATTAAATCCCTATTTTGACATGTCACAAATTACTTTACAAAATATTAAAATCTATCATCAAGCTTTAATATTTCATCATAAAACATTCAAAAGCTCAAGCATTCATCAATGGAAACTCATAAATTCATCAAAAAATTTAGAAATTAGGGTACAGGCAAGCCAGTACTCAAAGCAACGATCACAAAAAACGTAGAAATCCTTGAAAATGGAACAAAAACAAACCTTCAATTGAGCATCAACATGGACAAACCCTAGCAAGCTTGTTAATGGCTTTTTCTTCTTTATTTTCGGTTGAAAATGGTGAAGATGAACATAGATTTTAGCTTTGGTTTTAGTAAATTATGATTTATTTAGCTAATTACCAAAATAACCTTATTTAATATCCTTTAAAAACACTAAATGTATGGCTATTCATGTCAATTTCCACTATCATAGGTCTATTCACAACATAAGGACTTCAAATTTAATTAGTCATAGCAAATAAGCACTTAAACACTTAGAATGTAACTTTTGCATTTTACGCGATTTAGTCCTTTTATCAAATTAACCATCCAATCGATAAAATTAAAACGCGAAACTTTCACACATATCTAAGCACATGTTGTAAACACTAAGAATAATATTAAAATATTTTTTAATCTCAAATTTGTGGTTCTAAAACCACTATTCCGATTTAGTTAAAATCAGGCTGTTACAATGATTTTTTATAAGCTTACGCTCTAAATGATTTTTAGGCAAATGGATTGATGTTTTGATAGTAAATACAGAAACTTAAGAGTTGAGTTAACGTTTTTCAATTTGTTAAAAACAAATAAGAGCTAATAAACTGAAATGGTTTTATTGTGATGGCTATATTTTCAAAACCCATTCCTTGTGACATTACCAGATTCGACCATAACGTCTAGGCCGGGTTCGAGGTGTAACAAATATTCTACAACAACAAGTGCAACTTGTGAAGCGTTTTGGCTTAGGAGAATTTTGGCTGATCTGCAGCAAAAAGAAGAGGTTGCAACTACCATATTATGTGATAATATGTCAACAATTGTGATGATAAGGAATTCAGTTTTTCATGCCCTAATTAAGAACATTGAGCTTCCTCATCATTTCATTCGAGATTTGGCAAACAAGGGAGAAATTTGCTTGAAGTTTGTTGAGACCAAAGAATAGCCTATGGATGTTTTTATGAAGCCTGTGTCGTTGGAGAAGCTCGATAAGTTTAAAGACTCAGTGAAAATTACAAATTAAGGGGCGTGTTAAAATTTAATTTGCAATTTCCATTCCTGAATCTAAAGAATTTAAATAGTTTTTTTAAGTGAATTGATTCAGTTCATTCATGATATTTCTAGAGAATTTAAATAGTTGGGTTAAGTGAATTTAAGTTTATTGTAAGCTATATAAGTGTGTATCAAAATATATATTAATTATTTTAGGATTTTAATATACTAAATTACTTGACTTTTTTTCCTTTTTCTAATCAAGGACTTTTATTCGATAAACGACAGTGAGAACATCAAGCAATTACAACCAATTTAGAAATTATAGCAATACAAAAAACATATCATGCTAGGAAACACCCAGTTTAGCAAGTGAGTTAGACAAACCATTTGCTTCTCTCAGTATATGGTTAACCGAAACATTATTTATAGAACAAATTAGCCTATCAATCTCATTAAAGGTCTTCCATAGCTTCCATGGGCAAGATTCAGCACTGCAAACCCATGTATTAACAACTAGGGAATTTGATTCACCAACTAACTCCACAATATTGGCCCAAACAAATAAAAGAGAATAGGTGCAGAGTAGTTTTAATTGCAAGTAACTCAGCCAAATTTGAATCCAACAAACCAAGAAAACTTGAGAACATTCCTCTAATCTTACCTTCCTCATCTTTTAAGACATCACCACATCCTGTTGGTCTGTGTTTGTCTCGTGTAGAGCCATCCAAATTAAATCTAACCATGTTGCCCACCAGTCTGGTCCAACTCACATTATTACTCGGACGAGGCACTTGTACAACCAAATCACAGCATCTAAGCACAACCCACTAACATGATTCCTTGATGGCATTGGAACCTTTTAAGGCATTGTTTCAATATAATGAACCAAGTATACAAAAGAAGATAGATTCATTCGATATTAACCATAAGTTCCAAAGAGTTGCTACACAAATCGAGAGCCATCTCTTTAAAGTTACACTCATAAATGGAGCTGCAAAAAATTGAATCAAAAAATCTTTAGGGGACGAAGGCATAACCCAAATGATACCCCCCATTGGAAATGGTCCATGCAAAGTAACAACCAAACATGGTGTGTAACCCTTCATCCTACTATTTCAAATACCAGCTACAAAGACACACCTCGACAAAAAAAATCCCCCTACGTTTTAGAAACCATTTTGTCGAAAGAGAACTGAGACAAACCATAAAGCACCATCATCTTCTTTATTTTCTTGCTATCACTGAATATCCACCATTGAAGATGTAACACACTAAACCCAGCCTAGACATTATGACCGAATCTGGAAATGTCACAAGGTAGGGGTTTTGAAAATGGAGTTGTCTCATCAGAACATTCACATTTTTAATTGAAAACACCGTTTAATTAGCCCATTTGTTAAAACTTATTACAGCAGAAGCCTTAAACAATTATAATTTGACAATGCAATCGTGTTTTAGAAAAACCTTTGTTTGCGTATAGATTGTCATTTTTAGAGCAAAACGTTTTGTTTAAGCATGTAGTTTAACAACATATAAAATTGAATCCAACAGTTATAAAACCCAAAAAGTCCAGAGAGTCCTAGAAAAATTACAACTCTAAGAATAAAACCAAAATCATAATTAAAACATAAATTAAAACTTTAACTAGATTACGGTCGTGTGGTCATCATCGAGTCTCTACCGCACCGATCCGCTTAAGTCTGTGGATTACCTGAACAGAACAGACAACAGATGTGAGTTTATGTAAACTAAGTGTGTAACTCACAGAATTAAGCATACAAGCATACAAATTTAGTATCCTAGACAGATCAGTCTATTAGAATATCCTTGCATACAAATTAGGGTTTAGTTAGCCCTTACCGACCCTACAGTAGGCCCAAATACGATCGTAAAAACCCGTGCGACCCTAGGGAAAATCTTAGAATTTTGGGCCCACATGTCCTTGTGGGCGCACATGCCCATGTGGCCCACACAGCCTGGCCCAAAATCCACACACCCGTGTGACATGCTCGTGTGGGCCCACACACTCATATGACCCACAAGCCCAACTTGGCCTAGACCGTGTGGCCCACACGACCACACTCGAGCCACCACACGACTGTGTCTAGCACATGGCCTTCCACATGGGTGACCACACGCCCGTGTGGCGTCGACATATTCATTTTTCAACTTTTGCAAAAGTCTTGTTTTCTGCATTTCGAGTACACACCTGAAATCGATTCGATGCCATAGCCAATACGAACCCCTTAGAACCTAGAAATTGACATACCAATGCTCAAAATTAGACTTAATCCACGATTAAACCGTAACTACGAAGCTGACACAATTAAAACAAGTGTTCATTGCTTACCCGAACACCTCGAACGATTTTTGAACTATGATTTCACATGAAGGGAGTCCCGTTCGACTCGATTTCTTGCTTCCAAAACAGAAAATAAGGTTCCAACTGACAATTTGGAAAACAAATACTTTCAACACTTACTAGAATCCCACTTACGAAATACCTAAGGAAAATGAATAAGCAACCAACGAAATTGCTGACAGATCAAAACAAAATAGAAGGAAGAATCAAAAGAAAAAGAAAACGACAGCTTTGGGGAAAACAGAGTGAAACTAATGTAAGAATTTTCTTTTCTAGGAAGAGGTAATTTTTTTGAAAAACAATGGATAAAAATAAAAATATCCCTAAATCCTTAATTTTACTCCCACTAACTCATAACTCCCTCAGAAATCCAACTCCACTGAAACTCTTTAATAGATATTCGAGCAAAAATTAACACCTTTGCTAACGCAGGGATTTGACAGAACCTCTAACACATTGATTCCCTTACCACTCGAACTAGTAGGCTCATCCTGATATGAATTCATAGGCAATTAAATAAAAGCCCACTGAACAGGGATAAGGCTTGGATTTAAAAATAACAAAAATTTGCCAAAGGTAAAGCTTGAAGTTGGGACCTCTCACAAATACCCAGAATACTTAACCACTGTAGCAGATACACTGTTGTGTCAAAATTATACAGAATCAGAAATAAGAAAATTAGGGCATTATAGAAGGAGAGTTAGAAAGCTTCAAATATCTTTAACGTTTGACTCTTTGCATGTAAGTCCAAATCTAGCTGGTTTTTCATAAATTTTATGTTTTTGAGGTCGTTGTAGCTTAATCTAGCCAACCTAGGGACTAGTTCGTAAAAATATTAAATGTTCTAATTTGTGCCATTGATGAATTTTTTTTTATGTTTTTGAAGTTTAATAATAGATTTATAAGTTTGGTTGTTAAATAGGATTATTTTGTAAAGTGATTTTGGTTAATTTTAAGTCTAGGAGCTAAGTTGTTAAAATAGTAAAATTATATAAAATTCTTGTGAAAAATTGGTAAATGTGGGCTTTATAGGGAATATATAGAAATTGGCTAGCATTGATTTGGTTAGATTGTGATAGATTTGAAAGTTTTGGGTTAAGAGGCTAGATTGAATAAAAGATAATTTTAAGATGAAAGTGTAAAATGATAATAAAAGGGCTTATATGCATAAGTTAAATTGTTTAAATTGTTTTAAATGGTTAATTGAATTAAAATTATTATTTAGATCAAGAAACGAATCAACTAGTTAATAATTGTGGAAAAAGGAAAGTTAGCTGAATAAACCTCGGTGTCACGTTCATAGTTGTTTTTGACTAAGTAAGTTTGTAAATTAAATTAACCTAATTTAATTGTATTTTTTGTGTTTTAATACCTATTTATGTATGTTGTGGTTAAGTTCATTTTGTTAATAAATGCTAAGCAATGAAATGGATTAAGTTGAAATGTTAATTAAGTTAAAGCTCATTATTGAAAATGGAGAAATCATATAGTTGAATTCATATGAGAAAGAAATGCTTATGTAATTATATGATATGAATGTGAATCACAACCCGTATGAACCTCGTGAATGCTTAGGATACAAATGACATGTCATTAGCATTATTTACCGTTTCAGGTACTGATATTAGATATCCTACCTGAGGTCATGCATTTGTTGCTGATTCTCCACAACTAGTTTGAGTAGCATCATGTAGTTTAACATCTCGACCCACATCTCATGTAAGTAGGTCCATTTTACAACTTGTGTGAGCATATACAGTTACAACTTGTGTGAGCATCGTTCCCGCATATTCGACATTATTTCATTTGGTTCATTGGGTGATAAATATCTATATGGAAATAAATATATGAAATGATTATATGAATTGGTTATATGAAAATAGATATATGAAATGGTTATATGAAAAATGATATATATAATGGTTACATGAATCAATTATATGAAAAATGATATATGAAATGGTTATATGAATTAGTTATATATAAACAGATATATGATAACCGATTATATGGAAATAGATATATGAAATAAAACATTGGATGTAGATATTTGAAGTGAATTTTGAGTTTTTAAATGAATATGTGATGGTTGTATTGAGTTTTAAATGTGTTTACTTATAATGTTTATGACATGATAAAGTTAGATGTTTCGTATATGTGAACTCACTATCCTTGTGATATTTGTGGTGTGTACAGGAAATAAATGAACATTTAACCTTGTTTATAAAATTAATTGTGAAATATTTTAGTTACAAGAGTTATGGTAAGTTAATGTTAAAGTTTAATATGAACTTACTAAGCTTTACTTAAGCTTACTCTATTTTATTTTTCTTCTTTGTAGATCATCAGATGCAAGTTGTCGATTTGATTACTTTTAAAGATCACACTATCCGTCAGCTCTTTCAGTAGTTATATGTTTATTTTTGCAGGTTATAAGTGGCATCTAAATAGGGCTTTGGTTTATGCATGTTAGTGATCACTTTTTCATGTTTTGTGCTATTTGAATTATGAAATATGTATATTGATCTAAATCCTTTATGGTATTTTGATTGGTTTGGTATTTGATGGCATAGGTGTGCTTGAAACTTAATAAATTCTTGGTTTGTTGAATTGGTACATACATGATAGGTTACTTGGTGAAATTCAATTAATGATAAATTGGAATTAAAAGGCTTGGTATAAGTTGTAACAGCCCGGTTTAGACCCTAATTGGAATAGTGATTTCGGGAGCACAAATCAGAGTCAGAAAAATATTTTAAAAATATTTTTGGTGTTTATATTATGTGAATTGATATGTGTGAAAGTTTCATGTGAAAATTTTATCGTTTGTGTGCTCGATTAAATAAAAGACTTAATTGCCTAAAATGTAAAAGTTATGGTTTAATTGATTATGTGCTGAATTGATGTGTTCTTCTAATGTGGGGTCCTTATGTTGATAATATTCCATTGAAATTATGGATGTACATAAAAACCTAAGGTTAGTGGATTTTAAATGAATTTAAAAAGGCTAATTTGGTAATTATGAAAATAAATGATAATATGATAAAACATAAAATTAAAACCATGCATGTTCATCTTATTCATGGCCAAATATTGATAGAAAAAGAAGCCATGGTTGTATAAACATTTCGGCACTTTGAAGCTTTAAATTAGGTATGTTCTTTGCTCGATTTTTGATAATTTTTACGTTTTTGATATCGTTGCTTCGAATACTAGCTAGCCCATTCTTGAATTTTTGAATTGGTTGTGGATTTTGTGATTTTCCATTGATGACAACTTGTTGTTTTTTTTTTGTTTGATGATGAAAAATAAATTTTTGTTGTTAGATTATTAAGTTTAATTAAGTGATTTTTGGTAAAAATGTGTATTAAGGATTAAATTGAGAAATTTGTAAATTGAAGCGTCAAAATGTGAAATAAATGAAAGAAATGGGCTACTAGGGACCTTAGTGAAATTCGGCTATGCTTGGGTGTGGTGAAATTTTGAATATTTTGTGTTTTGTGAAATAGGGACTAAATTGTGAAAAATGTGAAATTTTAGGGGCTAAAGTACAATTTTCCCATTTATGTGTTTTAGGATGAATTTGAATGAATATATGAATAAACAAGTTAAATTTTATTAATTTAGATCAAGAAAAGAGGAAATTGGATTTGGATCGGGGGAAATCAAAAGTTGTCGAATAGTTGTTCCGGTGCGTTCGTCTTCGTACGAGGTAAGTTCGCAAGTGACTAAATGATGTTAAATTGAATGTATTTATTTTGTACATAACCGAATTGAATTTAGCATGGAATGATTTGTTACGAGCATGAATCAATGGAATTACGGCATCCGAAAGCCCCATACGAACCATAGGAATAGTGAGGATACATATGTCATGACATAAAATTTCAGTACGTGATTTCGTGTAAGACCACGTCTGGGACGTTGGCATCAATTTGATATTTACGCGTAAGACCATGTCTCGGACATTGGCATCATATATGATTTCGTGTAAGACCTTGTCTGGGATAGTGGCATTGATATTTGATTACAGTAAGACCTCGTCTGGGATGTTGGCATTGTACGAGCTTTTCGAGCTATACGAGTATCCTTATTGATTCCGAATGGTTCAACGAGAAATGTTTAGTTAAGATCGAATGTGAAATCGAGCTAAATGGTTCAGGTATGTGCCAAGTTAAATGTTCATGAAAATAAGGGTCTGTTTGATAGGGGGAAATGATTTTCCGGAAATGGTTTTCCCCATTTTCCGGTGTTTGATTGGAGGAAAATGATTTCCTTTTGGAAAATCAATTCCAAAACACGGGAAAATCAACCCTATATTTCCGGAAAATGTCTTACCCCTTAGAAATCGGTAAGACATTCTCCACAGCTCATCTTCTCACCGTTGAAACCATTTCCATAGCTCCTCATCATCTCTGCCTCATCTCCTCTGCTATTGTTGCTAATTTTACTGTATCCACAACATTATTGTTTTGTTTTACTGCTGACAGTCTTCCCTAACCCTATCTCCCCTCCTCCATTTTTATTCCCAAATCCAAAATCAAGGCATCAAGCTACCTCCGTCCTCCATCGATCCACCTCTGGTCTACCTCCGGTCCTCCACCCAGTTCCAGTTCTAGAAAATCAAGGGTTTGTTTATTCCCGAATCGCCAACAAATTCGTATTTAAGGTAAACTCTTTGTTTACTCGTTGATGTTCATAATTTGTCTGTTTAGCATCACTTGCTTGTTTAGCTGGTTTAGCTTCTTTGCTAAATGTTTGATTTATCAGTGATTTATTTGATTCATTATTGCATTTGATTATGGTAACTTATTTTAGATTTCTGGGTTTGATTTCACGTCTTTGATGATGCTTCGGTTCTATTCGGCTTTGTTTAATTCATTTTGAGTTTGTTATTAAAAAGAAAAAGAAATGATTGCTTTTCTTGGCATTATTATTGATTTTGGGTAGGATTTTCTTTTTATCTTTTGGGTTTGCATGGATGTGATTCAGATTGGATCGAATAAGGCCAGAAGATTAGTATTTTGGGTCTAACTGATTGTTCGTGTTCTAAATTTCATTTTGGAGGTTCGGTTTTCTTTTTGGGTTTCTTGTTTTGGAAAATCAATAAAAAAGGAGCAACAATGGGATTGCTAAAGGTTCGGTTAGGTAATTAGTGTTTCATGTAGGAGTGAGTTTCATTGTTAGAATTGATTGGATCATACTATGTGGAGAGCAGTAGAAATTGTTTTATAATAGATTCTATAAAGCTCCTAATCTGATAAGAGCCAACACTCCTATTTCGATGAGGACTACCATCTGAGCGAACTATATTAGAAACTTTAAAATTATAGCAAATGAGTACTCAGAAAATATTCTGCAACTTCAACTTAAAAGACATGTGAAATGGTGATTTAAAGGGGAAAAAAATAACTAAAAATGACTACTCAAATCCCACTCTCTAAAGTGATAAAATTCTTTATAATAATGCCTACTTAAGCACCCAACCTAGCATGCTTCTGAAGGATGGTAGAGGTTGCTGCCAGTGTTTGAGAGACCTAGTTGTCACATTTTTCTGTTGATCCCAATGGCTCTGTTTATCGGTCAAATAATGCTGTTATTTTTGCCACCTCAAACCAACTACAAAATCCAAGACAAAAACCATTATTTATGCCAACCCAGAAGAACAATATGACATGTTAGCAAGATCCATAAACAGAATTCCCACTGGGGGTGATGCCTTTAAATATGGAATGATAGGGGGTGTATAAACCAATTCTTATCCCAGAATTTTCTCCTGCCAAAAAATGAAACAGAATTATTCAACTCCCAGAATCTTTACTTCAGAGAACAAAATGTCCTTACTAATGCATCTTACAGTCTAGAAGAGAAAAGTACCTTACAGAAAATTTATGTGATATTATTGAGGAGTTTTAGGTGACTCAAAATCACTAGATTCCCTCACAAAGCATCTTCAAAGCTGTGATGTTCAAATAATTGATGTTCAAAATCACTATATTCTGTACAGTAGGAGGGTAGCATAGAAAAATTTGGCTTCAAAATGTTTTTAATTATCTAGGGAGTCATGAATCAGAGGCCAAAATGTTTTTAGTTAAAAGTAAGAAGCATAGAAAAATTTGGCTTCAAAAATTTTCTCAGGGTTGAAGATATTGATACTTTTATGTGTTGTAATATTATGCACTTGGACAATGTTGTTACTATGTGGTGTACTACTAATTATGTATTTGGATAATATTATTTCTAGTACTCATTATGGTTTCGAAGCAATTTATAATTATTCAATATTCTTACTAGTATTCAGTGTGGATAATATTTTTTTAATTTATAACGATCAATATTGTAGCTTATTATTGAGTATTATTATAAATAATCATTGCAATATATGTAAAAACAATTTAAAATATAAAAATTTATTAATATATATTAATATATGTAAAAAACAACTTTTCCGGAAAATATTTTCAGGAAATCTGTCAAACAGCAGAAAATATTTTACACAGATTCAATCAAACACCAGAAAATATTTTCCAGTAAGTCATTTTACAGAAAAGTAAAACATTTTCCAGAAATCATTTTATGAAAACATTTTACAGCCAATCAAACAGACCCTAAGGTAAGTATAGTTCTTGAGATGATGATATAAATTATGCATGTTAAAAGAGTGATTTATATGTACATGAGATTGTTCATATTCGGCCAAGTTGAAATTATAATGCTAATGTTCATTTGATAATTTATTTGCTTATGAATTACTAAGCTATTTAAGCTTACTATTTGTGTTCGTTCATTGTTTTATAGATTTTGAAAGCTAGTTACGAGCTCAGGGATCATCAAGGAACTTCGTTACACTATCGATTGCTATTTCGGTATTTTAAAAGCTTGAATTATGAACATATGGCATGTATATGTATTGTCTATCTTGATATGTTTGGTCTTGAAATGTGTATATATTTAGCCATGCGAAAATGGCTTAATCTTGATATTAATGCTTATATGCATTTGGTTATGGCATAAACTTATTATGAAAGTATATTTCATGGTGTATATATGTGTGGTATTTGGTTATATGGTTCAGCTTGATTAATAAGTTAGTTGATGGTTGTGTAATTTTGGCATGGGATAAGTACATTTTAGTAACTATGTTCCATGACATGTATGAATGGAGTTTTGGTTATATGTCTTAGTTGAGTAATGATATGAATGAATTATAAATTAGTTCACGTTGATAAGCTTAATACATGGCACATATGTTTGTGGTGTTTGATCATATGTTTCGGCAATGAGAAATGCTAAATATGATTTTTATAACTTGGCTAGGTTTGAAGTGAAATGATTAGTAAGTTTTATGTATGGTTCAGGACGGATGTGGTATAAATATTTGGAGGCTAAATAGATGACCGATTATAGAGTTGAATGATATGGATGAGCATATGAATTTTAACATGATACATTGCATAAGAAATTGGTATATTTGTATTCGGTTAATGTACTTGAATATGATTATTCGAATTGTAACGCCCCGAATTTGGGTCTAAACGTATTGGGCCTTGAGTATGGGTCCGTAAGGAGGTTGTATATAAGTATTTAATTGTGCTAGGAAATGACACAACTGTGTATCTGCTTTGGTGGTTAATGGCCCTGAGAAGTGTTGGAGAAATCTTGGGTTCAAACTTGGGCTTTAGCAAAAATTTTGGTTTTAAGTGAATAGATCCCTGGGTGCTTGGATGAAGGCCTTTTAAATTATTGTGGTAGAAAAATGATGTAATAGCCCAAATTTGCCTGGGCCCATAAAATAAATAAATAAAAGCAGAAACAAAAATTAAATAAATTAATAAAAGTTTTACAATCCATTTACAAAACCCAAAATTGTTAGCCCATTTACATAGCCCAAAGGAACCATTAACCCTATACCCGGTTACACCTAAAACCCAACAGCCCAAATACCCAAACCAGACCCAAACTAGCGAGGCCCAATGCCTAAACCGAATCTGGAAACCCTAGGGTTTCTAGAAACTTCATGCCGCAAGTACCCCAAGCGTCACGCCCTTTCGTCTCGCGCCGTTCCAGTGGGCTTCATCGGCGCCGTGACTCCGTCTCCATATCACGCCGTAATCGGCACATGAATCGACGCCAGCGCATTCACCGCCGGATTTCTCGCTGTTACCTGCAAAAAGGGAAAGAAACAGCAGAGACGAAACAAATATAGCAAGAAATAAAATCAAGATTGTAAATATATTTTTTCAGTGGCTATAAAAGCCCGAATCAAGAACGATGTAAGACTACGGTTTTTTTTTATATACACATATATACAATAAAAGACTAGCAGTGGATTAAAGAAACAGAGGTGATTATTTCATTTTTTTTCTCTTTATAAATATATACAAATATTGTAAAATAAAACGAAAAAGACTTACTGCCGGATTCACATCAAAAAATGAAGCTTTCCAGCTTCCAGTCGCCGTATGTGGTGGAGTTGACTGCGGCACGTAGGCGCGTGGGAGCCCAGGGACGGAGGCTCGACGGAGCTCCGAGAGGGTTGGCCCTCAATCCTCTTTCAGAGGTTTTTTTTTGGTTTTTTTTAAATACGGGTTTAAAATGATTTTTAGGCTGAAAGTTGGCTTTTATAGCCTCATAGAAATGACGTCGTTTTGCTTAAAATGATAAGATTCAAAACGGCGTCATTTCAAAGCCAGGATCCACGTATTTTTGTTTAAAGGGCAAATTGCCCAATTAATCCTTTCGCATTTTTAATTTCATTTTATTTTATTTTAATTTGGCCTTGACCTTTTATTTTTGTTGCAATTTGGTCCTAGCTGCAATTATAAAACTTATTTTGGGAAACGACACCATTTTGGGATTAGGGTCAAATTACCTAGTGAGTCCCTTAAGCTTTATAGCGTGTTTCAATTAGGATTTTTTATTTTTTTAAATTTTACCCTAGAGCTTTGTTTCCATTTAATTTTTGTCCTTTCTATTTTTTTCATATATAATTTATTTTAAATAATTTATATATTATTTATTTTACTATAAATATTATGTATATATATAAATGATTTATTATATATATTAATTTTACTTATGCGCTGTTTATTATTATGTATTATCTAAGTTTTATTTATATATTTTATAATATATTATATCATTTTACTATATATATTATTCATTATATTATTTTTATTATATTTTATATTACTTCAGTATTTATTATTATGTATAAATTTAAAAATTTACATACTATTATTAAATAATATATATATCATTGTTAATTATTTAGCATATTATGAAAAATTCTAAAATTTATTATAAACTTTTTTCACATATTTAATATAGTATTATTTATATAAATATATATTAAGCTATTTTATAATATAATATATTTGTATTTTTTAAAATTACTTTTTTATTAATTATATATTGCTTTAAATATTTTTTTCCCTCATTTATTTTTCAAATTGTTTTTTTAATTTGTTTGTTTTTATCCTTTTTGTATTTATTTGGTATTGTTTTAATATGTTAATTTTATCTCATGGGATATTTGTTATTTTTATGTTATTTTGTTATTGTTATATATTCGTATGAAAATTAATTATTTATGTCGTTATTTTAAGATTATATTGGCATGAAATACTATTATATATGTGTAATTTGTATTGTTATATTCATTATTTTGCTATTTTGTATTTTGCATGAAATAATAATGTGTGTATATTTATGTTATTATATATGCATGAAATGTTAATGTATATTGTGTAATTTATGTCGTATTTATCATTTTCTATATTATATTTGCATGAAATGTTAAAGTATGTAGTTTAATTAGTTTAATATTGATCTTTTTAATAGGTTAAACGCATTATCGCTTTTAAAGTTTTATATTTCATTTAATCCAAAGGAGTTTTAAAAAACGAGGCAATATCTTTTGTATTTAGGAATTCAGGAAGTAATACCCTAACATGCTGGGTTGCGATTTCTCGTTTGTCTAAATGTCTAAAGTATCATCTTAAATAGATTTTGTAAATCACGAGATGATTTTAGTTACTAAAGTTTAAGAATATTGTGTCCAATCATGCTAGATGTGATGTTTGCACTCTTTTGAAACGAAAGAATCTCAATTTTCAGCTTAAATTATTCTAGTTTTTTTTTAAAAAATGATCCTTTTGTTAAATTCTTTCAAACTATTGATATTAAGACAGAAAACTATTCAATTTGGTACCAATATTGGGTGTTGCGAGGGTGTTAATCCTTTTCGTGCGTAACCGACTCCTGAACCTATTTTCTCGCATTTTTCGTAGACCAAAATGTTTTATAAAGGTGATCTAACCACACCTAAAAAGGTTGGTGGTGACTCTCGTTTTTTAAAGAAAACCTCCCTTTTAAAAAGAGGTTTCGACAGCTTGGCAACTCCGCTGGGGACTTTATAAGAGAGTCAAGCCAAGAAATTGATTTTTTTTGTCTTAATATCAAAAGTTTGGAAAATTTTTAAAATATCAATCTTTTTACATGTGTTTGCTGCATACACTACAAGAAAATAGACTTTTAGCGGCGCTTTTTTAGCCTTTAGCGGCGCTTATAAGCGCCACTAAAACTTTTAGCGGCGTTTGCCGCTATAGGTAACGCCACAAAAATTTGTGGCGTTTATTGAAAAAAACGCCGCGAAAAGTCACGATTTTTAGCGGCGGTTGTGGGAGAAACGCCGCTAAAAGTCACGATTTTAGCGGCGTTTTTTTCTACAAACACCGCTAATTTTGGCAGATTTGCAATTTTTTTTTCACCAATATCCAGCCCTTCCTGCATTAAAATCCAACCAAATACAACAAATATATTATAAAATGCAGCCAAAAACAACAAATTTAGCATAAAAAATACAACCAAAAACATTAATTCTAAATGATACTTCAATTTTAACTAAAGATATATGATATAATTAATAAATAAAGTATAATTTAAAATATTTGTACAATAATGTTAAATGTGACAAAACTTAAAACCATTCTTACAATAAGAAAACTAATGTCTAAGATGGCGGCTTTTGCGATTGTTGAAACATATGCATCATCTGCTGAAGCTGTAGCTGGAGGTCATCGTACTTTTTGCTCTGCTCTGCTACCATCGCTCGTGCCTCTGCCTCTCTCGCTGCAGCCGCTGCCTCCCTCTCTGCTGCCTCCGTTCTAAGTTGTTGCTGGAGTTCTTCATATTTTCGTTGAACCTCTGCAATTTGCTCAACCGTGTTCGCTTGCATCTGAGCTATCTGGTCTCTTAACCTTTGAACTTCAGCTTAAGCTTGACTTCCCGAAGGCATGTATTGCTGGGAGCCGGATCCAAAATATTGGGTCGGGGTAACACCAGATCCTTGAAATCGAACCCGACCGTACCTTTCAGGACCCAAAACTTCAGTGATAATTCTTTTATCAATGTTCTCAAGATTAACAGAACTATCACTCGAAGCAATCGCTTCATATTCCGCCTTCTTCTCCTTTAATTTCTCCTAAAAAATCAATTAAAAAGTTAGAAACAAAATATATAATAAAAAGGAATGCAACATAACTTAACATTATTTAAAACTACTAATGATGAATTGAATTAAACAATTATAATTAGAGATTATAAATATTTAGAATAAATCAAATATTATTAAGTAAATATACCATAATTTCTCCAGCTTCGGATGTCATAGGAGATCCATCTTTCTTCCTATGCGTAATCTCAAAAAGCTGAAGGCGTCCAACTTTTTGTCTGGATTTGACTTCCTACAATATAGTAGTAAGAATATTATTTAATAATAGAAAGTTATTAATATTTGAAAGAATTAATAAATTCATAATACCTCGGCCTCAGCTACAGAAGCAAAACTTCTCGAACCTGCCGTGTGCGTGAATTTTTGTTTTTGCCTGCTGCTTGTTCCAACTCGCTCATGGTCCTACATAATAAAATTATTATTATGTATATAGTAAACACTATATATAATAGTTTGGAAATACGCAATACCTCTCATTTCTTTGAATTCCAAAATCTAACCGCATCTTCCCATTGATACCTCAGCATTCCCGGCGGAACATTTCTCAATTTTTCCTCAAGGCTTATGTCTTTCTTAAAATATTGTTTCTTTAAAGTGCTTTTATTGTCTCTCCATCTTTTACCTAATGCCTTCTTGATATAATCATCAGAGACTTCTAAAGCAAATCTCTCCTAAAAAAACATAAGTTTAGAATGTAAATATGAATGAAACTTAAACCAAAGTATTATAAATTGTATTCACATTTTGTTACCTTAATATTAGTGAGAGCCTGATTTTTGTTACTATCAGGCATGTGATGCCATGATTCGTAGTTGATGGGCAACATATTTGCATTTCATGCTAAAATGCCCAAATACCCTGCTAAAAGTCGAGCTTCAGATCCAACAGGCTGACCATGATTATTTCTACTTACTTTAACACGCTCGACAGGATCTAAGTCGTATAAATCTCTAAGCAGCGTACGTCCTCAAACTCTGCGCGTCCCACCACTTTCAGCTAAAAAATGATATACTATTATTATATTAAAATTGACAAATAATTCAATAATAAAAGTCGACACATGTAAAATGAACATAACATTACTTTGAAATTCTTCAGGCTCATCAAGTGTCTCCGGCACATTCGACGATCCAACAACTGTCTGCTGTTCACTATTTCCTTCTTCCGAATTTGGAGTATTCTGGACAATTCTTAAATCTCGTAATCTTCTTCTACGCATTTTTCCTGCAATACACATAAAATAGTTAAAGTTTTAGTAACAAATTACAACAATAGTAGTACATATAAAATAGTTAAGTTATATAACATGACAAAGATTAAAATTATAATATTACATATAATTAAAAAATTGTAAAATCTTACTACATCATTATTCGTAAATATCTTCATCCACATCATGTCGAACCCATTGATGTTGTGTATTAGTACTATGGATATTTTCATCTAAGTTTTGTTCTGGAAAAGGTAATGTTTCTGATCTTTCGACGATGTCATCTCTACTTCCATTACCCATGTCAAACAAGTCTCTAGGGGTGTTCTGGAGTACAACATACCAACCCTCATCAGTTGGATCTTTCGAATAAAAAACTTGTTTCACTTGGGAGGAAAATACATATGGCTCGTCCATCAATTGTTGTCCAGTGTGAATCAAGTGAGAGAAATTCAACATTGTAAAACCAAATTGATCTTCTTTAATTCCTCGAGCAGTATTAACATCAGCCCAATCACACCGAAATAATACAACTTTCCATTTGCCATAGTAATCCAACTCAATAATGTCGGTAAGAAGTCCGTAATACTCCACATTACCTTCAACCGGATTACTGTTCCTAGTACTAGCATAACTTGTAATTGAAGAATTAACAATAACTCCACAATTTTGAGTTCTCCTCATTCTCTCACGATACTTTGTATGAAATCTGTATCCATTGATGAGGAAGGCACTATATCTTTTTATTATTCTGTTCGAACCTTGGGAAAGCCATTTAACTTCGTCATTGACATCCTTTCCACTCCAAACCTATTGAATCAAAAGTAAATTGAATAATTAACTAAATTTCGGGATTATATGTAACTTATTAACTTTAGTTACATACTGTTTGACTTAACTATTCATGAAAAGATTCTGTGAATAACTTATTAATCTCTCGATGTTGCAATCTTCGAGAGCGTGCACGAGATCTCAAAATTTGTTTGTACTCACTATGTTAAAAACAAGTGTAATTGGTTAGAAGATAAACAAATCAAAACGACGAATATGTGAGGAAATTTTAGAACTTACTTGCATAACAGTTCAACTAAATCGTGGTGAAAAAGTACATATCGATGTGCTTGTATCCACGATATATCATCTAATTCTGCAATTTCAACTTTGCCGATTGGTTCTCCATAACTTTGGAATAAATAAGTTTCGGCCAAGTTATGATCATTGAGCCCAACATTTCTATTTGGTCTATTCAATCGTGTTTCAACATCTTCTAAATATCTAGAACAGAATGTCATGCACTCCTCTGCCAAGTAGCCTTCAGCAATTGATCCTTCTGGATAACGCTTATTGCGACAATAAGATTTCAATTTGCTTAGGAACCTAAACACGATATACAATATTTATCAAAAGTTGTAACTAAATGTATAGACGCGAATAAATAAATACTTGACAAATAAATTAGCACCTTTCTATTGGATACATCCATCGATAAAAAACTGGTCCACCAAGTATTGCTTCGTGAGGGAGATGGATTACCAAGTGCACCATAATAGTGAAGAAAGAAGGTGGAAAGATCTCCTCCAAATTGCATAAAGTCAAAGCAACTCGATCCTGTACTTTCTTAAGTTCTTCAACATCCAAAACTTTGCCACAAATAGCTTTCATTATATTGGATAGTTCAATTATACAGGACGTCACATTTTTTGACATACAGCACCGTAAAGCAACTGGGAGTAAATCTTGCATCAAGATGTGGTAACCATGTGATTTTAATGAATATAATCTTCGATCTTTAAGACTCACACATCGAGATATATTTGACGCATACGCATCTGGGACCTTTATATCCTTCAACACCACACAAAACACCTCTTTCTCTTCCTTTGACATTGAAAAAATAGAAGGCGGCAGCCGATATTTCCCATTCGAAAGTACTTGAGGATGAAGATCACGCCGAATTCTCATGTCAAGTAAATCAAGTCGACTCTGAAGATTGTCTTTTGATTTTCCATCAACATTCAAAATTGTCTCAATTATGTTCTCGCAGACATTCTTCTCAATATGCATGACATCAAGATTGTGGCGTAAAATATTATGCTCCCAATAAGGCAACTAAAAAAATACTTCTTTTTTTCCACAAGTCTGCCTCATTAGGATCATCCTCTTCGTCAGATTCATCATCGGATTCATCCCACGATCTTCTCTTTGATTGCGTGTTAGGTGGTTGATTCATCTTCCCATAACTGAAGTTGATATCTTTTAACATAAACAAGATTTCAGATTCAACGGTCTGCTGAGGAGCTCCTCTGTACTCTTCAGTACCGTCAAATAGAGTCCTCTGAAATCTAAATTTATGATTTCCATCTAACCACCGACGATGGCCCATGTAAGAGAACTTCTTCCTATTGTACAACCACTTCGAACAAGTTTGCGCAGCACAACAAGGACAAGCATAACGTCCTTTAGTACTCCAACCCGATAAATTAGCATAAGCCGGGAAATCATTAATTGTCCACAATAAAGCTGTACGTAAATAAAAGTTCTCTTTTCTTAATACATCATATGTGTCAACACTCGACCATAATTGTTTTAACTCATCAATAAGTGGCTGCAAATAGATGTCAATATCATTTTCGGGACCTTTCTCTCTAGGAATAATCATTGATAAAATAAACGAAGATTGCTTCATACAAATCCATGGAGGCAAATTGTAAGGAACAAACACCACAGGCCAAGTACTATACGAAGTACTCATGATTTTAAATGGATTAAAGCCGTCAGCTGCTAGCCCAAGCCTCACATTTCGAGGATCACTTGCAAAGCTTGAAAATTTCATGTCAAATGATTTCCAAGCTAAAGAATCCGCAGGATGTCTTAACAATCCATCATCGGTCCGTTGATCATTATGCCACCTCATAGATTCGGCCGTCTTTGACAACATGAAAAGCCTTTGAAGTCTTGGTATTAGGGGAAAGTATTGCAAAACCTTGACTGGCTTCTTTCTTAACTGTGCCCCACCTTCATCTGCATTCACATCTTCTATATTCCCATTCATCCAACGAGACTTGCCTCAAACATTACAACACTGTTGGTTCTTTTGATCACCCCAGTACAACATGCAGTCATTTGGGCAACTATGAATTTTATCGTACCCAAGTCCCAAATCTTTTATTAGTTTCTTCATATCTTGACAAGATTGGGGGATTTTTGCAAAAGGAAACATCTCTCTCAGAAACTCTAGCAGCATTGTAAAAGAATTTCCAGTCCACCCTCCCAAACATTTTAAGTGAAATAAACGAATGCAGAAGGACAATTTTGAATATTTTGATCCCTCGTAAAGTTCTTCATTCATTTCATTAAGTAAATTGTAGAACTTCGCCGCTTCTTCATTTGGCTCCTCATAAGGTGCACTTGTTCCCGTTTCGCCAAAAACAATTCCACCAATATTACAATCATCGGATGCAATAAAGTCAGGTGGAAACGATTGCTCACCATGCCTGTGCATATTAAATGCATCCCGCAACATACCTTCCATGTCATCGTGTCTAACATACTGATGGTAATCAGTATTAGGATAAGTCGGATTAATCGTTGAAGAAGTTCCACTAGATGTACACTCTCCATGGAAAATCCATTTTTTATACCCCCGAATAAAGCCATCAACAATGAGATGTTCGTAGACAACTTCACGAGTATGCCAATTGATGTTGCCACACTTCTTACACGGGCAAAGAATCATATTCTCTTGGCTTGCATTTTGAAATGCAAAATTCAGAAAAGTTTGTACTCCATTTCGATAGGCGTTGCTTACCCTTGACAATTTCATCCAACTCCTATCCATTTCGTAGTTCTTGAATTCTAAAGTTGACAATAAATTACACAGGTAAGTTGTTTATTATGTAAGTCTTGATATGATATATTTTTATGTTTTATGTAAGTGATGTAGATTATGTAAGTTATGAAATATGAACTTTAAACTATATGCTTTTAAAGAAATTATTAGATTACACTACATGTATTAGTTAAGTTATGTAAGTTGTTATGTACATTATGTGAGCTATGTAAATTATGTAAGTTATGTAAATTATGTAAGTTGTTATGTAAATTATGTAAGTTATATGAGTTATGTAAGTTATGTAATTTATTGAAGTAATGATCAATATTAATACTATTTTGATAAAAATTAGTTATAACTTTTAAAGACATTTAAAATTATTAAATATTAAAATCAAACATTATTAATATAAAAAAATAGTAATTTGAATATAGTAATTTTTTAAGATTCATCATACGTGGTGTTGTTACACCTAGGGAGGATCCATTATATCTTACAGCTCGATATAAGGCAACCCGTCAGGTTTCCAGCCTATATACTTTGAATCTTTAAAATATTTAAAATAATGTTGGAGAGAAGGTCAGCTATTGTTTTAATTGCTTATAAATGCAGTTACTATAATAAAGTAATATTTTATAGACTAAGGCTCCACAATGATTACCATCAATTATATAATTATTCAATGCTCCGCAAATTATAACACAAAACAAACAATAGTATAAATCATACCAAGTATGGAGAGAGACCTACCTTAGCAGATATTTCCAAATTTGTCCTCCATATAAATTAATTAGAGCTATAATTTCTCTTTCAAAAAAAAAAACCAGCTGCTATCATGAACATTTAAATACTTGTGCACATAACGAGATGAATTATTCAATTACATAATTAAAACATTACTAACTTATACAATGCTCAAACTTAACACATTATATAATTATTCAATTATATTACATTCACACAATTATATTAATTCAATATAACAAAAAATGTATGTATTTATTTCTTTTAAACATGTACAATTGAAATAAATCAAAGTTTTATACATACATATGAACCGCAATTTAAGTTTCATTTATATAATAACACCAAATGAAAATTTATGTATCAAATTATAAGTTTGATCAATATTTATGTATAAATTTAATATTTATTCCTATAAATATTAAAATATTCACTTATTCATATAATTAACACATTTTCAAAAAAGATTTTATTGAGGTGAGCTGAAACGGGATTAGCACAGATCAGAAAAAAGAAGAGACCAAGAATTTACTTAATGAAACTTACTTTGCCAAATTTGATCAGCTTAGGTACAATCTTGAGCACAGTGGACGACGGGATAGCAAATCCTACACCAGCTGATGTACCTGAAATGCAAATAATAAAATCAGAATGCATCTATTTTACTTGGACTCAGGTGTGACAATATGGATATATGTCTGACACAAGTATGTAAAATTTGTTCTAAGTTTTTCCATATATTTGGACGATCATCATCCCCAGAGCACTGTCTGGATACATGTTAAACACAAGTGCCACACATTGGTACTTCATGAAAAATGAAATGTCTGAGCAAACATAAGAAGGCATTACATAGGCATTACATGAATAATACTTTTCTCTTATATATATATAACTAATTATGCGATTCTTGACCAATGAGACAACCTTTCACATAAAATCTACTTTTTATTCAACCTTTATATTTTATTTTATATATATATAATAAGTAAAAAAAAAAATTGAATAAGTAAAAGGGTTTAATTTCTGTAAAAAAAAAGATTTGAAGGACTAAACTTGAAAGAATACAGGGACAAGATAAAATTAAACCATTTCATAAATGGTAAACTAGTAATTTCGGATTTCACAAGGTAGGCCCTATGTGATCATTTTTGAAATCACAGGAGTTTATTGGGCCAAAGAGGTCCATTCTGGAGACAAAAGCAATAATGAAATTGCGAAAAATATAATATAATCACTTGAACAAATAACCACCATACACTTTAAATTGGAAATGTATTAAATCGTAGGCCCTTCGATGGATCCATGCATTTACCACAGTATAATAATCGTAGTTTATTTAATGCATTTACCAATACTTATTCATACTAGATTGCTAATCCTAGAAGCAAAAATGCATGATTCAGTTTCTAGAGATGTTGAATCTTTCATCATAAACATTAAAAACATAAAAGGAAAAACATGTTGAAAGAAACATAAATGTTAGGGAAGACAATGTTTACCTTGATTGAATTGGAAATGTTTTCTTCAGGGTTTATTTGGAGATGCTTGGGATTGATCTCTAATAATGTCGAGAGACTTCCCTACTCATTGCATTTGAAGAACAGAATTCTGTTTTTGGTTGACAAAACAATCAAATGAGTTCTAAAAATAAACAACATTTAATGATTGGTATAATATTAATTATATTTGCTAATAACAGGTAGGAATAAACAAATAAACTGATAAAAAAAATAGAAGCTACAAGAATTACTAAAAATAAAAGCGACGTCAACAATGGTATCATGAGAATGAAAATTAAAAAACCGAATTAAGTAAAAAAAGAGAGAAAAATATAAAGGAGAGACAAATAAGGGGACAAAGGGCTGGTTTTGTTGGAATAACCGAAGTTGCTGGATTTTCCACTAAAAATCAGAGTTAAAATTCTAGGGAAAGACAGTAAGTAACAGTCACCCTAATGAAGACCATTGTAAGGAGAAATAGGACGAAGCTCAATACCATTAAAAGACAGTAAGTTACATTATTTTGTTTCTCAATAAAGCACACTCTCTATTACTTATAACCATGATAACTTAAGTATTGGAAAATCCTTTAGAGATAAAACTCCGATACCCATTTAACTTGTTCTCCTTTTTGCTTATTACCATAGCTTACTAACCATCATCTCACCCTAGTCCTCAAAAATTGACAAACAATTGGTATTGTAGGAACCTGAACAGAAGCCATTGATTCTCTTGCTAAACAACTAAGCCAAACCAACACCAATACAAAAAAAAAACTTGAGTTGAGGTAATCACTTCAGACAATTTTTTTCAGTTGTTTTTCAATCACTCGTGATTATCTTGACTACCAATCCTCCTCCCAAGATAATAATTATTGGAAATGCTAGAATGACCTCAGCCACACATCCCTCGCCACATACGTCTGCTCCAGAATTTCGACAATCTTCTTCACTAGTTAGATATGACCTAGCAACGAATATAGCACCATAACTGCCAATCCTCATCACCAAATCCATTCGCCAATCATGACTAATGCACAAACTAATGTTAAACGACCTTCTTAAGCTACAACAAATCATGTGATCCCCAGATTGAGCACTCTATTAGTCACATCCAGATCGCTAGACATCAACAGCCTACGGTGGATATTTTTGTAGTCTTCAACGACTAGTGCTACACCCTTGGGCCTTGGGTTCACAGCAGCCCGATCCTCATTCCCATTGCACGTCACAGTTTCAGTTCTTGTCTAATGCATTCAAAGCACAATATAAGTCTCTAGACAGAACACAAAGGCAACTAGAACAACTTCTTCAGATCCAAAAGGACCAATTAATAAATAACCATTTCACATCCTGGTGAAAGCTTGGCTTCAACCATAGAGCCTCCATGCAAGAAATCAACCAGGCTCTACTAGCAATATAAGATCATGCTCCCATCGAAGTAAAGAAGGTCGAATTGGCTAAAGAAAAAGGGAATACAAATGGAAAACAGTTGTATTGAAATAAGGGTAAACTATATAGCTAACATTTTGGTCACTAATTTACCGAATTCAATTCTTATCCGTATAGTTGAAGAGCAGGAAAAACAAACTAAGTTAAAAAGTATAACTTGTCTACGAAAATGAGACGCTAGATTTGCAGCTAATGGGTACTGAAATTTACCGACTAATTGCGGAAGCGGAGAGCGACGGTGAAGGGACGCAGAAGAGACGACGGTGAAGAGACGCAAAAGAGACGACGGCGAACGACGATGAGTAGGTGCTCGATCGACTGAGATGCCTAGGGATTTGGGGGAAATTAAGGGATTAGGGGGAAATCTATTTTGGTGTTTTGAGGGAGAAGGCTGAGACTATCGGGCATGAAAGAAGGACATAACATCTGAAATGAAAACGACGCTGTTTTGAAAAAAAAATTCACCGTTTGTGGCGCTTATTAAAAGCGCCGCTAAAAACAATCTTTTGCGGCGTTTCCAGGTGAGCGCCACTAATCTTTGAAGAAAACGACGCTGTCCCTGTTAAGCACTAATTCTTTTGAGGCATTTATTTAAAAAACGCCGCTAATCCCTATATACTCAACTAAAACGACGACGTGTACTATAAACTTGAATTATTTTGCGGCATTTTTGAAAGCGCCACTAATACTCGTATATACTAAAACGGCGCCGTTTTCGTTAAACTAATCTGTATTTTGTGGCGTTTTCTATAAAAACGCCGCAAATCCCCTATATATTGAACTAAAACGACGACGCTTCCAGTACACTTTACTTCTGTTGCGGCATTTTTAAAAACGCCACTAGTACTCTAATCAATCTAAAACGACGCCGTTTTCTTTCAACTATACTATTTTTTGCGGTGTTTTTTTAAAAAACGCCACTAATCTCTTAATTTTTATTCTTCTTTTTTATTTGTTATAATTTGGTAGCCATAATAATTTACTTATGATAGTCAATAGTTAATAATATATCTATATTGTATGATAACTTTGAAATTTTAAGTTTAAATTTCACTTATATAAATTAAGTTTAGAGGAATTAATTTGAATTGAATTCTTCGTTTAATTAACTGTTTAGATTAATTAATGATTTTAATTATTAATACTAATGATGATAAATGTTAATATGATGATAATTAGTTATAATTTAATCCTAATATTATGAATAGAAGTTTAAAAGATTTATATCTCTTCCTGATATATGGTACGTACATACTAATTTTTTTTCTTTTTTTTTTACATTTTATGGAAGTAGATAATTTTCAGTTTTTATCTTTTAAATATGCTTAATATTTAATCCTTATATTTTAATTTCTATGTTTCTATGTGTTTATAATGTTATTAAGTAGATATAGTACCTATATCCATATATATGTTTTAAAAAGCATCAATTGATTGTATAAAATTTCATCATTAATTTAACAAATTTCAAGTAAACCAGCTTAAATCCTAAACCTTTTAATATATATATATATATAAAGTTTATAATTTTAATAATTTAAACTATAATGATATATAATTTTAATATATTAAGATAAATATTATATATACAATTATATAAGAAATCGTTTAATATATAAATTAAAAAATGATAATTAATCAAAACCGGCCTAAACCTGTAACCCCCTATCTGGCCTTAAAACCCTAAACCCTAAACTAATTGATACCCTAAATAGCACAATACACACATATCTAATTAAACTCTAACCCTAAACTCATAAACCCTAAACCCCTAACCCGACCCTACTCATTAACCCTTAACACTTAAATCTTAAACTCTAACTATTAAACCCCTAAATCAATACCTTAAAGTACTACATAATTGTAACCCTTAAATTAGTAATTCCTACACCTTAAACCCTAAACTATATACCCTAAACATAAACCCTAAACTATAATGATAATTAATTCAATATTTTAAAATTAATACTATCTATTTTACAATTATATAAGAAAAAATGTAATATATAAATATAAAAACAATTAGTCATATACCAAAAAACTTTTAAATTATTTTAAATAATAATATTTTAATTTATTTCATTTTTACTAAATATTTGCCTATGTTTTTACTTTTAAAATTATTCTACGTGTCATTATTTTATTTTAAGAATTTAAATACACAATCAAAAATAAATTATACTCTTAGCGGCGCTTGATAAAAAAGCCACTAATAGTGACTTTTAGCGGCGTTTTTAAAAAAAGCGCCGCTATAGATCGATCTTTTGCAGCGATTTTTTGAAAAATGCCGCTAAAAGTCACTATTAGTGGCGTTTTTATCAAGCGCCGCTAAAGCCATTAAATCGTTACAAAAAACGATGACGTTGTGTGTATTTTTTTGCAGCGTTTTCCCCAATGCGCCGCTAATAGTCAAGCTATAGTGGCGTTTCTCATATAAGCGCCGCTAATTCTCAACATATAGCGGCGTTTCCTTATAAGGGCCGATAATGCTCGTTTTTTAGTGGCGTTGTTGTTGAAGCGCCGCTAATGCTCTTTTTTAGTGGCGTTTTTTGTTAAAACGCCGCTAAAAGCGCCGCTAAATATCCATTTTCTTGTAGTGATATGTTTGTTGTTTTGATTTCACACACATTGCATTTGCATGACCGCTGTGGTCACACCCTTAAGTGGGAGTGAGAAGCTACACTTTCGTGAGATTTTCACCTCTATATGGGTTAGTGGATTGCTTCCGGGATACATCTATACCTATGTCTTCGTGAGATTTTCATCTCCGTATGGCCATAAGGAAATGTGTTCCCCTGAACCAAACTTGGTCCATATGAGCCTATAATGGGTGAGGACCGAGGAATCTGCTGGTTCAAATACTGAAACACATATATTGAACTTTAAGTACTTACCCTAGGGAGTATAGTGATAGCCTTTAGTAAGCTACCCTTATAAGTGCTTGTTTGTTATACTTTTATATGATACTGACTTACTTTATTTTGCTATCATTGTATGTCACTGAACATTTAAAGGTGTCGATTCGCGGTTCGATTTCTAGATTAGAAAGTTTTGTAATGAGGAATGAATATCTTGATAAAGTAGAGGATTATGCTTATGTTTGTGCATGGTCAGAGAAAACCCAGTTAGAGAAAGGAGATAGTGTCACTGAGGGGTATACGTCAGAGTTGTGGGACTTCACTCGTATCAGTTCAACACAGAATGAGATTCAGGAGTTGAAAGACATTTGGGCCCAATGGGATGATGAGGCTAAGCAGCTGTTCTACCAGAATTATGGAGATATTCCTTATTTGCTAGACATCAAGGTGGATAAGCATTTGTTTCGAGCTATGGTACAGTTTTGGAACCCTGCTTATAGTTGTTTTACATTTGGAGAGGTAGACTTAGTACCTACTTTGGAGAAGTATACGACCCTGCTTCGCTGTCCAAAAATTCAAGGTAACAAAGCTTATGTTAGGGCTGCTAATCTCCCAACTTTTGTGAAGAAATTAATGATGATTATAGGCGTGAGTGAACAGTGGGCTGCAGCTCGAATCCAACAAAAGGGTGATAGTAAATGCATTCCGTGGGCAAGTTTGAGGGATTTGATATTGGCACACCCAGATGTGAAGAAGAGGGTTGATGTCTTGGCCTTAAGTATGTATGGTTTGGTGATTTTCCCAAAAGCCATGGGGCACATAGATGAGGCAGTTGCAGATTTATTCGATCGACTTAGTAAACAGAATACACCTGAACCTGCAATCCTAACCGAGACATTTAGATCCTTGAGCACATGTCGGAGAGCTAGTGAAGATAGATCCATTGGATGTGCACAGTTGTTGTTAGTATGGTTCCACAGTCACTTTTGGAAAGTTGATAAGGTTCCATGCCGAGTGTTCTTTGAGGATTATTCTCCCTTAAGGGAAGCAACAGTTACACCGAGGAGGGACGACATTACAGAGGAAAGGTGGATAGAAATACTTCAAAATCTCTGAGAGGAAGATGTAATGTGGAAAGCCCCTTGGATGGCTCCTAATGAAGTCCTTTATCGTTGTGGAAATTTTGACTGGGTACCTCTTCCTGGAATTTAGGGAGTTGTTGGTTATGCACCATTACTCGTCCTAAGGTAATACAAAGCGGGGTAGTTTATACCGGCAATACAAGGGTTAGCGCAGAGTGATTTCTCATATAAGGGGGATCATTATAAGAAGAAGATGCGAGAGATTTCTGAGGCTGGGAAGAAAATTTACTGTGTGAAGATTCTGACTGAAGGTCCGATGACAACCCTTGAGTACAAAGAGTGGTTTAGTAAGAGGATCAATGATAACATCCCTAGACCGAGTTTGGGGGCTGCCCGATCGATGGAGGAGAGTTTACGAGTGATTCCATCAGAATTAGAAGTTATAAAGCAAGAGTTTGAAAGGAAGAATTTAGAGCTCGGGAGAAAAATAGAGAAGCTTGAGGAGGAGAAGATGTGCCTGAGCTTAGACGTCGGCGTTCATAAAATTGAGGTCGAAAAAGAGAGGAAAGAAAATAGGAAGATTGAGGAAGACCGAGATGACTTGAAGACGCAATATAAGAGGATACAGTTATCAATGAAAAGAGTTGGATTGGGGAAGTCTTCAGAGTAGTGGCAACAAGAGGTTCAAGAAGAAAGAGCCAAAGCCGAGTATTGGGAGAAGAAGTTCCAAGAGATGTAGGCACGTAATTAAGCCCTAGAGAAGGAGAATCAAGGATTAAAAACTAAGGTGACTGAGCTTGGACGATCTCTTCATCATCACCGAAGTCGTAACTCTGCGGTCGAGTTAAAGGCAAGCCTGGATAAGATCGAGGAAATGGAGCACAATATTGGAGGGTTGGAAGCAACATTGCAGAACTGTGAGCTACGGATTGAGCAGCTCAAGGCAAGAGAAGAACATTGGAAGGGAGAGCTTCACCATTTCAGGATCAAGTCAGAGATAGGGACTACTTCATGGGAGAAGCTATAGTACAGATTTGAGAGGTTGCTGATCATTTACAAGACCTGGCAGCACAAGCTAATGTATTAAGTACAAAGTATGAGTTAATGTCAGATAGAGGTCTAAAGTCAGCTTTGTTATTGGATAGGGTTAAAACTCTGGGCCTGAGAGCAAAGGAGTATTTGTAATCCGTTTTGTGTAAAGATTTTTGTTTCTTAAATAACGTTTTCTAAGAGAAACTGAATCAGAATCAATATCTTTTTGCATTCATGCATTTGCATATCATCGCATCATATGTATTCAAATTTATAGAAAGACCCTGATTAGTTAAATTATTAGGGAGAAAGAGAGAGTAAGAGAAGAAAAATTTGGAAGCAACACATCCTTACGGTACACGCGCTAAGACAAAGAATATGGATCAAAGACTTGAGCAGATCCAGAAAGAAATACAAGAACAATTGCAGGAACAATTGGAAAAAATCCAACAAGAAATGAAGGATCAAATGTTGGAGGCCCAAAGGAATATGATGGCTAAAATGGCTCAGTTGCTGAAAGGGGCAACGGATAAAGGAAAGGCCCCTATGACTATCACTGAAGAGGATAACAAGGATCATCCTCCGGGTTTTACTTGACCTCATATGCAAACTCAACCTGAGGCATATCCTCGAAGGCCGTCCATCACAATAAGGTCCCAACATGGGCAAGTCGATGCTGGAATACCCATGAATTTTCAAACTAACTCAGGATTTAACCAAGGAGATAATCCTACCAATCCAGTCATCCCTGATTTAAATGTAGCTGAGAAGGAAGATATGAGACTCGAATTATCAAGACAATTAGAGGAACGTTGCAGATGGTTAGAGGAGAAATTTAAGACATTAGAAAATGCTGATAATCGTCAAGGCATTGATGCTAAGGACTTGAGTTTGGTCCCAGATTTGGTGCTCCCTCATAAATTCAAGATGCCAGAATTTGAGAAGTACAATGGAACTACTTGCCCTGAGGCCCATATCACCATACTCTGTAGGCGGGTGACTGGCTATGTAAACAATGATCAATTATTGATCCATTGTTTTCAAGACAGTTTGGTTGGGGCAGTGACTAGGTGGTACAATCAATTGAGTCGTGTAAAGATCAGTTCCTGGAGAGATTTAGCACAAGCCTTTATGCAACAATATAATTATGTGACCTACATGACTCCTGATAGAATCACCTTGCAGAACATAGAAAAGAAGCCTAATGAGAGCTTTAGGCAATATGCACAAAGATGGAGGGAGGTTGCCATGCAAGTTCAACCACCGCTTTTGGAGAAAGAGACTACCATGCTGTTCATTAACACCTTGAAGGCCCCATTCATTACTCATATGATCGAAAGTACCACCAAAAGCTTTGCTGATATAGTTATGGCAGGAGAAATGATTGAAAACGCCATAAAGGGTGGCAAAATAGAGGGGGAAACGGCTAAAATATCAGCCACAAGAAGGAAAGATAATGAGGTGAACAATACGAATAGTTATAATTCAAAAACGATTACGGCTAGTCAGCCCAGAGAAACTACAGTTGGGCAACAGGATTCTCATAAGCAGGGATCTGGTTTGAGACAAAATTTCGAGAAGGTCTCATTTACGCCTATCCCGGTGACGTATCGGGATCTTTATCAAAGTTTATTTAATGCGTATGCAATAGCTCCTTTTCATTTGAAACCACTACAACCTCTATATCCCAAATGGTATGATGCAAAAGCCAAATGTGAATACCATGCAGGGATATCGGGGCATTTGATCAAAAATTACACTGGCTTTAAAAAAGTAGTGGAAAGACTTATCAAGATGGGGGTTGTAAAATTTGACGATACCCCTAGTGATGAGAACCCGTTGCCAAATCATGGCGATCAAGGGGTAAACGCAATTGGTGATACTGGCATGAAGAGGATTAAAGAGGACGTGGCTGAGGTAAGAATGCCAATGAAAGTAATATGGGAAGAAATGGTGAAAAGAGAAATGATAATCTTTGAAGAGGGAAATAAACTACTGTGAGTTCCATGCAGAAAAGGGACACGAGATCCAGGAATGTGAGGAGTTTAAGGCTTTGATACAAAGCCTTATGGATAATAAGGAGCTGGAATTCTATGAAGCTGGCTCAGATGAGGGACATATATACAGATTAGAGGGTGGACCAAAGAATCAAAGAGTCAACCGACCAAGGATCATTATTTCTCTACCAAGGAATAATGAAGTTGAAACACAAACAGTACCAAAAGTCATTATTCACAAACCCGTTTCCTTTCCTTATAAGGATAACAAGAGGGCACCCTGGAATTATGACTGCAATGTAACAATACCGGAGAAGGAGGATATAGCTAGTGCTTCTAAAGAGGTTCAAGATGAGGGTTCTTACACACGTAGTGGGAAGTGTTATGATGTAGAAGGCGTCAGAGTTGAGCCCGCGAAAGCAAAAGCCTTTAACAAAGGAAAAGAGACTGAAACACCGGTTAATGAGCCAGTGAAGGAAGAAGAAGCCAAAGAATTTCTAAAATTCTTAAAACATAGTGAGTACAGCGTGGTTGAACAATTGCGCAAACAACCCACTTGCATATCAGTGTTGGCTTTGCTTCTGAGTTCAGAGGTACATCGGGAAGCATTAATGAAGTGCTCAACGAGACTTACGTTACTAATGATATATCCGTCAATAAGTTGGATCATTTGGTTAGTAACATAAGTGCTGACAATTTCATCTATTTCAATGATGATGAAATCCCACCTGGTGGCATGGGATCAGCTAAAGATTTACACATCACCACTCGCTGTAAGGGCTATACATTGCCGAGTGTGCTTATTGATAATGGATCAGCCTTAAATGTCTTACCATTATCCACATTGAACAGATTACCCATAGACAATTCTCACATGAAAACATGCCATAATGTAGTGAGAGCATTCGTTGGTACGGAGAGAAAGGTCATGGGAAGAATTGATATTCCTTTGATGATTGGGCCAAACTCTTATAAGGTGGACTTTTTAGTGATAGACATCAAGCCATCTTATAATTGCTTGTTGGGGAGGCCTTGGATACATTCCGCAAGAGCGGTGCCCTCATCTTTGCACCAGAAATTGAAGTTAGTAGTAGATGGACGGCTGGTCACCATAAATGCGGAGGAAGACATTATATCGACAGTTACCAGTGACACACCCTATGTAGAATCAAACAAGGAGGCTCTTGAGGGCTCTTTTCGTTCATTAGAATTCGTTAATGCAACATTCATTTCAGAGGGGAAAGAGGTACTGGTGCCCAGGATATCTAGAACCACAAGAATGGGTTTATAGATGACAGTGGGAAAAGGAGCCTTGCCAGGAAAAAGATTGGGAAGATATCTCCAATGAGGGATTCAAGTTCCAGAACTAAAGGAGAAGAGAGACCGTTTTGGTTTGGGTTTCAGGCTAGATCATAAGCAAAGGAGGAAGGAAATAGAGAAGCGTCAAGAAAGAATAAGGGCGCGTTTAAGTGGAAGAGAAGTAGAGTGGGAACTAATGGCATTCCCTCATATATCCCAAACCTTTATATCAAGAGGGATAATTTACCCTGAGAGAGGGTTGCTCGAAAAAGGAAGTTATCACATTAATGCTATACATAATGAAGAGTCTGGACGAAAAAACCTTGAGGGCATGCGCCCTTACGAACCAAGAAGCTCTTTAAACAATTGGATTGTAGAAGAACTTACTGTAGTTTTTGAAGACCTTTCAGAGTAATTTTTAGAACACTCTTGTTGCTCTAGAACCTAGGAGTAATAAGGTTTCGTTTGTAAAATAGGCTCATGTTCAGATATTTGTATTTCAATAAAACATGACTTTTGTTATCAATCCAAGTGAATATTCTTTTATACCAATTAATATTCTTTTGACCATTTTAAATTCTCTCAAATTTTTCATTCCATACATAACACATAAATAAACATTCTTAAAATTTATTCATTATTTGTACATTGTTTCGTACCCCGCAGGTCCCTAGATATCAATGACATGAGCACTGATACTACAAATCCTGAATTCTCTTTTGGGAAAGACATGTGTGTAGAAGAACCTCAGGATTTTGAAGATGACAGGAATTGTGATGTGTCTCCAGATCTGTTGAGAATGGTGAAACAAGAGGAGAAACAAATCCTACCCCGTGAGAAAGAGGCAATAGAGAATGTAGTCTTGGAGGAAGGAAAAGAGGTGAAAATAGGGACACATATTGCAAAGGAAACGAGACAAGGTCTTGTTGAGCTAGTACTTGAATTCAAAGATATCTTTGCATGGTCATATGAGGATATGCCGAGTTTGAATACTGATATCGTGGTACATAGTCTTCCCATAAGACAAGATTGTAGGCCAGTCCAACAAAAATTGCAAAGGATAAGGCCTGATATTGTGCTGAAAATAAAAGATGAAGTCAAGAAGCAGTTTGATGCTGGATTCCGACAAGAGGTTAAGTATTCAGAATGGGTGGCTAACATTGTGTCTGTCCCTAAGAAGGATGGGAAGGTACGAATGTGTGTTGATTACAGAGATTTGAACAAAGCTAGCCCAAAAGACAGCTTTCCTTTACCGTACATCGACACTTTGGTGGACAATACAACGGGATATTCATTGTTTTCTTTTATGGATGGCTTCTCAGGGTACAACCAGATAAAAAATGCATCCCGGAGACAAGGATAAAACCACCATTATAACATTGTGGGGCACCTTTTGTTACAAGGTAATGCCCTTCGGGCTAAAGAATGCAGGGGTAACATACCAAAGGGCTATGGTGACCTTATTTCACGATATGATGCACAAGGAGATTGAGGTGTATGTTGATGACATGATTGCCAAATCTCGAATAGAGACAGAGCATATTGAAGTCTTGAGGAAGTTGTTCTTGAGATTGAGGAAGTTTCAGTTGAAGCTTAATCCGGCAAAGTGCATCTTCGGAGCTAGGTCGGGAAAGTTATTGGGCTTTGTGGTTAGCGAAAAGGGAATAGAAGTTGACTCAGACAAAGTTAGAGATATACGAGAGTTGCCTCCACCACGTACTCAGAAAGAAGTTCGGGGTTTTCTTGGAAGATTGAATTATATCGCTCAGTTTATTTCACAATTAACCGAGAAACGTGATCCTATATTTCGCCTCCTTAGAAAACACAACCAAGGTACTTGGGATGAGGAACGCCAGAATGCCTTTGATAAGGTTAAGCAATACTTGTTAAACGCTCCAGTGTTATCTCTGCCTAGTCCAAATAGACCATTAATTCTGTACTTATCAGTGTTTAGTAATTCTATGGGATGTGTGCTTGGCCAATATGAAGAGTCAGGAAGAAAAGAGAAGGCGATATATTACCTCAGTAAGAAATTCACAGAGTGTGAGCGAGATATTCGCCAATTGAGAAGTTGTGTTGTGCTTTAATCTGGACGACTTGAAGGTTGAGGCAATATATGCTATATCACACGACTTGGCTAATTTCGAAGCTTGATCCATTAATGTACATGATGGAGTCAGCAGCCCTAAATGGAAGAATGGCAAGGTGGCAAGTACTGCTTTTAGAGTTTGATATAGTCTATGTGAGTCAAAAAGCTATAAAAAAGGAGTGCGACAGCAGAATTTCTGGCTAGCAGAGCTCTAGAAGATTATGAACCATTAAGCTTTGATTTCCCTAATGAGGAGTTGATGTATGTGGCAACTATTGAAGAACATCCATGGAAGCTGAACTTTGACGGCACATCCAACGTGGTAAGAAATGGAATTGGGGCAGTCTTGGTATCCCAAAATGGTGATCATTATCCATTTACATGTAAATTGGATTTTGACTGCACGAACAATATGGCCGAGTATGAAGCATGCATCATGGGGATTCGAGCGGCCAAAGAGTGGAAATTAGAACCCTGGAAGTATATGGAGACTCTACGTTTGTAATTTATCAGCTTTGGGGTGAATGGAAGACAAGGGACCCCAACTTGATTCATTATCGAAAGGTAGTTTTGGAGTTACTTGAGGAGTTTGATAATATAACCTTCAATTATCTCCCACGAGACGAAAATCAGATGGCAGATGCTTTAGCAACACTGGCTTCCATGATTAAAGCAAATAAAAAAGAGGATGTTAGACCAATTCAGGTAAGTATTTCTGAGGTTCCAGCTCATTGCTGTAACATCGAAGAAGAGGAAAAGGATGACCATCCTTAGTATCAAGATATATTACGATATGTGAGAAATCGCGAATATCCTGAGCAGGAAACTGAGAATGATAAAAGAACTTTAAAGAGGTTAGCCTGCGAATATGTACTAGATGGGGATATCCTTTATAAAAGAAGGAAAGATCAAGTACTTTTGAGATGTGTCAATGCTGTGGAAGCTAGACAAATCTTGGAAGAAGTACATGAAGGCGTTTGTAGGACACATGCTAATGGCTTTACAATGGCAAGGCAAATCATGAGGTTTGGATACTATTGGTCTACTAAGGAAGGAGATTGTATCAACTATGCCAAGAAATGTCATAAATGTCAGATATATGGGGATAAGATTCATGTGCCACCTTCACCCTTACATGTTATGACTTCTCCATGGCCCTTTTCCATGTAGAGGATGGATGTCATTGGGCCAATATCACCAAAAGCTTCAAATGGGCATCGTTTCATTTTCGTAGCCATCAACTACTTCATGAAATGGGTAGAGGCAGCTTCATATGCTAATGTTACCAAGTCGGCAGTAAGTCGATTCTCGAAAAAGGAGATTATTTGTCGGTATGGAATGCTTGAGAGGATTATATCAGATAATGAATTGAACTTGAATAACAGCATGATTGCGGAAGTTTGCAGCCAATTCAAGATCAAACATCATAATTCATCTCTATATCGCCCAAAAATGAATGGGGCAGTGGAAGCTGCCAACAAAAACATCAAGAAGATAGTGGGGGAAAATGACCGAGACCTATAGAGATTGGTATGAGAAATTACCATTTGCACTTTTGGCCTATCGAACATCTGTCAGAACCTCTACTGGGGCAACTCCTTTCTCGTTGGTTTATGGGATGGAGGCAATGTTACCTATTAAAGTGGAAATACATTCTCTTCGTATTTTATCAGAGATAAAGCTGGATGAAATAGAATGGATTCAATTGCGGCATGATCAATTGAATTTGATTGAGGAAAAGAGGTTAAGGGCTATTCGTCATGGTCAGATGTATCAGAAGGGGATGATGCGAGCTTATGACAAGAAAGTTTGTCCAAGAGAATTTCAAGAAGGGGACTTTGTACTGAAGAAGATTCTTCCCATACAGAAGGACTTTATAGGAAAATAGGTGCGAAATTGGGAAGGGTTGTATGTTGTGAATAAGGCTTTCTCTGGTGGTGCACTGATTTTGACAGAAATGGATGGGAAAAGTTTACCCAATCTAGTGAATTCAGACTGAGTCAAGAAGTACTTTGTCTAAAGAAAAGGGAAGTCAAGGTGAAAACCCACAAAGGGCACTTTGATACTTCTAAAAACTTCTAAAAAAAATGGAGAGGCCAAGGTGAAAACCCGTAAAGGGCGCCCTGAGACCAAAGGGGTTTTGAGTTGAAAACCCGAAAAGGCTGCTCAAATTTCGAAAAGCATGCAGTGACCTGGCTATACCATATTTGACAAGAAATGGAGTATGTTACATACCGGGTCATCAACAAAATACTTTGGATCTTCTAAACAGATGATAAACTCAAAACAGTCTTCATGGAATTTGTATATAGAAGCCCAAGCTGTGATATGTTGGACGTCTGATTTTTGTCCTGTTTACTATCTTTGGATTCTTTTTCTTCTTAAAGATATTTTTTCAGATTAATTTCCTATTGTATTTTGATGATTTATCTAACTATTCTCAAGATTAAATTATTTGTCTTCCATTATAAAGTGTGTTGCATTGAAATAATGATTGATGAACTAAATATTTTTACAAACGAAGTTTTGCATATTACTCTGGAAATTTCTAGAGAATACAAGAAACTAAAACAGAACAATTGTTTGAAGAATTCCCATAAGGGTCGGAGGTATTCAAGAAAATTTCTTTAGTTCAAAGGATAATTGGACAATTCAAACGATTCAATCGTAGGAGAAGATCGTCTTCAGTAGGTCGTAACGTTCGGAGAATGGTACAATAGGACCAATTTAATTCAAAACACATGAGCGGAGTATGATTGATACTTTGAGAAAAATAAAGGTGGAACTTTGATGGATGAACGAGTAAAGACGTCCGAAATAGGAATCATTTTCATAACATTTTGCATCATAATATGTCTAGGAGCATTTGACTCATTTCGATCATGTCACCTTAATCATCGGGCATGAGCACATATGCATTCTACAGGTTACGCCCTTTAAAGGGAAATATAGATCACCGATAGCAGATTTGGCGTCTCTATATTATCAGAAAGTAGATCGAAGATAATAGGTTTGGCGTCTCTGTATTGGCAGAGAGCAGATCGAAAATAACAAATTTGGCGTCTCTATATTAACAAAAAGCAAACCGATAGCAGATTTGGCGTCTCTGTATTGTCAGAGAGCAAATCGATGATAACAGGTTTGGCGTCTCTATATTGATAGAGAGCAGATTGAAAATAACAAATTTGGTGTCTCTATATTGACAGAGAGCAGATCGAAGATGACAGATTTGGCATCTCTGTATTGATAGAGAGCAGATTGAAGATGACAGATTTGGCGTCTTTATATTTCAGAAAGTAGATCAAAGATAGCCGATTTGACATCTCTGTATTGTCAGAGAGCAGATCGAAGATAGTAGATTTGGCGTCTCTGTATTGTCAGAGAGCAGATCAAAGATAACAGATTTGGCATTTCTGTATTGGCAGAGAGCAGATCGAAGATAGCAGATTTGGTGTCTCTGTATTGTCAGAGAGCAGATCAAAGATAGCAGATTTGGCATTTCTGTATTGACAGAGAGCAGATCAAAGATAGCAGATTTGGCGTCTCTGTATTGGCAGAGAGCAGATCGAAGATAGCAGATTTGGTGTCTCTGTATTGACAAAAAGCAGATCGAAGATAACAGATTTGTCGTCTCTGTATTGACAAAGAGTAGATCGAAGATAACATATTTGTTGTCCTGTATTGACAAAGAGCAGATCGAAGATAACAGATTTAGCGTTTCTATATTGACAGAGGGCAGATTGAAGATGACAGGTTTGGCATCTCTGTATTAACAGAGAACAGATCGAAGATAACATATTTGGTGTCTCTGTATTGACAGAGGACAGATCGAAGATGACAGATTTGGCTTCTCCGTATTAGGCAAGGAGTAGATCAAAGATTTCATCTTGGTGTTCCTGAGTTTGCAAGGAGCAGGTTGAAGATGGCAGATTTGACATTCCTGAGTTACGATGAAGCAAGTTTGAAGCTATCAGAATACCTTTGAGGAAGATAAGGATCAAGATTTCGAGACTAGGCCAGGCCGGACAAATTTGGTCCTTTTATAATCTTTGCTCTATTCCTATTACACAGTAATGAGCAAAGAGGGGGCAGCTGTAATAGCCCAAATTTGCCTGGGCCCATAAAATAAATAAATAAAAGGAGAAACAAAAATTAGATAAATTAATAAAAGTTTTACAATCCATTTACAAAGCCAAAATTGTTAGCCCATTTACATAGCCCAAAGGACCCATTAACCCTATACCCAGTTACACCTAAAACCCAACAGCCCAAATACCTAAACCAGACCCAAACTAGCAAGGCCCAATGCCTAAACCGAATCTGGAAACCCTAGGGTTTCCAAAAACTTCACACCGCAAGTACCCCAAGCGTCACGCCCTTTCGTCTCGCGCCATTCCAGTGGGCTTCATCGATGCCATGACTCCGGCTCCATATAACACCGTAATCAGCGCACGAATCGACGCCAGCGTATTCACCATCGGATTTCTCGCTGTTACCTGCAAAAAAGGAAAGAAACAGCAGAGACGAAACAAATATAGCAAGAAACAAAATCAAGATTGTAAATATATTTTTTCAGTGGCTATAAAAGCCCGAATCAAGAACGATGTAAGACTACGGTTTTTTTATATACACATATATACAATAAAAGACCAGTAGTGGATTAAAGAAACAGATGTGATTATTTCATTTTTTTTCTCGTTATAAATATATACAAATATCGTAAAATAAAACGAAAAAGACTTACTTCCGGATTCCCGTCAAAAAATGAAGCTTTCCAGCTTCCAGTCGCCGTATGTGGCGGAGTTGACGGCGGCGCGTAGGCGCGTGGGAGCCCAGGGACGGAGGCTCGACGAAGCTCTGAGAGGGTTGGCCCTCAATCCTCTTTCAGAGTTTTTTTTTGGTTTTTTTTAAAGACGGGTTTAAAATGATTTTTAGGCTGAAAGTTGACTTTTATAGCCTCATAGAAACGTCGTCGTTTTGCTTGAAACGATAAGATTCAAAACGGCGTCGTTTCAAAGCTAGGATCTGCGCATTTTTGTTTAAAGGGCAAATTGCCCAATTAATCCTTCCGCATTTTTAATTTCATTTTATTTTATTTTAATTTGGCCTTGACCTTTTATTTTTGTTGCAATTTGGTCCTAGCTGCAATTATAAAACTTATTTTGGGAAACGACACCGTTTTGGGATTAGGGTCAAATTACCCAGTGAGTCCCTTAAGCTTTATAGCGTGTTTCATTTAGGATTTTTTATTTTTTTAAATTTTACCCTAGAGCTTTGTTTCCATTTAACTTTTTTCCTTTCTATTTTTTTCATATATAATTTATTTTAAATAATTTATATATTATTTATTTTACTATAAATATTATGTATATATATAAATGATTTATTATATATATTATTTTTACTTATGCGCTGTTTATTATTATTATTTATCTAAGTTTTATTTATATATTTTATAATATATTATATCATTTTACTATATATATTATTTTTATTATATTTTATATTACTTCAATATTTATTATTATGTATAATTTTAAAAATTTGCATACTATTATTAAATAATATATATATCATTGTTAATTATTTAGCATATTATGAAAAATTCTAAAATTTATTATAAAGTTTTGCACATATTTAATATAGTATTATTTATATAAATATATATTAAGCTATTATATCATAAAATATATTTGTACTTTTTAAAATTACTCTTTTATTAATTATATATTGCTTTAAATATTTTTTCCCTCATTTATTTTTCAAATTGTTTTTTTAATTTGTTTGTTTTTATCCTTTTTGTATTTATTTGGTATTGTTTTAATATGTTAATTTTATCTCATGGGATATTTGTTATCTTTATGTTATTTTGTTATTGTTATATATTCGTATGAAAATTGATTATTTATGTCGTTATTTTAAGATTATATTCGCATGAAATACTATTATATATGTGTAATTTGTGTTGTTATATTCATTATTTTGCTATTTTGTATTTTGCATGAAATAATAATGTGTGTATATTTATGTTATTATATATGCATGAAATGTTAATGTATATTCTGTAATTTATGTCGTATTTATCATTTTCTATATTATATTTGCATGAAATGTTAATGTATGTAGTTTAATTAGTTTAATATTGATCTTTTTAATAGGTTAAATGCATCATCGCTTTTAAAGTTTTATATTTCATTTAATCCAAAGGAATTTTAAAAAACAAGGCAATATCTTTTGTATTTAGGAATTCGGCAAGTAGTGCCCTAACATGCTGGGTTGCGATTTCCCGTTTGTCAAAATATCCTTTTAAATAGATTTTGTAAATCACAAGATGATTTTAGTTACTAAAGTTTAAGAATATCGTGTCCAATCATGCTGGATGTGATGTTTGCACTCTTTTGAAACGAAAGAATCTCGATTTTCAGCTCAAATTATTCCAGTTTTTTTTTTTAAAATGATCCTTTTGTTAAATTCTTTCAAACTTTTGACATTAAGACAGAAAACTATTCAATTTGGTACCAATATTGGGCGTTGCGAGGGTGTTAATCCTTCTTCGTGCGTAACCGACTCCCGAACCTGTTTTCTCGCATTTTTCGTAGACTAAAATGTTTTATAAAGGTGATCCAACCACACCTAAAAAGGTTGGTGGTGACTCTCGTTTTTTAAAGAAAACCTCCCTTTTTAAAAAGAGGTTTCGACAAATGACATAAGGAAGCATGTGGTCTAGTGGTGGTGGTGTCATTAAGGTTGCAAGGGAGCCTGGGTTCAACTCTTGGCTCTTGCAATTTATTTTGGTTTTTCTTTTAAAGGAACCTGGACTTTGGCCTATAGACCTTGTAATTAATTGAGGCTAAAATGGTGACAGAAAGAGCATGTGGTGGAGTGACAAGGTGGCGTGTTCTGTAACTGTGAGGTTTAAGGTTCAAGTATTGGGATGCGCAATGGAGTATCTATTTGGAATGGAACTTTATGGTTGAAGTGGTCATAAAAAAATAAGGAATTTTCCTAATGGTTGAAAGTAATCCTACATAGGGAAGCTAACATGAGAATTGGAGAGAAACTGGCTTTAAATAGAGCGAACAAGATGAGTTAGTGATCACTAGTTTTAGGAGGGATTATTTCATACCTACTTAACCAAGGTTGGTGATCGTGGACTTCAACGCGTTCTCACAAAGGTGTCATGTCGCGCACACGACTTAGGTAGTTCTGGGCCGTGTGGGCCCCATACGGATTAAATCTGCAATTTGTGATAATTATTGGACTGGACTATGTAAGTCACATAGTCGTATCTAAATTTGGTCTAAATAGGCCACACGAGGGTGTGGGCCCACTTGGGTCGAGTAATAGGCCTTAGGCCCATTTGCACGGTTATGTCTGTTTAGGTTACTTAAGTCACTCGAGGCGACGGTGGACCTTCTGTTGGGTTGTTAAGACCCCGGTTTGTAAAATCACTGAAATATCCTTGTAGTGTAAAATGACGGTAATGCCCCTGTATGGTAGAATGACGATTATGCCTTATGTTTCGTATCACTAATGTGCCTATAATTACATATTTTATTGTACTGAGTATGACTTTGCATGCACGTAATATTTATAACATGAAATATTGCATGGGGTTGGGTTATTATGGACGGAGGAAGTGTACGGCGTGTAGCCGTTCTGTACAAGGCTTTCAACCTTTCTGTGATACTTATGGCTTATAGCCGTTCTGTTAACTGGCAGCGTTGCTGTGATATTTACGGCCTTTAGCTGTTCTATCTACGGCGTTGAGCCGTTCTGTTGACTTAATGCCGCAACCGGTGCTAAGCTTGGTGTGTGGGCTGGGTGGATCGATTTTATCCCCATATGGTGTGTTGGTTGGTACGGGTGGTGTGTTGGTTGGACTGGGCTGGAAATCTATCTGCATATCTGCATCTGATACTAATTCTGTGTTGGGCTTAGGGCCACCTGATACTGTTTCTGTGATGAGCTCAGGCCCAGTCTGTTTCTGCATACCGTATATCTGACGTTTGTATTATAAGGGATTACACACAGAGTTTTCGCAAACTCACCCTTCTGTCTAACTGTACAGGTAATCCCCAACCTTAGGCGATTTGGAGCCGCGAGGGACTCGGAGGTGGCCGCACGACCGCTGATGCTCTGTTGTAGACTTTTTATTTAAATTTTATATTTTGAGGTTTTAATTCTGTAATAAGGCCATTGAGGGATTAAATTTTTAATTGGGCTTTTCATTTCTTATATTAAACTGCTAGTCCAGGAAAACTTGAGTTTTCAAAACATTCACGGTTTTCAAAATGCTTCCGCCGTTTAAGTTGAATTAATATTCCAAAGGAAAATAGTTTGGCAAATGTTTGTGACGAGATGATTTGCTAACCCCGTACAAAAGGTTTTAATCGATAACTCGATTCTTGAACGACGCTTTGATGCAACACGCCAGATTCGGCCATAACATCTAGGCCGAGTTTGGGGTGTTGCACCGAATATTGAATTATGTAATGTTAAAATATGATGGTTGCATGCAAATTAGGTAAGTTTGATTTGTCTTTTGTAATTTAATGATAAAGTTTACTAAGGAGGAATGGGTAAAATCATAGGTTATTTTGATAGCCGTATGGATGAGTAATGATTTTGTTGTATATTTGTGAAATTTTAATTTGTTATTTAGCATATGAAATAGGTAGGTTGAATTGGTTACATTTGCAATTAAGTTTCAGTCTTTTGGAAATATTTGTATGTACTTGTATAATTTTTTCCCATTTTTTTTGTGGGGTATAATTCAACTTAAGCTAATATGTGCATGTACAAAGCTCATAAATAACATATATTGATATTAGTTAATTTTATGATTTGATAGAGCTAGTTGTGGTTTAAATATGCACAGGTGGGTAAGTTTTATAATGGATGTTAATGGATGTATTGTTGTAAATTGAGTATATAAAAGTGACATATGATTGATGATTAAATAGGTGTCCAAATGCTTTACTATATAGCCATAAGATTCGGCTAATGAAAATATAATGTATGCGTATTATGATATGATGTTTTATAATAGTAAAATATTTTTGGTTAGTTGGTTAAGTAGTACACATGAATGAATGTTATAAATTTGTGATGTATGGATCGAATGTTGTTATTATAAAGCATGTATAATATTCACTTAATGCATGTTAATTGGTTCAAATTTTGGGATTAGATTATTGATTTCGAAAAGGTTGTGTTATGCAGTATGATTTACCTATATGTGAAGTGGCTAGTGAAACATGACTAGTTTTGGTTGGTTACGTAATTAATATGTGAAAATTTTGATTTATATGATTGAACTAATGATTGCTATTCGAGTTTTAAAATTTTTGGAAATAAACTGATATATATTTTTGTACTTGTAAATGTATTATATGAACGTGCTGAGTTATGTTTCGTCCGGTAATGCCTTGTAACCTTATTCGGTGACGGATACGAGTTAGGGGTGTTACATAAATAGTTGATTATAGCATATGTTAGTTTGAAATTATTGGATGATTGAAGAAGGTTAATATGCTGATTATGTCTTGTTTTTCATGGTTGTTGTTTATGTCGAAATGTGATGCCAATAAGGGTATATTGATTAGGCACATAGGTTGAATGTGACTTTGAATAGGTTAATGTGATGGTAAATGTATAGCTTGATGCCTAAGAAATTGTAGGTGTAAACCCCAAAACCTGACCTAGAAGTTTCGACTGCATTCATGAGGTCACATTGGTCACCACAATGGCTAAGAACACAAAAACTATTTAATTTTTACAAAAACTTTTTCAATTCCATTGTTGGTCATGTTTAACATAATTCAATAACAACTTATCTTCCAATTTTCCAAATACTAGTTTAAAACCTGATTAGCAACTCATGAATTGAATTTGTAACCAAAACAAATTTGGAAGTTTTGATAATTGAAGTTTCAATTGAAATTTTGCAATGTAAAATATTGAACTTTTACCTTGAATGAAAACCATAGATAGTTATTAAAAACCCATGCATGGAATCACAAATTTAGATCAAAATCAAAACCCACTCGAAAACAAATATCCATGCACAAGATCATAAAATATTCCAAAACCAGAACCCAAAACTTTACGAGCCCAAAACCAAAAACTCATACCACAGTCCTTATAAAAGTTATTACAAATCCAACTAAAACACATTACCAAACTTCATGAATATTATTTAAAAACCCAAACTAAAATGAGAATTTCAGAGACATCTATTTTGCTAAGTCCGACACCTATCCTCGTGAATTACCTGAAAAGGGAAAAAAACTAAGGAAGTGAGCTACGAAAGTTCGATGTGAGTATTAAAAAATCGTAGTTAAATAAAGTCGACCAGTTAACTAAAATTTAGCATTACCTTAATCAAATCATTAACAGAGATCATATCAGATTGGCACATTAAATTATTATATCACTTAACAAACATGCAAAATGTATGCATGTGAAACTGCTCAATCACATAATAACCGAGATCATTTCTTAATTAGATATCATGTTAGAGTAGAGCGCCAAAAGTAACAAACATGCAAATTTTAATCATATGCAATATAACTCAAAACCCCACCTATCTAGCATATACACACCATCTTCAACCATCCATCACAAACCAAATAGGGTATACTAAACCTTTTCCAACCTCTACACACCAATGCTTGGGTTATGGTGGACCCATCCAACCGAAAAAACCTTATTATGGTCATTTGCCACTTGAGTTATTAAGTAGTCAAGCTGCTAATATGATTGCAATTTTATCGCCATATTTTAATAATGCAATTAAAACTGCCAAATCAATCTTCCTTCTCTTCATAATCGTATCCCAGACATAATGCATATTCAAGTTACATGGACTGTACAAATAATTCAAATCAGACACATTCATATTTTAGTTTATGATACTCATGATCAATACAGGTTAACAGAATCTACAATATGAAAAATTTCAAATTTACACATCCAATCAATCTTATAACACAAACTAATTTAACAGATCATAATAACCATTTGTAGAAATAATCAAAATTATTCATATTTATACAAATGTATAACATATCCATCAGTCAACCAACAACCAAAATTCATGTCCAAAACATTCTTTCAGAAACTTAAATGAGCAAGGGATCCCTCGGGAACAAAAATGAAACAATTTGTAAAAAGTGCGAAAAATATGCAAAAATAGAACTACACTGTCGTGTGGGACGATCCAGACCATGTGACAGGCGTACATGAATATGCGGCTGAGAGACATGCCTGTGTGACTGAGATACACAGCCGTGTGGCTAGACCATGAACTGTCTGTGCCCATGTGACAAAATTACACAATTCTGGAAGTAGGGGAGACACGACCATATGGCAGAAAGATACACCCAAGTGACTGAGGCACATGCCCGTGTGTGATAGACAAACTTTCCTAACAAGGGTTACACGGTCGTGTGGCCAACGTATGTGACCCACTGCAGGCCGTATGACAAGAAAATCAACCTAACTTCTAAAGCGGCACATGGCAATGTAGATCGCCAGTGTGCGGCGCACGCCTGTGTGGACCAAAAACCACACCAAATCTGAAACAGAACACGAATGTTAGCATTAAATCGACCTCAATTACAAATTTTTAAGAACACACACCTAAAAGACGATTCTAATGCACAACAATCAACCGACACCCCTAAATTAAATCGATTTGAAAACTCAATTTTGCAACATGCTAAATCTATAAGAAGTTTAATTGAAACCATATATAAAAGAATTGAAGAAACTTATATAAAACAAAAAGGAAGCGACACTTACACCCATTTGGATTGACACTTGATTGAACGAAGAACAAGAAAACTAATAAACACTTGAGAAGGAAATTAAGAGGTGACAAAAAATAGTAAAATTGAAGTATATTGAAAGTGGACAAAGGAAAAATTAAAGAATAAGAATGAATTGAAAGAAACAAAATAATAGCAAAAGGATGCAGTAGCCAAAGAATAGCACAAATCTGAAATTTGGAAAAATGAAAGAAACTGATGTGAAGGAGAGAGAAAAGAAAAAATGTGAGAAAAAAATGTGGCACTTTTTATTCTATTCTTTTTCAAAAATTAATAAAAATAAGAATAATAAGATAAAATTTAAAAAAATTAACCTATGAGCTTTTTTTAAAAAAATTGCAACCAAATATAAAATAGTTTCCACTTAACGTACACGAGGATTCAAACACGAGACCTAAGGAAAAACAGACTCATAACCATTGAACCAATAGGCTCATTCTATTCCTAAAACACAAAAACTAACTTAACAGCCCCTCCAAAGCACTGACCTAACCAACAAACCTTAATATCTCTAGCCCCAATTTCGGGGTGTTATAGTAGATGAATTGGCTTGTGTTTGAAGGTATTTTTGACACACACGGTCTGTGACACGATCTGCGACATGGCCATCTATCCCACACAGTTGCATGACACGACCATGTGGCCTATTTGATTTTTGGTGTAAGTTTGTCTAGATGGTCTCAAAGAGTTACACAGCCTGGCGACACGTCCGTGTAACCTTAAGCTACACGGGCTCAGGTTGTTACATGGTTTGGCCACATGTCCATGTCTTTGAGCCACACGGTCTGGGCCCTGTCACACGGTCATGTGATCCCTGTTTTTAGTTTTTACCATACCTTTCTATTTTATTTTAGATTAGTCCATACTTGTTTCTAAACTAATTTTAGGGTTCAGTAGGCTCAATTTAAGTCTCGTTTTCAAATGTATGCTATGAATGATGATTGTTTATTAATTTATGATGTTTAAATTAATCCTTGAATTGTCACTGTATCATCAGTCTTGTTTACTGTCGTAATATCCTATAACCTTAATCCGACAATAGAAATGGGTTAGGGTGTTACAAGTAATAGCTCTTGTAAAAAATAATACCTCTTAAAAAAATTATAATTCAATTCATACCCCTATTTTTTTTTTGGATTTGCCACTGTTATAAAACAAACATATGGCTTTTTTTTGGAATAATACAAAAAAATATTTACCGAAATAATATGAACCGTGCATGGGAATCCCAAATCAACATGGCAATTGACGACTTAGGGTGACTACGAGGCAATGTTTATGCATGAAAGAGACATGGAATCCTCGTAATCCTAAATCGACAATCAACATTCCAAATAAGATTCTCGATAGCTTGTCATGTCAAAATTTTAAATTTTTTATATTTTTAAAATCATTTCTTTTTTTTTTGAATTCTAAAGAGTTTAATTTTATAATTTTCTTAAAATATTATTTTTAAAATATTATGTTTTTAATATTTTAAATTGTAACGCCCCGGATTTTTGAGTTGGAAGTTTTGAGATTTGTAATTAGGGTCTGCACATAGCTCGACCAATTATGTGTGTTTTCACGTTTTAATTTTAGAATGGGCCTACTAGTCTGGTGGTTGGTTGTGTGTTGGTTTGTCTCTAGGTCCATAGTTTGAGTCCTTTTGTGTACATTCTTGGGAAACAATTTTGCTTGAGTATTGCTTTTAAGTATAGAAGATTTTTATTATTATTTTATTTCTAGTTTATTTTTATTTTAGTTGTGGGAGAGAGAAAAAGGGGGACCCTAATTTGTTTTACACGTTCCCACAATTCTCTATTTCTTCTTCAGTTTTTTTATTTTCATTTTTTTCTCTCTTTTCCCAATTTTGTTCTGTTGTTTACTTTTCTTGTGCCTTGATCTTTTGTTTCGAATCTCCAAGCGTTTTTGTTAGAGAAATTATTCACTAAGTCGTCAGTTGTGAATCAAAATTTGCGGGTTTTGAGGCATAGATCGTTCTGGGCATTTTGATTGCGAATTAAGGTATGGGTTCTAAACTCTTCTTTTCCGTTATTGAAATACTGATTTGGTTCTAGGTAATTCGACATAATGAGTGTATTCTGAACTGTATAACTCGGTACTAAATTGCTTTGAAATTCGGCAACTAGAACGACAGAAATGTGCAAGTATACACAATCGCAACAAGGAATAAAGTGACAAGTAAATGTCGAGTTATCGTACCCATAGGGACTGTGAAAATAATTATTTATGAATGCAATTTAAAATACTTTAGTGGAGAAAATATTTTGATTTGACTAGTGATTAAAAAATATAAAACAAAGTAAAATAAATAAAATAAAATAAAGTTCTTATGCACGATTTCAGAAGCTGATTTTAATCAAGATAACATAATTGTGTTAGATTAATTACATTTCTTAACTTAGAAGTACTAAAATCATGTTTATGTTGTTACAAATAAATTCACGGAAACTCGGTAATTTGGTAACTTATGAACATACTCACCTACAAAAATCCATTCATATGTCAATTCAACCGATTAAACGAACTTTAATAGGCAAATGTGTTATTGCACATACATACTTATGAAATTAAAATAATTTCTTGTATTTATCCTTATGTCAATTCAAACAATCAATTTAATCACATAAGCACATAAAAGATTACGTGAGGTGACAATTTATTTCTACCTTGAAACAGTTTAATCACAATAATATTGCAAGTTATGCAACACAATTGTATTGCTCAATATTGTTGCTAATTTAGCCCTCAAGTACCTTAGATGATTAAACATGCACTGACTAAGTATCATGTCAATTAATTACAATTTTAACCTGTTTAAATAATTAGTTCATTAGTTACCTTACAATTGTAACGCAAGAATAACTTAGTCATGGTTTTACTTAATCAAACATCTTACTGTAGCCTATAACAACACAAACACAATTTTAATAAATTAAGAAGACAAAATGCAATCAACCTAACACGAATTAAATTTAAGTCATATTAATTAAAAAACTCATATCAACAAAAATATTCATAGACATGTTCAACATAACAACAACAGAATTTAAAAACATAGGGAACAAGAAGCAAATTCGGTGTTTCTCCGTGGCTTGGCTGAGTTGCTCCACTATTCCTTCTTCACTTGGTCTGTCTAACCAAGGTTTCTATGAACACTTGAATGATGCTCCAAATGATGGATGAACGAATCTTTTTCAAAAGGTGAAATTGGCAAGAGGACAAAGGAAAATGGATGGGAAAATAAAGAGAGAAAGTTGAGAGAGGAGAGAATGGATGAGAATGTTTTCGTGTGTTGAAATGAGTAGAAAAGGGGGGGTTTATAGGGTTAGAGGGCTGCTAAAAATAGCTAAAATAATATGCCAAAGAGCCCTCCCATGGCCGGCCATACATGTGGCAAGTTTGAAGCTTTCAAACTTGTTATATTAAGGCTGGGGCAAATCTAGAAAGGCACTAAAAGAGGAGGGGTTTATTTGCAGTTTGACGAAGTCTTCAAAGGCCTTTTTGCAAGCCAATTAATCTACCAAGTAATCTAATTGGGTCAGCATGCTGGACAGTTTTGGGCTGCCCAAAGCTTGGTTGGTTCGATTCTCTCGGTTCAGCTCAACTGGGCCACATTTCATAATTAATTAATAATAATTTAGTTAACCCAAATTAAATTAGATTAAATTTAAAATTAATTATATTATGAATTAATACAAATAATTTGGACCGTCTTTAACTGGAAAATTCATTCGTCTTGATGCTTCAAAAATCGTTTCTTGGTTTTGTGTTTCTAGTAGTGACTGTCGAGCCAATTTTCACCCTTTGTGCAAATCTGTTGAAAATGACCAAAATTAATCAAAATTTATTATAAAATTAATTAAAATTCATTATGTTAATATTTTAAGTAAAAAATAATTATTTTATAATATTTATATATTTTTTGACAATAATTTTACTGAAACTATATGAATTTGAGTTAAAAAGGGTATGAAAAAGTGTGTATATTTTCGTGTTTCTAGCAACCCTTTTCGTTTGATTTGGTAGTTGAGCAATTGAGGTTTTTGGCTTTAAATAGTATGAATTCAGTTTAATGTGGTGTGTTTCTGAAATACTTTGATTAAGGGTCGTTTTAGTGATCAGAAAACAAGACTTTTAGTCAATTTTGGTGTGGTTTCGTGACCACACAGGTGGCCACACGGACGTGTGCCCCCACACGGGTTGTTCACATGGCTGCGTGCATTTGGTATTTAGGGTTTTTGAGCTAATCTGGGTGCCACATGACCTGGCCACATGGCTGTATGGCTAATTTGGAGAAATTAGTCGATTTTCACACGGTCGTGTCCCCTGGGCACACTGTCGTGTATGTTTGGGAGTTAAGGATTTAGTGTTTTGGTGCCACACGGCTGTGTGGCTAATTTTGGGATTTATGGATCCTACACAGGCATGTGTTTTGGATACACGGTCGTGTCTGGTGGGCAATCGAGCATGTGAGACCCTCACACGGCCGTATCTGCCTTGCACTCTATTTTAGCTCAAACGAACAGATAGTTACATGGCCAAATCACACGGCCATATCCCTAGGTCACACAGACGTGTGCCTCCTTCGACACGGGCGTGCGGCCTTGCGCATGGGAGTGTTGACCCCCCACACGGCCTAGGCATTTCCACACGGTCAAAGCACACGGCTGTGTGGCCTAACCTCGCCAAATTTTGTTCTATGTCAAATTAAAGCTTGATTGTGATTAAATGTTCTAACTCCTACTAAGTCTTAGCAAGTGTGACCAAGACTATGATTCAGCCTAGACTGGTGTGTTTATATATAGATATAACTTTTATTTAAGAAGATTGTTTGATTGTTACTTGAGGTTACTATGTAATTGATTCTCAATTCGGGTAAATGAATGTATGCATTTCTGGTTCTGAGTGTTGGTGTGTGGTGCCCATTCTGTGACTGCACAGGAATTCTATAATTGATTGATTGGATGTGAGTTTCTGTGTCTGAATGATTGTCTGGAAATTTTGTATTTTGATTATTTATGCATGTCTGCATACATACATTTGCATAAAACTTTAGGGGTTTCGTTGTGAAGAGAAGGAAGACTATTCTAATCTGGCAGTTTGAACCGCGACATATCTGTATAGTGGTTTACCACACTGTAACGCATATATGTCAGGTTTACTGCGTATTATTATTTGATCTGGTAGTTTAAACTGCAACATATTTGTACAGTGGTTTACCACATTGCACTGTACTGCATATACGCTAGCCTTGCTGCGTATTATTATCTGAGTGGCTTAGTCCACATACATGGTGTGTGGGGTTGGATGGGCCTTCCAAGGCTCTAGTGGTGTATTTCGTTGGATGAGCTTAAATAGCTCTTTTGGGGTGTGATTGGGGGACGGAGAGGTGTTTTGGCTGGATGAATGGTTTTTTTTATCACTTGATTGCATTCATACGCATCTATTTGAGTGTTCTGGATGCAAGATTATCTGACTGTATTCTGTCTGACTGAATAACACTTGTGACTGAGTGTCTGCGTGTGACATAGTGTGTTTGAATTGTTACGTTCTGTTGGGACGTTGGTTCCAAGCTTACTTTCTGATTTTGTGTATATCTGTAAGTATGTTTCGTTATTAAATTAAGTTATGTAATTCTGTTATTAGTCACGTGTCGAACTCACACTAAGCTCGTGTAGCTCACCCCCTCTAGCGTTTTCCCCTGTCAGGTAAATTCACATGTTCTCATGCTGGACTTGGTATGCGGAGGTCTTAGAAGCATCACGATTTTAAAACTGGTTAATAAAGTGTTTTCTATAAATCTGATTTTTATGTAAACGATTTTGGACTATAAGTTCTACTTTAAAATACTGTAATGTTTCTCTGGTTGTTAAACTAAAATTTCCTACGATCACTTTGGTGATCAATGTGACTTCCAAAATTCGGTCTAAACTTCTAGGTTGGGTTTTGGGGCATTACAGAAATATGAAAATTAATTTTTAAAACTTATTAAAACTTTTTATGTACTTTAAAAGGGTGAAGACTAAATTGAAAATAAATTGTAAATTTTGATGGCTAAAAAGATATTTTACCTTTGACAGCATTCACTTTAACGACAAAAAAAGATGGAGGGACAAGATTTCTAAATAAACAATGTATAATGATTCAATGTCTCAAAATTAAAAGTATAATAACTAAATTTTAATATTTAAAAGAGTATAAGGACCTGGCATATTTAAGCTTATAAATTATACACAGTAGATGATGCATCAAATACAACGTATCAAGTAGCTTAAAATGGATTAAATGGCATATAAATGTTTTAAAAATCATAAAGACTAAAAAGCAAGTAGATTCCACTTTAAAAATGGCTTGAATTTTTAAAATTATTTTTAAAATGTTTTAAACAATGTATAATCGATAGAGCATTCTTTCAATAGATTCAGTAGGTCTGGCTTGAAAGCGCATACGTTTTAGTAGATTCATTAGGCATGGCTCGAAAGCGCATATGTTTCAATAGATTCACTAGGTATGGCTTGAAAGTGCATATGTTTCAGTAGATTCACTAGGTATGGCTCGAAAGCACATACGTTTCAATAGATTCACTAAGTTTGGCTCGTCTAAGCACCAGTCAGTATACCAGTGGGTAATGCTTGCTAATCTCATTCGGTATATAATATAAAATTCAATAATAGTATATTAACAAAGAGTTCAAGGATTATTACAAGCATAAATAAATGCATGAACTTACAAGATTGATTTATAGTAATGACTCATAGTATCTCAATCAGTGATCAATGCCATTTCAATTCATTATTTCCATTTTCAATTACACACATTGTAGCACCCCTAAACCCGGCCCAGACGTTATGGCCGGATCCGACATGCCACATCGAAGCGTTCAAAACATTTTATATTGTTGATCTAGAAAAACCTACTTAGTGTTTTAAAAGATAATTTCATTATAGGTTAAAGTGAATGGAAGCTGTGCACCAGGTAGGAAATCGGAAAAAAGGAGGTGAGTCTATCGGACTACTTAAGTACCAAGCTCCCTTCGGATCGAATCCTAGACATGCACACCGCCATTGCCACACCTTAACGTCATGTATATTTCTAGGAAACCGATTTGATTAAGTCATTTTTAGGAAAAGTGATTAATTTTAGAAAATACTTTCATTGCGGAAGCTTTGCTTGTTGTCGTCTTATTTTGAAATCAATTGTTGTTTTTTTTTTTGAAAACGCGCCCTAAAGCTATCCAATTTCAACAGTTAAAATAAGTAATACATATCTTAGTAATACATATTAAAACCATCAAAAATAATTAAGCGGCCTTATTACATTTAAAAACCCAAACCTCAACGTAAATAATAGGATGTCCAGTTCACTAGAAGAAAACCAAACTTTCAGAACGGGTGGCCACTCCGAATTCCCTCTCAGCTCCAAGCCCACTATGGTTAGGGATTTCCTGCGTGGATGAAAATAAAAGGGGTGAGTTTGGGGAAACTCAGTGTGTAAGGAAAACCCATTCAAATCCCAAGTCAGCTCAAGCTCATTGGGCCTAATCCCATTCAGGTAACAGTGGTACTGGGCCAGAGCCCTTTTCAGATTACAATAAACTGGGCCTTAGCCCCTTATTCAGATAACAGTATGGCCCATAGGCCCATTTCAAAATACATGCAACATTAGTAAACATATGCAAGCCCATTTGGGGAGACTACTCAACCCACCAACCACTACACTCCACCCGTACCAGCCATACACTCCATGTGGGGATAGCTCAACCCACCCAGCCCAACACTCCACAGTTGCAGCCTTGCTGCTCAGTTAACAGTAAATTGAGGCAAAGCCTCCAGTACGTGGACAAGCCACTTTCAGTACTTCCTCCGTCAATATCCCAGTCCCATGCATCAGATAATAACAACATGGCATGCAGTAAATAACAATAGTCAAACATGCATTTAGGTCAATTTAACCCTAGGGGTATTTCGGTAATTTATCTCCTAGGGGTAAAACTGTAAATTTTCCACTTTTAAAGGTATTTCAGTAATTTATCTATTTTAGGGTTTTTCATGCATATTCCTACCTTTCACGTACTAATAGAATCACGTACCGAGGGTTATTAACGAATTGGGCCCGTTGGCCCATCATTCCAATTTTGGCCCATTAAGCCCAAAAATATCGAGGGCACAGAAATCATGCACTTTGCAGTCCAAACATTGCAGCTTACCAAAAACATTAATCGATTTACCTCACGAGCATTCGCACACTCGTAAATCTACAAAATACCGGTTTTCAGCATTTCGGCTTTTCGGCTTTTGCCGATCTAGACTAAGAAAGAGGGTGTTAGTTACACACCTGTTTGTGACGATATGCTGACGAGATCCACACATGAACCGCCTACAATTGGATTACTAACACGTTAATCTAACTATTCAAATACAAACTACGTATTAACCCCTTACAATATCCGGCCAACCACACCTACAGATCATAGTAAGCTTATAAGAAATCAATAAGCAACTCATTAACAAATTTTTGTCAATGTTTACCACATAATCATAATTTCACTGCAAGCTGTCTTCCTGAGCAATAGTCACTAAATTATTTATAACTGGAGCTACGAAACTCCAAATCAAGTTCCGTTAATTTTCCCTGAAAATAAACTCATATATCTTGTATCCATAAAATTTTCAGAATTTTTGGTGTAGCCAATCAAGACCAGATTTTTCTAAAAGTTTCCCATGTTTCACTGTTTGACTAATCTAACCACTCTTCATTACAAATCAAATTTCTCATTGTACAGAATTCAAAATATGTTCTCGTTTATTTCATTAGAAACTAGAATCAATAAGATTTAATTACATAATTTATTCAGCTTCTAATTCATCTCCCACAATTTATGGTGATTTTCCAAAATCACGTTACTGCTGCTGTCCCAAGCAGATTTATTACCAAATCACTCTTTCATACACCTATCTTGCATGCTTGTTATTTAAACATGTATATCACCAATCAATCATCACATATCTATGATTTTACTTAAGTATAATCTCCATTTCATCATTTTAAAGCACAACAGTTTAGCTGATTTTTCCCTTTAACATCTAAGGCACATGCATGCTCATTTGTTTGACCCAACTTCACCTATCTTCCATTTTTTTCATCAAAAGAACATGAAACAACAACCATTTCCTTCATTTTAATTCATGACTAAATGCTCACAACACAACTAAAAACCAAAATATGCTTCAAGAGTTAAGGTAGAATCAAGAAGAACTCATGAACCTCAAAATAGAAGCAAGGTACCAAGAACTTACCTTCAATTTTCCTCCTCCTAATGATCGAATACTCAAGAGCTTTCTCCTCTCCTTTCTCTTCTCTAACTTTCAGCTATGATGAACAAAGATGGACAAAACTTTGTTCTTTTCACCCCTTTTTCTTTTAATAAAACTTCATATTTCATCCATTTAATTCTTTAATACAAAAGACATGAAATTCTTATCATGAAACATTTACCTAACCCATTATCATGGAACATTTACCTAACCTATTATCAATTTGTATCAATTTGTACCATAAATTATGGATATCAAGTGCACATTTTGTCTACAACAACATGATGGCTGGCCACTTCATGTAAAATGGGAGGTTTGTCATGCAAATCCTCCTATTTTGCACTCCTATTTATTTGGCCACTTCAATTTAGCCTATAGCATTTTCAAACATTTTCACATAGGTCATATTTCATAATTTCACTCACAAATGACAAAATTAAAGCATGAAATTTTGCCAACATTCACAGAATTCTCGAAAATTGGGGCGTTACACACATCAATATAATCTAATATTATGCAATTAGGTTCCTATAATCTATTTAAAAATGTACTAAAATTAAACTGTACGAACTTACTGGACTAAACTACAACAACAACAAAGTACAGGGCTATGTGGTAATTTCCTCTTTTCCTCGGTTTCCCACTCGTATAGGATCTAAAATAATAATTTCATTCAATTCACTGATTCTAATAGAAAAATTAATTCATTTTATGTGCTTAAGTCCTTTTTGACATTTTTACAAAATTGCACCCAATATTTTACTTTCATATAATTTAGTCCCAAAGCCCAAAACATGCAATTTAACGAATTTCAAATAAAATAAAGTTTAGCCGAACTGTATAAGGCCTCTCTACAACCCATAATTTTTTTATTACGCAAAAATTCCTTGTAATTTTATCACTTTAACGATTTAGTCCTCAAACATTAATATTACCAAAATTTACTTTACAAAATAGTCCTATCTAGCAACCAAACTTAACATTCTACCGTAAAACTTCAAGAATAACTCAATTTCATCAACGGTATAATCCAAAACATTTGACAGTTTTACGAATTAATCCCCAAGTTAGCTAGACTAAGCTAATACGAGCTCAAAACATAAAAACTTACTAAAAACGGGCAAGATTTCACTTACCAAATCAAAACTCAAAGCAAACCGTAGCTTCTCCTAGGGCTTCTAGTATTTTTAGTTTAGAAAATGAAAAAGATGAAGACTTTTCTCATGTTTTCTTACTTAATTTTAGTTAAAGACTATTATTTATCTAATTACAATTTTATCCTTTATTAATTCATTTAAAATTCATCAATTAAAAACCCAAAACCGTCCATTATCTACTCAAACGGTATAATTTCCAAATTAAAAAGGGTTTAATTGCAGAATTGGTCCTTCAATTATTTTAAAATTTAACTAAACAAGCTTATTTTCAATTTAATCTTAAACTAATTAAGACTAAATGAGAAAATATCCCAAAAGTTACTAGATTTAATCATGCCACCACTTGGACTTTTTTACCATGGTTTAATTACCATTTTGGTCCTTTTACTATTTTAAATCTTTAGTAATTAACTTTTACCTTTTTTGCAATTTAATCCTTTTACTTTAATTAAGCAATAAATCATCAAAATTACCAGACCTAACTTCAATTCACATATAATACGACTTTGTAAATATTTAATAAAAATATTTATGGCTTTATATTATAGAAACGAGGTCCTAATACCTTGTTTTCAATAACCACTTGACTTTTAAACCAAATCACTTACACTAACTTTTACTTCAATTGTTTAAAATCATCGAATCAAAATTAAATATAAAAATTACTATTAACTCATATAATTTAAATACCAATTACACAACTTACTCATCGGATTTATGGTCTCAAAACCACTATTTTCGACGCCATTGAAAAAAAGAACTGTTACAACATGGTTATAAAACACGGGTCAAACAAGATAAATAAAGTAATTGCATGGCACGAATAACTTACCCCCTTCCTGGCATGTGTCTCAATCATCTGAAGGTATATTGGAACTGTGTATGATCTCCAGATACTCGGATAAGTGCTCCATCTATGAAAAAAAAAACTTATTAGAACAAATTTTTTTTAAAAAAAATGTCAAATAATTGTTATAATGCTTAAATTTTATCACCTATTCATGAGTGGAAGTACATATGCTTTGTGACTAACTGATGCCAAAAAAGGCATCCGATAAAGCGCCCAAGTTTGTAGCAGTATGAGGTAGCCGCCTATGTCCACGGCATAAGACTTTGTCGCCTGATAAAGCTCGAAATACAACATAACTAGTACTCTTGAACCCAACTATACGAACAGATGTTATGTAAATCAATTAATAAGGGCAAGTACATCAACTGGACCTTGTTTTTGTTTGCCTCCGGCATGAGTACACCTTTTTTAATGTGCATAATGTATGCTCGAATGGCGCACATCACGTCCCGCTCAATGGCAGTACCTGGTAAATGCTTGAAATTGGCCTTCAGCTATGAAAACCTTAAACCCGTAAATTTTGACTTAGCATCACTAGGCGAGACTCCAATAAGTCATAGCAAAGGGCAACAGACTTAAAGATCATACTTATGCCCGAAACTGCACTCCCATCGATTGGGAGCCCGAGTTACAGTGCAACATCCTCCAGAGTGATGGTGCACTCCCTACATGAAAAATGAAATGTGTAGGTCTCCGACAGCCACCGCTCGACCAAAGCAGATATCAAGTCGTATTAGGTGTTTTTGTAAAGTGAATATCATTGAAAAACTCGTTTTATATTTAACCTCTTCGCGATCTTAAAGATGATTTTAGGATGTCTCATTCATTTTCAAAATATAAGTCATTTGTCTAGAAGATAATCATATTAAATCGTCATTAATTTCCAAAACGCAATTTCTTGCAGAAGCTCTTAAAACAGGTTGTGTATTCATGGTATTTTTGAAAAACATTTATCCTTTTGAAAACCCGCGTCTTTTCCTACAGCTAATAGTTATAAATCAAAGTAAATAAAAATCCCAAAATAAAATCCAAAGAGGCCTTATTACAATAAAATACCCAAAATAAAATTACTTATAATTTAAAATTCAAATAAGAAAGTATGTGCAGTTGTGTGGCCACTTTTGAGTCCCTCGCAGCACCGATCCGCCTAAGATTGGGGATTACCTGTACAGATAAACAGATGGGTGAGTTATGAAAAATCAGTGTGTAATCCCATTTGGTGAGCATATACAGTCTGGGCCTAAGCCCAATTCCATATGGTTCAGTCTCAGTTAGGGCTTTAGCCCATTACAGTATCAGTATCAGTTTAGGCTTGTGCCCATCTCAGTGACAGTAACAGTATAGATATGCAATCAAGAGATCCTACCCAGCCAGCCTCTACACTCCATCTTCGTCTAACCCTGCACTCGATGTGGGGATATAATCGACCCACCATCCCTACACTAAAAAAAGTATCGGTTGCAGCACTAAACAGTATTTGCAATAGAGCTACCAATACAATACACTTCCTCCAATCATAATAAAACCCAACCCTATGAAACATATCATGCATCATGTCATGTCATGTCATGTTATAATATCATACATGTACTCAATACGTCTAAAAATGACATGATAAACACAATCATACATCACATAGGGGCATAACAGTCATTTTATCACATAGGGGTATAACAGTCATTTTATCAATTGGGGGTCTAGGTAAACTTACCAACCCAACAGTAGGTCCACAGTCGTCTCGGATGACCTATGAAACATTAACAGTCAAATAGTGAAAATGGGCCCACTGCCCATGTGTGCCCACGCGCCCGTGTGGCCAACATGGCCCATAATGGCCTTGGCTGTGTGTATCACACAGCCTGGCCCAATAATTTCACACGTCCGTGTGGTTTATCCATGTGGGGCCCACATGCTCGTGGGGCACACCCAACCTATGAATTCGAACATGGTCGGCCACATCAAACATACGCCCGTGTGGTATCGACAGTCTCACTTTTCGGCTTTTTGCCGATTTTAGTTTTCTAGAGTAGTGTTTTCACACCTAGTTACGATTCTTGGTACACAACTCTCCCAAGTGACCACACACTTAAAAGATCAACAACCCAAGATCAACATTAGTTTATGATTGGAACTAGAAATACAAAAACAACACCAAACGAAAACATTAATGTTGCTTACTCCCACTGCTCCTAATAGATGAAGCCTACAAATCTATCGATAGACCAAGTTCGTTGCGATTTGATACTGCCAAACAAAGTTTGACACAACAGAGAGTCAGAAACTTATCGCAATTTAACAATAGAAACCATCCCCAAATAAATGAAGCAAACACTCTCGCCTCCTACCAAAATACTTACCGAACTAAACAAAAATTAGGGGTTGTGCGCAAGAGAAAGAACAGATTCGGCAAAAAGAAATAAAGGGGAAACGAAAATAAAATGAGTGTTCGGCCAATGAGAGAAACAACAAAATCAGCAGTGAAACGGAGAAGAAATCTATGGAAACTCACCGAGGAGGCGAAGTCAGGAAACAACAATTAGGATAATAGCAAAGGCTTAATATACGGCAATAAGAGCAGGGAACGAAAAACAGTAATGGGACTGCAACTTGATGATAATGGCAACAGTAAAATAGACCAAGAAGAGAAGGAAGCAACTAATATACAGCTAGGGGACAGAAACCAAACTAGTAGCACAATCGAAAAAAAATAGAGGGCTTGAGGAAAAGAAAATAGGAGAAGAAGGGAAAAAAATTGGAGAAGACAGCAGGAGAATTCGGCAAAATGGAAAAATAGATGACCGAATGTTCAGGGAAACAAAAGTCAAGCTGAATTTTTGAGAAAGAGTCCAATTCCGCCACCATTACTCCCCCAATCCCTTGATCTACTCCTCAAAACTCTCCCCCAATCTCTCAACCATCCAATTTGAACCCCTCAAACTCTTTAGAGTTTCGGCCAAGCTAGAACACTCCCACTTACTAACAGCAAAATAAAACACCTCAATCTGCCTACCAATACTTGAACCTCAAACCACAGGCAACCACAATACGCCACTTATACCCCAGGCTAGCAAGCCCTTTGTTGACATAAAATACCCACATTAATTTAAAAGCCTACTGACTAGAGACAAGGTTTATTCATAAAAACAAAAACTTTTGCATAAGCCAAGGCTTGAACCCAAGACTTCTCAGACACTCCCCAAAACACCTAACCACTAAAATAAACACTCATTTGTGTAACACAAACATACGAAAATAATTATCAAAATTTTTTTGGGGCGTTACAAATCTTTTTTAACCTTCTTTTTTATTTAAACCTTAAACAAAGTCATCTAATCTTTTTTTTGTTTAAACCCTAAACAAACCTTTTAATACCTTTTTTATTCAAACCCTAAACAAAATCCTCTTTTGATTTTGTTCAGACCCCAAATCCCTAACACAACCTCTATTTTTTTTTCAACTTTTCATTTCTGTTCTCTAACCCACTATTTTTTTTTCGTTCTATTTTCCTTCTTTCTTTCTCTTCTATCTTCTTTACTAATCTTTTTTCTTTTTTACTTTATCCTTCTCTTCTCTTCTCTTCTGTAATCTATTTTTTTTTTCACATTAGGGGACCATCACCTAGCAGCAGTGGAGTCAAGGTTGACACTAGTGTTGCCTGTCAGGAAGGCTTCACTAATGGTGCCGCTTGTTAGGCAAGCTTTACCATCAGATGCCTTTTTCGGTTTTCCCTAATTTTTTTGTATTCGGGTTGAATTCAAGTCAATATTTAAACCCTTATTTAATTTCGAAGCTGCCTATCAGCCAACCTCCATCATAAAAAAAATAATTTTTTTTTGTTTAATTAGTTACTGAAAGTTGTCAAACAAGGGTGATGATATCGCCTCTTCATCACCCTCCATCGCCATTAACGTACCATTTTCGTAATTAATAGTGGTGGGATACTATTTTCGAAAATTTTTATTTTTTTAATATATGGGTAAAAAACCCTAAACAAACCTAAAGGATATTTTAGATAACAAAAATATATTTATATTTCTCTAGGAATCATTGTTTTGGCTCATTCTCCAAGAAGTTGTATCCTTAGTGGTGAACCAAAGAAACTCAAATACTAATCCAAAAGAAAGGACTTTTTAGGTCCTGTTCTACCTCTCTGAGAGCCCCGCATGCAGGGGATCTGCTTCAAACCCTTCACTCCGTACTTTTCTCGAATATATCTCGGGATTGCACCAGAGAGAGAGAGAGAGAGATGGGCAATAACATGGATTTATGAGACTGTAGGCTTTTCCCTTTTTTTAAGGAACTGTAAGCTTTTCTTCTTCTTTTTTATGTTTAACAGCCGAAAAATCTTTGTTATTTGATAACCATACTAAAATTAAGTCGGAGTCCAAATCAGAAAAAGAAAAAATTCTAAACTCCTATTTTGTTTCTTATTTAGAAGAGCTGAAATTTGCATATGACACAACAAATGTTGGCGGGACTGTAAGCGTTTGAATGTATAGAGCTGAAACTACACTAAAAAAGTTTCATCTACCTGTCAATATTGAAATATAAGAGACGAAGCCAACACAGAGCAAATGAGGGCAGCGGAAGCAGATGCCTATACCCCTAACCCTATAGCCTGTGTTAGTTCAAGCAAATTACAATTGAGAGAGAATGTTTAAAGCTGTTGTACGACTTTACATATATATTTTCTTACTTTTTTTAATTCTTAATATTTTTTTTAAATAAAGCAACATTTATTCTTTAAATTTACTAATTTTATTCACTTCAATTTTATTTTTTTCACGTTAATCCCAAAAATTTGGTTTTGTTAAAGTATAATAACGTGGCTTTCTAATGTTACATAGTTTATAGGTAATATCTTTATAAGTCGAGTAAGTATCCAATTAGTTTGTAAAAATTGAGCCAACATTTCGTTGTGATTTTCCCTAGTATTTTCAATAACTTTTCTATCAATTAAGTTAACTAACAACAACGAATTGGACAATTAATTTGATTACGATCTAAATCCATCTTTAATCTATTTTAACTATTAATCTATTAACCGACCATTTCTCTACAGTTCGAAAGATTAGCTTACAGTGAAATTCAAATCAACATATCACGTAAAAAAAAACATAATCATAAAGGAAAATATTAAAGAAAAATCTAAAAAAATATATATTATTAGACTAAAGCAAAAATCTCTTCAAAGAGTTATTTGAAATCCACAAGCAATGTCCAACCTACCACTCTTAAGAAAAGTGAGATAAAAACTCAAACAAATGTCTAGAACGACAAAAACTATTCTAAAAGCTTAATGGCACTCTCTTTCTCTCTTTAACCTAACTTAATATTTGTCATTTATGTGTGTCGTTCTCTCTTTAACCCAACTTAAAACTTAATATGTGCCATTTATGTGTGCTTACATGGCTTCTTAGGATTACAAACTTTTTAGGATTACAAATCAAATTAAGTGTTGAAGGGCCAAACTAGGGCTCCATTTGTTTATCAGTAAAATATCTTTCATAAAACATTTTCCTTATTTTATAGTGTTTGTTTGGTGGTAAATGAATTCCTATAGGAAACCATTCTCCAAAACACAGGTAAACCAAATGCTTTCTTATGGAAAATGTCTTATCGATTTTATTCCTGTAAGACATTTTCCCTTCTCTTCACTCTTATCATAGTCATTCTCCCTTCCTTTCTGTCCGTCAGCCTCCGCCTCTCCTCCTCATCTCTATTCGTTGGCCTTACCTCGTCATCTTTATCAGTCGACCGTCGTCCTTACCAAGTCTGCATTTTGAAGAAACCCTAAAATTTTGTCTTTCCAATCCTATCAAGGTATATCACTATCTTCTTTTTATCAAGGTTGCTTCATCTGAAATGGGTCTGTTTAATTTTTAAGTGAATTTACTGAATTTTAGAAAAATAATAAAAATTAATCCATTTATTTTTTTGGTCAAAGAGGATTGATCGGGATATTTAAGCAGATGACAAAGGTTTCCTTCACATTGACTGGATTTTTAGTCTTGGTTCTATAGTGATTGAAAATTTTCCTAGTTGTCATTAACATGATGCATTTTTCTTTCTTATTTTTGGTCTTAAATTTTTAAGTTTCTACTTGAGTATTAAGTAATGAGATTTTTTAGTCATGGTTCAGTTTAAGTTGTCTACTTCCTACCTCTGCATTACTCTGTTGTATTTGATTTTTCATTTTTTGTCTTTCTATTTGTTACAATGTTTCATATCATAAAAGGCATTGGTTTAGTGAAAATAGTGGAATGGTATCGCTATTATTTTGTGTTATATTGTTATTTGCAACCAAAATCAGTTGTTATATTGTTCACATCACTATTGAGGGCTTTAGCAATGGCAATGTCGACATTGTTACACCACTTCCAGAGTGATAAAGCTTGATTGAAAATTTTCCTAATTGTCATTAATCCAATAAACCTTTCTTTCTTATTTTTGCTCATGAAGTTTTAAGGTTTGCTTGAACTATGGCATGATGAAAGTCATTAATTGGATTGTTGAATGGAAGTTTATTCTACACTTACAGTAAAACACATATTAGCTTATATGGCTTAGTACAAAATTTTTGAATATTCGTTCAATGGCATAAGCATACCTGTAGTATTACATGTTTAGTGCAGTACTCTAAGGAACTTGTGGATTGTTCTCTTGGCAAGTTGTTACATTCCCTTACATGCATATTTTCCTAGAAGTTATTACCCAGAATAAATAACTTTATTCCAGTTCACATGGACAGCAGGATTTGTTGGTCTAGCATCTTGAAAAGATTTATTTGCTTGCAATCCATATCTGGTATCATCATCAAAAGACCACTTTTTGGTTATTCCAAATATCATGGTTGCATTTTGGAGTTTTTACCATTCTCATTCATTTATGTTGTCGAAGCCATTTTTAAATCGAGTTTTTGAAAATGGGAATCGACTTTAAAAAACGAAAATGGGAGTCGCCACCAATCTTTTTTAGGTGTGATTGGATCACCAATAAATCATTGGTTTTGGTCTACGAAATAAAAGAACGGGGTCGGGAGTCGGTTACGTACGAAGAAGGATTAGCACCCTCGTAACGCCCAAAAATTGGTACCTAATTAATTATCAAATGTCTTTAAGGTCGGAAATTTAAAATTTTTAAGATGCATTCCTCTTTAAAATATTTTGATTTTGAAAATTGGGGTTCACTTGTATCAAAATATTGACACTAAGTTAGCCTTTTTTGGAAATCCCCATCTCGGAACAACAAAACGCCATATCCAGTAAGTTAGGACACATCGCCTTGAAATTCCGAGACAGTCGCTTGCACTATGAAAACCTAAAAAAACTTAGAAGGGTGCTTGACTATTCGAACTCAACGAGAAAAATTGCAACCCAATAAGTTAGGGCACTACTTCTCTCGAAATTTCCCAACATCAAGCATTACCTTTATTTTTGAAAACTTTAGAGTCTTGTTTTTAGAATCGATGCATGAAGGAGCATATTAACATAACATACGAGATAACATGTTATAATAATAGGTAAATAAAAACACAATAGAAAAAATGTCATATATTAACTAACATTTATAAGAAATAAAACATGACAAATTTTAAATAAGAAAAATATACATACAATGCAATATATATTTAAGAAGAATAGGTAAAAACCATAAACATGTAATTCAACATATATTTAAACATATAAATGATGCATGATATACAATTTTGACACATATATATATATGAAAAATATGCATTTGAAAATAAATTATAAAAGTCTAAGATATTACATAACATATAAAATACATAACATAGCGATAATACATTAATTCTAAATTAAAAGCAAATATTGTGTAATAAAAACATAAGTTTTTTTAAAATATATGTATAATATAAAAAATTGATAAATATAATGAGCATATATAAGAATGTGATATTTAATAATAGATTTAAAATATAATATATAATAAAAATATATTTATAAGAATAATAATTATATAAAATATATTGGTTTAGAAAAATAATGTATAAAATATCAAGTATGTAAAAGAATTCATATTTATAATAAAATAATTATATAATATACATATAAATATAAGTTTAGAATAATATGAAACAAGTAATTAATGATGAAATATACGTATTATACAAGTTATAATATTATAATATCTTCAAAATGTGTAATAATAGAATATAAGCAAAGTAATTATTAACATATAAATAAAAATAAGTATATAATACAAGTTAAAACTTAAATGATAATAATATATAGATAAAAAATATAATAGTATAAAAAATGACATAATAATATAAAATAATTATAATATATAATATGAAAATATATATGTAAAAATAATACATAATATATATAAATAATTAATAAATATATAATACAAGTAAAAATATAATAATAATATATAAATAATGATGTAAAATAATAATAATTTGTGAAAAATAATATATAATAAATAATAATAACATAAATAATATATAAAGTAATTATATAATATATAATATAAAAATAAGGTTAAAAATAAAACAAATAACAAATAAAAAAATTTATATATATAATAATAATATAAATAAATATATAGGGTTAGATTTGAAGTTCAATAAAATTATAGGGGTGAATTTAAAAAAAATAAAGCTGAATTAAGGTCCTAATTAAAACACGCGTAAAACGAAAGGGACTCATTGGGCAAAACGTCCTATTCCCAAAACGGCAGTGTTTTAATTCTGGACTTAAAATAGCTATTGTAGGGACTAAATCAAAACTGCAACAAAATATTAGGGCTAAATCATAAATAAAACAAAATATAATTGTAAATACAAAAAAAAGTGGAAGGACTAATTGGGTAATTAACCCAATCTTAAAAAACACGCGGATCCTTCCCGGGTAATCCGGTCAACGCGCGGATCCTGGGGCCTTAAAACGATGTCGTTTTTAGGCTTATTAACTTAAACCAAAATGGCACCGTTCCTTTTAGGCTATATAAGCCAAGACTTAAGCCTAACATTCATTTTACACTCGGTTTTTTTTTTTTAAAAAAGTTGAAAACTCTCTGAAAAGGAGAGAAAAGGGAGAGTCCGGCCTTTGGTCTCCGACTATGGTGCAGTACCTGCACACGCGCCACACGCGCCACACGCGCCGTCGTACACGGTGGTCTGAGGGTTAAAAAACCCTCGTCCTTCCACAGGTGACTCCCTCTCTTTAAAACGTTACTGTTGTTTTTTTTAAAAAAACGATTCATATGTTCGTAAAAGAGAAAGGAAAACAAAGTATGAAAAATAATCACCTTCTGAAATATTATTGCAAATGTTTGGTGTACAATGCTTTCGTGGTCTGTTTTTTCTATCTCTGTGTGTATTTTTTGATTCTTCTGTGCTCCTATGTCTATGTGTTAGCCTCTTCTTACAGATTTGAGAAAAGGCTTTATAGCCTTGATCTACTGCCTATTTTGGAAAGAAATCTTTCGATTTCTTTCCTTACCCTGTTCTAATCTACTTGTTGTAGTTTTGCTTTGATTTCTTTCCTTTTCTTGTAGGTGACCACGAAGATCTCGGTGATTCAAGGGCTGCTGGCGTTGATGGAGGCATAAAGTCTGGTGATGAGGATTCGTGGAGACGGTGAGGCACTGATGGGACGCTGACAGACCCTGAGACAGCGCCTTGAACGGTGGCCTCGATTTGGGAGCTGGAGGAGAAAGAAGCGGTGACGACTCGAGGAGAAAGAAGGCAGAAACCCTAGGGTTTCCTGCCTTGGTGTAATGGTTTGGGCCAGTTGGGCCACTTTAGTCCTGGGTCTATCTAGTTTAAGTTGGGCTACGGGTATATTTGGGTACACGGGTAGTCTAGGCTATTGGGATGTAGCCGGTCTGTTTGGGTATAACAGGTCTGAGGTATTTGGGCCTGTGTTTGGGTTCTTGTAAACTGGACTTTATATGGACTGTTAAATAAACAATCATTTATTTATTTATTTATTTCATTTGGTTTTGAGGCCCGGTTAAATTTGGGCTATTACACATGTCATTGTAAAGTTTGCTCTGCTCATAGTCCTTGACTCAGCTAATTTTGTTTGCTGGGTTGGTGTCCTCTTCCACGCCCTCTATTGCAAGTAGTTAATGTTTATAATCAAAACAACTATTTCAACATTAGTATAAGTTGTTGAAATTTTGATACTAAGAAAAAAAGAATTGTAGAGAAGAAACGAGAAATTTAATAACAAAATTGTCTACTAAGGGTTTTAATATTTTTGACTTATCTATTGTGAACAATCTAACAAGGGTATTTATAACAAGACAAACCTGCTTAATATGGAAAGAAATAATTAAGATTTTATGCTAATAAATGCTAAATGTATTATACTAATAAATACTAAATTTTCTAGAAAAAAAATATATTTTGTTTAACTTGACTTGCAAGCAATCTCTTTAAATCCTATTCATATTTTTAGTTCACCAAAGTTGAAGTGTTCGCCAGCTTTGCATGAACGGTCATCTCGCAACATAAGTTCACTCTGATATCACTTCGATGCATTGCTGTAGAGATATTAAATAGAAATCCAAACAGTAAAACAAAACTATATCTAATGTAAAATCAAAGTTGGAATTATCAAGTAATGATTTCCAAAAGTGGAATTATCAAGTATACTAGTGATGCTTTTGTTTGACTTCGATGTTGGTATAAGGCAGCTATGGGTTTGTTTTCTGTTTCAGATATTTCCTTTTCATTTATTTTTAATTTTTTGACAATTGGAAACATTTTGTTAAATTTGCTTTTTGCTTTATTTGAAAACTTACAAACTTAAAAATATGTTTGCTTACCTTAATCAATTGAAACATGACAAATATTTGTAAGGTTAATGTACTAAATAAACCCTTGAACTTTGTCACTTTATTTAGATGAGCTTGTACTTTTGTTACACCCAAATAAGCCTTTAAACTTTTAATTGGTACTCAAATAAGCCCTTAAACTTCTATGTGTCTAATGTTAACTGTTAAATGATATTTTGGAATTTTAAAATTTTTGTCTTGTAAAAGTAAAATGTTATTAATTTTATTTAATTTTTAAATATTTATATTAAGTTTCATGAGTTTATAATTCTTTATCAATAATTATTTGATTTTTTTATCATTAAATTTATGAAAATGAATTCTTTGTATAATAATTTTTAGAAATTTATATTATTTGAATTAAGATAAACAATATATATGTGTATGTATGCATATATGATCTAAAAGTGTTTTGCGTTTCAATTAATCCTATTCCATACCTATTAAGTGAAGCACATATTAGCTTTTATGGCTTAATACAAAAGTTCTAAACATTGGTTTATTGGCATAAGTATACCTATAGTATTACATGTTTAGTGCAATGCTATAATAATTGCATATTGATTTGTAAATCTTATGGCAAGCTTACATTTTTTTTTTGTAGTGATCAAATATTTGTGGCATTATTTTGTGTAGATGGAATGTAATCAAGATCATAATGCAATTATTAGGGCCGTGGCTTCAGTTTTAGCTTTTGGGACTCTTTAGATTAAAAAATTAAAACTAGGAAGGAAATCGCTTCTCACCCTCTTGTGAATCGAGATTATGAAAGAGAAAATTCTATTAATAGTATTTTATATAAATGTGACCAGCATTGTATTGATGTGATAAGGATGAGACCAATTGTCTTTATTTAATTTGTATGACATTCTTAGTAGGAACAATTTGTTACAATCAACTAAATCGGTGAATATTGGAGAGCAAGTAGTTATATTTTTATATATAATTGGTCATAATGTAAAGTTTCGAGTGATTGGATCTAGATATTATAGATCAATTGAGACAATTCACCGTTTCTTTAGGGTTGTATTGAGAGCTATTTTGAAATTGTATAAACTAGTTATTAGATTACCTAATGAGTCAACTCCTAGTGAAATCAAAAACAATCCAAGGTTTTATACTTATTTTAAAGATTGTATTGGAACATTAGATGGAACTCATGTTCGTGATTCCATTCCACTCAGCATTCAAGGAAAATTGTATAGTTGTAAAGGGGAAACGACACAAGATGTATTAGATGTCATTGCATTTGATTTGAAATATTCCTATATTCTAGCTAGTTGGGAAGGTAGTGCACATGATTCTCGTATTTTAAGTGATGCACTTTCATGCCTAAGAGGACTACGAATTCTGGAAGGTAAAAATTAACATTAAGTAACAAATAGTTCAAGTAAGCTCATAATTTATTAGTAATAATTATGTCTTGTAAAATTGTAGGTAAATATTATCTTGCTGATATTGGATATGTCATCTGAAATAGACATATTACTCCATATTGTGGTGTCTGATATCATTTAAAAGAGTTTAGTGATCAAGGGCTGAAAAATGCAAAGGAAATATTTAGTCTTTGTCATTCATCATTGCGAATTTCTATTGAACGTGTTTTTGGGATTTTGAAGAAATAGATTTGTGTGTTAGATGCTGAACCATTTTAGAAATTTCAAACTCAAGTAGATATAGTTTTGGCTTATTGTATCATTCATAATTATATAATTGGAGTTGATTTGAGTGATTTAATTAACCAAGGATTATATGAGGAGTCTGAGTCTGATTTGATAATACCAACTCTTACAGAGGGAGAAGAAAGAGAAGAAGCAAGAGAATGGTTTGCTAAGAGAGAAGAAATTGCACAAACCATGTGGATTGATTATATGGCTAGAAATATTAGTTAGGTGTAGGGCTTAGTGTTAATGCTTCTATGTTATGTATGTTTTAGTATTAAAATTGTTATTTTTTTTAATGTTGGTTAGATATTGATATTGAAATTAGTTTGTTAGATTTTAAAATTATTATGTTTTAAAGTTGTTAGATATTGAATTTATTATGTTTTAAGCTTGTTGGATATTGAAATGATTGATAATGGCAATTATTAATGTAGAATAGGTAAGGGAAACAAAAAAGGGACAACCAAGCAATTCAGGTGGACAAAACCAATGGAACATCTTTTTCTCAAAATTCTAGCAAAGGAAGCCCATAAAGGAAATAAGCCTTCTAACACTTTCAAAGTAGTTTCTATTAATCAGGTTGCCATAGCTATTTCTGAAAGATTGCAAGTTCAATGTGATGATAAGCATGTGAAAAATCATATGAGGACTGTAAAAAACCAATGGTAAATTATATGCACAATTCGGGTTGAAAGTAATTTTGGATGGGATATGATGTAGCAGTGATGGTAATATATGTACATATATGTTAAGTATATTTCAAATATTTTTTACTTGTTATTCTAATTGTGTATAATATCCAACAGGCACACAAGAAGTATGAACCATTTTTGAATAAAAACATTGATCATTATGATGAAATGGCTTTGGTTGTTGGTAAAGATATGGCAACAGGGAGTTTTGCCAGAACATTTGCTGACATAGGCTTGGATGATGGTAACCAAGATCCAGTGTTTATAGACTGCGACAATGAGGAGGTTGAGGAGGTAAAAATAAAAGTATTTTCATTTGGCACATCTAAACGTAAAAGAAAAAATGCTCAAGAAAGTGTTATTGATGAGCAAATTAAATTTATGGGTGAATAATTTGGTAAGATTGCTAATGCATTGGAACAATTTATTGCGAGTAAGACACCACATCTTTAAGAAGAAGTGATGTCGATGGAGGTAGAAGGATTTGATGATAACTTCCTTTGTAGTGTGTTTGATTATCTTGTGGGTTATGAATCCGAGGCCAAAGCTTTCATAGCTAAAGTACAAAGCATAGAAAATTTTGGCTTCAAAAATTTTCTCAAGGTTAAAGATATTGATGCTTTAATGTGGTGTAATATTAGTTATGCACTTGGACAATGCTGTAGTTATCATGTAGTGTACTACTAATTATGCACTTGGATAATATTATTAATTTGTAGTATTAATTGTGGTTTGAAAGTTAATTTATTATTATTCAATCTTTTTTTTTATTTTTTTTATAACACAATTAGGAATCATCTATTCGCTTTGGTTATTTTCAATTTATGATTGTTAATATTCTAGCTTAATAATAGAGTATTATTATATATTTAACTTGATTTATTTATTTATAAATAACTCATTGCAATATATGTAAAAATAATATAAAATATAAATTTATTAATAGATACAAAATAAACTCAATTAAACAATAAAAAGATAATAAATTCTCAAATGTATGTTTGCTTAATTTAAAACAGTCTTTATGAAACATTTTCAGGAAATCTGTCAAACAATATAAAATATTTTCCACATATTCATCCAAACACCAGAAATATTAACTTTTTTCCAGAAACGTAAATCAGTTTCTGAAAAATATTTTACTGGCAAATAAATGGAGCCTAAGTCGAAAAGAAGTGAAATGGGGTTGAAATCCACCGTCTTGCCAAGCCGAGCGTTGCAGCGCTCACGTTATGCTCCACAGTATGATTTTCATTCACTTTCTTCCTCATTTCACCTTTATGCACTCTCAAATCTTCGTTTAGAACTCAGTTTAACTTAAAGCAAAAGTCATAAAACAATAATTCAATTCTAAATACCTAAAAACATATAGAATATAGAGAAAAACTAATAAAAATGCAAATAATGTAAAATGTATGCATCAGTTACAAATCACACTAAAATACTCTACTTGCATGAAATTTCATTGATGAAACAAACTAAAACTAAATAAAAAGAGACTTAAAATATAGTAATGATGAGCACTCATCAATATTCCCCCTATTGTTATAATTGAAAATGCAATAGTTTCGTTACAACCTATTGTAGCTACCTAGATGGCTCAGGTATTGGATCTCTTAAGGGCTGAATTTAACTTTATCAATGTTAAGATTCAGAAATTGGTGGGGAAAGCAAGGTTTACTGAGTTGATTTGTGATTTGGAGAAGTCAGCATGGTTTTTTTGGGGGGGTGAAGGGAGGTCTTTGGCATTGTTGTTAGAAAAGGAAAAAGATTGGTAGCAACATGTAACACCCCAAACCCGGCCTAGAAGTTTAGACCGAACTCAGAATGCTACATTGATCACCGAAATGACCTCTAGAAAATATTATAAAATCATCTTTTATTCAATTTTCAAAAGCATTAATATCACGTATTTAAAATCATAATAATAAAACGATTAAATCGCAAAATAACATCATACCACAGTGTTTACAAACCTTACATTCGAAACTAAATAACAAATAAAAGTCTAAAATCATAAGCTAATAATTTTTTTGCCTCAAAACTTCCTGATTCCTCCGCATACCAAGTCCAGCATCCAAAATCCCGAAATGTACCTGAAAGGGGAAACAGAAGAGGGGGTAAGCTACACGAGCTTAGTATGAGATCAACCTATCTAGCTACCGAAGCAGAAACAGATACAGTAAACCTGAAAATAGTTCAGCAGTGGAACATACTTACAGAGTGACTATAACAAAACAGACTATATGTAACTTTACAGTCATATAGCTCTGTTAGACACAATATCGAAAATTTCCAGTAGTCACAAACTGGCCTAAGCCCTTTCCCAGAATCAGAATCGATTGGGCCTTAGCCCTTCACACATGGTTCCCTTAGACATGAGTGCCTTTCAGTCAAATAGTACAATCCGACTTCTCAGTCAATCAGACAGTTAAATATTTTAGTCAAACAGTCAAACATATACTGCAGTTGCAGAATCACACAGATGCATATGAGTGCAAATGAATTATAAAATAACCCACCCATCCAACCAACACACCATCTCCGTCCAACCCGACACATCCTGTGGGGATTTAATCAACCCATCCATGCCTGCACTCCGAACAGGACCTCGAAAATCCCATCCAACCTTATACTCTACAGAACATCATCCCGGGTTGCCCAGCAACGATGATCATCAATATTGTCCTCGACCCTCAGAGAATTGGGACCACCCATGACCCTCTGGGTATTAGGGGCTATCAAAAAGCTGTACAGTGCCATGCGGAAGACTGTGGTACAAGTATGCAGTATAAACTGCCAGATCAGATATATTACGCAGCAAAGCTAGCGTATTAGCTGTATTGTGCAATGTGGTAAACCGCGGTACAGACGTGCAGTATAACTGCCAGATCAGATGATGGTACGTAGCGTAGCTAACATATATGCGGTACAGTGCAAGACAGTAACCCGCTATACCGTTATCAGTAATTTCCACGATCCTCAGGGTATTGAGACTGCCCATGACCCTTTGGGTATTATTAAGGGCTTTCAGAATGCAAATAAACTGCCAAATCGTAAATCTCCCTTCTCTTCAACATTCCACCCAAAAGCTTTGTATGCAAATGAATGTATGAAAATGTATATATGCGGATGCATCAACTCAAAAAACCAGTTCCAATCATTCAATCAAAAACACCCATTCACATTCAGTCAGACAGTACAGAATCAGACATGTGCACACTCATAGTTCGAATTCAGTATCAACCAAGTCACACATTCATTTGCAAATAACACATATAAACCTAAGCCAGATCAGAGTCACAGTTACCCTTACTAAAGCTTAGACAAGGGTTGATTCATACAAAGGTCATGATTACACTCAAATTGACTAAATTCAAAACTTGGCAAGATAGGGCCACACGTCCGTGTGTCCTGGTCGTTTGGAGCAAGGCAGGTCGTGTGGGGGTCCATACGCCTATGTGAAGGGTAGCACACGGCCAAGTGACATAGGCATACGCCTGTGTGGTGCTGAGGCACAGCCGTGTGATCAGGCCATGTAAGACACTGTCCAATATCACTAAATTCAACTGTCGAGTAGACACGGCTGTGTGAGGGTCTCACACGCCCGTGTGGAATCCCTAATTCCTAAATCAGTCACACGGTCGTGTGGCCAGGCTGTGTGACCCCAAATTTCAATCCCTAATTCCTAAACTCACACACTCGTGTGGACCGAGAGACACGGTCATGTGATTTTTGACAAAAATCCCCAAAACAGCACACGGCCGTGTCGCACTAAAATTAGCCAAAACCCTAATTTCCCAAATCCACACGGGAGGTCACGAAACCACTTCCAAAATAGCCCGAAACCACTATCTAAGCCACCGGAGCCACCCTAATCCTTTCCCTATCAACAATACATCAGGAAGTGGTGATTTTTCACCACTTCCATCAACAAGCAACTCAAAATCAACAGCTTAACATAAAGCCAAGAAAAGCCAAAACAATTATTTAAAAAAATAGAAAAGTAGTCAAAATTCGAATCCCACACCTGTTTGCAATCGGAGAAGACGACAGAGGAGCAGAATTCCCGAAGCCAACAAGTCAAACTGAAACTTGAGTGTTATTAGCAAAAGAAAAAAGAAGCAGAAGGAAGAACGGAAGAGCCAGATAAATAAGAGAACGTGAAAAAAAAACCCAGAATGAAATAAAATAACAATAAAAAAATAAATATAACCAATAACAAAATAATTACTCACTTAAACTGAGCAAAAATAAAAAGGCTCCTTAAGTTTAAACACAGCGACTCGAACCCAGAACCTAAAGGTTCACTAAAACACCCACCAACCCACCAGACCAGCAGACCCATTCTGACACTAAACTGCACATCCACACACATGTGTGCAACCTTCCCACTATCCCTACACTCAAAACCTAGAACTTCTAGGCCCAAAATTCTGGGCGTTACACAACAAATGAGTTTTGGTCATAGTGAGTTGTTGATTGATGATGGTCGTTGAGTTGAATAATGATGGCTGATGAGTTTCCATTCATTTATTTTTATTTGCATCTTATTTTAAACTTTGTAGCTACTTAATCGAATATGGTGTTGATCTTGCATGGTTTTCTTTCAAACTTGGTACTACCATGGATGATTTTTTTTAATGTCGATTGTAATAGGCCAATTTTGGCCTTGGCCCAAAAAAAATAATAATCAAATAAATACAGCCAAATGATGCAATCGGTCGGAAACAAGCCAAAAAAGGCCAAATTGAAAGACAATCATTAAATTGGGGCCAAATCAAAAAGATGGAGAAAGCCAAGGAGTTATCAAATTTTGTTGACTTTGTAAAAAGCCAAAAATAAGAAGATATTATTTTATTTTATTTTTGTTTTTATTTATTTATTATTTATTTTATTTTATTAAGTTAGTTAGGCTATTTTTAGTAAACCCCATGTATATAAATAGAGGTATTTTGTTCTTTGAAAAGGGTCAATTACTCTTGTATTCCTACTTCAATTTGGAATTGGATTATTCTCTCTTTTCCTACTTCAATTTGGAATTGGATTATTCTCTCTTTTAGAAGATATTATTTTATTTTATTTTTGTTTTTATTTATTTTTTATTTATTTTATTTTATTAAATTAGTTAGGCTATTTTTAGTAAACCCCATGTATATAAATAGAGGTATTTTGTTCTTTGAAAAGGGTCAATTACTCTTGTATTCCTACTTCAATTTGGAATTGGATTATTCTCTCTTTTCCTACTTCCATTGGAATTGAATTTTTTTTTCTTCTCTTTCAATTTGACGTGGGAATTTTGTCCATTTCATTTCAATTCCTTTGTTTTTTCTAAATTCGCCTGATTGCTTTTAGCCCCTCCACTTTTTATGATTTTACAATTAAAGTTATTTTTATTTCTAAATTTGCCCCACAGTTCTACTGCGGTTTCAATTTGGTCCCCCTAGCAACGGCACATTTTGGGAGAAGGGATATTTGTTTTTTGGTCCCTCCCTGTTTTGTGCGTGTTTTAATTCAGTTGTTCTCCTCTCTTTGGCCCCAAAACTTCTATTTTCAATTCAATTTAGTTCCTTTTCGACTATTTTGGCTATTTTATTGTTAAATTAATTAATTTGAGTTTAATATTCATTATTATTATATTTATTTTTTTTAGCATTATTATTTCTGTTATTACTGTTACTACTATTTTTATTAGTATTGTTCTTATTATTATTATTACCACTATTATTATTTTATCACTACTGTCATTATTATTCTAGTATTATTAGTATTATTAGTATTATTATTACTACTATTTTTATTATCATTATTTTTTTTTAAAACCATTTCACCCAATATATCGCTAATTCATATGTTTATTTTTTCACTTTCAATTTAAATTAAATTCTCGCTAGAATTTCCTTTATTATTTCATTAATTATTTTATTTATTTCATTTTTATTTTATTCTTGTCTTCATTATTATTATCTTATTATATATTATCCTATTATGTACCTATTCATTTATTTATTTATGTCTTTATATACTTGCAATTTTATATTATTCGTTATTATTATGGTATTTGTATTATCATTATTCGTCAAGTATGACCATTTTCGCGTTTTAACTGATTTTCTATTTTAAATGTTACATTGATTATCTTTTAATTTTTTATTTTTTACCCAAACTCATAAAAAAGGATTTTTCACATAAAGGCAATATTCCGTGTTTGAAAATTCGAGAAATCGTGTCATAACGTGCTGGGCTTCGGTTTTTCGTTTGACCAAATAACTAAATATCATTTTAATTGCACACTTTGGAAATCATGAGATGGTCTCAGTTTTGAGGGCTTAAAATGCCATATCCTAACGTATTGGATGTAGTATTTTATTCCTTCGAAACGAGTGAGTCTTAAATTCCATCTCGAGTTATTCAAATACTCTTTAAAAAGGATTGTATTTTAAAAATTTTCAAACTTTCGACATTAGAACATTAGTTAATCAATCTGGTACCAACCTTGGGCGTGACGAGAGTGTTAATCCTTCCTCGTACGTAATTGAGTCCCGAACCCGTTTTAATATCATAAGCCAAAATTAATATTTTAATAAAACAAAATGTTTTATGAGGTGATCCAATCACACCTAAACAAAAAGATTGGTGGCGACTCCATATTTTGTTTTAAAGTCGATCCCCGTTTTTCTGAATAAAAAAAATTTCGACAGCTTGGCGACTCTGTTGGGGACGAATAAGAGAGTCAGACCGTAAAACTGATTATTTTCTGTCCTTTTGTTGAAAATTGAAAATTTGATTTGAAAAATCATGGTTCTTTTGTCTCATTTGTTTGTGTCATGTCATATGTTTGTTGTGATTTGAGTTTCGTAGGATATTCCTACATCATATTGCATGACCGTTGTGGTCACACCTTTTAAGTGGGAGTGAGAAACTATGCCTTCGTGAGGTTTTCACCTCTGCATGGGCTAGTGAACTGCTTCCGGATACATCCGTACCTATGTCTTCATGAGGTTTTCACCTCTGCATAGCCATAGAGAAATGTATTCCCCTGAACTGGACTCGATCCACATGAGCCTATAATGGGTGAGGATTAAGGAATCTGCTGGTTCAGGTACCCTGTCTTTAGAACCAAACCGCACATAGCGAGCCTTAAGAGCCCACCCTAGGTAGAGCCACTCCAAACCCTAGTGGTTACCCAAGTAGGTGCTCTATTTGCTATTTATGTATTTGTACTGACGTGTTTTCTTTTGTTTTGGTTACGATTGCATTGCATTTTCATCATAGAAAAGAGGTGTTGATTCACGTTCAATTGCTAAATAGAGAGCTTGTCATGGAAAATGAATTTCTTGATAAAGTGGAATACAATACGGTCGTCCGAATATGGTCCGAGTAAACACGAGAGAAGGATGAGAGTTCGTAGAGGAGCACATGACTTGGTTTCAAGATTCAAACCAACAAAGATTATTCTGGAGCCGTCAACGTTCTGACTTACTTAAAGAAGCTGACGAGCATCACAAGGAAAAGCGAGCAAAGAGTCGCAGCCCAGATCAAGCAAAAAGGAGATAATAGAGACATCTTTTTAAGAGTTCGTAATATTTGATTTTAGCGTCCGAATATGAAGAAAAAGATTGATGTCTTCGCCTGGAGTATACGGGCAAGGCCGTACATGTTTCTGCTTTATGTAAAGAGATTTGTTATTTAGAAAAGTTGTTCTAGCAGAATTGAACTAGAATCAACGTCTCCTTTTGCATTCATTTCATGCATCTACATTGCATTTCATCATATGCATTGAATGTCACAAAAGGGCCATAATTAGTTAAAAACTATTTCAGTTAATTTAGAAACCGGTAAAAACCTACCAAGTACGCATCCTTACGGTACACGAAGAAAAACTAAAATGATGGATGAAAGACTGGAAAGGTCGAAACAGATGCAAAAGGAAATACAAGAACAGATGCAAGCACAAATGCAAGAACAACTGGCTAAGATCCAACAGGATATGAGGGACTAAATATTAGAATCCCAAAATAGCATGATGAACCAATTGACACTGTTGTTGACTCGGGGGCAAGAAAAAGGAAAAAGCTCTATGGTCAATACTGGGAATGATAATGAAGATCCTCTCTACCCCTCGGGTTTTACCCCAACAAATGTTCAGACACAACCCAAGGTGTACACACGAAGGCAATCTGTTACAATCAGGCCCCAATAGTTTTAGGCCGGTGATTCAGTGCCTATGAATTACCAAGCCAGCTTAGGTTCTAATCTGAGGAATAACTCAATTAATCTTGTTTTCCCTAATCTTGATGAATAAACAGAAAAGACAAGGGTGGCGCTCTCGAAACAATTGGAATATTGATGCAAGTGGTTAGAGGAAAAGTTCAAATCAATAGAAAGTGTTGACTATCACTGTGGAATCGATGCTAAGGATTTGAGCTTAGTTCCGGACTTAGTGCTTCCACCCAAATTCAAAACTCCAGAGTTTGAGAAGTACAATGGGACTAGCTGTCCCGAAGCTCACATCACCATGTTCTACAGACGAATGGTAGGCTATGTCAATAATGACCAATTATTGATTCACTGTATCCAAGAAAGTCTAGTTGGGCAATATCCAAATGGTACAACCAATTGAGCCGTACCCAGATCAATTCATGGAATGATCTAGCATAAGCTTACATGAAGTAGTATAGTCACGTGACGTATATGACTCCTGATAGGATCACTTTACAATACATGAAAAAGAAAACGAATGAGAGTTTCTGACAATACCTTTCCTAGAAAAAGAGACCACCACGCTATTCATCAATACCTTAAAGGCTCCGTTCATCACTCATATGTTGGGGAGTGCCACTAAAAGCTTCTCAGATATAGTGATGACCGGCGAAATGATTGAAAAAACAATAAGGAGTGGGAAGGTAGACGCGAAAAAAAGTGCCAAGGGGTCAACCTAAAAGAGAAATGAAAATGAAGTGAATAATATGAGCAAAGGGTATTCCAAATCAATCACTGTAGGCTAGCCGAAGATAGTAACCACCAATTATCAGGCCCCTCCGAGACAAGTAGAAAAATTACAGTTCACACCTATACCCATGACATATGGAGAGTTGTATCAAAAGCTATTTGATGCACACATGGTGTCCCCTTTCTACCTAGAACCGATGTAACCTCATTTTCCCAAATGGTATGACGCAAATGCTCAGTGCAAATACCATGCTGGAATCATTGGGCATTCAATTGAAAATTGCACCATGTTCAAAAATCTAATTGAAAGATTTATTAAAATAGGGATTGTGAAGTTTGACGACTCATTCGCGCCCAATGAAGCAAGAGTTCCACAATGAAGAGGGGCATGAAATCCAAGAATGCATCGCATTTGGGGCTCTGGTGCAAGACAGGATGGACAATAAAAAATCAAATTTTATGGAGATATCGAAGGCCCGTTGGGAATATTGGGGAATCTAAACATTAACGACATATCCAAAGAGGAAACCGGGGAATAGCCTTTTCCAAGCTTCTGCCCTTACATACTTGGGAGTGTTTTGAACAATGGGACTGTGGAAGAGATCCCTGTATTTTTAGAGCTAATTTATGAGTAATTTTTAGAACACACTTGTTGTTTTAAACCTAGAGGCAATAAGAATCCTTTTGTGAAATAGGCTTGTGTTCAAAATCTTTATTTTAATAAAATGCATCTTTTTGAGAAAATATTCTTTTATTCTTTATATATTCTTTTGTTCTTTAGACTCTCTTTTAAATATGCTTTTATTCTTCATTCATGATCATACCATACAAATAATCATCCTTAGAATCATTTATTCTTTAGAATCTGCCTTCATACCTACAACAGGTCCTCGGATATCAATGACGTGAGCGACGCTGTCACTGGCTCAGAGTCTTCTTTTGGGTGAGATATGTTTAGGGGGAACTTAGGACTTTGAAAATGACAGAGATTTTAATTTATCTCCTGATTTGTTAAGAATGGTAGATCCTACCCTACAAAGGGCCAGTGGACATTGTGAGCAAGAGGCAAAGATCGGAACCTGCATTACCACAAAGACAAAATGAATCATCATTGAGTTATTCCAAGAATTTAAAGATGTTTTCACATAATCATGTCAAGATATACCTGGGATACTAAGACCTGTGGACATTAAAAAATGTCTATACGGGTGTCAGAAGGACACATATTAATGGTTTCACGGTAGCCATGCTAATCATAAGGTTCGGGTACTGTTGATCCACTATGGAAGGGGATTGTATCACTTATGCCGTATTTATAGAGACAAGATCCATGTGCCTCATTCACCTCTTCATGTTATGACTTCTCCATGGCCTTTCTCAATGTGGGGCATGGACGTCATTGGATCGATTTCGTCGAAAGCTTTCAATGGACATTGATTCATCTTTGTGGTCATCGATTACTTCACCAAGTGGGTAGAGGCTACTTCATACGCCAATGTCACAAAGTCAGCGGTCAGCAAGTTCTTGAAAAAAGAGATCATATGTCAATATGGCATGTGAGAAAGGATCATATCTGACAACGCGTTAAATTTGAATAATAGCGTGATAGTGGAGGTCTACAGTCAGTTCAAAATTAAGCACCACAACTCATCATCATATCGTCTGAAAATGAATGATGCAGTTGAGGTGGCTAATAAAAATATCAAGAAGATCGTAAAGAAAATGTCTGACACCTACAAGGATTGGCATGAAAAGTTACCATTTGCTCTCTATGCCTATCGAACATCTGTCAAAACTTCTACCGGGGCAATACCTTACTCATTGGTTTATGGGATGGAGGCGGTTTTGCTCATTGAAGTCGAAATTCCTTCTCTCCAGGTTTTATCAGATTTGAAGCTGGACGAAGCAGAATGGATCCAATCCCAGTATGATCAGCTAAACTTGGCTAAAGAAAAGAGGTTAAAAGCTATCCGTTATGGTCAAATGTACCAGAAGCGAATGATGCGAGCTTACAACAAAATGGTTCACCTTAGAGTACTCCATGAGGGGGACTTAGTATTGAAAAATATCCCCCTATGCAAAAAGATTTCAGAAGAAAATGGATGCCAAACTGGGAAGGACCTTATGTGGTAAAGAAGGCTTTTTCTGGAGGAGCGTTGATATTAACTAAGATAGATGGTAAGAGCCTGCCTAATCCAGTAAATTCGGATTTAGTTAAAAGTTACTTCACTTAAAAGAAGAGGTTAAGATGAAAACCCGCAAAAGGTACAAAAAAAGGGGGGAGAGGCCGAGGTGAAAACCCGCAAAGGGCACCTTAAGACCAAAGGGTTTTGAATTGAAAACTCGGAAAGGCAATTCAAACTTCAGTCAAAGATGAGGCATGTGGTAGTCTTGCTATACTTGAATTAATGAAGAGAAAGTATGCTACATCTTGGGGCATCGACGAAGTACTTTGGATCCTCTAAACACATATTGAGCTTAAAATGGTCCTCAAGAAGTTTGTACAGAGAAGCTCAGGATGCTATATCTAGGGCACCTAGTTTTCATCTTACCCATTTTGATTTTGCTATCCTTTGACTACTTTATTCGTTTCAAAATACGCTTCCAATAAATTTCTTTTTTAATTGCATTTTCTATCCTTAATTAACTTATTTTTTTCGAGCTATGCTCTCCATTAATTTCCTTCTTGTCCATTGTTATGATCTTTTTCAAGCATTTTGCATTGAAATAATGATTAGTGGACTAATAATACTTTCATAAAAGAAGTTTCGCATATTACTCTAGAAGTTTCTAAATAATACAAGAACCTGAAACAGGACTATTGTTTAGAACTCACCAAGCCTAAGGGTTGGAAATATTGGAGAAAGATGATTTTCTCTTTGGACTTTTTATTGGTTGAACAAAAAGACAAGACATTTCGTCGGTGATACAACCTCGACAAATAACGAGCAATGTCAACCTAAGAGTAAAAAGGGATCATTCTCGGGAAAAAGAAAAATGATACTATGTATTCATGTAAATATCAAACATATACATCTGGTCATTACACCTAGGGAATGGTGTAACAGATCAAATTGATTGAAGATGATACAAATCCTATACCTCTGAGTTGCAGCAGGATGGATAGAAGAAACCAAATGTTATTCCTCTGAAGTTGCAGTGGGAGGTACAAACTCCGAGAATGTGATTGTTTCTTTTGGTTTTCTGTCAAGAATACCAGCCAAACAAGATGGCAGCATAATACATCAATGATAATGCCCTGATGGACAACAAGCGATAATACCTTAAGCATTTAAAAAGGATCATTCTCATTTCTGCATTCATATATCATTCATAACACATCTAATTAGGAGCATTTGATTCATTTCGATCATAGCATCCTAATCATTTGGCATAAGCATAAGTACATGAAACCGATTATACAGATCATGTCCTTAAAGGACGATGTAACAACATCAGTGAATTCACAGATCTTATCTCTCTGAGATAGTAGTGGAGCAGATCGAAGATGAAGAATCTTATCTCCCTGAGGTAACAGGGGAGAAAATTTTAGCCACTAGCCTTATCTCCTTGAGGTAGCAAGGGAGCAGGCCGAAGATTGTATTCTTAGCTTCCTAAGGTAGCAAGGAAACAAACTGAATATTGTAGATTTTATCTCCCTGAGATAGAAGTGGAGCAGATCAAAGACGACAAATCTTATCTTCCCAAAGTAGCAGGGGAGCAGATTTAAGTCACCAGCCTTATCTCCTTGAGGTAGCAAAGGAGTAGGCTAAAGATTGTAGATCTTATCTCCCTGAGATAGCAGTGGAGCATATCAAAGACGATAAATCTTATCTTCCCGAGGTAGCAGGGGAGTAGATTTAAGCCACAAGCCTTATCTCCTTGAGGTAGCAAAGGAGTAGGTTGAAGATTGTATATCATATCTCCTTGAAGTAGCAGTGGAGCAGATTGAAGATGGTGAATCTTGTCTCGATGTAGCGGCAATGGAACAGATTTAAGTCACCAGTCTTATTTTCTTAAAGTTGCAGCGGAGCAGACTGAAGATAGCAGGTCTTATCTCCTTGAAGTTATAGTGGTAGACTGAAAATAGAAGATTTTATCTCCCTAAAGTTGCAGCGGAATAGATCGAAGATAGCAAACCTTATCTCTTTGAAGTTGTAGTAGAGCAGGTTGAAGTAGCAAGTCTTATCTCCCTGAAGTTACAGTGGAGCAAACTGAAGACCACAAACCTTATCTCCCTGAAGTTGCAATAGAGCAAGTTGAAATTATCAACTCTTACCTCCTTAAAGTTCCAGCAGAGTAGATCGAAGCTACAAATCTCTTTTCCCTGATATTGCATTGGAGCAGATCGAAGCACCAATTCCTATGCCTCTAAAGATACAGTGGATTGGAACAAGGTTATTTGAAAAGGAAGAAAAGAAGCACCGAAACTCAGCAACTCTAGGCAAAATTAGCCCTTTTATAGTCTTTGCTCCATTCTCGTTACACAACAATGAGAAAATACGAGCAGCTGTAATAGGCCAATTTTGGCTTAGGCCCGAAAAAAATAACAATCGAATAAATAAAGTCAAATGATACAATCGGTCAAAAACAAGCCAAAAAAGGCGAAATTGAAAGACAATCATTAAATTGGGGACAAATCAAAAAGATGGAGAAAGCCAAGGAGTTATTAAATTTTGTTGACTTTGTAAAGCCAAAAATAGGAAGATATTATTTTATTTTTATTTATTTTATTTTATTTTATTAAATTAGTTAGACTATTTTGAGTAAACCCCATGTATATAAGTAGGGGTATTTTGTTATTTGAAAAGGGTCAATTACTCTTGTATTCCTACTTCAATTTGGAATTAGATTATTTTCTCTTTTCCTACTTCCACTGGAATTGAATTTTTTTTTCTTCTCTTTCAATTTGACGTGGGAATTTTGTCCATTTCATTTCAATTCCTTTGTTTTTTTCTAAATTCTTCCGATTGCTTTTAGCCCCTCCGCTTTTTATGATTTTACAATTAAATTTATTTTTATTTTTTAAATTTACTCCACGGTTCTACTGCGGTTTCAATTTGGTCCCCCTGCCAACAGTGCATTTTGGGAGAAGGGATATTTGTTTTTTGGTCTCTCCCTGTTTTACGCGTGTTTTACTTCGGTTGTTCTCCTCTCTTTGGCCCCAAAACTTCTATTTTCAATTCAATTTAGTTCCTTTTTGACTATTTTGACTATTTTATTGTTAAATTAATTAATTTGAGTTTTATATTCATTATTATTATATTTATTTATTTTTTTAGTATTATTATTTATGTTATTACTGTTACTACTAATTTTATTAGTATTGTTATTATTATTATTACCACTATTATTATTATTATTATAGTATTGTTAGTATTGTTATTACTATTGTTTTTATTATCATTATTTTTTTTAAAACCATTTCACCCAATATTTTGCTAATTCATATGTTTATTTGTTCACTTTCAATTTAAATTAAATTCTCGCTAGAATTTCCTTTATTATTTCATTAATTATTTTATTTATTTCATTTTTATTTTATTCTTGTCCCCATTATTATTATCTTATCCTATTATGAACCTATTCATTTATTTATTTATGTCTTTATATACCTGCAAGTTTATGTTATTCGTTATTATTATGGTATTTGTATTATCATTATTCGCCAAGTATGACCATTTTCGTGTTTTAACTGATTTTCTATTTTAAATGTTACATTGATTTTATCTTTTAAATTTTTTTTTACCCAAACTCATAAAAAATGATTTTTCAAGTAAAGGCAATATTCCGTGTTTGGAAATTCGAGAAATCGTGCCCTAAAGTGTTGGGCTTCGATTTTTCATTTGACCAAATAACTAAATATCCTTTTAATTGCACGCTTTGGAAATCATGAGATGGTCTCAGTTTTGAGGGCTTAAAATGCCGTATCCTAACGTATTGGATGTAGTATTTTGTTCCTTCGAAACGAGTGAGTCTTAAATTTCAACTTGAGTTATTCAAACACTCTTTAAAAAGAATTGTATTTTAAAATTTTTCAAACTTTCGACATTAGGACATTAGTTAATCAAACTGGTACCAACATTGAGCGTGACGAGGGTGCTAATCCTTCCTCGTACGTAACCGACTCCCGAACCCGTTTTAATATCGTAGGCCAAAATTAATATTTTAATAAAACAAAATATTTTATGATGTGATCTAATCATACCTAAACAAAAAAGATTGATGGCGGCTCCATATTTTGTTTTAAAGTCGATCTCCGTTTTTCAGAATAAAAAAGATTTCGACACCGATAGTTTGAGATACGTGTTGCATACCTTCTATGCTTAGTTCATAATTAATGAACATGCATAGAATTTGATGAATGACTTTGATAGGGGAGTTATATTCTTGTTCCAAGCAATTTTTTTTTTTTTGCTAATCTAAGAAAATTGATAATGCATCTTTATAGGTGTATTAATTTAATTTCCTTTATTTATTGAATTTGTATTAAGTTATGGGTGTTATCATTTTTGTCAAAATGTCAAAGGAGAGATTATTAGAATTTATGATTGTTGATGTCATTGTTGAATTTCTTATTATTACATCGAACACAATATTCTATAACAGTTAAAGTAGTTTGATGAATTAACAACTTTGACTTATATATAATTACTTTTTTTAAGTAAATGTGTTGTTAAGAAGCAAAAGCAAGATTTTAATGGAATTGGTTGGCAATTTTTAAGGAAGTGGGAGAGTTTAAAATTGTTTGGGATCTTATTTTTAAAAACTTTAAGCTAATTAGAATTATTGAAACAGTCAAATTATTTTGAAAATATAGGGATAATATTTAGAGACAATCCAACCTGCCTTGGTTGAAATTTGAATTTGACTTATCTCATTTTCGAGTAGCTTCAATTATTTTGGAGCCTTTCATAATCTGTGCATTTGTAAAACAACACTTTTTGTTTTGCTTAGGCATTTTCCTGGAGGGATATACTACAAGTAAAGAAATGATTTTAGGGAAAATGAATATAACAATTGGGGACAATTTTGTCCATTAGAGTAAAGGTAAATTAAGTTTAAATTTATAGTTGTACAAAGTTAATTATTAAATGAATTCATTCTTTAAATTAAACTTTACAAAAATCAAACTGTTGAATCTAAATTACGTTAACAAACTTAATAATATCTTCTTATTCTTTGTTTCCTTACTTATTTCCTCAATAGTATTGTTGCATTTCTTGTTATAACAACAAACTCACTAGAGATACAACAACAAAAGTAAATCGTTAGCTTTTTTTATATATATAATATTTAAAATCAAAAGCTCTAGCCAAGACAAAAATTATTCTATGTGGATAACCTATTTTTCGAAAAACGTACATTCTTAAAAAATGCTATGTTTCATCTAATAAATGTGATTTATTTTATATATTTTAATTGAAAATAATAAAAATTATGTTTTTAAAAGAAATAAAAATTATGTTAATTTATACATTATCATAGGTGTCGAAATGGATGACTCTTAAAAAATAGAAACATAGGTGTGATTGTCTAGACTAACAATACACTAGATACCCAAGTAAAATGAATCTTATATTCATTTATAGATTTATTCACTTGTGATGTTTATAGTGTGACTTACCTCAATATTGAATAAGTGACGGACTAGGTGTGTGTGACTCGTATACTTTAATATATTTAAAGCTTGAATTCAATTGATAATAGAGCTGAAAGATGGTACATTAGATATACAACTTCTGCATGATATATCTTCACTTACAATATTGGAATTCATAGCTTGATATAGGGTAAATGATATCCTGTGAGGATAACACACTTATGAGAAAATTATTGGGCGAACATTTTCTTGATACTTTAGTGGAATGACTTCATGACTAAATAATGTTGTAATTAATAGATGATGAGTCGAAAGTTAATTACAAATTATTTGAGCCCTAAATATATATGTTCAATTGGTTCCTCTACTAGCTCGGTATAACCTTAATAGTTTGAATTTGAATTGATGTGATAGAATGGGCTGGATACAAGGTTCCCAAAGGGAGTGTGCCACCGCCCACCCATATCATACCTAGTGGGATTTATATTTTTCATTAAAATATTATTATTTTACTTTTTCTTATTCAACTAAGACTTGTGTTTTTCTCTATAAATAGAAATCATGGGTTAGGTTGAAAATATATCATACTAAGCATCGACACTCAGTCAAAATTAAGTGAGATTTATTTTTCAAATAAATTCTAAATTTAAGAGTATTTACTTTTCGGTATCTAGCCTAGAGAGATATTGATCTTCCCCACTAGAATATCACTTTAGTTTTTATTGTGATCATTGGTTTGTGAGTTAGAGTCCACACTCTAAGCAAGCCGATGTTCAAGAATAGTGGAGAAGATCATGTTGGTCAAAAGCCTAGAAACGACTTGTTCCACCTATTCCAAAACACAAGCATGAATTTCATAAAGAGTTTATTACTATAAATAACACAACCGCCTCGATTTTAGAAAAAATAATAATTTTTTGATGTGCTATAAAATTGTTTTCCAAACTGAATTTTTCCAATATCTAGATGGTCGGCTCAAATCCAAGAGTGTGCGTATACCACTAGCGCGACTACTCGACTACTTTGCAAGTTTCTTGTCACATAAGGCCATCGGGTTTTTTTTTTAAATTTCGTTTTATCTATTGTTTAGACATCTGATATAACTCAAATTCAAATTTAATCAGATTTTAATGTGAAAGAAAAAAAAAACTTGAGTATCTTCTAGAGAGAACAATTTCTTGAAATTTTTTCATTGCAATTTTGCCTAGATTTCTTTTAAGAAGGAAACTAGAAGAGAATTGTGAGAAAAATCAAGTATCGTGTTGACAACAAGTTATAAAATAAAGAATTAAGAAAGTAAAAGAAGAAGAAATAGGATAACAATAGAATATTTAGAATACTTCTCTAAAGCCAATATTTATAAAATTAAGAAGTATATTCTGTCAAAAAAAGAAGTATAAATTATATAAAACTCTACTCCTAATGAACATTAGAATTCTAAAGTATATCAAATTTCTTATCCTAATAAACATTCACTTTATAATAATAAAATATTTATAACAATAAAGATAATTTTATCTTTTAATATTTTTACATAAAATTTTTAATACAATAACTAAAACCGCTACTTGAAATAAATAAAATGTATAAGGATTAAACTCGATATTGGAGAAATTTTGTATATAAGTTATTTATCACTCCACCTATCATTCAATTTATAACTAGATCTTTTATAAAAAAAATTACTTATTTTTTCCTTCAGCATAAGTGTCACATAATCTAGTATTGTTGTTAAATCCTTGTCTGAGTTGTATCGATTCTTTTTACAAAATAACAAATATTATTATGAAGATATTTTTGTCCTTTTATAACTTTTATATAAAATTAATAATTTTTAACATAGATTAAATCTAGAAAAAAAACTCAAATATAATTGAACTTAAACCTAAAATTCTTCATAGAAATTGATATACTTTCTATGCTCCGCTCAGTACTCAATGGATTGTTTTTGTCAGTGCAAAATGTAGACAATTATTAGGCTTCATTGTATCCTCAATGTTTATTTTCAGTAACTCTTTTGCACACCATAATATAGGTGGGGACATGATTTGTTTTTTGTCGTGTTCTTTAGTTAATTAATTTAGTAAATTTTAGTTTTTAACTAATCATTCGATTTATTAGGTTAAATAATAAAAATACGGTAATTACTAGTACTTTTAATCTTCGTGGGAACGATATATTTACTCATCATAGCTATACTATTAATCGATAAGTGCACTTGCCTTAGTCAAATTTTTAGTTAGTTTCGTGGCACATCAATATAGGTACAATTTGATACGGTTAGAGTGTTTAAAAATGTACAATTTGTGACATTTTTTGTAACACTACTCACCCATATTCAATGCCGGAATAGGGTTACGGAGCATTACAGGACTTACAACACAATTACATAAACTTTTCATATACATAATATCATTTCATACATTCATCATTCAAACTCAATCAATTTGTCCCTAATACGAGCCTACAAGGCCTTAAACATGCATTGGGATTGGTTCGGGACTAAACTAATAACTTTTAAAACATTTGGAACACATAGAAAATTTTTCTCAAAACAAGGGACACACGCCCATGTGGCCAGGCTGTGTGTCTCACATGGCCACCAGATATGCTCGTGTCGCAGGCCGTGTGGACATTCGAAATAGGAGTACATAGCCGTGACCCAGCTCGTGTCCTACTAACTTGGGTCACACGGCCAACACACACGCCCGTGTGGCTAGCCCGTGTGCCCTAAGAATGGCCATACACGCCCGTGCGCCAGGCCGTGCCAAACCTGTAGGGTATACTGACTTATGCCACACGGCCAAATCACACGCCCGTGTGTGAAGCTGTATGGAGCATACTGACTTGATTTAAATTTCAACACTAAGGGACACACGGCCGTGTAACAAGACTGTGTGTCACACACGGTTAAGACACACGGCCGTGTAACAAGACCATGTGTCACATACGACTGAGACACACGCCTGTGTAGACAAAAATAGGCTATTTACCAAGCCAATTTGCCACCCAATTTTTGTGCATACCTACATAATTCAAATGGTACTCACTCATAGCATAAATGGTCATCCAATTTAACCAAAATCAAAACTAAAACATACCATTTCAACTCCAACAACTAGCATGCTTACTATCTCATGTTTTACTCATTCAAATCATACCAACTTTACATATTCAATTCATCTAATAAAACATTTTCCAAACGTGCATCATCATACATCAATTCACTAGCGCATAGCTTCTCAATTATCAACCATTTGACATCTATAATACCAATTATCAATAACATTTCAAACTAACTTCAATCACTTAATATAAACCATATGCAGACTTATATATACATAACCAAACTAGCCAAATTAAGCCAAGTCTTATGGCTATATGAACAAACCATAACATAACCATTCATAATCCATCTCAAATGCAAAACTCACTACCAAGATACATATCAAAATGATCATAATCCTATACATGCCATATGACCAAACCATAAGCTCAAAAGTACCAAAGTGATGGTTGGATAGTGTGACGTATCTCCGACAATCCCCGAATCTGAGCTAGCTTTGAAATCACTATAAAACATGAGAAAAAAATAAACAAAGTAAGTTTTATAGCTTAGTAAGCTCATATAAAATAAACTCAACTAATCATAAATACACAATTCATCAATTTGAACTTGTTAATTCGTAATTCATAAATACTAACAAACCTTTCGCATGTTTAATCATATACTTATATGCAAACTTCATAACTTCTTCAATTTAAATCTCGTATGATTCATATACATACCTGAACCAATCCATAATAAACTCATACCCAAACAGACAAATGCCAAAACTCGAATTCTCGCACACTAAGTGCCAATACAGAGCCGGAGCTATTTTAATCTTGCACACTAAGTGCCATACATAGCCGAAGCTATCTCAAATCGCACACTAAGTGCCATACATAGCCGTAGCTATCTTGAGTCGCACACTAAGTGCAATACATAGCCGAAGCTATCTCAAATCGCACACTAAGTGCCATACATAGCCGAATTGTCATTAAATATAACTGTAGTCTCGTATACACAATTTATGCAATATCAAAGCATTTAAAGTATAATTATAACAATGCTTATTACATACGAACTTACCTCAGATATTAAAACAGCGAATCGAGTCGATTAGTCGATAACTTTATCTTTTCCCTGATCCAAATCCGTATTTCTCCTTTCTTGATCTAAATATATTCAAAATTGACTTATTCAATAATCTATTCATTCAATTTAGTCCAAAACATACTTTAAAACACATTTACACTTTTGCCCCACATATTTCAGATTTTTCACAGTTTAATCTTTATTTCATAAAATCACAAATTAATAAAATTCCAATTATACCCATGCTAGCCAAATTACCATAATGCCCCTATCAGCCCATAATGTTTATTTATTTCACATTTTATCCACTAACTGTGTACATTTCTCAATTTAATCCCTATTTTACATTTTCACTAAAAATCACTTTACTAAACTTGCATAATTCATAATAAATATTCATAATCCACCATCAAACAGCAAGACTCAATCATATTCATTAATGGAAAATTTCAAAATCTTTAACATTTTTGCAAAATAGTCCCTGGACTAGCTAGTACTAGATGCAACGATCACAAAAACATAGAAATAAAAAAAACATAAAAAAAACTAAGTCAAAATCACTTATCAATTTAGTCATGCAATTACAGAACCCTAAATAGCATCCATGAATGTTTTTCTTCTTGTTAAAATCAGCTAGAAGAGATGAATGAAGAAGAAATTGTTTTGTTTTATTTTAATTATCATTTTAATTATCATTTACAATATTAACCTTTAATATTAATCACTTAAAACACTTATTATAAGCCCATATTTGTCCACCCACCATTATAAAGGTTTAATTACAACATAAGGACATTAAATTTAAGGTTCTATAGCTATTTGACACTTTTAGCTAATAGAACAGTACCTTTGCATTTTACGCGATTTAGTCCTTTTTATCAAATTAACTATTCAAATGATAAAATTTCTTCATGAAACTTTCACACATACGTACTATCATGCTGTAAAAACTTAAAATAATTTTACGACCTCGGATTCGTGGTCCCGAAACTACTATTCTGATTTGACTAAAAACAGGTTGATACATTTTTCCATTTAGTCTCGAGACAGAAAGAACATGTCTCAATACCCTAAGCATAAAATGTACCATTTTAGATGTAGTATTGATGTTGGTCTCGAGACCAACCTAATAAGTCTTGAGACAATAGAGCCTATGTCTCGAGACAAGTGCACATTGAAGCTTATAAAAATTGAAAGTCAATAATGGCAATATAAAACGATAGCAAAGTAATAAGAAAGGAAAAATAAGAACACACAGATTTTACGTGGAAACCCTTGCAGGAAAAAACCACAGGTAGAGGAGAAGAAAATTCACTAATGTCGAATTCGAATGATACAAGAAGAGTTGCAACAACATCTATTTAAATGTTGAAAAAACTTATTCTAATCAAATTCAAATAGAAGCAATGTAGTAAGGTTGAAAGACATTATTCTAATCAATATCAAATAGAAGTGTAGTTCTATACGAATTCCACTTGTGCAACCTATACTGTATTTTTTTTAACAGGAATTTGGGTCACACAACTCTAATAAATCTAAATTATATTTTTCCTATTCCAAGTCTCATGATAGCTAAACATCGAGCTAAAACAAGAAAACATGGGAGAGCTGTCTTGAAATTAGGTCTCGAAACATGAAGGACCTTGTCTTTGAACATGCATCCTAATGTCTTGAGACATACTATTATCGAAATAAAATTGTCAAAAATGTAGTCTATCTCAAGACATAGAGATCCCTATCTCGAGACATAATGTTAAAACTTGGAAATTGAGTTCAGATTCAAGTCCCAACTCCAAAATTGACTTAGTATCACCTCATAACTTGATGAATTAGATTAATACACTTTATGAACGTAAGATTGTGCATGAAATGGATGATCATTTTAATATAAATGATATTCTTTGCTCTAAATGATATGATTAAAGAAGTAAGCTGGCCTGAGTTGCTTTGGCAAAATAATGTGACATCACATATTCGGATGCAGTAACCGGGTCGAGTATGGGGTGTTACACACTTTTACAAAGCATTTAGTGAAAACAATCAAAACAACTTTTTATTTTCTAATTTTCACATAGTTTCATTTTCCAAAAATCATTTTTAAAATTTCAACCAAATGTGTCCTCTTCAATGTTTTCCTTTTTTCAAGAAAATGAAAAAAAAAACCTCTATTTCCTAAAACCAATCAGACCCTTCGTTCATGAAAAAAGATGAGTCTTCCTGATGGTTGAAGGCTTTGGTGGTTTCTCTTCTTTTTCTCCACACTTTCCTTGAGGTTAGGCCTCTTTTTCCCTTTTTATTACCCATCAAAATTCACAACCCTTAAAAATCAAAATTATTAGGTAATTGTGATGCTTCAATGCACAAACTTGCTAAAGTGGAAAGTTATTTGTCACTACTCACATCATGTGTATGCTTCAATGAACAAATCTTTCGCCAAAGTTGAAAACTATCTTCCTTGCATAAATTAAGTTATTCTTGTTTCGTGCTTCATCGGACCTACAATAAGTAAAAACACTCGAAAATGAGTTTGAATGAACACTAATAAGTATATAATTAACTTAAAATATAAATTAAAAGAAAATTATTAGGTGCATGCATTGTGGAGTTAAAAAAAAAACTCCACAAATAAGGGTGAAATGTTATCATGTGTCTTGTGGGAATATTAAAAAAGTTTAAAATAAATTAAAACAAGCATATTTCGTGCACTAAATCTTGCTTGTGGAGCTAAAAAACTCTACTAATAGTGAACACAAAATACTAACCCTAAATTAAATATAAAAAAATTCCTAAAATCTACTAAAAACTAACCTAAAAATAAGCTAAAATCATACTAAAATAGAAAAAAAAATCTAAAATATTAGAATTATCAAATATATAATCTCCAAATATGTCAGATACATTAGAAACTTTAAAAAGGACACATATCCTTCGTTCACCCGAATTCGAGCAAACATTACTTCAGCACTGAATTGGGATTTTATTCTTTAATCTCTTTTTTTTCTTTAAAGTTCTTCGGTTCTTTCTTGCAGTGCATATGGCTTTCCTTCTGATCTGCTAAAAGAACTTATGAAACATCGTTATCACGCTCTGTGTTGGTAGTGAGACTATCTGTGCAGTTTGAAACTTTGAAGTGTAATAATGCATCAAGCGAGAACGCTGAAGCTGATCATAGAGGAATGGGAATGTCTTTTGTGAAGAAGACGTAGGTTTGAGTTGCAATTTGCAAATCCACGTATTAAAATAAATATAGTAAGTTTCTGCTCACTAGTACTATGATTTTATATGCTTTCAGCTAATACACATTTCCCTCTGAATGCATGCTTTGATATGTCGGGAACATGTAAAATTGCTATAATATTTAAAAATAGAGTAGTCATTTATTTGTGTTAACTAGAAGGCTAAAGCTTAAGCTGTTGAAGGGTCTGGGCTATGGCTGATGAGAGGTGGGACTTTTTCGGAGCAACAACAATGATTAATTTCAACCTCATTACTCACTTTTCTCACCACATTCAACAACCACGAGTTAAACCCGTGTTTGATATGTGATGATTGATTTTTTTTATTTTTTCTTTTATATCTAAAATTAATCCCTCCATTACGCAGTTCTTTTTTTCATTTTGGTACATGGAAAACTTAAAATTATTATTGAATACTTTTACTTTTAATTCTATTAAATAAGTTTATATATTGCAGTAACACCATTAATTACATGAATGATGTGAAAATTAACATTATATTGTGATACTTTAGAGAAACTTTAGAATTTATTTTTTTTAAAATTAAATTTTTTAGTAAACCGAAAAACTTTAATTAAAAATCTAAAAAAATAAAAGAAAATAGAATATTTAATATATAAATTAAAATTTAAAAAAAATGAATGGAAAATTTCTTAACAAGTGAGGTTAAGATACTGAAAGTAAACAATTGAGGTTAAATCACTCTAAATTAAATATGTCAGACTATTAACATTCAACATTTAAGTATTTTCATTCAAGTAACATCTAAAAATTTGATAGGTTTTGCTTTCGCCACAAAACAAAAAAGTTTACTTTTGATTATTATTTGATATGTTCAATTATTATTATTTATTATTTTATATTTGATACTTTTATTATTATTTGATATTCAATAATACTTACAGAATATTCTTTTTAACTTGTTGATAGAATTTTTTTTTTTAAAGTGATTGAATAGTTTTTAAATTGTATAAATATATATTTTTTAAAATTATTTATAATCCCTCCTCAATCCTTAAATAAAAGGATAACGTGCTTAAGTTAAATATTTTAAAAGTTATCTTTAGTTTATTAATTTTTTTAGAATATGGTTAAAGTTATACACAAATTTTAGTCAAGTTTAACCAATTAATTTTTATAATTAATTATAATTTTTATCAATAATATTATAAAAATAATTATATGTGCATTCACATACAACACGCTTAACTTAAAAAATGTTAATAAGAATGGAACTTGAAAAGAAAAAAATTAAGATATTGATTTAAATTTTTTTAAATAATATCTATGTTTAGTGAAATAGCTCTAAATATGGAGTAAAAATATGTATATTTAAATGTATCATTTAGTGAGGATAATTAATATTCGTAGTAACTTTATACGGTGAAGTTATTAAATCACACATTATAGTATACCATAATGCATATCATATGCTATATATTATATAATATTATAACAAATTATAAAATCAATAGTTGTATACTTTATACATACTAGTTTTTATTGTCACGTGATTTTGCGCATTTAATATTTAATTAATTTTTAAATATTATATTTTTCATAATAAATACAAAAATTATTTAATAATAAGGATTAAAATTTGTTTTTAATTAAAGAGTATTTGCTTTACACAATATAAAATTCTTTAATAACAGATCATATTATCTTATCATCGATTAAAATAATCTTTGTATTCTCTTCTAAGAATCATGTCTTTAACGCTCCATTCTTTGTGCGATATTAAAAATTTCAATTTTTTATGGGCAATTCTTATTTGATGTCACTTGATTGAATATGTTAAATTACTAGATGCTATTTATAGAGCTAAATTTAAATTTTAATTGATATATAACTCTACTATTAATTAAGTGATAATTAATCTAAATAAATCCTTATTTTATGCTAACTCCTTTTTTTTTAATTAGACTTATTTTCAAAATATAACTCTATTTTACATTAATAAAATATCACAACTTTTCCTAATAGAATTACCATACATATACTATTTTATAACTAATAAATCTAAATTATATTATTATTATCATTATTTTATATTTTTTAATATAACTACAATAAATTTTTTTATAGAAATATCATAATTTTTTTTAAAACAATTATAGTATCTTATTTTTTAACTACTAAATCTAAATTAGATTACAAAAATAAATCTATAATATAATATAATTAGCACATCTTCTAAATTTAATATAATTTTCAAAAATTTTATTTTATTATAAATATAATATATTAATTCATTTTGTAGACTTCTTCTTATTTTTTTATACTTTTAACTAAATCTAAATCTATAAGATAATTATTAAAACTCTTTTATTATAATATATTTGTTTTTTCAACTAATAAATTTACATTTATTATAATTATTAGAAATTTTATTTTAATATCTCTACTATGATATATTTTTCCACTTTTTTAAATTGATTATAATTATTTATAAATATTAATTTAGTAATATAATGAAAAATAAAAAAAAATATTCTTATTGGTTTAAAAAGTTTCTCAAGCTCGTACTTTTTTGAATATTATAGATAATATATATATATTATAATGTTATATGTATAATATATGACAGAATTTGGGTGGAAATAAGAAAATTAAGAAGATTAAAATTAGACTTAAGATGGAAAACATTTCTCTTAAAGTTTTTTAGTTTGTTTCTAAAATATAAGTCATTAGTCACGAAATTAGAGTAGTGAAAATAACATAAATTGGTTGATTGAGTCTAAGTTTTGATTGGTATCGGTATTGTTATCAATGCAGGAGGACGTAGGTTTAAGTGCGTTGAAGTACATTATCCTCTTATTTAATAGTTGAGGATGGACTATGAGCAGTCCTAGATTTTATATAAAAAAACAAATATAATAAAAAACTATAAGGAGATTAATGTTAAAAAAATAACATAAATTAAATCTAATATAAGTGCTGAATAACGGTACATCAATGTATATTTTTCCATAACACTTTTCTATAGAAAATTAATAATTCAAATGCAATAGTAAGTGAGCTTCCTATCTAATGGGCTAGGCTATATATAACCCAATAGGTAAGCCCGCCGACGTAATGGGTTGGGCACCTAATTCAGTTATTCAAATTATAAAAAATTTGTTACTAAATATAAGATTACTGATATTGCAAACTGCTAACCTAATATATATGTTAAACATATACTGACCTAATTTAAATATATACACATATATGTTAGACATTTTTCCTAAGTACTCAAAGAGCAGCAATTTTTCTTTTCTTTTTTTGGTAATTTTGGAATTGAGCAGTGCACTTTTAGATTGTCCAAGTATGATCCACCTTGTACTTGGTTAGGTAACGTAACCCCATTGAAGTAAACTTGGTATATTTATGGATAAGGTCAACTCCTACAAAAAAAAGTTGCTTCCTTTTTTATTTTTTTACACCGAAAAACTTAGGTTAATGTTTAGTTTGTTTTTTTATTTAGTTGGTACATGAACTTATATTCTATCACCTAAGTTGGTATCTCTACACTAACAATGTTAATTTATATTGACGGGGCATTGATAACCAATCTGTAGGTGATACGTGGAAGCCTCTCAATATCCCACATGGCAATAGGCTCGGCCTTAGGATTGTTTGATAGTGCAGCTGCCTAGGGCCCAAAAAATCAGTTTTTAATGTGGGGAAAAAATTTTCAAACTAAAATAAATTAATTAAATGCCTAAGATTTTCAATTTTTCATCATAAATGCTTCATCAAATGTCAAGAACGGGCCTGCGTAGCAGATATAAGTTTTAAAATTTAAAAAAATATATAAAATATATAAATTAATTTAAAAAGGTATAACATCAAGAATGAACCTCAACAAAAATTTACTCTTTTATTACTCTATTTATTTTTAAATAATTTTTTAAAAATTTTAAAATTATTCTCACATGTGTCAACACTAGATTGTTTATCAATGCCACGTTAATAGAAACTAATAGTGTTAATGGAGAAGTACTAACTTGAGTGGTAGAATACAAATTCAAGTACAAAAAAAAGTATCAACTAAATATTTTTAGATAAGTTTAGGGGCAAACTAGATATTAACCCAAATATCTCATATTTTATTTGTATTTATTCTCTCTCCAATTTTGATACGCACTTCCTTGGCATGCAAATTGTTATTTTTTTAATGCTTCTACAAAGATGGGAAATTTTAGATTTACCATTCAGTCGATTGTTTTTTATAAAATATTTTTCAATATACGTTTTAGTGATTACTCAAAGATTTCCTTACCATCATAAGTTGGATTTAAAGTCTCGGTTGACGTTAAATCCAAAATATGAATCTAGACAATCCAATCTTCATTCGTCTTGAAAATAATAAGTAACTGATGAAAAAGAATCCTATTTATAATTCAGAAAGTAGGTGCTAAAACATGATCCTTAACGCTTAAAGAACTTCAGAAACAGTATTAAGTTTATAAAATCTGCTTATGAGTTGGTTTGGGAACTCAAATGCCTGACAATATGCAATGTTGGAAAATCTACAATCTAGTCTTAAACTATGACAAATGAATATGATACGATGGTAGAAGCATTACAAATTCCCCCATGCAAACTTCAAGATTTCCATATCACTACTTCACTGTTTTAACCTATAGCAAAGTTTCTTTTATATTTGAAATTCCTCCTTCTTTTCCTTGTGTTTTTTAGTAGACACTGCTGGAGAAAATCAAAAGAATAAGCGATTGAACAACCGACACGTTATGATGAAGCTCCTTGTAGCTTCAGTGAACCAAATTTCACATTCACCAGCTCAGCAGCTGCACGTGCAGCTGCTGTTGCACGCTCTGCAGAGGCAATAGCAGCTCGAGCTCTTTCCAATACATCAGATGGTCGTGAATTTGTCTCTGTTTTAATGTCAGAAATTGGACCGGCAGTACCATTTTTCACTGATGGCTCAATTTCACTTCTAGTCAATTTACCCACGTGGCTGGGAACTTGGTGGTGTTGAGATGCCGGCCTAGCATCAGCAGGCAAAATAGTTTTTGCCCCATTAGAAGGTGAAGATTTACCAGATGCCTGTTTACTGGGAGCTTGAGAAACTGCAGCCTCAGCACATACTTGCTTTGATCCAGCCTGTAAATAACATTAAAGGCCAAGTTATTACAGATACCAGAATGTGCGCATAAGTGTGTGTGCCGGGTGGATGATTATGGGTGCGTGAATTCATAGAAATTTTAAATGTATGGTTTGTTATTTTCCAGATACAGTTTGCAGTAGCTACTAAAAGTTGTTCTTCAACAGAAGAAAAGAATCCATGTAGCCATTCCAATTGATGCAGGAGCAGTTGTTTACTGTTCTTTCTTTTTCTTTTTTTGGTTGTGTGCACGTTATCTTTGTAACAAATAGTTACTTACTAGCATGTGAAAATTTTATTGATGTTTATTTGAGCCTTGAAAGCTTGGGCTAAGTTCAATAATATGCTACTGACCCTAGTATAGATAACCCTAGTGATTTGTATTCAGCAACATATTATCTTAGTCTTGATGCATTTCTTTCAGATTTAAGAGGTATCTAAACCTTAGAACCCTTCTTTTATCATTCCACTTTAACCCATCCTACATAATTTCTGTAATTTGAATTGTTGTCTATCATCTTTTATTTTACCAAAATGGAATCAAAACTATGTTTGGATGCGGAAGGGGTCAAGATGGTATAGGTAATCAAGGGCAGCCAGAAGAATTGGTTGAGCTGAGGTGCGTAGTTGAAGATTTGTCATTGGTACCTACTGTACAGCAACGGGAACCAGTGAGCTGGAATGGGGAATTGCATGTTGAATTGATTTCTAGCATATTGTTCAAATTTATCACTCCTACATTTGTGCTTAAATTACTTAATCAAGTTTTTCAGAAATCAATTTATCCCCTCTTGATTAATTCACCATTAGAGCTGACACTGACCACCAAGTATTGATACTTGAGTTTCAAGAACAAGCTTAGTGAGTGTCATGCTACGTGGAGTTCCTTTCTTGAAGAGTTTAAAGGCAACAAACTATGCATTCTAAAGGGGTCTTTGCGAGAGAAAATTATCAAAGAACTCCATTGGATGGTTTGGGAGGGCATTTAACTAGAGATAAAACCATAGAAATGGTGGCAAATCAGCATTATTGGCCCAAGATGTTTAAGGAAGTTGGCATATTAATGAGGCGTTCAACTTTTCAATTTAGCAACGACAGCTCACAAAATATGAGGTTATATACCCCATTGCCTGAATCAGAAACATCATAAATCCATTTGAACATGGATTTGTTCTCAGGTCTTCCAAAGACCTCAAAGAGGCATGACTCCATTTTTCTTGTGGTAGATCAATTTTCAGAGAGGGCACACTTCATTCCATGCTCTAAAATTGTCGATGCTTCTAATATTGGAATTGTTCTTTTGTGAAGGGGTAAGGCTACATGGTGTTCCTACTTCTACTGTTTCCGATATCAAATTCATGGGACACTTCTGGAGATTGTTGTGGAGGAAACTTGGGAAAATTATTCCAACAATTTCCATCCACAAACTGATGGTCAAAGAAAAGCAGTAAATCAGACTTCAGGAAATTTGTTAAGGTGCCTTACAGGAAATCATGTGTGTCTTGGGAATTTGTTATACAACAGGCAGAATTTTCTTACAACAATTCTATGAATCAGACCACCAAAAAGACTCCTTTTGAAGCAGCATAGGTCTAAAGGCACAACTCGTGCTTGATTAGTACCATTGCCTTCAGAAGCTAGAGCAATGATAGAGTTGCATTTGCTAAGCATACTTAGTAAGTTCATAAGGAGGTCAGGGAAGCTCTAAACATCAGCAATGAGGCCTCTGAAGCTGCTGCCAACTAGCAACGTTGACCTACAAAATGTGATCATGGTGATATGGTGCTTATTCATCTAAGACAGGAATGTGTTCCTAAGGGTGATTATCACAGCTAAAACCCATAAAGTTTGGACCATGTAAAGTGCTTAACAGGATCAGATCTAATGCTTACCTAATAGAGTTACCTCCTCAAGTACAAATCGGCTCCAATTTTAATGTAGCAGACTTGTACCCTTACGAAGGTTTGATGGGAAGTAACTCCTGTTGCAGACCAAGTCAGCAATTTACCAATAGTAAAATGAGATGTTATAAAGTGTGCTTGATGTCAAGAAGGTGAAGTCAAGGCAGGGACCCCAACTTTGACAGTTTCTAGTTAAATGGTTGGGTAGGGCTGCCACTGGAATTACTTTGGTGCTAAAGGATGAATTGCAACAGATTTATCTCAAAAATATGCTTAAGTTGTTAAGGTTTTCGCATCAAACATTGGTCTCTTTCGAAAAGAGGGGAATGATACACAATAATTGTTTGTTTTTCTATTTTTTAAGGGTTCATAATTCGATTTTGTTTTCTTCTTGTTTTAAAGAGTTTTCTTTTTAATAGTGATCACATAACTAGCACGAGACCTTTTTTTCTTGAGGTTTAGACTTAAGATCATGTAAGCCTTGAAAGATTGGGCTAGGTTTAGTAATATGAAAATGACCCTAGCATAAAATAATCTTAGAGATTTATATTCAGCAAAATATTATTTTAGCTGTAATATTATATTTTCAAATTTGAGCAGCTTCCAAACTTTGGCACCCTTCTTTTATCCTTCCATTTCAATCTATCCTATTCAATTTCTATTGTTTGAGTTGTTGTCCATCATTTCTTCAACTCTGATCTGTGGAAAAAACCAATAGTCACGTGTTTCACACATAAATGATATATCTAATGCCGCAAATCCTTCCAAAATTCTAGACCCAGAGACACAACGTTATACTAGAGCTTGTAAAAAGTTCTCTGAAGTAAAAATTTACATTACTATGTTTCTAGACTTGTTTGCTGAAAAGCCACTAATTGTAGAAAATATCATGTAAAATACATCCACATGAAAATCTTCAGAAAAAATATTACTTCACAACAATAGAAAATTATCTTAAAGTAGTGCCTTGTCATTAAGATGTCTGTTAAGTCAGTTTCAATAGGTTCTGGTTTTTTACATTGAACATCAACAACCAAAAACACAAGGTAGAGATCAGTGATAGGAAAAATGGGTGAAGAATTTGGTAAATGTGGGAGACTAATAACTATAGAGTCACAAAAAATAGAACAGTCGTATAATGAAGCAATGTTCTTACCAGTCAGATAAATCAATTTCAAAAAGTGCAAGTTAACAAACACTACAAGGTAGAGATTGGCAACAGGAAAACTATAAACAGAACTCAATAAACATGGAACATGAGAACTATAGAGTAGCTGATACATAATTCGAAGTCAACAGATTTTGACGATGGGGAAACTTGAAATTTCATTTTGATTATCTGAATTCATAGAGTACTAAGAACTATATTATATCCTGAGAAATAATGTTGGGATGTCAAAATGAATAGGCACAAATCTGAACAGAACTCTCTAAGTCATTTCACTATTATAGGTAGAAACAACAAGGATGCATAAACAGATTCTAGCAGCTGGTTTAAACAGCAAAGAAAGCACTATAAATATCAAGAGCATGGATCATGAACCAGAAACAACTCCAGAAGATAATGCCTAACAGAAGATACTATGCATAGTCCACAGAAAAAATATTCTGAAAAATTATTTAATTATGTGTACCAGTAAATCTTCATATTTCTTGTTGAACTCTGCTTCAGTGCCAGAAGAATCCCATTCTACACTATATTCTTGGGCAATTTCCTTCAATACTTTGAGCCTTATTTCACCTGATGGAGCACTAACTGAAAGCTTTTCAATTATCTAGATGACAGAAAGAAAAGGGAATCGAATCAGAAATGGCATATCATCTATTCAAGTTGCAAACTCCACGAGTCTAGCAAAACCATTGAACCACACAAGAGAATTTTAAATGAACTAATGATATATATTTTTTGAAAATAGAACTAATGATAATTAACTGCACGGTTCACGCCAGAATCAGGACGAAGCTCCGTTGCAGCAATGACAAATTCCTTTCCATACTTTGTGGCAAACAAATTCTTGATCTGCAATAAATCAGGCACATCTGAACATCTAGGAGCAGCAAAAATTATGCTTGCCACAGCTTCTCGTAATTCTGGAGGACAGTCTCTGTTACGTGCAAAGACATGTTAAAATGGGTAGTTAGGTTGTGCAAAGAAATGAAAACACTTAAGATGCTCAAATTCTTGACTAAGAAAACCAAAATAATTCAAATGAGAATGACATAAAAATTCTTGAATTATAACTTGTTACACGTAAGATTATAATACAAAAACATAACTTGGAAGAAATATGTGGTTATCAGTTATCACACAATCATGCACCCAAACATTATTGAAACAATTGGAAAAGAATCAGAAGCTGTTGCTTCTATGGACCCAAGTTGGTATCCTCAAAATATACCCCTAATGCAGTAAAATCCACATTCATTTTCTTCAATGTAGCAATTGATCAAACTAAACAACCCGCGCTTTTGCTTTGTAATGAAAGAATGCATTTAGTGCTTTAGTTCCATTATTGTAAAATGCGAATAAATTTTGTATCCACATTTTCTCTTCCCTTAATTGCAATGTTGATTAGAGTTGCCCTCTGGTAAATCAGTGGCTTGCCTGCTCTCAGGAATTCTTAGTCCTAACATGATTTCTAAAGGAAGAAAATTATCCAGATTGAGAGAAGAGCCACTTGCAGGAAATAGAACAAGCAGGATGGGTGTCACAACCCTGCTCCTCAATATTATTTGTATGTCCTACAGCAACAGAGCATGCTGAGTGTAGCAGAAGAAAATGAATCAATAAAGTAGATTGATCCTTTCAGTAAATGATGGAAATTTTATACTATTGAAAGATTTTCTATACAATAATATATTTTCTTTCTAACATTAACTCAATTCTCTTCCTTCATCTCATTATGAACTTTTCAGGAAAAACAAAAGATTAGGACTTGTTATAAACAAATAAAACATAAAGGACTGATATCATGATAGAATAATTATTAAGTTTCTGGGATATAACCAGTAGACATAAATGATGATCATACGTAAGAATTTAACAATGGTATATGCATCACATAGCATCTAAAAGATAATGAGTAAACAGCGCTGTCAGCTGAGAAGAGAATTAAGAACTGTACTTCACAATTAACAATCAGCTTGAAAACTACATTGTATTTATATGTAAATTAAAAGATATAGATTTCAGCCTCTAGCTTTGCTCAGCAAAGTGTTTAACTATTGATGCAATATAACTTGAAAACACAAAAAGAATAGAAGAAAAAACCACTACCGATTAAATAAGGGCATGGTAAAATACTGGAAAGGAGACAAATAATAAACCATTAGGCAACACCAATAAAGCAAACGCCTAAGTTCTTAAAAGGCTTTTAAAATTGAACTTACTTCTGGCTTTCAAGAATTGGAACTCGGGCAAGAACAAACTCACAGAAAAGCTCCAGTATCTCATATGCAGCCCATATATTCTGCTCTCTGATTACATGTTCCACCTAACCCCACAACAAGAACAGCAAAAGAAAAAAATGGTAATCAAAATCATTATGAAATAAACTGATCAATGAGTCCATTAACAAACATTAAGTTGAAAAAGATACGCGAATTCGAGCAATTGGTTCCTGGCCAGCCTGCAAGAATTGGGCAATCTCTTTTCTCATATTCTTGAGCTGCAAATCTCTCTTATTTTGGAGCAACTTGATGCGCGAGATTGCCAAGCTCAAGCATGTTTTACTACACAATTGTACAGATCAAAAATAAACTTTAGCAAAAATATAAAAAGAAAACCCCAAAGTGAATCGCTTACATATATATGAACAAAAAGCAGAATCAAGTCGCACATGATAAAAACAATTGGGAATACGGGGGAAAATAACTAACCATTTTGCACCAAAAACGCCTCTATTAAACAATTGGTTTAAGAGAGACATTTTAGAATACAACAGAGGAGAATCTCTTTAGTGATGATTAAAAGGGGATATTTTTCGTCGATGAATTGCAGAGAAAAGTCAAAAATCTATATTGTTAATAGTTTTATACATTTGGAGTGGGATCATGAATTTTAGATCATCGGTTTTAGGATCCGTTGGGACCAAGATTAGACACAAGCATTTGATGAATTCGTATATTTATATCGGATTGGTCATTTTTATTTTTATTTTTTAATTACTTAATTAATGTATTTTTATTTTTAAATAATTAATATAAAATAATATTATTCAAATATTGAAAATTAAAATATATTAATATTTTTATAATTAAAATATTGTGACAATAAAAAAGCTTTAAATTATAAATAATTTTTTACTGAAAATGATAATGAAATTTTTTTTAGCTAGTAATTGAGTAAAATTACATAAATATCGAATATTAAAAGTGGAATTTAACATGCACATAATATGTAATATCAGTTTTAATAAAATATTTTTCTAATATATAAATTTTAATAATAAAAATAAAACATTAGATATATTTACCCAAGGTGATGTAGGAAGATGGCAAGTCATGAGAAGTAAATATTGAGTGGGGGCAATGAATATTTTCAAGTAGGAAAGAGAAAGTAATTTCTCATCAAGTAACCCAACTTTCATATACCAAAGCACTCTTCGATAGCTTGGATGTTAATCTTGAATAGACTTTAGGATAGATTTGCTTCATAGGCTTGACATTGGAAGAGGATTGCCTCCTTTTCAAGTAAGCATATGAAATTGGAGTTTTTTTTTCCTTCAGATTGTTACTTCACTAATAAAATATGACAACAAATTTTGGATTAAAGTGGGAGCACAAAGAAGAGCAGAGAATTGGGAAGATGACTTATAATGGGCCGTAAGGTACATTAAAAAAAAGTTTGGACAAGACAATTATCAAAATTTTCAAAATTGCTATGATCCATTTTGAAGGAACTATTGATGATTAAAAGAAGTACAAGGAAAGAGACAACAATTCACATGGTGGTGAGGTATTAAGAGTCATCAAAGAGAAAAACACCTTTAATGCCAAGGATGAGTTTTTATAAGCGATGATGACTATTCCTTTAACACATGGCTTATACTAGTCTTATCATGGTTGGCCACTTAAGGAGCAATAATGAACTTTTAGATAGGCGACGATAAGATTGACATAAACTAGGTGAGATCACACATGTGCTTCATGCATGTAAGAGGACTCATCACTTGTACTTGTCGAGGTAGATTAGAAATGCACCACGTGTCAACTGTGGATACGTTCACAAGGATCATGACTTACGAAGACATTATCATAGTTGAAGTCATACTGGCTAGGTTGAAACTAGAAAAGAAAGTTGCCCGAACACTTTTAATAGTATTGCACTTAGGGACAGTTGCCCCAAAAAAAAAAGTTATCATCCGAAAATAGTAAATAGAGACACATAGTTGCCCAAAAGAAAAAAATAGTTATCATCCGAAAATAGTAAATAGAGACACACTAGGTCCTCAACAACAAATAGAAACCCTATAGATCACTCCTTGCATTTCTACGTTACGAAGTAAAAAGCTAAGCCTTTTAGTACAAAGAATAAATAGATAGGAAGAAATCGGATCTCCTTGACGAAGCCCCCACTTAGGGAGTATTGAACCTACCTCCATTCCATACAAAGAAACCTAATAAGTCACAATCGTCACACAAAGTATTACCCAATTAGTCCAAGCTTCATCAAATCCCATCTTACGCATAATAAACTGTAAAAAGTTCCAGTCCACTCGATTATAAGCATTACTTATATCAATTTTCAAAGCTACATCCCCTACCTTGCCTCAACCTTTATTATACATATCATGAATTATCTCAAAACGCAATCAGAATATTATCTGTAATCAATCTTCCTAGTACAAGCACTAGCTGCATAGGGGAGATTATGTCCGGCAAAACCAACTTCATGAGATTCACAAGGACCTTGGCAATAATCTTATTTATAACATTGTACAAAGCTTTGGGTCGCAAGTCTTGCATCCAATTAGGCCGCTCCTTCTTAAGAATTAATACAAAAAATGTATCATTGAACCCCGACGGGAACTGACTTTGAGTGAGCCAACTAGTACACTAAGCAAAAACATCACTACCAACAATAGGCCAACATTGTTGGTAAAAAGCCAAGTTTAACCCGTTCGGCCCAGAAGACTTATCAGGGTGCATTTCCATACTCGTTTTAAACTCACCCTCTGTAAAAGAAGCAAGCAAAGAAGCATTATGTACAGCCCTCACAGATGAAGGAAAGCTTGAAAAGTTGTGAAAGCCGGCCTCTATAGACTTAGAGAACAATTGAACAAAATAATCCAAAGCAATCTGTCGCCCACCCGATGTATCAGTACAAGGATGGCCCGTGACATCATACAACATAGGGATGTGATTAGTACGTTGTCGCTAAGAAGCTTGCGCATGAAAAAACTTTGTATTCGTCTCACCATGTTTTATCTAGAATAATTTTGACCACTGTTTCCGGTACACAGGTTGTTACACAAGTAGAAGATTGAGCTCTTCACGTAACTCAATCAACAAGCAATCCCCTGCTCAAAAACACTGAACCGTCGCAATTTGACGCTTAAGTTCCCATATCTGCGACTCAAAATTAGAAGGGCGAGTAGAATGCCACTGAAGCAATCGGTCAAAACAAAACTTTAGCTTATCCAAAACAGAAACCGAAGGACACTCAATCCAACTAGATGAAACCACCATCCCAAAGTCTTCTTCAGACAGCCAAGCATTTTCAAATCGAATTCGCTAACTCCGTCATTCACGATGAATTAAACAAGCCACCAACTTGCTGGGATTATGATCCGAAGTGGCACTGACAAGATTGAAAAGCTTAAAGTAGGGAAACATCTGCATCCATCTCGCATTAGCAAAAGCCATATCCAACCTCTCCATTACAAAATGAGCAGTACCTCTACCTCTCTCCCACGTAAAAGGACCCAACAAGGACACCTCTATTAGACCACAATCTGCTATACAATCTTGAAACCTACGGCAGATATAATCCAAATACGAGACACCACCCCATTTATCCTGAACCGAGAGAAAATTATTGAAGTCACTCATACAGAGCCAAGGAAGCTGAAAACGCTCTGACAAGGAAAGCATAAGCGCCCAAGTTACTCTCTTCCTATGACATTCCAGATAACCATAAGCACAGTAATTCGCCATTTATGAGAATTCGATCTTTCGACAACGACATCAATATGGTTAGACGAGTATCTAGGAACTGAAACCACATCCCTAAACTTCCATTACAGAGCTAATCCACCACTCCTTCCAATACTATAAATAGAAAAGTAGTGATCAAAATACAATAAAACACGTAATTGTTCAATTTTATTAGAATTAACTAAAGTTTCAAATAAAAATAGAAAATTGGGCTTATCTGTATGTACAAGGCTCCAAAGGGAAAGCACTACGTGTAGATTATCCAAACCACGAAAGTTCCAAGCGATGAAATTCATGGCTATCGGCGGGCCTCCATTGGAAGACCGATCAAAAACTCAGAAGAAGAAAGTCCCAGAGCAAACGTCATACCAGTAGTTCCCAACCTAACACCTGACTCCCCTTCAGTACAATCCAGAGGTCGTGTGAGTTTCTTGGACTCATCAATGTCCATAATGTACTTTTCCTTAGAACCGAAAGCAGCTAATGTACCAACAACGCCCTTTGCATGCGAAACAGCCCCATGCATGCATGTACGTTTCACTTCCCCACGTCCACTTCCATTACCAGTAAGGCCCACCGAAGACTTAACCACTTTAGGAAGTTGATCTCTGTCCAAACTCTCACCTTTGTCAACAATAGAAGACTCCTCTCCTGATAGAACACCTTCAACATTTGGAACACTAAAACTACCAAAATGAAAGGTCGTATTACATGGAAAAGATAAACATCGCCTATCTAAACTAACTGTTTTCCCAGAATTTGAAAATTTTCTCCCGTCCCGACTTCCTTCCATCTCACTAGTAGTCGACACACGCCACCATGGGATGTGCTATCCCCGTATTTACCAATGAGCCTTAGCTCGGATAATCTCTGGCCATTCATACACAACCAGCCCGTCTGGGAAATCAATGAGCATTGGGCAACTCGATGCACTATGACCAATAACACCACACAGTATCAAACTAACGAGATCCTTTCGTAACTAAAAGTGACCTTGAAAAAGTCATGCCCTTGTCATCGAATCCTCGTCTTACGCATCGAGGGTTCAACAATACACAAATGGACCTAAATACACATAAAGTTATTCAAATAATTCATGTGCTCCAACACATCGTAATCCAGAAACATCCCCATAGTATTCCCTAAACTCTTAGCCAAACCCTCAGAAGCAAATTCAAGGGGTTAATCGTGCACTTGCACCCAGAAATTGGCAAAAGAAAAATTAATCTCCTTAGGATCCTCACCTTTTTGAAGTTAATGAACAAGAAGAACCCCCCCGGGCAAATCATATTCTTCAAATTAATGATATGGTAGAATTGAATTAGATACAAGCCACTCTCCCCCACCGGTTTAATCGTGGTGCAAGGAGAGTATGTTCCATAGCATTAAAGTTAATCACCCTTTCTCCCAGAAATTTACCCACAAGGCAAAGATCATAGTTGATTTCATCCTTCACCCTAGCATCCCCATCAAGCACCAATTCAACATTTCAACATTCTCTTTCTCATGCAAAGACAACCCTTGCAAAACCTCATCTATTCCCAACAAAATTGATAATCGATAGAACCAACCAGACAAAACAGCACCTCCCGCTAGCAACTTGGAAAAACAATACAAAACTCTATTCGCTGACAGGACGAACTTGTACTCACAAGTCACAACCCTAACTGTAAATCGCGAGAGGCAAGAATTTTCAAAATACCATTCTCTATTTGGAACATGATTAAACCACAAAACTCTTTATATCCTTTATATCAATATTTTACTCTACAACATTCTATTTCATGTTAAGTAAATATATTATTTGTATATGTAATAATTTAAAATGATACTGTTAGTATCTATATTAATGGTATATGAGAATTGAATAAAATAATATATATAATTGTATGAACTCAAAATTTATGCATGTTGAATCAGTAGTAATGATACGAAAAATTCGATAACATTAAATGCAAAATAGCTGCCGGGAAGAATCCTATTTTATAAGTTAAGAATAAATTAATCCATTTACTATGTTATTGTAATTTTTTTAGAAAAATTATTGTACACTTAATTTTGAAGAAAATAAGAAAAATTTAATATTAAAAAACATTAATTTATCATATTTTAAAATGGCGAGAAAAGTAAAAATAACAATTTAATCACTATAGTACTTTTGGAATGCTAATTTTTCTTAGAAAGGAAGAATGCTGCAGTTTTTTTGTCACCTTAGCCATCATTTTTTAAAGTTCAAGTTTACTATGGTTTAAAAATTGAACTCTTTCTGGAAAATAGAAACAGAAATAAAAAAAAATTTAAAAAAAAAGGTTGGTATTTACATATCAGATCCGGTATTGAACAGTGAGGTTGTATGATGCTTGCAAGTGGTGAAGGTGACAAGGATGGCCAGGCCGAGGATAGGTCTACCAAAAAGGTGTGTCTTAAGGACGAGGGTTTAGATCCGGAGTCGTCGATTGTAGAGGAACCGGTCTCTGCACCGGTATTGTCCTGAAAAGACAAGCTGTTAGGAGGACCCTCTACCTTGGGGGAGTTGACTGGAACATCAGAAATAAAGATGAGGATGGAATCTTCTCTGGAATTTGCTGAAGGAGACATAAAAAAATCGTCCGTTAATGAAATTCCTTCTATTGTTTTTTTTCTGAAAGGATCAATCAAATACTTATTAATGATATGGCTATGACGGTTGTGATAAAACTGCTTGACCGGAATATCGGCTTTCTTTCACTGCAAGACAAGATTTCAAACTTATGGAGACCCTCGATGTCTTTTCACCTAATGGATATAGAAAACGGTTATTTTCTGGTTAAATTTCATAGCAAAGAAGATTATGATAAAGTTTTATCTCAAGGGCCATGGATTGTTTTTGGACAGTACTTAACAGTTCAATCCTGGTTCAAGGATTTTGATCCTGCAAGACCTTACCCGAGTTTGGTCAAATCTTGGATTCGGCTTCCTAGTCTGTCGGGTCATTTGTACAATTGAAAAATCCTCTAGGAGATTGGAGAACTGATAGGAAAGGTTGTTATGTTGGACTTCAACACAGACAGTAGGGCCAGAGGCAAATTTGCTCGCATGTCGGTTTTCATTAATCTTGACAAACCCCTGGATTCCCAAATTCTAATAAATGGTGTTCCTCAAAGGATTCAATACGAATCTCTGTCGATTGTTTGCTTTGCCTACGGTAGATACGACCATGGAAAAGACTTTGTGTCCTCCTACTAAAACTGATACGGTGAAAGAGGGTGAACAGATTGTTGCAACTGGAAATGGGAATAATGCTATAGTGTTAGAGACGGTCGGCGGTGAGACTGAATCGGCGAACTTTGGCCCTTGGATTCTTGTTGAGAAAAAATCAAGGCGGAATCCTAGGGGAAATAGGGGATTTGGGGCTGAAATCAAGGGAAATAATTTCTTCGAATCTCGTTACATTATTCTGAATTATGCAAATCAGAAGGGTTGTGGTTTTGAAGGGATTTTAAAGGAAACAAATGGACATGAAATGGAAATGCTGGATAATAATAAGAGGGGCTGCTTTGCAGGCCTCTAAATGGGAAATGGCCCACTCCTTTTCTATCAAGACTTTAGCCAACTTGGGGCTTGGGTCGTCTAAAGGCCATTTTAATGGTCATTCTCTTAATTGTGATGGGCATGGTTTGCTATCTGAGGCCCAAGTAAAAATACCCATGCAGTCGATTGGGTCGAAGATTACTTCTACTCCAGGCTCGATTAAGATCCTTGGGGACCATATGGACAGCATAAAAAATGTGGGCTTGGAGAATCCGAAATTTCCAATGGAGGATCGTTTGTTGCTTTCCCAAAATCCACCGATTCAGACTTTGTCCAATGGAGAAAAACCCCCAACGACAACCACTGATAATTTTAATGATTTTTTTTTTAATTCTGTTATTCCTAATGCAAGCTCATCTCACTTTAATCCCACTTTTGAAGGTACAATTGAATTGCAAGTGGGAGTCAAAGAAGGGTTGCTTGATACAGGGAGCCATAGTGTTGTAACTTTTAAAGGAAATGGCTCTCATAACACAACCAAATCAAATTATGGGAACGATGCCGTTTCTGTGGGGAGACCTTCTTCGTTTCCAGTTGGTGGTAACAGTGGAAGAAAAGTGGATGATAGTCGACGTGGGAAGAAATTAAATAAAATCTTTCGCGATCCAGGGAGGAATTTTAAAGTGTCCAGCTCTTCGCAGGTTCCCTTAACTAAGTCGGTCAACTCTATGGTTGACTTAATATCGGCACAGCTAGTATCTGAGACTGGTAAGGAGCAGCCGAGGGTTCTTTTGGAAGTCTCGGTTACGATGGAACAGGACAAGTAGTAAGTTTTCTTTTTTATTTATTTTCCAATATTTTTGCTAATGGATTTAAATATTACTATTATGTCATGGAATTGCCAAAGATGTGTAGGGATTAATTTTTCTCGTGTTTTTAAAGAGTATAACTTGGAATACAAGCCTAACATTATGAGTTTATTAGAACTCAGAATTAGTGGTTTTAAAGCTGACGCTGTTATTGCTAAATTAGGCCTTCAAAATTCTCATCGTGTAGAAGCAGTGGGGTTTTCTCGGGTTATATGGATTGGTTGGAAAGATTATATAAAATTTGAGGTTGTTAAGAATAATACTCAATTTATTTTGACTCGTGCTCTCAGTAACAGTCTATCTGAAGGTGTCTTTATTACTTTTGTTTATGGAAACTTGAACAGAATGAAACAAAAATTCCTTTGGAAAAGATCGTAAGAGGTTCCCTACTGGGCCGGTCCCTTGGATGGCTATAGGGGATTTCAATGCCATTCTTTCTGGAAGTGATAAGGTTGGAGGTCGCTTGAATGGTAAACATTGTTCTCTTTTTGGAGATTCTGTGGACTCTTTGGCTTTGCAGGATTTTGGCTTCAAGGGCCCTACATTTACTTGGCAAAGAGGTAGGGTCTTTGAAAGGCTTGATCAAGCCATTGGTAATGATGAGTGGATCAAAGCTTTTCCTTAATTGTATGGTCTCCCATCTTCCCAGAATCAAGTCAAATCATCATCCCATTTTTTTCTTGCTTAAACCGTAGCCTTCGAACTTCGCAGGACGTACGTTTTGATTTCTGGCAAGTTGGACCGGACACAAATACTTTTCTGATTTTATTTAAAAAAATGGAATTTTAATGGTAGCATGTTCAAGGCCCTCATTAGTTTTTCTGCTAATATTTCGGTTTGGAATAAAATTGTGTATGGTCATATTAGGTCGTGGAAAAAACAGCTTTTACACAGGTTGGCTAACATTCAAAGGGTTTTGGGAAGATCTAATGCAGATCGCTTTCTTCTTATTGAGATGCAGGTTAGGGAAGAATTGGAATCTGTTTTGCACAATGAAGAGTTGCTTTAGAAGCAAAAGTTTAGATGCAATTGGTTGCAACTTGGCAATCTTAATTGTCGAAACACTTTTTTGAAATCGACTTATTTTGAAAACGAAAATGGAGTCACCACCAATCCTTTTTGTTAGGTGTGATTGAATCACCTCGTAATTTGATCATTTTTTGTAAAAGTTTCATATTTACAAGACAGTGATTTTTAGTTTACAAAACCTAGCAAATGGGTTCGAGAAGTCGGTTACGTACAAGGAAGGATTAGCACCATCGTAATGCCCAAAATTGATAGCTAGTTGATTAATTGATATCTTGGTGTCGAGAACTGAAAATTTGAAGAAAATGTACGATACGATCCCACCTTGCATAATGATATTTTTAATTAGTCACTTGAGTAAATTAAAACATATGTGAAAGGCCTTCTTATCTCGAGATAAGTAAAAATGTCGTGTCCCTTAAGTTAGGACACGACGTCTCGAATCCTCAAAAATAAGCTTACTCATTATTTGATTATTAATTAAATCTCATGTGTTTTAGTTTTAAAAGGGATATTCGGTTATTTAGGTTCAAGGAGAAAGTCGAACCCTGTAAGTTAGGACACAACTTCTCGAATCTCTAAATACGGAACATTGCTTTAAGTTTAAAAATTTCCTTTTTTATGCATTGAGTAGGAGCAAATGTAATACTTAAAGCAATATGCATCTAACTTACTCGGGCATAGCATAAAACGGATAATTATATTTAAATATAATGTATGATATAGTGATAATGAAATATTATAAAATGGCCATATGGGTAGAATATTAGAATGAATTATAATAAATAACTAAAGGAATAATATAAAAATACTAATGTAATTATAATAACAATAATAAAATATTAATGATCAAATCATAATAATAACAAAATAAATAAGGTAACTTAAAATAAAAAATAAAAATAAAAAATGCATAATTAAAAGACATGACATGAAAGTGCCAAAATAATAAAAGAAATTATATTAACAAAAACAAAAAAATGAAATAATAGTTATAATATGGAAAAAAAAAGTGTAAATATGAACAATATAAATTTTAAAATAAACCGTAAGGCAACAATAAATAAATAAGTAAATAATAGTAAAATAAAAAAATTCATGAAAGACTGAAATTGCAATAAAAAATAAATAAGTAAATAATAAAAAATATAAAAAATTCATGAAAGGCTAAAATTGCAATAAAAAATAAATAAGTAAATAATAAAAAAATTATGAAAGTCTGGAGTTGCAATAATAAATAAATAAGTAAATAATAAAAAAATCATGAAATGCTGAAGTTGTAATAATAAATAAGTAAATAATAAAAAAAATCATGAAAGGCTAAAATTAAATAAATAATGGACTGAATCAAATTTTAAATAAAATTGCAAGTATAAATCATAATAAATTAAATAATAAAACAAAATAAAGGACCAAAGTGAAAAGCGCGAAAAGGAGGAAGGACTAACTGGGAAATTATTCTCAGACCCTCAAACGCACCGTTCCATGAGGGACTAAAATGAAACAAAATCAAAATTACATGGCATAAATTTTAAATAGAGAAAAAAAGGAAAAGGACTGGATTGAAAAATAATTAAAAAGCAGAACGACTAGGGCGCAATTACCTCCTTGTTGAGAAAACACGCAGATCCTGCTGGTATCTAGGTCGGGTCTCGGGTTGTGCTTCAAAACGACACCATTTTGGGGCCTCTGAGGCCAGCCCTAAACGACGTCGTGTACGGGCCCTATAAATATCAAGAAATTTCAACAACAAAAAATCACTTCAGACCCCATTTAAAAAAAATGAGAACCCATCTGCTTATTTTCTCTCAACAGCCCAGAATCCAACAATGGGAATCACCGTCGATCCGTCGTGGCCACCAGTCGTCGGCAATGGCGACCGTCGTCCCTGGTGGCCGAATTTTACAAAAAATGCCTATTTTGGCCGCTTTGTTTCCCCCAACCCAGATCAGAAGCCCAAAACCCCGAAAGCCCATTAAAAAAAACAAGAAAGGACTAAAAACCTTTCAGTTTTCTGAGTTTTGAAAACTTCCTCAAAGTCACCTTTCATCGAAGGTGACAGCCTCGTCTACTCACGATGACGGAGCACAAGGCGTCCGGTGAGTGCTCAAACCTTTCTCCTTTTTATTATTTTTATTTTTTATTTTTATCAAAAATAGTAGATTCGAAAAAATAAAAGAAAGAAAGAATCACCCTTAAAGTTTCTTTTTATATATATTTTGTTTTTGATTGCTTCTTTGTATATATTTTTCTCCGTAAAAAATCTGATCCGAATACAATCTGTTTCCATGGCTTTTATAGCCATTACATACTGTTCATTATACATTTTTCTATTTTTTTCTACTGTTTCTACTACTGTTTATTGAGTGTTGTTGTGTTTCTGCTTTTGTCCTTTTTTTTTTCTTTTTTGCAGGTGTCCCTGGCCGACGGTGGGAAGAGGCGCTCCCGAGGCGCTCCCGAGGCATCAAACCTCGGGCGACGTTCGTGCTGACATGGCGAAGGCATAGGAGCAGCGGCAGCTAGAGGCTTAGGAATTACAGTTTCTGTTTATTTTTTTTAAAGTTAATGTTATGGGCTTAGGGTTTTTTTATTTGGGCCATTTGAGCCTGATATTTTTATTTTTTTTGTAAATGGACTGTTATATTTTGGACTTTTATTTATTTATTTTTGGTTCTGTTTATTTTTTTGTTTTATTGTTTGTAATCTGGGCCCGAGCAAAATTGGGCCATTATGATTATACAAATTTTTTTCATAGCCATACTCTTAGGAGAAGGAATCTTAACTGTATTTCTGCCTTGTAAAGTCAAAATGGTGAGTGGTGTTATGATTCAAATATTCTTCAAAATGAAGCAGTTAACTTCCATCGAAATCTCTATGGTAAAGCTCCAACCCTTTTGCCAGATTTACCTCCTAACTCTTTCCCTACCCTGATCAAAGAGACATTGATTTTTTGGACAAGATGGTTACAAATGATAAGATCAAAAAAGGGCTTTTTGATATGGCCCCTTTAAAGGCCCTCCGATAGCGATGGCTTCCATGCCCTTTTTCTTTCAGAACAAATGGAATGTGGTGGGAAATGACGTGTGCAATTGGGTTAAAAATTTATTTTTCGAAAATTTCATTAATCTCGATTTGAACAACACACTCATAACTCTTATTCCTAAAATCACCAATCCCGAAAGCTTTCAACATTTTCGCCCCATCAGTTTATGTACGGTGCTGTATAAGTTGGTGATAAAAATTATAGCAAATCGGTTTAATTTGGTTTTTCTCAAAATTATCGCAAAAGAACAGGTAGGTTTCATAGGCGGGAGGAACGTCACTGACGACATTCTTATTACACAATAAATCATTCACTCTATGAAAAGAAGGAAAAATAAATAGATGATGATTAAGATCAATCTTGAGAAAGTCTATGATAGGGTGAGATGGGAGCTTATTGAAGCTTCCTTAAAGGCGATTGGCAGTCCATATTTTTTGGGAAAAGTCATCATGTCTGCCATCTTTAGATCCACCATGCAGTTACTTTGGAACGATGTCCTAACTCAAAAGTTTAAACTCATAACAAGGATTCGTCAGGGATGCCCTTTGTCTCTTTACTTATTCGTGTTGTGCATGGAATGGCTCGAGCATAACACCAAGACTGCAATTTCAAATAGGCAATGGAATCTGATCAGATTATCCAGGTTAGGTCCGAATTTGTCTTATTTATTTTTTGCTGATGATTTAGTTATTTTCAATAAAGCAGATTTGGGCCACACCACCCTTATTAAGAAAGTTATGGAGCAATTCTGTTCCTATTATGGCCACAAGATTAATTCTCAAAAGACTAATGCCTATTTTTCATATTGCATTGGTGAAGGACTCGAACATCAAGTCAGTAACGTACTGGTTTTCCTAAAGGTTCATGACCTTGGCCGTCATTTGGGAGTTTCTTTATTCCATGAAAGAGTCACTAAAAGTACCCTTCGATTTGTGGTGGACAAGAAACGTAGTAAACTTTCTAGTTGGGATGCAAGACAATTATCTCTTGCAGTGAGAGCTACTTTAGCTTAGTTTGTGCTTCTGTTTATTCCTAATTATTTTATGTAGTCAATGATGATTCCAAAAGGAATCTGTGAGGAGATTGAATGCTTGGTTAGACAATTTTTTTAGGTTCTTCAAATGGAAAGAGGAAAATGGCTCTAGTTAGTTGGGATTCGATCCGACAGCCTCGTTCTTGCGGAGGCCTTGGGTTGCAAAGATTGGAGGACCAAAATACCTCTTTTTTTATGAAATTGGGTTTTAATCTTGTTTCTAATGTTAATGCTTTGTAGGTGAGAGTGCTCAGATCTACGTATAGAGTAAAAGACCTACTGGCTAAAAGTATTCTGAAAAATAACAGTTCTTTTTTTTGGAGAAAATTGTTGAAGATTTGGCCCTTATTTAAGGATAACCTTGCCTGGTCAGTAGGGGATGAGAAGACTATCCAGTTTTGGTATAACCCTTGGGTTCCACACTTGGGCCCTCTCATTAATTATATTCCTTTGTGCAGGATTGTGGATGCGGATTGTTTTCTCAAAGACATGATAACTAATGAAAGAAATTGGAAATTGGATTTCATTTGTATCTAGGTCTCGAAAAATATCATCAGGTGTATTGTGAGTATTCCTCCTCCTCCACATCCCGATAGAGGCCTTGACAAGATTTCTTGGCTATTGAGTTTGACAAGGGCCTTCTTGGTTAGGAATGTTTATTGGTCGACCAGGGAGAATTCTTGGAATTCTAAGGAAGTGACTTCTTGGAAGTTTAAGGGTCCTCATAGAGTCTTTTTTTTTTCTTTGGCTCGTTTTCAGACAACGCTTGTTCACCAACTTGGAACGTGTAAGGTGAGGTATTGGACAGGAAGCGTCTTGCCCTTTTTGCAGACATTCCATAGAGAACATCATTCATTAGAGCGGTCGTTGAGAGCGCCAAAATATCCTATCCCTATAAAATATTGAAAATAATAAAAATAATAGTATAAGGGAAGTAGACAGGGGCTAATTGTGGTCTCTGCTGATGAGGTGAGAGTTAATGTGTTGACAACAGCCCCTGTAGATTTATTAGATCTCATTGATAGAGACAAAATAAATGGTGCTTTTGATAATGTAGGACCAATTGAGTCCTTTTTGTTTTTGTTTTACCAAAATAAATTGAACTCTTTGCTTCAAAATTAAATGGTAAGGAAACTCACTTTTACAATAAATGGATTAATTTACTCCGGTCTTTAATTCAAGGACGCATCCATTAGTTTAATCTAATAATAATTGTATTAAAACCTAGCACCGAGCATCCAGCCATGATATAATGTCATTAAGGACAGTTAAAATTCTGTCATCCGGTTCCCCTTCCAGAATGCAGTGATAGCCTTCTTCATATAGCTTCAAAGTCTTGTCCTTGCTTGAGGCGTTTTCATAAAGAAACTGGCTCACCACTGGATCTGTAACCTTATCTGCAGCTCCATGAAGTATCAGCAGTGGGGATGAAACCTGCAAAATACTCTTGCCAATTGCCTCAACTTTTCTTTGTTATAAGTTTTGAATTTAGATTGTAGCACTGTGAGCATCCCCCATGCTGTAGACAATGAGAAATGAAACTACATAATCCAGAAACTAACCTTATCCACTTGCTCCTCAATTTCCTTGGTGGCATTTAAGAGTTCAACAGCTGTTCTCAATCGCACTCGGTCATCATAACAAATCACATTGTACACAGCCTGCAGGAGAAGCAAGGGTACATGATTATTGAACCATTTGTACTAGGCTATATCATTAATGAAGACACACATCTGGTGAAAACTCGTTAAGTGTTTTCATTTTATATAAGAAGAAAGACCTCTTAATATCTCATAAGCTGCATCAATATATCAAATTATAGCGCCCGATTGGTATTTGATCATCAAAACTATATAAGCTAATCCATTATAGGGTGACTGAAGGAAACATACCATCTTCTTTTTCCTTAGGTCTCTGAACATCAGTTCAGCTAGATCTTTTTGTGGAACAAGCTTTGCTGTTGGCATAACTTTTGACAGAAAGGTCAAAAAGTTCAAAACTGGTTTTGAAGGCGTCACATCATCTGCAATCTTATCGGCAACAAAGTATCAACTGAATGTCAAAAGAGAGTCCATAATACAGAATGTGAAAAATAATTCAGATATAGCACAGGATTTTAACATCATATTATCTCAGTTTAAACACAAATCTGACTATTACCATTATACATCTTTGAAGATGATGTAATGGTAATGCAATGCAGGCAAGCAATGATGCCCAGTGACAAGCAAAAGCAAGAAAACAAATGATTTGCACAATGTGTCTACTTTCGATGACAAGTCATGTTGAATTTAAAGGAATTTTCAAAAGATATGATGTGTTTGCTCCGATAATTTTGAACATCAGAGCATTTCTCAGGCTATTCAGTTTTCATGCAAGAAGCAGCATACTTCAGACAAGAGGTAGACAAAATAACTTTTGATAGTAAAACTATCTCAACTTTCCGGGAGCTTTGACCAGCAAGTCATAAATGCTATCAAATCCGCAGAAAATGGGGCCTAAAGAATGCTATGCCCCAATATGATAGATGTAACTTATTTCCATAGCCAAAGCAGAATAGACTGCCCTTCATATCCATAAACATTGGAACTAGGAAAGCAGAGACTGAAGAGATATAATCTCCAATTCACCATTCTTTCACTGCATTGAGTCTTTTGTTTACTGTAGATGGATTGAGGACTAAATGCTCCTTAAAATGTTTTTCTGGCCACAAGTAGCCATATAGTTCCCCCTCAAATCATTTTAAGGTTTCACTTTTTACTTGGAGCTTCGGGATGCCATTATAGTATATATAGACCAATTTATATGCTATAAATAACTTGAAGATAATGTACTCTAGACCATATAAGAGGTAACTTCTTGCTGCTACAGCTGTTGTTATTTTTATTCTTCTCTCCCTTTTTGCAAGTTATAAAGTATGATTCATTAGGTATTAAAGTTGGCCTATAATCAAGGTTTTCATTCATCTATATTTACCTAGTGTTTAGGGAAGCAAACATGTAAACCAATCAAATAATGCATGATTATTGATAATCTTTAAATCGGCCAACTCATGATCTTGTGGATACAAACAACGAACTTACTTTACACATAGGTGCTACAAGGATGATTCCATCCCATCCATGTGGATCCTTGAAGTGAACTTTGAGAGTAACAGCTCCACCCATGGACTGTCCCAATATGAAGCAGGGCAATCCTCTCACTTCAGGTCTTTCTGAAGATCAATAATATTAAGCAAAATGAGAACAGATTCTGGAACTAGCTATTCCAATGTAAAAGTGCAAAAAATGTACAACAACTTATTAAGAAACAAGGCAATACCAACACTACAAATTCCATACCTTTAATTTTTGCATATTGTTCAATGACATTGTCAGCCAATTCATCAAAGCTATAGATGTAACCATGCAATCCTTCAGAAAGACCGAATCCTGGATGATCAATAGCATAAACACCATATCCAGATGCTGCAATGAACCTAGCAATGCCTGTAATCCCAGATTCTCCATGAATCAAATAAAGTCCTTGGACATGGTTCAACTACAGAAATAAAGTACAATATGAAACCATGAAACATGGAGCAACTCAAATTACTGTAAGATACGATTAGCTGACCTTCAAAGAAGAAAGTGCAAGTATCACCATATCCATGGGAAAAGCATACGACACCCTTAATTTTAACCCCGGGTTCAGGCATCCATCGTCTAAAGAAAATCTCCAATCCCTTTGAGTTTCTTTCGATCCACTACAAAAACGTCAAAACAATGTTGTTAAGTTCAAATGATTGAAATTTACACTTCTGTTTGGAAAATTTGTGATTAATTTACTCGCTTACCACTCCCTAAACATATATATAATCGGCAAAACAGGTTTTTTTTTTTCTAATTTGTCCAGAAGTTAAAGTTTGTAAACTTTATACCTTCGTTTCAGTTACAAAGTAACTTATTCTAGTACGTTGAGCTACTTTTCTTTTCTTCAGTTTCAGAGCAATCAAAACACAAAAATCAAATAAACGCTTACCTCCTCTGTTCTTACACCAGTAGGAGCCATCTACAAGCAAAATCCCATAATTTTCCGCAAGAAAAAGATAAGAAAACAAACATTAGACAGTATATGAAAAGCTAAAATTAAAATATTTAAAAGATGAAAGTGCTAAATTAGCCGCAATCAGTGGGCAAGTGAAACAAACCTTGAACAATAAATGATCAAGCTGCTGGTGGACAGGGATGAAAGCAGATCGAACTCTTCTACGAGCAGCAGCGTAGTCAAGATTCTGTGAAGCAATGGAGTTCAATTCATCACTGACTCCCTCAATCATCTTCATCTTCATCTTCCCTGCAGCCGCTGCCACCGTGAGGCGATGAGGCGATGGTTTGAGAGAAATGAGGGGAATGGAGAGGGTTGATGGTTTGGAATTGGGTAGAAGAAAAGGTGATGGAGATCTGAAAGTTAAAGAGAGATCCATGGGTTGTGGCTTCGTGGAACAGGCTGTGAAGCGTGCAACTCTAAATGCCGCCAAATGGTCAACTAGAAACATGAACTACCCTACTATTATATGGTAGTAATATGGACGGAAAAGCAGGGCAAAGCCAAGCCAATTGCATGTTACATTTGCTGCCCACTATAAACTATTGCCCGTGGTCCACGTGCTCCATTTCTTTTGTACATGTATACTCAAAAGTCCCTTTGAAAAGTACTGATTTAAATCTCACCAAAAGAGTGAGTTCAATCCACTGAACCATAGTGGCCGGTACCGCAATGAGTTATACGAATCAATATCAAAACTATACTTTAATTTTTAATTAAGGTATAATTTGATTTGTAAATTTTTATGTTGTTTAACTATGGAGTTAGATGAAATAGTAACGGTTTTTTTCTATTTTAATCAATGGATGAGGGTTTGATCTTCGTCCTAGATATAGAGTAGCTTTAAAACTTGTATTGAGCGTCTACCCTCTTGATGGGCCTACTGAACGCGAAGAGTTAGTCATTAGGCTCTCTTCAGTGATGCCTTGGGCAACCAAAAAAATTTATGTTGTGTAGTTATATACATAAAATTTTTATTATAGTTTAAATGTATAGATAAAACTTTGATTTTGATCCAATTACTTGCATTTTAAAAATAAACACATTAAAATTATTTTTATTTAATAAGTATACTTATTTGCATGGGCGAAGCTAAAAAATTTTTTGGATGGCCAAAATTAAATTCTATTTTTTACTATAGTAAAAATACAATTTTATCATTTTAATAGTCTATATCTTTATAATTTTTAAAAGACTAAATCAAAATTTTATCATTTTTGGAGGGCCTAAGTGTAATTTTACAAATACTAATTTAAAATTTTATAAATTATAAAGGGGCCTAAAGAAAAAAAATTCATTTTAGGGGGGCCGAGGCCCCTGCCAGCTCCCTAGCTTCGCCACCGCCAATTGATGCAGTGTGTAAATGTAAAATCATGTTATATCGATAATGATGTTAGTAATTCGTGAAAATTAAATCAAATCAAAATATCATATATAAAATAACATAAAATTAAAGTTCATGTATATCACTATGTTATGGGCCGCAGTTCAAAACCCGTGCCATCACACAATATGCATCCCATGGAGGTCTATTGATTAGATGGGGGATTATTTGACCCAAGAGAGTTGGCCCGATTCAAAAAAACTATTGAAGAAGCCTGTTCATTTAAAGCCTAGGTGGCCCAATGATGCAAATATGGAAAGTTTACCTTGGTAAATAGGGAAACTAATCTTGGAAGATTGAGGGAAATCATATCTGATAACATTAGATTAGATTTGATTATGTAAATCATGTAAATTCCTTAATTGTAGAGATATGCTTAATCTCGTTCGTCGATATAACTTGATCTAGACCGTCGGTTTTGAGGAGATCAACTATAAATAGAGAGTCTCCCATTCACTTGTAATTCATCCATTTGGATCCATTCATCCATTGTATCTTGAATTCTCAAGAGTAATAGAATTCTTTGGGAGCGTTTACTCAAACACCTCTCGTGCATTATTTTTTATGGATATTCTGTTCATAAGCCTTCTTTTGATTTGTGTTGCTTTAGCTATATAAATTGGTGCTTTGGAAGAATTCTTTGTGAATCCCTAGTTGTTGGGTGATTAGGCTGACTTAGGCATGTTTGAAATGAAAGGATCGCCTAAGGCCACATGGATTGCGAGATTACAGTTCTATCCCCGTGACAATTGGTATCCAAGCTTGAGTTGTGAAGGCACCGTCGAGATGTCGAAAGAAGTTTTCGATCAAAATGAGTCAAAGGAAACCCATTGGTAGGCTAGAAAACCAATCTTATTGAAGGACAAGTTGTCGGCTGTAAAGGAACGAGTAACCAATCTCGAGGAGTTCATGGGGGACGTAAAGGAATCACTTGAGGATTGACGAGAACAATATAGAGAATTTGTGATAATGTCTCTCAATTCCAACGTGAAAACGGTACAAGAGTTGTTAAATTCCACTAGGAATAAGCCGAGGAAATGAATGATGCTCTTGAGGCCATGGTGATGGCTTTGAAGGAGGAAACAATGGCCACTATGAAGGTTTTGAACACAAGAATAGAGGAGCTCGAAGGAGAGCTTGCCTTGTGTCGAGAAGTCGTGGGAATGGAGTGTCAAGTGTAGCACTCAATTGCAAGGTAAATGTCCCAACATAAGTTGAAAGGGCAATTTTATCCAAAATTTGTCGAGGATGAAGCTCAGGCAAAATTGTGATGGCTTACGCAACGAGGCACAGTGGGGGAGTATGTTCGAGTGTTCAAAGAACTCATGCTCCAAATTTCAGATGTGACCGAGATTGAGGCATTTCTTGCTTTTAAGAATAGGTTAAATTCGTGGATCAAACAAAAATTGGAACGATGAGGTGTCCAAGAGCTGTTGAAAGCCATGTTAGTAGTGGAGTAGGTCTAGGGAAAAACAAGCTTGAGTCTTCCAAGTTTGAGGAAAGTGGCGTATGTGAGGGGAATTACAAGAAAGATAATGGCAATGGCAACGACAATAATGGTAATGGGAAACCACGAGTTGGAAGAAGAAAGTAAACAAAAAGAGGGGCAAGATCAAATACTTTCTTTACGACGGCTCATATATGTTGAAGAAATGTCCTAAGGAATTTTTGTTTTCTGAGAAAGACAAGCCAGAAGGTAAGGCTGTGAGACTTGGGTCGAGCGCAAGGGGTACCTAAGCCAAGGAGTCCGAAAGCGAGAATAAGTCAGCAGAATGCTTCTTGTGTCATTGCCCACATAGATTGCGAAAATGTTTAAAAAAGTCTACTATTGAAAAGAACGATAGGTCAAACAAAGTACCTAAGAAACTTTGTTCGAGCGAGGGAAAAGTCAAAGCTAAGAGGGCAAAGAGGAGGAAGAAGAAGCGAGTGAAATACTTATTATGTTGTGTTCCGCATAAGTTGTGAAACTGTCCAAAGCAATCCAAGTTAGTTGTGGTCAAGGAAAAGGAAACATCAGAGCTTGTTGAGTCATCGGAGGGGCTTTCACCCAAGAAAGATGTGAGTTTTTCATCAGACTAAGAGGAAGAAGTAGTGATCTAAACATTGAAGCTAAGACCAATGAGGCCCAATTCAAGGAAAGCGACGGAGTTTGTTGAACCATCGGATAGGCTTCCACCTAAGGAAGAGGTGAGCTGTGCATCGAACTTAGAGGAAAAAAGTAGCAATACAAACTTTGAAGCTGGGATTGATGAGGTTCATTTATGTTGATTCACCAGAGAAACTACTACTTAAGGGAAAAGTGGATGGTGCATCAGACTTTGTGAAAGTGGTGATGCAAACTGGACAGTTGACCAGAGTAAATGTTGCAAGTAAGGTACATTCCAAACACTTTGGTAGTGTTTTGTATTCTAACTTGTTGACTTGATAAGAACGTAGAGGCCCTTCCAAATTTCTTAAGCAATTAGGCTGAAGGACTGTGGGCATGTTGAATCCTAATTACGAGAATGAAAAAGATTCTGATTGAAGTGAGTCAAAATGTGGGCAGGTGAGAGTCGTGGCTTCTTGCTAACGAGATGTAGCAACAAATGGGATGATTAGAGTTAAAAGGAGACAAAATCCAAGGCAAAAGTTTTGAAAGAAAGGTCAACCTGATAGTGGGACTAGAAGGGAAGGAGCCAAGATGATGAGAGGGTTTCGAGGCAAATCAATTTAGTGTCATTCCAAAAGAACAAAGAGGGCGTTGAGAGAATAGGTGGGGGAGAATGTCATGGGTTGTAGTTCAAATCTCGTGACCATTGCACAAAATGCATCACATGGAGGTCTATCATTTAGATGGGGATCATTTGACCCACGAGAGCTGGCCGAATTCAAAAAACTATTAAAAAAGCCTATCCATTTAAAGCCTAGGTGGCCCAATGATGCAGATATGAAAAGTTAAACTACCTTGGTAAATAAGGAAACTAATCTTAGAAGATCGAGGAGAATCATATCTGATAAGATTTTATTTTATTTTATTTTGTAAATATTGTAAATCCCTTAATTGTAGGGATAGGTTTAATCTTGTCCGTTAATGTAACTTGATCTAAACAGTCGATTTTGGGGGAGTTCAACTATAAATAGAGAACCTCCCCCTCACTTGTAATTCATCCATTTGGATCCATTCATCCATTGTATCTTGAATTCTCAAGAGTAATAAAATTCTTTGGGAGCATTTACTCAAACACCTCTCGTGCATTGTTTTCTGTGGTTATTCTGTTCAATAAGTCTTCTTTTTGATTTGTGTTGCTTCCGTTATATAAATTGGTGCATTAGAGGAATTCTTTGTAAATCCTCAAGTGTTGGGTGATTAGGCTGCATTAGGCGTGTTTGAAATGAGAGGACCGCATGAGACCGCACGAATTACGGATTAAAGTTCTAGCCCCGTGGCAACTACACATTGAACAAAAGTTCATATATAATTTTGAGATTTATCCCTTTCAAATTTAAATTAATATAAATTAATTTAATTTTTGTCCTATTAAAAATTTAATATGTTTTTATCATTTTGGTGTATTTAAATATATTTCAATCAATATTGGATTACATTGTTATTTATTATTTAATATAAGATTTTGATATTTTAAATCAAAACTTATTATTATTTTTTTCTATAAATTGTTTTATTTTTTTACTCTTGCATTAAAAATTATATAATCATTAAATTAAATTAAATTATTTAACTTAATTAATAATTAATAATTTTATATTTATATATAAACATTTTCTACTTATATAATCATATATATTATATAAGATATAAAACTAAAAACTAAAGTGAACAGTTTAATTTATTGACGCATGTACAACTAATATAATCTTTGAATTATCATGACTAGTTATTTAAAAAAATAAAAAAATATTGGGAGTTTCCATAATTAATATTCCAACTTGTCACTATTAAGCTTAATATACACCAACATGGTGAATTGGTGTTTTAAAATTTTAAAGCAAATATGGCAATTAATGAGAATTTACATTGGTTCAGCCTTAAGTCTACATCCATTACCTTAACTTACCATAACTAAGGATTTGTAAAATTCACTAATTTGAACCTTTTAAGGACAAGGTTTATCCTTTACAATCACTATCTTTTAAGTAAGCAAGATAGAGTCATTCCACTAAGTTTTTCTACTCAAAACTTTAAGTAAATTGCCACAAAAATGAGAAATAAAATTAAGAGCGAATTACCACTTCTAAAAGGTAGATATACAGCAAGTAAGTTTTCTCACATTCCAAGACAACACTTGGAAAAAATCATTACAACTTAACCCATAAGTGTGTACGAGTGGAAATAAGAATGACAAAGAGAAATGATTAGATTTTTGCTCTTGATCTTTGTAAGCTTGTTTATTATTTTCATATGGGTTTCTTTGAATCATATTTATACCTTCTTATTGATTTATGGATGTTTAGAGTCATTTAAGAGAATGTTTAGCCATCGAGAGCATTTATTTCATGTAACACTCCATACCCAACCCGATTGTTGGATTTGAGCTATAGGATGCTATATTCGTTATCAGAGCAACTATGATAAATTATATTCAATTTCTACAAGTAAACATTTAAATATGAGTAATACATGTGTATGATATGGTATATAATCATTTTCAGGTCTTATACAAGTTAACAAAAACTCATTTGTTAACAAAGGTTGTATTAGGACCAAATTGTAAAAATTGTAAAATATTGGGTTGACATCGCAACTTCGGGGGTTCGTCATCGCGACACAACTCACTGGCTAGGTCTTGTTGTAACGTTAAGGGGTTGGCATCACAGCGTGACCGTCTATTTGCAAATGGTCTAAAATAGTACCAACTAGCAATTACCTAAACACACCAAAACCCATTTTCATTCATATTTTCAACCAAATACACACCTCTAATAAGTTCAAAACTAAACAATAATACCTTATATATAATGCATTACATTCATTTCATCATTTTCATCCAAATGCACAATCAACTCTATATAGCCATTTAAACTACTTAGCAAATAAATATATATACATTTCCAAATAAACTATAAGCATATCAACAATTCATGCATTACCACTTATGTGACAAACTCATTTATACCATCCAACCATTTGACTATTTCTAATTCATCAAATCTAGCTTCGATATGAACTTGATTACATATTATGCAAAAATGGAATCAACCTAGGCAAATGTCATATATTTAACTAAAACGAGATTATACATACACTATTGAGTCGAGGGTCTCTGGCTAGATGCTGGAATCACTTTTTGTAACCTCGAGATTCATCTAAACTTGCGCACGGAATAAACAAACAGTACACTTAGCAATAAAGCTCAGTGGTACTTCCATGATTCAAGTTAATATTGTAACACCCTGATAATTTATTTCTGTTTATGTAAAATCTGACACAAATGTGTATCTGCTTCAGTGGTTAAGTGTTCTAGTTAGGTGTGAGAGGTCTTGGGTTCAAACCTCACTTCTGTTAAATTTTGTTATTTTTGGAATTAAGCCTTATCCTTATTCAATGGGTTTATATTAAATTGCCTATAAATTCATATCAGAATGAGTTTGCTGGTTGAAGCGATCAGGGAGTTAACGTGTTGGAGGTCTTGTGTTTGAATCTCTACGCGAGCATGAATGTTACTCTTTTTGCTCGGTCTCTTGATAGAGTCTTAATTGAGTTGGATTCTGAGAAGTTGGATGTTAGTGGATTAGTGGGGAGTAAAATAGAGGATTTGGAGAGATTTTTTGGGATTTTTCCTTTTGTTCAAATTTTCTCTCTCCTCCAAGGGAAAATTTGACGTCAATTTCTTTTATTCTCCCCATATCTGACAGTTTTCTTTTCTCCTTCTCTGCAAAATCTCTGCTCGATTTCTTCTTTGATTCGATTCATAAATTCGTTGTTCGATCGTGCTGCTGTTATTGGCGGGTTTTTCTTTTTGATTCGGTAAGTAGAATTTTGTTGTCACTTTCAATTGGTGTTGGAATATTAGTGGTGTGTTAGGCAACTGTTAAATGGTGATTTATCATCGTAATTTGGTTTAGGTGAAGGTTGTGAAGCTGGAAGTTTCATGGCTACAGATTGATTTGAGGTTGTGGTTGTATTGCTAGTGGTAAATCAGCTTTTGCGCTTTTGGTTAAACTATATTAGATTCGTAATTTGGTTACTAAAGGTATTTGATACTCTATTTTTAGGTTTCAAAAGGCTTGGGAGTGGGTTCACATCCAATCATTACCAAGTGTGTACTCGAAATGTAAAAAATGAGACTTCGGTAAAAGCCAAAAAACGATTCTGTTGATGTCACATGGGCGTGTGGTCATCTGTGTGGATGGTCGTGTGTGAGACATGATCGTGTGGTCGATGAAAGTATGGCCGTGAGTAGCAGACGGCTGTATAGTGGCTTGAGTGTGGCTGCGTGGGCCACAGGAGCTAGGCCAAGTTGGGCGTGTGGATTTTGGTCCAAGCTATGTAGGCCACATGGGCATGTGGGCCCATTTTTCTGAAATTTTCCCTAGGGTTGCACTGATCATACCAATCGACTGTGGGCTACCGTAGGGTTAGTAAGGGCTAATCAAACCCCAAAATTGTAGCTCTGATAGTCTGATATTCTATATTAGGTATGATAATGTTATGCATGTTGGATTATTCTAATATCTGTACGTAAGCATGTTGAGCACGTCTAGTATGTTATTCTGTATCTATTTTTGTATATGATTGTAGGGTGGGATTTTTATATGAGGAGAAAGTATTTTGTTCGATGTTACACACTTATATTCTAGCACATATTATCTGATATGTGTCTTAATGGCACGACATGGTGTGTAGGGATGGGTGGGTGTTTTTAATCCCACATGGTGTGATGGGATGGACGGAGTTGGTGTGTAGAGGATGGGGGTAGGATTTCTGCATATCTATTTCTGTAATCTGAATCTGGATTTGAATCTAAACCTGAATCTGTATCTGCTTCTGACTGTCTCTATGATTCTGTATGTTTGCATACTTAATTCTGTTGGGTTACTCACTGATTTTACGTAAACTCACGCATGTCTGTCTGTTCTGTCAGGTATTCCACAGATTTAGGCAGATCGGTGCAATAAAGACTCAGCGGTAACCAGTTAATCGTAAACTATTTTAAGTTATTAAATTATGGTTTATTTACGATTTTGGTTTTATTCTAAGAGTTGTAATTTCTGGGACTCTCTAGACTTTATAATTTTTAACTGTTGATTTTTTATTTGATAATAATTTGCATACCTTGATAAATAATTTTATGGAATCAACGATTTTTACGTAAAAAAGATTTTTCTAAAATATGAATCAAATTTCTAAAATATATCGATTTGTTTGGCTTCCGCTGTAAAATAAGTTTGGCAAATGAACTAATTAATTAACACTTTCGGAAATGGACATAAAGGATGAGTTAAATGACTGAAATGATTTTATGTAACTAAACTCATTCTCTGTGGCACCTCTAGATTCGGCCATAACGTCTAGGCTGGGTTTGAGGTGTTTTATTTAGTGGTGTCAGAGCCAGGTTACAAAACTCGGCTGTGGATTTTGGGTTCCAAAATTGTGTTTCAAAAAGAATTGGTTTTTAAATAATTTGAATAATTTGAGAAGGTATGTGGTAGACCGAGTCTTCGGCACTGATCCTGTAAGTATTTATGAAACTTAGTTAGAACTGCTTTGAAACATTGTAGGTAGTACCTTTTAAAACTGTACTAAGGTAGTTAGAGACTGGAACCTCTGAAAACAATTTTAAACTTCTGATAATTTATGATAAAACATCTACTAATAAATACTAGAACTGATGCATAAAATTTTTAATGTTGATAAAACTCGAAATATACAAGGAGCGCTCGTGGAACTCGCAGACGCGGTATTCAAGGCTATGGTAGAAGCCGTAGGGGGGTTCAAGCTGAGTTTTCCTCTTTGGGTGGTATGTCAAACTTGGATACGAGTGAGACACCAGTTTCACCTGTTACTGACACTGGGTCTCAAAGTCACTTGGTTGGGGACGACGCACTGTTCTAAGCCATACTGAGGATCTTGGAGAGGGTTGTTGGACCCCATTCTAAAGTTGGAGGCCAAGGGTCAGTAACTGAACGACTCCGGTCCAATGGTGCTGAGTTGTTTAGGGGTGTCACTAGAGTCAACCCTAATGTGGCTGAGTATTGGTTGGAGGCCATCGAAAGGATCATGAATGATCTAGACTATACTCTTGAGCAGAAACTGAATGGTGCAGTCTCTTTGCTTCGTGATAAGCTTATCAGTAGTGGTTGGCAGTTGAGGAGGGTACTCAGCTTGATCGTCTGAATTGAGATTTCTTTAAAACCACCTTTCAGAGTAAGTACGTGGGGGCGAGCTATGTAGATGCTCACACACATGAGTTCATGAATCTCACATAGGGAGATAGATCTGTGGCTGAGTTTTTGAGGTTAAGCCGCTACACTCGAGGCATGGTAGCATCTGAGTATGAGAGATACGTCCGGTTTGCAGATGGCTTGAGGGATTACTTGAGGATTTTGATTGATCCACAGAGGGAGTGGGAGTTCACGGTTCTAATTGAGAAGGCGAAGATCGCTGAGGATGTTAAGCACGTGGAGCGCCAGAATAGGGATCGTAAGAGGGGTAAGAACAAGAGGGATTCAGTGGCCTCTAGTTCTGTTCAGAGGCATAAGAAAAAGGTCAGGTCTGATGGGCCAGTTAGAGTAGGGGCTCCTGTTGCTCCTACTGGGATTCAGCTGTGCGGTGATTGTGGTAGGCGCCATCCAGGTGAGTGTTGGAGGAGGATAGAAGCTTGTCTGAGGTGTGGGTCATTAGAGCACCGTATTCAAGAGTGTCCACAGAGGGCTGATCAGATGCAAGCTTCGGGACCAGGTTCTGTACAACCTCAGAGGGCAATTCAGCAGCCACCTAGGGGCCGTGGACAGGCTAGGGGTGGTAATGGTATGGGTCATGGGCGGAGAGCATCGGGCAGAGGTGCTGGTTAGACTGAGGCGAGGCAGCCTGGACTAGTTTATACTGCACGACACTGAGAAGATAGAGATGCTCCTGATGTCATCACATGTACGTTCCTTATATTTGATGTGCCCTATACTGCTTTGATAGACATAAGTTCTACTCACTCCTATATAGTTAGCACTGTATCGGAAAACTTAGGGATTCCTATTGAGAGTACTTCTAGTGTGATTACTGTACTAAGTCCGTTGGGGCAGTCTGTTCGGGTTAGTAAACTCTATAGGGATGTTCCGTTAGTAGTACAAGGGGTTGTCTTTCTAGAAAATTTGATGGAGCTTTCGTTTGGGGAGTTCGTGTAAAACCCCTAACCTATATTCGTCGCCAAATTAGGGTTTCGAAGTATTATCGAATTCTATAGAATAATTACAGTCAAATCATATCAAAATACTATTCTTATCCAAAATCAACCATAATGTCCCTTGAATGGACCCTTGAGGCCCAATATGAACAGTTGAAATAAATCAGGACTAATTCAAAATCACTGAAAAATTGTCACGAAATTTCAAAAATTTTCTAAGATACAGGGTTTACACGCCTGTGTGGTCTAGGAACACACCCGTGTGACCCTTAGACATGCCCATGCTATAGGTCATGTCTTACCCCGTGTAACTCTCTAACTTGTGCCACAAGGCTTGCCACATGCCCGTGTGCTAGGCCGTGTGGTTAATTTAATTATCATAAAATAGGTGCATTTTTCATACGGCCAGGATACAGGATCATTTTCGAAGCCATGTCTCTCACACGGCTGAAACACACGTCCGTGTCTATACCTGTGTGCTCAATTCTGAACATTTTGTTTTTCAAATTCTAATATGCAAGGGACACACGACCAAACCACATGCCCATATGACGGGCCGTGTGTCTAGACACACGCCCGTGTGTTTACCCGTGTGGACAAAATAAAGTCATATCCTAGCTTTATTTCTCGCCCAAATTTTACTATTAGCCTGTACCAAATCACACAAATATATCCCAACCAATTCAAGCATATGTTCAAGCCAAATTTTAACATCTAACATGATATATTGTTACATATATTCATAATTATAAAACTTACCTTTTCTTAGTCTACATGCCATGCAAAACTTGGATATACATATTTAACATTTTCACTTCAAAGATAGTTATTATGTTATAACCTTAAAATACCAAAGCCAACCATTATTAGCCATTCCAATGGCTAGATTACATCCATCATTTACAAACCATAATTTGGTCAATTTAGCCTATACATGCCATTATGTCCAAAACTAGTTTTCTTATTATACCAAAATCAATTAGTAGATAGTGTGATGATTGCTTCGACCAATCTCCAACCTTCCCGAGCCTTTGAACACTATAAAATAGGGAAAAGAAAACCTAGTAAGCATTTTATGCTTAGTAAGTTCGTATAACAGTAACTAAACTTACCATTCATATTCAATAATAATGTTCAACCAGTAACATGCTTTTCATACTTTTGGAAAATTACCTAATCACATATACTCAATCCAATAAGTTAGTTAAATAATTCATGTTAGTGCTAAATAAGCATAGATGAACTCATCATGCCACAACTCTCTAGCATTTCAAATCTTCTTTCTTCTATCACATAATTTCCATATAATATCAAATATTTTATCTGTTGAATCTTTGGATTTTCAATGGTTACTCAGGTAGTACATACAGAGTGTACAAATCAATATATCTGTCAATTCATATCCAGTAGTACCCATAAGGCACTATTTCAGAGAATACCCTCGAGCCATACATATATATACAACAGAATTACCAATCCAGGCCAAGTCCTGTTTCCAATGTATACTCAATAGAGCTTAGTCAGGATTACTAGTCCAGGTTAAATCATTTTTATGACTTATGCTCTAAGAGTTTGATCTGGATTACCCGTCCGGGCTAAATTCAATCCATAACATATGCTCGAGAGATTATATCAAGATTACCCTTCTGGATTAAATCCTTTCAGAAATAAGGTTAAAGGATTACTCGTCCGAGCTAAATCCCATCAGCAACAAATGCAGGACCTCATTTATTTCGAAAAATAACATTTATCCAACGAAATCCAATATTCAAACGAAATTTAATTCATTTTTATTCAATTTCAAGCATGTATCCATTTCTTGCAATCTTATCATTTAAATAAACATAATTCACATAAAACTCAAACATAACATTTAATTCAACATAAATTTCATACACATTTAATTTACTCGAACTTACCTTGATATTTGTTTGTGTTTGAAAACTACTAATCTGAAACTTTTTCCTTCCCTCGATCCAACTCCTTATTTGATCTTTCTGAATCTATATAAATGAATTTAATCATAAATTTCTCACATTTTATATTCATTTGAACTCAATTTACATTCTAGGTAAAATTACCATTTTGCCCCTATACTTTTCATAAATTTCAATTTCATCCCTAAGCTCGGAAAATAAAATTAATGCAGGCCTAACCAAAATTTCAATATAAAATTTACAGCGCATATGTTTCACAAAAATCAAAATTTTCTATGGAATTTTCTAAGTTTTCAATTTAGTCCCTAAATTATGTGTTCATCAAATTTCACTTTGTAAAATTGGTTTATCTATCAACAACCTTTCATTTTCTACCATAAATTTAATAAATTCAACATTTATATCTATGGCACAATTTCCATACTTTGATAACTTTTCAAATTAATCCCCAAAATAAATGGAGTAAACTATCTCGATTCCAAAAATATAAAAATTACTAAAAACGAGACTTGGAAACTTACCCAATTAAGCTTGTTTAGTTTATTTTCTCTCTCCTAGGGCTTCCATAGATTATTTTGGGAAGATGATGAGAAAATAATATGATAATGCTATTTAGTTAATTATCATCTTTAATTATTTTGTTTTCTAATTTAGTCCTTAACAATGTCTAATTTTTCCATGGATGATTCACCAAAAATATCTACATGGTTTTCTTTAATAGTCTAATTACGATATAAGGACCTCAAGTTTTAAATTTCATAGCTATTTAATCCTTATATCTAATAGAAATCAACTTTAACATTTTATGCAATTTTGTCATTTCTCTAATCAAACACGTAATCGATAAACTTTTCTTTTTAGAATTTTCATACAACCTTCCTATCATGTCACTAATCATGCAATAATATTAAAATAATTTATCTTTTCGGTTCAGATTTGTGGTCACAAAACCATTGTCCGATTTCACTAAAAATGAATTATTACAATTCGATTTAATTCTGGGTATGGATTGGTTGGTTAAGCATCGAGTTAGTTTAGATTGCGTGACTAAGAGGATCATTTTGAGAACTGAGGATGATAATGAGGTGGTTGTGATTGATGAACACCGAGATTATTTTTCCAATGTGATCTTCGCGCTCATGGCTGAGAAATTGGTTCAGAAAGGATGTGAGACCTATTTGGCTTCCATCAGTGATTTTGTTTCTAAAGACTCTTTTGTTGGGGATATCAGATTAGTGAGAGACTTTTCAAATGTCTTTCTTGAGGAGTTATTGGGCTCACCTCCAAGTTGAGAAGTTGAGTTTAGAATTGAGCTTCTACCGGGTACAGCTCTAGTGTCCATCGCTCCATACCATATGGCACCAAAAAAGCTTATAGAGTTTAAGGCTGCAAAAGGTTTTATATCGTGGTTTCATCCATTCTAGTATGTCACTGTGGAGAGCACCAGTTCTGTTTGTTAAGAAGAAGGATGAGACCATTGCGATGTGAATCGATTATCTGCAGTTGAACAAGTTGACTGTGAAAAATAAGTATCAATTTCTGAGGATCGATGACTTGTTTGATCTGTTTCGAGGGGCTTCAGTGTTTTCAAATATTGATATTTGCTCCGGCTATCATCAGTTGAGGGTTAAGGAGGTGGATATTCATAAGACTGCATTTAGGACTCGTTATGGACATTACGAGTTCCTAGTGATGCCTTTTGGTCTAACGAATGCTCCATCGATATTTATGGATTTGATAAATTGAGTGTTTCAGCCATATCCGGATCAGTTCATCATGGTCTTTATCGATGATATTCTAGTTTACTTTATGACTGATGATGAACATAATGAGAATCTGAGAGTAGTAAATTCTATGTGAGAAATAACTTTAAGCTAAGTTTAGCAAGTGTGAGTTTTGGTTGAGTGAAGTGACTTTTCTAGGGCATATGGTTTTTGCTGAGGGGATCCGTGTTGATCCGAGGAATATTGAGGTTGTACTTGATTGGAAAAAACCTAAAAACAAATCTGAGATCTGTAGTTTTCTAGGTTTGGCGGGTTATTATCGACAGTTTATCGAGGGGTTCTTTCTAATCGCAGCTCCGTTAACTAAGCTTCTGCGCAAGGGAGTTCCTTTCGTTTGAACCGATGCGCAACAAGCTAGCTTTGAGAAGCTCAAATCTGTTTTGACTTAGGCTCATGTTCTGATACAGCCTAAATTCGATAAGGATTTTGTGGTTTATAGTGATGCATTGCATGTCAGTTTGGGATGTGTATTGATACATAATGAAAAGGTTGTGGCTTATGCGTCCCGTCAGCTTAAGACACATGAAGAGAACTATCCGATGTATGATCTTGAGTTGGCTGCAGTGATTTTTACTTTGAAAATCTACAGGCACTATCTATATGGTGAGAGGTGTATCATCTACACTGATCACAAGAGTCTCAAGTACCTCCTTACTTAAAAAGAGTTGAATCTTAGATAGCTCCAATGGATTAAATTGCTCAAGGATTATGATTTCATGATAGAGTATCATCCTCGTAAGGCTAATGTGGTGGCTAATGCTTTAAGTCGTAAAGTAATAACTGATCTGAGTGCGACGTTTGCTCGCTTTAGTTTGTTTGACGATAGGAGTCTGTTAGCCATGTTGCAAGTTAAGCTGACTTGGATTGATCAGATTCAAGCTAAGTAGTTGGGGGATGAGTATCTGTGTTTTTGCGGCTTCGTCAGGTTGAGAGTGGCAGCACTTCGAATTTTGAATTGAATAATGATGGGGTACTATGTTTTCGAGGACGAATCTATGTGCCGAATGATTTTGATTTAAGGTAGTCAATTCTAAGGGAGTTGCATAGTAGCCCTTATGCTATGCATCCCGACGGTAACAAGATATATCGCGATCTTCATGAGTTGTACTGGTGGCCGAGTTTGAAGCATGAGGTTACGAATTTTGTTGCTCATTGTTTAATGTGCTAACAAGTTAAGGCTGAACACCAGTTGCCTTCGGGTTTACTCCAGCCCGTTAAGATTCTCTTATGGAAATGAGAACGAGTAACAATGGACTTCGTTAGTGGGTTGCCCTTGACATCCATTAAGAAGGATTCTATTTGGGTCATCGTGGATTGATTAACCAAGCCTGCTCACTTTATTCCAGTTTGAACGGACTATTTTCTGCAGAAGTTAGCGAAACTCTACATTTCTGAGATTGTAAGACTGCATGAGGTTATTCTTTTGATTATTTTTTATGGAGATTCTCGTTTCACTTCTTGATTTTGGAAGAAATTGTATGAGGCTCTAGGTTCGAGATTGGACTTCAATATTGTATTTCATCCTCGGACCGATGGACAATATGAGAGGGTGATTCAGATACTGGAAGATATGCTTCGGAGTTGTGTGATAGATTTTTGAGGTAGTTGGGAGGAGTATCTTCCGCTAGCCGAGTTCACCTATAATTATAGTTTCTAGTCTAGCATCCAGATGGAACCTTACGAGACTCTGTATGGTCGTAAGTGTCGTAATCCACTATGTTAGTCTGAGTTGGGTGAGCATCGGGTTTTGGGTCTTGAGTTGGTTTCTAAGACCGAAGGCAATGTTAGACTGATTCGAGATCGTCTGAAGGCGACTTCTGATAGGCAGAAATCTTATGCGGATCTGAAGAGGAGAGATATTGAGTACTTTATATGGGACTTCATGTTTCTTAAGGTTTCTCCGTGGAAGAACGTTTTGAGACTCAGTCGTAAGAGCAAGTTAAACCCTAGGTTCATTGGTCCGTATCAAATTTTAAAGTATGAAGGACTGGTTGCTTATCAATTGGAGCTACCTCTAGAGTTAGACCGTATCCACGATGTGTTCCATGTCTCAATGTTGATGCGATATCGGTCTGATTCATCTCATGTTGTCTCTATTGAAGAAATCGAGGTTAGGTTGAATTTGACCTTTGAGAATAAGCCGATTCAGATTGTGGATCATGATATTAAGATTCTGAAGAGAAAGTCCATTCTTTTAGTGAAGGTTTTGTGGCAGAATGATAGCATTGAGGAAGCCATGTGGGAACCTGAGGACTCGATGCATCAGTATTATTCTCATATGTTCTCATCAAGTAAATTTCGAGGTCGAAATTTCTTTTAAGGGGTATATTTGTAACGTCCTGATAATTTATTTCTGTTTCTATAAAATCTGACACAAATGTGTATCTATTTCAATGGTTAAGTGTTCTAGTTAGATCTGAGAGGTCTTGGGTTCAAACCATACTTCTGTTAAATTTTGTTATTTTGGAATTAAGCCTTATCCTTATTCAGTGAGTTTATATTAAATTTCCTATAAATTCATATCAGAATGAGCCTACTGGTTTAAGTGGTAAGGGAGTTAATGTGTTAGATGTCTTGTATTCGAATCTCTGTGTAAACGTGAATGTTACTCTTTTTGCTCAGTCTCCTGATAGAGTCTTGATGGAGTTGGATTCTGAGAAGTTGGTCGTTAGTGGATTAGTGGGGAGTAAACTAGGGGATTTGGAGAGATTTTTTGGGATTTTTCCTTTTGTTCAAATTTTCTCTCTCCTCCAAGGGAAAATATGGCGTCAATTTTTTTTGTTCTCCCTATATCTGATATTTTTCTTTTCTCCTTCTCTACAAAATCTCTACTCGATTTTTTCTTTGATTCGATTCGTAAATTTGTTGTTCGATCGTACTGTTGTTTTTGGCGGGTTCTCCTTTTTTATTCGGTAAGTAGAATTTTGTTGTCACTTTCAATTGGTGTTGAAATATTAGTAGTGTGTTGGGCAACTGTTAATTGGTGTTTTATTGTCGTAATCTGGTTTAGGTGAAGGCTGTGAGGCTAGAAGTTTCACGGCTATGAATTGATTTGAGATGTGGTTGTATTACTAGCGGTAAGTTGACTTTTGCGCTTTTGGTTAAACCGTATTAGACTCTTAATTTGGTTGCTAAAGGTATTGAATACTCTATTTTTAGGTTTCAGAAGGTTCGGGAGTGGTTCACATCAAATCGTTACCAGGTGTGTACCCGAAACGTAAAAAATAAGGCTTCAGCAAAAGCTGAAAAATGATTTTGTCGATGTCACACGGGCTTATGGTTGCCTGTATGGATGGCCGTGTGCAAGACACGGTCATATGGTCAACGAAAGTATGGCCATATGCAACACACACCCATGTAGTGGCTTGAGTGTGGTTGTGTGGGCCATACGGGCTAGGTAAGTTGGGCGTGTGGGCCACATAGCCGTGTGGGCCTATACAGGCATGTCACATGGGCGTGTGAATTTTGGGCCCGGCCATGTGAGCCATACGAACAAGGCCAATCTGGGCGTGTGGGCCTACATGGGCATGTCACATGTTACACGAATTTTCCCTAGGGTTACACAAGTCATACCAATCGACTGTGGGTCTATCATAGGGTTAGTAAGGGCTAATCAAACCCCAAAATTGTAGCTCTGATAGTCTGATATTATGTTCTAGGTATGATAATGTTATGCATGTCAGATTATTCTAATATCTGTACATAAACATGATGAGCACGTCTAGTATGTTGTTCTGTATCAGTTTCTGTATATGATTGTGGGATGGGATTTGTAAATGAGGAGGAAGTATTCTGTTCGGCGTTACATGCCTATATTCTGGCAGCTCGGCTGCATATTATCTGATATGTGTCTTAATGGCACGACATGGTGTGTAGGGATGGGTGAGTGTTTTTAATCCCATATTGTATGATGGGATGGATAGAGTTGGTATGTAAAAGATAAGGGTAGGATTTCTGCATATCTGTTTCTATAATCTGAATCTAAACCTGAATCTATATATGCTTCTGATTGTGTCTATGATTCTGTATGTTTGTATGCTTAATTCTGTTGGATTACACACTGAGCTTATGTAAACTCACATCTATTTGTCTGTTCTGTTAGGTAATCCACAGATTTAGGCGAATCGGTGCGGCAGAGACTCAGTGGTGACCACTTGACCGTAAACTGTTTTAAGTTATTAAATTATGATTTTATTTACGATTTTGGTTTTATTCTGAGAGTTGTAATTTCTGGGACTCTCTGGACTTTATAATTTTTAACTATTGATTTTTGGTTTGATAATAATTTGCATGCCTTGATAAATAATTTTATGAAATCAACGGTTTTTACGCAAAAGAGGTTTTTCTAAAATACGAATCGGATTTTTAAAATGTATCGATTTGTTTGCTTCCGCTGTAAAATAGGTTTGGAAATTGAACTAAGTAATTAACGTTTTAGGAAATTGACATAAAAGATAAGTTAAATGACTGAAATGATCTTATGTAACTAAACCCATTCTCTGTGACACCTCCAGATTCAGCCATAACGTCCAGGCCGAGTTTGGGGTGTTACAAATATAATTCAAGCATTAATAAAATGCATACAATCAACTCAAATTCAAACTCTAGTTATTTCGCATACTCATACTCATTAATTCCAAAAACTTCCATTGTCGAATGAAGCATGCAAATACCCCTTTTGCAAATTAATTCATTTCATATTAGCATTTAAACTTACCATGTCATACCCAGTGGCGGAGCTAGAAAGAAATTTAAGGGGCCGAAATTAAATTATATATTTTTACAATAGTAAAAATTCAATTTCACCATTTTAATAATCTATATCTTTATAATTTTTAAAAGATTAAATCAAATATTTATTATTTTGAGGGGCCAAAGTGTAATTTTACCATTATTAATTTAAAATTCTATAAACTATAAAGGACCTAAATGAAAATTTTTCCATTTTAGGGGGGTCGTGGCCCCTACCTGGCCCCTTAGCTCCACCACTGGTCATATTATTCCACATTAGGTTACCAATACTTCCTTTTTATAGCATATCAAGTTGAAACATGATTTCATCAACCAATAAATATAATTGTTACATACTATACTTTCTAATACTTACCCAACCATTTTCTATTAAATTCACTACCTACTTATTTAATTCATTCCATTACCATATGTGTGTGTGAGCATACATATGGCAAATGGAAAAATCAAACCATTCAACATTTGTAATAGAATTGTGCAATTCAAGCTAATTATCAAGTGCCAAACTTTATGCCATTTAAACATTCAATACCATCCATAATTCAAACATATATACCTTTGACATTAACGACACGTTTGGCTTACTAGAATGAGAATGTAATAGCTATGCAGTAGGAATGGAATAGAAACGTAATAGGTATTACATTGCTTGGTTGATTGAATGGAATACACTTGTAATAGTATTCCATTGTTTGGTTGGTTAGAATCATGATATAGAATAGATTTGAAAAAGACTATTTTATCCTTATCACAAATATTAATTTATTTACAAATTAAATTTATTTTTTAAATTTATTAAATAAAATATTGTTTTAATTTACTCTCTTCTCCTCCAAAAAGATTGGAAAGCCTATTTTTTCCTTCTCCCCACCATTTTTGGAAAACCCAAGTATTTTTTTGGATCGTTAGATACCTTCACTTTTATGACTTGCGAAATCTCCCATTTATCCCTAGCAAAAACGTTAGAACTGAAAAATGTAGTAGACTTGTCAAAGTTTATGCACTACCCAGAATTCTCATCATATTCTTGCAAAATGTTTTTTATGACCATCGTACCACTAATTTGACCCATATTTAAAACCTTTCTCTTCAAGATTGAAAGGCCTTTGTTACAGAAGAGAAAGAAGTAAGGGCTCAAAGGGTTACCCTATCGCAACCCTCTATTTGGCCTAAAAGTATCACCCATTAATAATGATAGAATACGAAACAGAAGTAATAAGATGCATTACAAACCGTACCCAAGAACTTGCAAAGCCCATTCTCAACATCATTTTTTCAATAAAATGCTACTCAACATGATTGTAAGCCTTGCTCATATCCAATATCCTTCTTGTTCTTTTTTTCCTAAAAGCATGTAAAAACTTCATAAGCCAAGAGTACTTTTTCTGTAATAAGTCTGCCAAGCATAAAAGCACTCTAAACCTCATAGATGCATGTTTCAAGATTTTTGAATTAGTAATTTTTGTTTTATAAGGACTTATTAATTTAAATGATTTAAACGAGGTATTAAGACTTCAATTTTATAAATCGAGCCATAAATATTTTTACAAATATTTACGTAGTTTCATTAAGGTAGTATTAAAGTCTCGTTAGAAAATTTTAATATTTTGATAGTTAATTAATTAAAAGGACTAAATTGAAAAAGGTGTAAAACTTACTAATTAAAATAAATAGTTATTAAATGGTTTCATAAATAAATAAAGGAGTACTTTAGGAGTAATTAAGCCCAAAATGTATAAGCAGAAAAAATAATGAAATTATGAGATTTAAGGGAAAAATTGGAAATAAAATAAAATTCAATAGCCAAAATGATATTTTAATAGTTTCTATACATTTCATCTCTAAATTTCAGCTTAAAAACACCATTGAAGAGCTATTAAGAAGCTGATTTTCTATTTTACTTCATGTGAGTTCAATTCTTTCCTTTTTCTTGTAATTTTTGTGTTTTTAAGACTTTTACAATTAGGTCCAACTAGATATTTCATTAATTTTTGATTTTATTGAAAATTTTGAAAGTTATCATTGATGAATACTAGATTTTTTTGATGAAATAAAATGGATTTAGAGCTTTAATTTTATTGTATGATGATTTTATAAAGTAATTTTGATAGATATTGATTTTAGGACTAAATTGTGAAAAGACTAAATATTAGGATTTGGTATTAAATTTATGTTTATAAAAGGCTGTATGATAGCCTAGAATATTTAGATAAATTGTAAATTGAGAAGAATTAGTTTATTTGATAGACTAATTAATAAGGAACTAAATTGCAAAAGTTGTTAAAGTTGGGGTAATTGTATAAATTTGAAAAATTGAGGGGTATTAATTGTGAAGTGGATTGGAATTGAAATATATGCTAATAAATAAGTAATTTTATATTTTAGATCAAGAGTACGTAGATACTCGAGAAAAAGGAAAATTAGTGGAATAGTTCTTGAACTTCTATAAATCTTACAATTTAACTTAGGTAAGTTTGTATGGTTAAAATTTAATAATTATATTGAATTTATGAATGATATTATGTATTTAGTATAATGTTGAAAAATGGAATATTGTTAAATTATAAATTTGAAGTAAATATTCGGTTTAAATGGAACGCGAGATTGAGTACAATCGTTGTGGCGAAAGACGACAAATGAGGAATTGACAGCAAATTATCCAAGTAAACTAAGGTTCAACATTTATTGCGAACTTTCATGTTTACTTTCCGTTTAGCTCTTATGAGCTTCTGTTTTAACTCATATGAGTTTCCCTTCCGCTTTTTTGAGCTTCTGTTTAACCCTTATGGGTTTTTGTTCAGCTCTTATGAGCTTTTGTTTAACTCTTATGGGTTTCTGTTTAGCATTTATGTACAGCTGTTCAGCCTTTGGGCTTTTGAAAACAATGTACTCATATCTGTAAGTCGTTCTCCGATTTGGTAAGATTTGGTAAGTGACGTATGCAATTAAAATAGGGAGACTTATTGTTATTATTGGTATTGGTCTGAAATAAGCATATTCATCGATTAAAGTTATGGTTGATAGGGAATTTACATTGAATAAATTTATTTTATTGATGGGTTATAGTCGGTACGGTAAGATTTATGTTTAACCTATCGAACTTACTAAGTTTCATTAAGCTTACTTGTGTTATTTAATGTCCTTGTAGATTAACGTGACGTCTGGAGATCGGGTCAACATATCAAGTCACACTATCCAACTCATTCCGGTAGTCTTTAAAACATATATTATAGTTTATATGGCATGTATAGTGTAGGTATGGATTTGATTAAAGCTTGGTTTGTATAAATGCTAGGAGTGAAGTTTTATTTTAATAATCAACTTATATATATATAAGTTGATTTAGAAATGAAGTAAATTAAAATGTGGATGTGAATGATATATGCTTGTATGTATGTAATTAGTAGTAAATTTTAATAAATTAATGAGATGGATAAAATAGGTAAGTTAAAGTATTTTAATATATGTGATGTTATGTTATGTTTAAAATATGATTTTGATTTGTTTTGATTGTTTGTTTTGGATGTATTGATGTATCAAAATGTTGTGTATAGGTTGATATCAAAATGGGTGAGAAATGTGGCCTTAAAATGACCTATTTTTGTCCACACGGGTGTGTATCTTATTTATGTGTGACACACGGCCTAGCACGTGGGCGTGTGATTTGGCCTTGTGTCCCCTGCATTTTTAAAATGTCAAAATATAAATTGTAACATCCCAAAATAGGGCCTAAACGGAATAGTGGTTGCGAAACCACAAATCCGAGGTAGAAAAATTTATTTTATTATTATTTTAAGGTTCATGGTATGATTGTATGATTGTGTGAAAATTTCGTGATGAAATTCCATGCATAAAGTGCTTAAGTTGAGGTTAGGGCCTAAATTGAATAATTTGCAAAACTTGCATTCTAGAAGTTTTAGTATGAAATTACTTTGGAATATTAATTAGGAGGGTTTAAATAACAATTTGACCAATTTTAAGTTCATGGACAAAAATTAGGACATGGAAGAAATTTTTGAAAGTTTAGTAAGGAGGGTAATTTGGTCATTTGGATATTAAATGAATTAAATAGGGAAAAATAACACAAAAATGGTCATCTTCTCAATTAGTTTCTGCCGATTTTTGCTCTCCTCCATAGCTGGGTTTCTTCAACTTTCAAGCTTCATAGTAAGTGATTCCAAGCCCCGTTTTTAATGATCTTTACGTTTTTGGAGTCCCGGTAACTTGATTAAGCTTATTCTAGCAATAATTCAGCCTAGGGTTCATATTTAGAAAAATACCCATGGTTGAAATTTGTGTATTTTGGTGTTTTATGATAGAATATGAGGTTTTAAATTATGTTAAACAACTTATGCTACTCGGTTTTAAGTGAAAACGAGTAAAAGGGCTTAAATTGGAAAAAAAATACCAATAGTCATAAGTATATGTTAGAGTGTGATTTTGATATTGCCATAGAAGGGAAAAATGATCAGCATGTCATAAAACATAAGAAAATAGGATGAAGTTTAATTTACGAGCCTTGGGGCAAAAGTGAAAATACGTGAAAGTTTAGGGGTAAAAATATAATTTTGCAAAAGTTTGGGTCAAGGACTGTTTTAATAAATGTGAATATTAAATAAGTTAAATTTACGATTATAGATCAAGAAGAATGAAATTCGGGAGTAGATCGGGGAAAAGAAAAAGTAAAGGACTAAATTGTAAAGTTTAGTCACATTTTGTATCAAGGTAAGTTACAGTAAATAAATGCAATATTCTTTTATTTTACATTATTATTGTCAATTTCCAGCATTTATATACTTATGTTATGAAAATATGTAAAGTCGAATTTAAGGTGGAGTGACAGAGGAAAAGTGTTAGAAAGCCCCAGTTGAACCCTAGGAATGTTAGGATATTAGGGTTGACAGGACAGAACAGAAGTGAGCCATGTAAGTCCATATTAGAAATATGGCTTTGGAGACAGGATTGAGCCATGTAAGTCCATATTATATATGGCATTGGAGACAGGAATAATTCATGTAAGTCCATGTCAAAGACATGGCATTGGCAGGATATTGATAGATAGGAACGACCCTAGTATCCTTAGTATTCTGAGTGGTTCAACGGGTCAGGATACGAGTTAAATTACAGTGAATTAACAGCAAAGGAAAAGTAGATTATACTTATGAAAAAGGAAAGGTCAGGTAAGAAAGAAGGTAAGGGAATAAAGAAGAAGATAGAAATTGAGAAGTAAAGAAATTTATGATGTTAGATGATATTATGCATAATTATCCATTATGTTGAATGTTGTGATTTATTTGCTTGTAAGCTTACTAAGCCTAGTGCTTAATCTCTTTATTTTCTTCTTCTTATAGTACTTATCTAGTCACTCGGGGATCGAAGGAAACGTCGGAGGCCGATCACACTATCAAAGAAATAACTCGGTATAACTAGACGTTTTGTTTTGGGTATGGCATGTATAGAAACTTAGCTACTTTTGGTATAATATGAACAATGAATGATGTGTAAATACTTGCTAGTGATTAGCTAATAAAATAGCCGATGATATACATATTTATTAATATGTATGATTGATTGATGATTATCACATGAAAATTATGAAAAATGTGAAAGTAACCTAAAAATAGATTCAAGTAACAGAAATGACGTAACTTTGAAAAATCACTAAAAATTGTAGAAACATAGTTTGAAGATGAATAATATATGAAATTAAATATTATTATGTATATTTTCTTATGGAATAAGCAAAACAGGTAAAGGTATTATATTTTATGAGATATCTGAGTTTTAGTGAAACAGGGTCAGAGCGATTTCTGGATCCCCTATTTCAACTTTGGAAATTCACCATAAATTGTACAAAACTAATTAGAAGGTGTAATTTATATGGTTAGAATCCTTGTTGAATCTAATTTTGAGAGAAACAAACGGCTTAGTCATATGAAATTTTTTATAGGAAGAAACATGGCTCGTAGTAAGAAGAGGTCAGTGTAGTTGAGTTTTGAAATAGGGGAAACTTTAACTAATAAACTGTACTAATTGGCTAAGTCAAAAATTCTAGAAAAAAATTAGTAGATAGATATATGAGTCTAGTTTCAGGAAAAAATTACGGATCTTAATTTTGAGTTTTGAAACTCGAGAAATGAATTTTTAAGCAACCATGACGCAGAAAAACAGTTTATTCCAAAAATTAAAATAAGTGGTTTAGAGTTGTTTAAATGGTAAGATAAGTTTAGTAACACCTCAAGCTTGACTCCGGTGACGGTTTCGGGCGTGGGGGTGTTACATAAATACCCAGTTATTTTCACACAGCCTAGTACACGGCCGTCTGACTTGGCCATGTGACCCCTACACTTTAATTTCACAAATTAATATGCTCACACGGCCTAGCACATCAGCGTGTGGCTTAGCTGTGTGACCCAAGTCAGAGTTACACGGGCATGGACATGGGCTGGAATACGGCCGTGTGCCTCACATCAAATGTCCACATGGCCTAAGACACAGGAATGTCTTTTGGCCGTGTGAACCACACAACTTGACCACACAGGCGTTTGTCCTCTATACCTAAGGAAAATTTAAAATTTTGGAAAAAATTCTCTAAGTTTTCAGTTTAGTCCTGATTCATTTCTAACATAAATTTTGGGCCTCGAGGGCTCATATAAGGTACGATATGAGTGATTATTATTAGTTTCTAATATATATGTTAAATGATATGAAATGTTCGTAATTGATTGGAAAAGTCCAGTAATGCTCCGTAACTCTGTTCCGGAGACGGATAAGGATTAGGGTTGTTACATTTGGGATTAAAACAATATTTTTTCTATTCAAAGTTTCCAAAGATTTACCTTTGTTCAAAATATCGAAGTAGAACTGGAAAATATCTGTTCCCATATGTGCCAGTACTTTTGGAAGAACATCGCTAGGAAACCATCCTCTCCTGATACTTTAGTTGGGCCCATCGTCTTCAAAGATTCAAAAATTTCTTCTCCTTTTTATTATGCCTTTAGCACTCTATTTGTATCATCAGTAATACAAGTTTTGACATTTGCTAAAATTTGACTAGAATTACTTTCACATCTAGTCACAACAATGTTCGAAAAATAAGGTCGAGCAACTCTATCCATTTTTCTTGTTCAGTGATTAGAATTCCCTCCTCATTCTGCAATCCGTTAATTTGATTTTTTCGACATCGTTGAGATGTAAAATTGTGGAAAAAAGTAGTAATCCTATCACCCCATTTTAACCAATTGGCTCATGCTTTTTGCTCTCAGTATCTTTCCTTTTTGTCAACCTTCATATTAAGATGTAATTTAACATCTAATAATTCTTCCAACACGTCATATGTTCTATCTTGACTATCTAGGTCCTCTATTTTTTTCTTCAGCCTCGACGTTACCCTCTTTATTTATGCTTTTATCTTATCAGCCCATTTCTTTCAATCTACCTTCATACATTCTAGCCTATCAATTAGCTCTCCAGAGCTAGAATCCAGACAGCTTCTTAACTACTGTTTCACAACTTTTCTACGCACCACCAAGCTTCAAATTAAAATTGATTTTTTGCTCTTTTATTTGCCCCTTGATCCGTTTGAATGAATGAAGGGTATTGATCGAAAAATGAATGAGCAAGATGCCTCAAGGAGAAATTCAGGAAATTCTGAATCCAATCCACGTAAACCATGGGCTTATATAACCAATGTCCTCCAAGCTATAGTCATCCAACGCTTTCCTAAACTATTCTATTTTTCTCTCATCTCTAGGAGCTCCTCATTTCTTCTCATAATCAAACAAAATGTCATTAAAATCGCCACTAACAAGCCATGATAAATGTCAACCATCCTTCAAATTTTTTAATAGCGTCCATGTTTCCATTTTGTTTCTACTATCTATATAAATTCAAAATTAACTCTTTTATTCCTTAATTCATTCAATTTCATCCAAAGTACACAATTTGGGGCATTTTACACATTAACCCCTATAATTTCACATTTCTTACAATTTAGTCCTTATTTCACAAAATAAAAAATTACACAATCTCTTTCTAATTTCATGCTAGCCGAATTTCATATAGCTTCATATCAGTCCATACTTTCATTTATTTCAAACATTTAACCACACATTTTCCTATTATCACAAATTAATCCCTTTTATGCAATTTCACTAAAAATCACTTTATAAAACATAATAATCTATCAACAAATAATCATTTTCCATCATCAAACATTTAAGAAATCAAGAATTCATCAATGGAAACTTTCAAAATCATTAAAAATTTCAAAAATTGAAGCATGGGCTAGCTAGAACACGAAGCAACGATCATAAAAACATAAAAATTATCAAAAACCGAGCTCAAAACATACCTCAATAAAGCTTAACCATGGCCGAACCTTAAATGAGCTTCAAGCTTTCTTTCTTTTCCTTATTTTCGGTTATGGATGATAAAAGATGATAGAAAATTTGATTTTGTTTTATTAATATTAACTTAATAACTAATTTACCATTTTATCCCTTAATTAAAACATTTTAAAACACATAATTCGAGGCCATTTATGTCCATCTCCTCTATCAATGGACTAATTACAAAATAAGGTCTTTCATTTAATAAGCCATGACAATTAAGCACTTTTAACAAGTGGAATGCAACTTTTGCATTTTACGCGATTTAGTCCTTTTTTCTCAAATTGAGCTATTAAACGATAAAATTAGCTCACAAAATTTTCACATACGAATTCACATGCTGTAAACACATAAAATAATATTAAAATAATTTTACGACCTCAAATTTTTGGTTTCGAAACCACTGTTCTGACTTAGCTAAAATCGGATTGTTATAACTTTCCCACCTTAGGGATTTTCATCCCCGAAAATTTTACCAGGGAATAGGTTTGAATATTGCTTTCTCATAGCATCCTCGGGTTCTCATGTAGCTTCTTCTACCCCGTGTCGATGCCATAATATTTTCACTAATACAATTCTTTTATTTCTCAGCTCCTTGATCTCATGAGCTAGAATTCGGATCAGTTCTTCACTGTACGATAAATCTGAATGAATCTCAACTTCGGTCGGGGAAATAACATGTGAAGGATCAGAGCTATATCATTGAAGCATTGATACATGAAACACATTATGAATCTTTTCTAATTCAGGCAGCAATGCCAACCGATAAGCAACTAGTCCAACTCGTTCGATAATCTTATACGGCCCGATGAATCTCGGACTCAATTTGCTTTTACGACCAAATCAAAGTATACTCGTTCGATAATCTTATACTTTCAAAAACACTCTATCCCCGATCTGAAACTTAATATCTTTCCGTTTCAAATCTGCGTAAGATTTTTGTCAATCCGATGCTGCTTTCAAACTATCACGGATCACTTTCAATTTTTCTTCAATCTCTCTAATCAGATTAACCCTGTGGATCTTATTCTTGCTAAGTTCATTCCAGTACAACGGTGTTCTACACTTTCGACCGTATAAAGCTTCGTAAGGTGTAATTTTAAAACTCGATTTAAAACTGTTGTTATACGTAAACTCAATTAATGACAGGTATCGTTCCCACATACCTTCAAACTCAAGAATGCAACATCTCAACATATCCTCGAGTATCTAAATAATCTACTCGGATTGGCCATCTGTTTGCGGATGAAAAGCAGTACTAAAGTATAGCTTTGTACCCAGTGCATCTTGCAATTTCTTTTAGAAACGCGATGTAAATCTCAGATCTCTATCCGAAACAATAGAAATAGGTATTCCATGCAATCTCACAATTTGAGAGATGTATAACTTAGCAAGTTTATCAAGTGAATAGTCCGTGCGTACCAAAATAAAATGAGCTGATTTAGTTAGCCTATCAACAACTACCCGAATTGCATCTTTCTTACTCGGAGACAGGGGCAGACCTGAAACAAAATCCATAGTCACTTTATCCCATTTTCGTTCGGAAATCATAATCGGTTGTAATAAACTAGACGACACTTGATGCTTAGCTTTAACTGGTTGACAAATCAAACATTTCGAAACAAATTCTGAAATATCATGTTTCATACCATGCCACCAATAAAGCTGTTCAAGTCATTATACATTTTCGTACTTCCCGGATGAACAGAGACTATTATATGCTTCGTTCAAAATCATTTGAATTAACTCTGAATTCCTCGGAACACATATTCAACCTCTAAATCTCAAACAATTATCAGAATCAACTTGAAACACTAAATCAGGGTTAGAATTACATTGAGCTCTTTTAGCTAACATTTCATTATTAGTCTTTTGAGCTTCATAAATCTGCTGTACAAACAACGATCTCGCTTTCAAATCAGTTACAATCGAGCCATCATCAGATAGAGCCAACTGAGTATTCATTGCACGTAGAGCAAATAAAGATTTTCGGCTTAATGTATCAGCAACAACATTTGCTTTTCTCGGATTGTAGTCAATCATTAGCTCGTAATCTTTTAGCAATTCTAGCCATCTTCGCTGTTGCAAATTCAAATCTTTCTAAGTTATCAGATATTTTAAACTCTTGTGATCTGAATAAACATGGCATTTCTCACTGAACAAATAATCATGCCAAATGTTTAATGCAAACACAATGGCTGCTAACTCTAAATCGTGCGTCGGATAATTATTTTCATGTGGTTTCAACTGTCTCGAGGCATAAGCTATAACTTTGCCTAACTGCATTAAAACGTAGCCCAAACCATTCAATGATGCATCACTATAAATCACATATTCTTTACCCGATTCTGACTGTACTAACACTGGAGCTTCACTCAAAAGAACTTTTAGCTAATCAAAACTTTTCTAACATTTTTCGGACCATTCAAACTTTATATCTTTCTGAAGCAATCTCGTTAATGAAGTTGCAATTATTGAAAAGCCTTTCACAAATCATCTATAATAGCCGGCAAGTCCCGGAAAACAATGGACTACGGATACATTTCTCGGAGTCTTCCAATCTATTATTGCAGAAATCTTATTCGGATCGACTCAGATACCCGATACTGATACAATATGCCCCAGAAAACAACCTTACACAACTAGAATTCACATTTACTGAACTTTGCATATAATTACTTATCACGTAGAGTCTGCAACACAATTCTCAAATGCTCAGCATGTTCAGTTTCATCTCGTGAATATATCAAAGTATCAATAATGAACAAACAACAAGTCGATCTAGATACGGTCTGAAAATAGGGTTCATTAGGTCCATAAAGATAACAGGTGCATTTGTTAGTCCAAAAGGCATAACTGAGAATTCATGGTGATCATACCTCGTCTTAAAACCTGTCTTTGGCACATCAGAGTCTTTAACTCTCAATTGATAATAACCCAATCTCAAATCTATCTTTGAAAACAATGTAGCCTCTTTCAATTAGTCAAACAAATCATCAATCCGCGGTAGAAGGTATTTGTTCTTGATCGTCACTTTATTCAACTATCTGTAGTCTATACACATTCTCATAATGCCATCTTTTTTTTTTCAAAAACAATACGGGAGTACCCTAGGGCTAGAAACTCAGTCTTCCAAAACCTCTATCCATCAGTTCTTGCAACTGAGCTTTCAATTCTTTTAACTCTTTTAGAGCCATTCTGTACTGAGCTATTGATATTGGAGTTGTACCTAGCACTAAGTAAATGCCAAACTCAACCTCTCGTATCGGTGGTAATCCTAGTAACTCTTCAAGGAACACATCTGGATACTCACACACAACTAGTACTGATTCGATTTTCTTTTCAGTCACTTTCGTATCTAGCACATAAACCAAGTGAGCTTCACAACCCTTTCTCACATATTTCTGAGCCAATATCAATGAAATCACTGTTGGCAAACCATTCAGATCATCTGACTCAATCCGAATAATTTCATTATTCTGACATCTCAAATCAATCATCTTTCGTTTGCAATTCACAACAGCATCATGCAGCTTTAACCAATCCATACCCAGAATTATATCAAATTCGTTAAATGGTAACAACATCAAATCAATCGAAAAGTAATTATCCCGAATCATCAATGGACAGTTCTTGCACACTTTATCAACCAACACGCACTTACCTAAGGGGTTCGATACTATAATTACAAATTCAGTAGACTCTACAGGCAAAGTCTTACTAGATACTAAATTCACACATATATACGAATGAGTTGATCGTGATTTATCAATGCAATAACTTTAGTATCATAGAGAGTAAAAGTACCGGTAATAACGTCTGGAGATGACGCTTCTTCGCGAGCGCGAATAGCATAGTTTCGTGCAGGTGCTCTAGTATCAGATCTCGCAGCAATATCTTCAGTCACTTTCTAGCTATTACTTACATTTCTCGTGTTTCTGGATGGTCTACCTCTAGTTGAAGTGTTACTTGGCCTCATATTCTATAATGTATCTTGCTTAGCCAACTCAGGACAATTACAAATATAATGATCCAATGATCCACACTTAAAGAGGGCCTAACATTCAATCTACAATCACCAGAATGCATTTTACCACAATGTTTACATTCAAGTTGGTTAGGTCTCAGACTCCCAACACTAGCTATCGAAGTAGCTAGAGCTTTGACGCTCGACTATTGTCTCACTCGATCTCTGTTTGAATGCCCCACAGATGCATTGGAACGATTAAACGAGTCTTAGAATTTTTTCGACGCAGACTGATAAGATTTACTAGCTGATCTCTTTCTCGAATCTATTGCTTTAAAATCAGCTTTTCTCTTTTCTTTGCTAAGATCTTCAGTTTTACAAAGCCCTTTCAACTAAAACAATGAATTTTTTGAATTCCAGAATCCAAACTAATAGCTTTATATCTTCGTTCAGTCTATCGACGAATCATTTACACATGATCTCTTCAGTAGAAACATATTCCGGAGCATATTTGCTCAATCGTACAAATTCTCTTTCATATTATGTCACTGTCATCCGACCTTGTTTCAACTCTAGAAACTCTTTATGCTTCTGATCGAGAAATCGCTGGGTTATATACTTCTTTCAGAACTCAGATTAAAAGAATTCCTGGGTGACATGTTCCCTCGGAACTACTAATATCAATGTTTTCCACCAATGATACGCATTGTCTCTTAACAGGGATACCACACATTTGATACATTCAAAAGGAGTACAGGATAATTCATCAAACACTCTAATTGTATTCTCGAGCCAGAACACAGCCCTTTCAGTATAATCATCAACTGTAGCCCAAAACTCTTCGGCCCCGTGTTTACGTATCTTATCCACTGGTGGCTTACTCAATCAAATCGGATCTAACACTTGAGGCACAACAGGGACATGTTGAGGAACAGGTGGGGTGGAGGTTGTTAAGCAACCGGATTCATTCGTACGAACTCCATGACCACTCACTCATCATTTAGAAGAAGGCTTGCTTAGCTTCTCCTTCCTGGCTACTAAAAATAAGCCTAGAATCAGTCAGCGCTGACCCTTGAGTGGGAGCGGGCATATTACTTTCCACATCATTAGCTATTGCTCGTTCGGGATCCATTTGCTATAAAAAACACATTTTAACTGTCAGGAATCATCACACTATCACAGTTTATATATATATAACATGTATAGCTAGACTCTCACACGCTACGTTAGTCCTAGAATTGACTAAACCGTAACTCTGATACCAATTAAATATAACTCTCCTAACCTGTATCTGTTGCCAAAATAAGGTTAAATGCATTACTATATAATACACCTTTCATATACATTTGTATAATAATACTCATAATTCATTCATCTCAATCACTTTGTCGCTTATAAGGTCCTAAGAGACCTTAAAACATGCTTAATAGTGGTTCGGGACTAAACCGATAGCATTCGCAAACTTTGAAATACATAGAAAATTTTTCCAACATTTCAGGGTCATACGCCCGTAACATTCGTAAACTTTGAAATACATAAAAAAATTTTCCAACATTTTAGGGTCACACACCCGTGTGAACAAGCCGTATGCCTCACACGGCTACCAGACACGCCTGTGTCACAGGCCGTGTGAAAACAGGGCATACATACTGACTTGCACCACACGGCAGAAGACACGTCCATGTGCTAGGCCACATGAAAACTAAAGGGGTTACTGACTTGGGTCACACGGTCGACCACACGTCCATGTGCCAGCCCATGTGTCACACACTGTAGTAGACACGCCCGTGTGTCTAGGCCGGTCAAAACTGTAGGGTATACTGACTTTAAATCAAAAGGCACCCCAAGGGGCACACGGCCGCATAACATGACCGTGTGTCGCATACGGCTGAGACACACGTCCGTGTCTCTGCCTGTGTGGACAAAAATAGGCTATTTCCAAAGCTAATTTGCTCCCCTATTCTCATGCTCACCTAACCATCAAAATGATATCATTTCATCATATATATGGGCAGCCAAAACATACCAAATCACACATAATTCATATCATTTCATAATCAACCATTTCACTACTTAAATTCTCAACCACAATCATGCCAAAACCATCAAACTTACATAACTTCTATATGCATTTCATCATCATCATCATCTTATCACCTATTTCAAGCTATAAAATTTACCATTTCAATATCATATAATCAAGTTACAACATACCATTATTCCAACCTTAATACTCCCATTTACAACTAATTAAAATAACAACCATATAACTATACCAAACAAGCCAACATATAAGGCATTATATACATCACATAAATAACTTATCAAACACATAACTTAAGCCAACTTAAATGACCAAATTCACACCAACATTTACAAGCCAAATCTCATGGCTAAAATCAAGTCTCAAAACAGACCACAATGATACTAGCTTATACATGCCATATACCATATATACAAAACTCCAAAAGTACCAACAAGATGATCGATAGTGCGATGACGTATTCCTGATGATCCCTGAGTCCAAGCTAGCTTTGATAATCTATAAAACAAGGAAAGAATACACAAAGTAAACTTTAAAAGCTTAGTAAGCCATATACAAACAAAGCTATCACATGAATGTTTGCATTTCAATTCAAATAAGTTTAACATAGCTAATACCATTCAAATTCACAAACCTTTCCATTGAACATATATTCAATGTTTTAATCAAGTTCTTCAAATATTTTCCCTTTTCAATATTTGTATGAATTTCGTACGTACCTAAGTTACTTAGCTCATTCACATATTCTTTCTCGACTTGACTTTGCCTGTTGAACCATTCAAAATCGTTAAGGATACTCGAAAATCACATAAAGCTCATACAATGCCATATCCCAGATATGGTCTTACACGTTATCACATATCGATGCCACTGTCCCAGACAGGGTCTTACACGAAATCGATTAACGATGTCAATGTCCTAGACATGGTCTTACATGTAATCTCAATACAATGCCAATGTCCCAGACATGGTCTTACATGTAATCACATCTCGATAACCTCATGCCATGACATTTGTATCCTATACTATTCCTAGGGTTCGTACGGGACTTTCGAATGTTGTAACTTCATCGATTCATGCTCGTACTTATTCATTCGACATTCGTAGAAATTCAATGATAATAAAACATATATAATTCAATTCAAAGACATTTATTTGCATATAAACTTACCTCATAGTCGGAATAGACGAATCAGATCGATTACTCGATAACTTTCGATTTTCCTCGATCTAAATCTGATTTCTTTCTTTCAATATCTATATAAATTTAAAATTAAATCTTTTATTCTTAAATTCACTCAATTTCATCCAAAGCACGCAATTTGGGGCATTTTACACATTAACCTACAATTTTACATTTCTTACAATTTAGTCCTTATTTCACAAAATCACAAATTACACAATTTCTTTCTAATTTCATGCTAGACAATTTTCATATAGCTTCATATCAGCCCATATTTTCATTTATTTCACACATTTAACCACACATTTTCCTTTTTTCACAAATTAATCCCTTTTATGCAATTTCACTAAAAATCACTTTATAAAACATAATAATCTATCAACAAATACTCATTTTCCATCATAAAAAATTTAAGAACTCAAGAATTCACCAATGGAAACTTTAAAAATCATTAACACTTTCAAAAATTGAAGCATGGGCTAGCTAGAACACGAAGCAACGATCATAAAAACATAGAAATCATTAAAAACAGAGCTCAAAACATACCTCAATCAAGCTTATCCATGGCCAAACCCTAAATGAGCTTCAAGCTTTCTTTATTTTCCTTATTTTCAGTTATGGATGATAAAATATGATAGAAAATTTGATTTGATTTCATTAATATTAACTTAATAACCAATTTACCATTTTATCCCTTAATTAAAACATTTTAAAACACATAATTCAAGGCCATTTATGTCCATCTCCACTATCAATGGACTAATTACAACATAAGGACCTTTCATTTAATAATCCATGAGAATTAAGCACTTTTAACAAGTGTAATGAAACTTTTACATGTTACGCGATTTAGTCCTTTTTCTCAAATTGAGCTATTAAACAATAAAATTAGCTCACGTAATTTTCACATACGAATTCACATGCTGTAAACACATAAAATAATGTTAAAATAATTTTACGACCTTGGATTTATGGTTCCAAAACCACTGTTTCAATTTAGCTAAAATCGGGCTGTTACAACTTACTCGTATCCAACGCTGGAATAGGGTACGAGGCATTACTGGACTTGTACACAAGCAATCATACAAAACCGAGACGTAAATTTCCATCCAAATTTAAAACTTTTCATATACATTCATATTGTCCTTATAACGAGCCTACGAGGCCTAAAACATACATTGGAAGCAGTACGGGACTAAACCGAGAACTTTAAAAATTTTCACAACACTTAGGAAATTTTCATGTTTTAAGAGCCACATGCCCGTGTGGCTTGGGACACGCCCGTGTGGGCAGGCCGTATGGTCACACACGCCCGTGTCCCTAACCTGTGTAACTCTATGTGTGTCACCCAGGAACAAATTGAAGTCACACGGCCAAGTCACACACCCGTGTGCTAGGCCGTGTGATCGATTTAAAATTTATAATTTTTCATAAAATAGGTGCAGACTTCACATGCCCGTGCCTAAGGCTGTGTCATCCACATGGCTGAGACATACGCACATGTCTCTGCCCGTGTGCCCAATTCTGAGCATTCTGTTTTGCAACAATTAAGGTGCAGGGGACACACAACCGGAACACACGCCCATGGGGAAAAACATGTAGACAAAAATAAGGCTATTTACCAAGCCATTTTGTCACCCTTTAATGCACTCACCTACACAACAAAACATAACACCAATCCAAGTAATTACATTCAACCAATTTAGCCACAATCAAGACATCCATACATCATTCACATGCTTACCATTTATCACATACAAACATCACATACCTATCAACTTAAACCATGCAAATTTCTACTTAAACCATGCAAATTTCTACATCCATGAAATTATCATCATATGCATATATCCTTAAACCAATATTAGCCAATTTCAAAGGCTATTTACACAATGAGTTATCAACCAACATAAGCCAACACATTTGGCCAAATTAATTATGACACAAAACAAAATGACCAAGTCCCTATACATGCCATAAATCAAAATACTTGAATTCAATGGTACCCAAAATAATCAATTGATAGTGTGAGTGGATCTCCGACGGTCTGCGATCCACGAGCTGTCATGGTAACACTATAAGACAAGGGAAAAGAAAGGGGAGTAAGCTATATAGTTTAGTAAGTTCCTATGCAAATAATAAGCATCATAAACACACATTTAACATACAATTAACATGATGCTAATTGGCATACATATTATTAAGATCTTATAATCATAACTTACTCAATTGTAACCTTACCGAGGGTTCGTCACAAATCGAGTTCATTACGTTTGAGTTTTACGTACATACCTGAATCATCTCGAATTAGATTTACACACAATTCATCTTTGACATACTCGTTAAATTACCCGTTAAACCACCTGGAATACTAAAGGATATTCGGGAGTCCTGTACACACGATACCATACCAATACAATAACCTAGATATGGTCTTACATATAATCTCGTATCGATGCCAATAGCCCAGCTATGGTCTTACACGAAATCTCATATCGATGCCATATCCTAGATATGGTCTTATACGAAGTCTCATACTGATGCCATATCTCAGATATGGTCTTACACGTAGTCTTAGTAACACCCATGTCATGACATTTGTATTCTATCTATTCCTAAGGTTCAACCGGGATTTCACACTTGTCGTAACTTTGTCGAATACGTGCATGAGTCAATCACAATTTATAAAATAATAAAGTATTTAAAACATAATTAAAAAATGCATTATTTACATAAGAACTTACCTTGGTACAAAAATAGTAGAAATGAGACCTAATCGATAAACAATTTAATTTTCCCCCAATCTAGGTCCGAAACTCATTTCTTTTTATCTATAATAACAAATTTAGCTCATTTATTATTCACATTACCCAATTTAGTTCAAAAATCACATTATGAAAAAATTACGTTTTGCCCCTAAACTTTAACATTTTTACACTTTGGTCCCTAGGCTCGTAAATTGAAATCTATTTAATTTCTTCAAGACCCAAGCCTAACTAAACCTTTTTAACGCTTATAACAGCCCACATTTTTCATTTAATCACATTTTTGCATACATTTTATAACCTTTTTACAAATAGGTCTTTTTGACATTTTAATAAAAAATCACCTAGCAAAAGTTATTTATCATACTCCAAACATGCATTTTCTACCATTAGACATAAAAATACACTAATATCCATCATGGGTAAAATTTTAGACTTTGATTATTTCTTAAATTACTGGTAGAAATAGATAGATCAAGTTACAAGGATCTCAAAAACATAAATATCATTAAAAACGAGGCTAGAACAGACTTACAATCAAGCTTGGAAAATGAAAAAACCCTAGCTATGGTTCCCCCTTGAGAATTTCGGCCATGGGAAAAAGATGGACAAAATTTGACTTTTAATTTGATTTTTAATTCATTTATTAGCCAAATGACCAAAATGCCCTAACTTAAAACATAAAATTTCTCTTACTTCATGTCCATTTTTGTCTACTAACTTAAAAATGGTATAATTACCATCTAAGGACCTATAATTTAAAATTTCATAGCAATTAGACACCTCTAGCTTGTAGAACTCAAGTTTTGCACTTTTTTATAGTTTAGTCTTTTTTGCTAAATTGAGTGCTCAAATGCCAAAATTTTTGAATGAAATTTTCACGAAAACATTCCATAAAAATGTAGACCATAAAAATATAATAAAAATAAATTTTTATATGTCAGATTCGTGGTCCCGAAACCACTGTTTCGACTAGACCTAAAATCGGGTTGTTACATGGTATTTCCATAATTAAGATTCTTACCATCACCGTATTCTACTAGCCACCTACTCCTCCACGCTGCTGTCCTTCTAAATTGTGCCCTATGCGAGATATCCCATTAAAATTCATACTCTTGCTTCAGGTTCAACGCTTTAATAGAGCAATAACTTTCACTATGCCTTAGTTTGTCGCATAGAAAGCAAAAAATGGTGAGTTTTTCATATTCAAATTTGACATAGACAAACGTACCATTTGGGAGTGTGAGCCTCTTCTTTCTTTTCAATGGTATATCCTCACCTGTATTATTCCTTTGTAACCCAATTGGATAGATGTTGTATCATAATTCAAGAAACCCCAATAAAATTACCTAACTGTCTTACAACTACCTCAGACATGAGACCATGAGGAATGTCATTGATGAGAACCCAAAAATCAACTTTAGTTAATTGAACGGACAAAGGATCTTCCCCTTCTTTTAGCCGATGTAACACCAATAGATAAGAATTAAAGCTCCATGACCCATTTTTCTAAATTCGATCCACATCTACTTATAAATAAAACTGAAACAAGAATCTATCGTTCTCCAAATCTGACATTGAAACTCCCCTAATGGTCATACATTTGCCAGTGTCGATCCTATTGCTTAAAAGTGAGCTACACTTAAAGTGAGAAGCGTTCCCACAAAGCAATTTGCATAAGATGTTTCGCTATCAAAAGCTTCTACCCCTGATTGAATCGTTTTGTCCTCCGCATCCTCCACAGATAGACTTACTATTGAACCCTCTATTATTTAAATCATTTAGAGAAAACCATAAACATGAAAAACAAAACAAAATTGGGAAAAGAAATTCTTGCTATCAAAAGGAGAAAAAACATGTCAAAGATAGAGAGAAAAATGTGTCAAAAGATAGTTTTTTTTATACTTTAATAGTTTTTTTATACTTTAATTATTAAATAATATAAATGTTATAACTTATTTAAGGAAAATGTATGATTTTTATTTACTTTCAATATTGATAAAGATTAAATTATTTTATACTTTTTTAAAGAAACCAATTTATTTAATTTCGAATTTAAGAGCGACTGAATAAATTGTTTTTACCGTGTAACGACCCGATAGTCAGAGGTGTCGAAAAGTGTATTTTTAGGACTCCGTTTTCGTAAATTAGACTCGTAAATATTTATATAAATATTTACGAAATTATTTGTGTAGTTAATTAAATTTTAGATAGATAATTTACATGAATTAGGAGCTATTATGGTTCAATGACAAAATCCGCATATGAGTTAATAGTTGCACTATAAATTAAAATAACCTAAAGGGGGCTAAAGTAGCAATTAAACCATTTAATAAATGGTTGTGTATAGGTGGCCGGTTATGGTTAAGTGTAATGCATGTATATATATTTAATATATGTTATATTAAATAGTTAATAAGAATAATAGAAACATATAACAAAAGAAAGAATAAAGAAATAGAAAAAGAGTTGCATGCAAATTAAAAAAGAAAGAAAAGAAAAGAAAGAAAGAAAAGAAGGAAAAACGCACGTCTAGGGACCTAAAGGGTTCAAGCTCAAATTGGTTAATACAATTTAATCCCTAAACTTGTAATTTTGATGTTTTTGGAATACCGGTACCTAGGATTACCCGAACCATGTTGTAATTTTTAGCATTGTTCAAGATTTTAGATGTTGATATTGTTGAATAGTTTAAGTATTAGAGATTATGATAATACTCTAGAACGACATATTTTATGTGCTAATTGCATATTTATTTTGAGTATGATCCTACTAACTTGGGTTATTTTATGATCTTTATCTTTTAGGGACTTAATTGAAGGTAGAAGTAAATTTAAGGGCAAAAAGCGTGAATTTGGAGACAAAGTGGGCCAACATGCCAAGTAGGAGAGAAGTGGTGCCAAAAATGCAAGCATAGACGACATATAACGGCTAAAATGCAAAAGAAGAGATTTTATAGCACAAGACTCTATTTTAATTTCAATTATATTAGGATAATTATTAAGGATTTTTATTTAGATTTAATATTAGGAATTATTTTCATGTATAGTTCTTTATATTTAATTATTTTTATTTATTTGTATTTATCTTTTAGTATTTAATTAGGAATAGGTTTTCTAGTACTATAAATAAGGGATGGAGTGGCACATATTCGACATCTCTTTTTTCTGAAAACACTCCCTCTCCCAAAAACTCTGTCTTTTATTCTCTCCATATTTTCTTCAATAAAAATCTCATTTCTATAATATTTATTTTTCCCCAAAAATCATAAGCCACTAAACCAATCTAGTCGAAGGTTGTTGAAATTCCCCAAAAAGGTTAATGAGGCTTGGAATCCGCTCTTAAGCCTTCTCAATAGGGTATTCATCGCTTCTCCGCATTACGGGGCTGACGCTTCCATCCATGTCCCTTAATAGGTGATCTTTTCAATTTGTGCAAGGAACGGCCGCTTTCTACGTTTTGGGAAGGTCGCACAGTCGGTTCGTTGGCTTCCTGCGTCAGAGGTTGGCGAATCCAAGAGAGAAAACGGCGTGGTATTCACTATTGGGAAGTGATGATCTAGTAGAAGATAGTCCCACAGAAGTGATTATTGGCTACAGTCAGGTTCTGCCAAATCTTAAGTCTAAATTCTTAGAGCTGGTGGTCGTAGGCGTCCTCTTCCACTATAACTGGCTTATCCTGCTCGAGAAGGGTTACTTAAAATCCAATGATTGAACCCAAGGCGGATTGAGACAACCGGAGGCTGGAATTTCGCCACATAAGAAATTTTCTATTTTCCGAAACTCTATTTATTTTCATATTCTCCATTTTAATTTTCATAATTTATTTAATTTCGCAATTTCTATTTGACTTTAAATTCTATTTTTACTTTATTTTGAAATTCTTAATTCTGTTTTTTTATTTATTTTTTAGGAATGCAGGTTTTCTTGGCCAAGAAATTGTCCAGGATTTTAAGAAACGAGCATTCGTACAATCCAGTCCCTGAGGATTCGACCTTACTTCCCCTTTACTGTTATTACAACCCAGGATGGAGGGATCACCCTAACTTAAGTTATGGGGCCAATCCATAATATAACCAGCCATACCAAAATCGGGTTCCACAATAGCCACAAGATTCAGGTAATTCTCTAGAAACTTTGGTCCATAAATTAACAGCTAATGTCCTTGATTTCCAACAGCAAACTCTTAATTTCCAAAAAGAAACGAAGGCATCTATAAGAGAGTTGACCATATCAATTGAGAAATTGAACTCTCAAGGGAAGTTGCCATCACAAACAGAACCTAATCCAAGACAACACGCAAATGCAATGACGTTGCAAAGTGGAAAGGTACTAGAACCAATTCCTGACAGAAATCTTGGCCAAGATTCTGCCCAAGAAAAGCCCGATAATGATGAGCAGGTCCGAGTGAAACCCCCATTGCCAAAAATTCAACCTCCATTCCCAGGACAATTAAATCAGTGCCGAAAGGGCAAAGAAGATAAGGAGATCCTCGAAACATTCAAAAATGTCGAGATCACTATACTACTATTGGATGCCATCAAACAAATTCTGCAGCATGCCAAGTTCCTTAAAGAACTATGCACCAACAAACGAAAGTTAATAGGTAATGAAAATGTAAGTGTTGGTGAGAATGTATCTGCAGTGTTACAGCAGAAAATGCCAGCGAAATATAAAGATAGGGGCATGTTTGCTATACCGTGCAAAATAGGTCATTTAGGAATTAAGAAGGCTCTGTGTGATTTAGGGGCCTCCATAAATGTCATGCCTTTTTTATTTATGAATCACTTAACGCGGGTTTTTTGACAAAGACAGGTGTTATCATTTAGTTGGCAGACAGGTCCATTGTGCATCCGGAAGGAGTCCTCGAGGATGTATTAGTGAAAGTCAACGAACTTATCTTCACTGCAGATTTCTATGTAATAAAAATAGAGGATAACGCTCCTGGGTCTTCAGACATCTTGTTGGGGAGACCTTTCATTAGTACTGCAAATACTAAAACTGGCGTACGAAACGGAACCCTCACGATGGAGTTTGACAGGGAGATCGTGAATTTTAACGTTTATGGCACTATTAGTCACCCAAGTGAAGTCTTGGACGTAAACCGTGTCGACATAATTGACTCATCAATAGAAAAAAACTTTTAAGTCATCTTATGGAGATAAATCTAAAATGATGTTTGATGATTTTGAATATGATAATAAATTATTGGCTCTTATGGATACCAAACTTCTATATTATATTGTGCAGGCACCAGATCCGAAATTAAAACCACTTCCCGAGCATCTCAAATTCACATTTTTGGAGAATGATGAGACCATTGCCGACTTAAAAGAGATCAACCCCTTGGAGGAAAATATGAAACCAAGGAAAGAGACGCAAGGACGATTAAACCCAAATATGGTGGATGTGATAAAAAAGAGGGAATTTCCAAACCCATACGAACGAACAAAAGAATTCAGCTAAAACAACCCTAATGCTAGTTGAGGCGTCAAACTAGCGACGTTAAACAAGCGCTTGTTGGGAGGCAACCCAACCTTTTTTTTTACTTTTCTTAATTTTTATTATTTATTTCATTTTATTAGTATCTATTATTTCATTTTATTTTATTAGTATTTATTATTTTATTTAATTATTTATTATTTATTTTGGATATTAATAAAAATTCTCTTATTCTGTCTAGGTAAATCGAAGCATAAATAGGGAGCATAAGGAGAAAAGATAAACCTGCAGCCAAACAGCCCTAATCCTACAGCTAAACAGCTCATATTTCATTCCTATTCTAGCGCGAAATAGCGCCTTCCTGCCCTAGATTACCCAAAACCTACAGCCAAATAGCCCTACTCCTGCAGCCAAACACCTCTTTTCAGCCAACTAAAAATCCCAAACCCTAAAATTTTAACCCACTTTCCCCCTAATTATTCCCTAGCTGTCGAAACTTCTCCACCACCCCTACCATCACCAATTTTCAGCCACCATGGTGAGAACCCGAAGCCGAGCCGCCGCGGCATGCGTCACCTACCCCATCACCACCCCTCGCCGCTTTGCCTTCTTCCTCCCTTCCGCATGAAACCACCGCGCCATCGCCCTCCTCTCCGCTTGCGCTGTCCTCTCTGACGGTAATTACACGGGGAGTTCTTCTAAACTTTTCTTTTACCTATTTATTAATTTATTCCACATCAAGGACTATGTGTTTTAAATAGGGGGAGGCATTCCTCATTACTTCTGTCGTTTTAGATGCTGATTTTTTTATTGTTGCTACTGTTTTGGTCATTGTTGTCCATATAATTTTTTTTAAGAATATTCTGCCTCTTTTCATAACCAAGAATTTGACCACGACTTGCCCATTGTTTTACCCACATGCATGATTTTTGTCTACGGAGTTAGTTATGTTTTGCTTGTTTGATTGCATCTCCATTGTTTTATTTCTTTTAGGATGAATAATTATGATTAATAGAGTTAACCTTAATTTGCTTTTAGTAAATTTAATTAAGTCTAAATGAAATTGCATGCTTAAAATATGTTCATGACTATTAAGGTGGTTGCTGAAACTTATTTTTGACACTTGATTGTTGATCCTAAGTCTTCCAAAATTAAAATTTCATTTAATAATAATAATGTTTCCGTGGTTATGAGTGCAGCTTAAGACTTGACTAGCTGAGTAATTGAGGTAGGGTGCTTGGGTTGTCATCCTATTTCGCGTCAAAAGGTTGTGTGACGTGTTAGGTAAAAGTCCGCTAACCGGAATTAATTTTTAAGAATATGTTAGGCTGAGTAATCGGGGTGAGGAGTTTGGCTGTCATCTTTCTTCGTGTCGAAAAGTTCAATATGTTCTTAAGAAAAATAAAAATTAGGAGTATGTTGGGCTGAGTAACCGGGGTAGGGTGCTTGGCTGTCATCTCTCTTCACGTCAAAAGGTTCAATATATTCCTAAGTAAAAAAAATTCATTAAAAATTAATTAAAAAAAGAAGAAAATGAAAAAAGAAAAAAAAGACATATTAATAAAGTGTGGGGATTAAAGGTAGAAACGATTAAGGTGTCTTGATAGGTTTGGTAAATTACCTAATTTTCATGAAATAATCCAAGTCGATCTTAATTTTTGTGTGTGTTAATTGGAATACTTTTTCAATTTTACTTAAAGCAAGCTAAGGGTTCTCTTTATTTTTTATATGCATTTTGACTAATTTTTATAAAATTTTGGAGTAGTATTTCTTTCATGGCAGGATTTGATTTTCACAGTGGACACAAACCATACTTGAGGGCAAGCATGGGCTAAGTAGGGGGAATTTGATAATACTCTAGAACGACATATTTTATGTGCTAATTACATATTTATTTTGAGTATGATCCTACTAATTTGGGTTATTTTATGAACTTTTATCTTTTAGGGACTTAATTGAAGGCAGAAGTAAATTTAAAGGCAAAAAGCGTGAATTTGAAGATAAAGTGGGCCAACATGCGAAGTAGGAGAGAAGTGGTGCCGAAAATGCAAGCATGGACGACATAAGGGCTAAAATGCAAAAGAAGAGGTTTTATAGCACAAGACTCTATTTTAATTTCAATTATATTAGGATAATTATTAAGGATTTTTATTTAGATTTAATTTTAGGATTTATCTTTATTTATTTATATTTATCTTTTAGTATTTAATTAGGAATAGGTTTTCTAGTACTATAAATAGGGGATGGAGTGACACATATTCAACATCTCTTTTTTTTGGAAACACTCTCTCTCCCAAAAACTTTGTCTTTTATTCTCTCCATATTTTCTTCAATAAAAATCTCATTTCTATTATATTTATTTCTTCCCCAAGAATCATGAGCTACTAAATCAATCTAGCCAAAGGTTGTTGAAATTCCCCAAAAAGGTTCATGAGGCTTAAAATTCGCGCTTAAGCCTTCTTAACAAGGTATTCATCGCTTCTCTGCATTACGGGACTGACGCTTCCGTCCATGTCCCTTAATAGGTGATCTTTTCAACTTGTGCAAGGAACGACCGCTTTGTATGTTTTGGGAAGGTTGCACAGTCGGTTTGTTGGCTTTTTGCGCCAGAGGTTGGCGAATTCAAAAGACAAAACGGCGTGGTATTCGTCGTTGGGAAGTGATGATCTAGCAGAAGATAGTCCCACAGAAGCGATTATTGACTAGAGTCGGGTTCTACCAAACCTTAAGTCTAAATTCTTGGAGCTGGTTCTCGTAGGCGTCCTCTTCCACTATAACTGGCTTATCCTGTAATAGCCGAATTTCAATGATGTCGAGAATAGTGGTTCGAACCACTAAATTCAAAAAATAAGCTCGTAAATTTATTTATTTAATAATTATGAGCCAAATGTGATTTTTGAGAGATTTTTAAATTAGTAATTTGTGTTTTATAAAGATTTATTAAGTCAAGAAATTGATGAAAAAAGGTATCGAGATCTCGATTTTATAAATTGAGCCGTAAATATTTTTATAAATATTTACGGAGTATCAATAAGGTAGTATTACAATTTCGTCAGAAAATTTTAATGTTAGGGTGGTTAATTAAATAAAAAGGACTAAATTGAAAAATGTGTAAAAGTTGCTAAAATGATTAAATAAATTAATTTTCAAATGAGGAAGGACCTAAAGTGCAAATAAGCCCATAGGAGATATTTTGGGCAGCAATAGCTGAGAAAAATGAGGAAATCGGTGAAGTAAGGGCAAAATTGGAAATTTACCAAAATTAACTAACTAAAAATGGGACCAAATGGGAATATCTAGAATTCTCTTCAATTCTCTTCATTTTCATCATCTGAAAAATAGCCATGGAAGAGGGTTCAAGCTAGTTTTCATACTCTAGCTTCATGTAAGTTTAATTCTTGCTTTCTCCTTGAAATTTCTATGTTTTTGGACTTTTACAATTGGGTCCAACTTACTATTCATTAGTTTTTTATTTCATGGCTAATTTTTAAAGTTTTTATGGATGACTGCTGGAAGCATATGATGAATAAACATAGAATTGAAGCTTTAATTTTGATATATGATAATTTTATCAAGTAAAATTGCTGGAAATTGATTTTAGGACCTAATTGTGAAAATGTTTGGAATTAAAGTCTAATGCTGAAATTATGATTTCCAAAGGTTGTAAAGTAGTTTAAAGTGATAGAATAAAGTGCTAATTAAGAAAAATCAGCTCAATTGAGAGGCTAATTGAGTAGGGACAAAATTGTTATTTATTAAAAGCTTAGGGGAAAAATGGTAATAAACAGCTTGCACTAAAATAATTTTGGATAGCAGTTGTAGACTAAATTTGAAAAATCACTATAAATTTTAGAAATCAAATTAGAAGATTAAAAAATATGAAATTAAATCTTATTGAGTCTAGTTTCTCATAGAAGAAACGGTGTAAGCAATGGATTTGTAAATCATGAGATATAATGAATTTTGTGAGACAAGGTCAGAATGAATTAGAGTTCCCCTATTATGACTTTGAAAAATCATAAAAGAATTTAAGAAAAATAATTAGAGGCTTAAATTTATATGTCTAGAATCCTGAATGAGTCTATATTCAAGAAAAACAAACGGAAACATTATTCGAATCCTGTATGAAGAGATAATTAATTTTTAGTGAAGAAGGGTCAAAACTGTCAGATAGTAGAACATTGGTGACTTTAAAGAATAAACTGTACTTATTGACTAAATCAAAAATTCTGAAAATTTTATGGTAAGAATATATGTGAGTCTAGTTTCAGTGAAAATTAACGGATCTTAATTTGGAGTTTCGTAGCTCCAGATATAAATAATTTAGTGACTATGACACGGGTGGATAGCTTGAATATTCACATAAGTAATTAGTGAAAATTATGGATAAGGTTACTAACAAGTGTGTTATTTATACCAAGGATGTGGATGGAGAGGAGGAGGAGGAAAAATATATGAATGACTTGTGTATAAATTGATTTCATGCCCGATTATAAACAATAAACGTTGAATTGGTAATGATATAATGTTTTATTTCATATGTTCATTATTGAATTGTAAATATTGAAAAAGTATGAAAATTGAATTAAATGTTCAAATTGAATGGAGCGCAGGGTTGAGTACTTTCGTTCAGTAGCTAAAACGAATTGACGGAAAAGACTATGGTTGGACCATGGCAACATGTGATATGTAATTTCTGTATAAGACCATAGCTGGGCTATGGCATCGGAGAGATGTGATTATGTGCTACTGTATAAGACCATAGCTGTGCTATGGCATCAATATGTGATATGTGATCCGTGTAAGACCATAGCTGGGCTATGGCATCGATATGTGATATGTGATCCGTGTCAGACCATAGCTAGGCTATGGCATCGATATGTGATATGTGATCCGTGTCAGACCATAGCTAGGCTATGACATCGATATGTGATATGTGATTACGTGTAAAACCATAACTGGGCTATGGCATCCATATGTGAATATGTGTAAGACCATAGTTGGGCTATGGCATCATTATGTGAAGATGTGTAAGACCATAGTTGAACTATGGCAACGAGAAAACGAAGTACTCAATTCCGTAAGACGTTCACTAATTTGACAAAGTTTGGTAAGTATTACATGGAACTATATGATATAAAGAAGTACGAGTTGATATGACATGAGTACGGAACTTGGTTGATGAATGAATTCATTTGTGATTATATAATTGTTCATCTTGAGTGCACTGTCTATATGTATTGATATTTCAAATGATTTAATGAATAAAGTTTCGACATGGAATAAACTGAACACGAGACAAATAATTTATGAAATTGAACTCAAAATTCATAAAGATAACGGTTATTGATATATGGAGACATGAGAAATTGATTTATTAATATGGAATATGTTTGATAAATGTGTTCATTTATAATTATGGAATTATGTATCTCATGTGTACTATTTGAATAAAGATGATATTTCAAATACTTTGGTTATTTAAGCTCAAATATTAAATAGTATGAAATCAAGATAAGTTGTTATGAAAATATATTTAAATTACAGAGATATGGCTGATATATTAATTGATTAGTCAATGTTGGCTTATGAATGATATAACTGTAACTAGCCATTGGTATGGGTTGTATTTAGTAAGTTTGATATTCAAATTATTATGATTTTATCATGATTGATATGGCTACGAAATGAACAAACGATGATAATTATAAGGCTTGGTTGAATACCTTAAATTGATTCATAAATGTATTAAAATGTTGGTGAAGATAAATGATTAAATGGGTAAGAAATATGGCTTGGAAAATAGCCTAAGTGTTAGCCACATGGGTTGAGACACGATCGTGTGTCTCAACCGTCTAAGGGACACGGCTTGAAGACATGGGCATGTGGCCCGACCGTGTGATTCAATTTGCATGCTGACATCATAAACAGAAAGTTACACGTCCTGAGGATATAGGCGTGTCCTTATGCCTACACAGGCGTGTGACCCTGTTTCTTGGGAAAATTTCCTAAGTTTTCCCGAATCTTCTCAGAGCTCTCAGTTTAGTCTAAAATTAATCCCGATGTATGTTTTGGGCTTCGTAGATAAGGGATGACATGCATGTGTTTGTAAATTTTGAATTAAAAGAAATTTTATGGCCTGATTTTTGCATGTATGTGTATGTTTAGGTTCGGTAATGCCTCGTACCTTGTCCCGGCATCAAATACGGGTAAGGGGTGTTACATATCCTGCTCGAGGAGGGCTAGTTAAAAGCCAAGGATTGAACCCAAGGCGGACCGAGACAACCGGAGGTTGGAATCTCGCCACATAAGAAACTATCTCTTTTCCTAAACTCTGTTTATTTTTATATTCTCCATTTTAATTTTCGTAATTTATTTAATTTCACAATTTCAATTTGACTTTAAATTCTATTTTTACTTTATTTCGAAATTCTTAATTCTGCTTTTTTTATTTATTTTTCAGGAAAGCAGATTTTCTTGGCCAAAAAATTGTCCAGGATTTCAAGAAATGAGCATTCGTACAATCCGGTCCCTGAGGATTCGACCCTACTTCCCCTTTACTGTTATTTTCATTATTTTGTAGGAAATAGGATATATTTGGTGCTCTCAACGACCACATCAGATTAAATAGAGAGATTTTTAATATAGAAATTGAAAAGGACTAAATTGTGGAATAAATTGTTGATTTTGAGTAATAGGGACTAAATTGAAAAAAATTCAAAATTAAGGTTTCGAATTGGAAAAGAAGAAGCTAAATTTAGTTGAGTAAAATTAGTATGAAAATATAAAGTTAAATGTGAAGGTTAAAAACTAGTTTCGATTTAGGGATTAAATTGAAGAATAAGCAAAATATAGTGTGAAAATTGAAAATTAATGTGAAATTGAATTGTGTAATATTAATGTATTTTAATTGTTTTATTCCGTAGCTAATGCCGTACCGGAATCCTCGAGTAAAAAGGGGAAGGCTAAATTCGATGTCAAATAGCTCGGAATTTACGATTTGTGTTTCTATAATCTGAACTAAGTTATAAATTATTGCATTATGAATTGTTGCATATGGTAAGCATTTGAGGTGAGTACTTTTTACTTTGAAATTGAATTGAATTCATAGTCAATTGAAATAGATTAATTTGGTAAATTATGAATTTATATGTGATAATGTGTATGTATGTGAAATTGAGACATTGGTTGTATTGAAAGTGAAATGAAACTCTATTAACTGTATCAGGCTAAGTTGAATATAGATGTCATGTAATAAGATAGGAAGAGTTCAAGGATTACTTTGACCTCGAGTCGATGAGGCATTGGGTGCCAATTTGCTTCGGTTTAACCAATGAGACACTGAATGTCAATTTATATAGCGCTAGGCGCAATTATTACTTCAGATTTATCCAATGAGGCACTAGGTGCCAAATTGTTGTGTTGGTTGGATCTATGTATCTGTCCGAGTCCGGGTCATGTTAATAGAGAAAATAGACGAAAAAATTTATGTGTTCTATATTGAAATGACATGGTTGAGAAATGAAAATGAGTTGTGAAATGAAATATGAAATGGTATATTGTTGTGAATATGGATTGAATTATGAGAAATGGAATATGAAGTGATGAAATGAGAAGTGGAACTTGAAATGAATTCAAGTATTGATCAAAAAGATCAATCATGCCATTGCATGAGTTGTAATATGCAAATGTTATATGAAATGCCATTAGTATGTGCTTGAACATGTGGAAATTTTAGTAGATGTGAATAAGGAATAAGCAAAATTATATTATTGATTTAAAACACATGTACATAGCTTTACTTGTTGCACTTTGCATTTTAATTACTTATATCAAGTTTATATTATTTTGATTATAGAAATGCCATGAGTTTTACTCAACGTACGATTTTGTTTTCCGTGCACATGCTAGGTACTTTCCAACTTATCGTTGACTCAGTATCCAACAACGAATCTCGAACTCAAATGTGGTGATGTTATATTTTGTAATGGTATGTACCTAGGAGGTCTTTTGGTTGATAATGTGATGATAATTTGGATTTCAAGTGAATTGATGTTTATATGTATATATATATGGTTGTGGTTGAAGTTAGGTTTTGGTATGTGTTTTTAGTTTTAAAGCTTGATATCCTAAGTAGCTAGATATTAGTTCAATATTAGCAAATTTTGTATGGATGAAAGTCTTGAATGGTTGATGCATTGTTTAAATGTTTGAACATATAAAATGTGGTACCAATGAGGTTACATTGGTTAGGCATATTAGGTGATGGATTTGGTATATTTTGAGCATGTTTAATCATGTTTTGAATATGTTAAATGATTGGTAATTGAGTTGTTTAGTGTCTAAGTAAGTAGGAAATGGTAATCTTGAGTTTTAAGGTACTTTTAGGTGCATACGGCCTTGTGTCACACACGACTGTGTGACCTAAGTTAGTGAGTTACATAGGCTGAGACATAGTCGTGTATCTCAAGTCAATGAGTTACATGGGTAAGGACACGGGCTGGAACACGGTCATGTGTCCCAACCTCGAGAGTCACACCATTTGGGGCATTCCACACTGCCTTGCTTCCCCTATTTTTAGGAAATTTTGAAAATGACCCTGAACTTCCAAAACTATTCCAAATTAGTCCCTGCCTACTTCACTATTTTTAGGGTCCTGTAGACTCAAAATAAGGGTTGTGAGAGTAACTTTTGTTCTGAATTAGAATGGATTAGCAAACCTAAATTAAGTGCATTCTATTATCATCATCGAAGATAAAGAAAATAAATAGTTGGAGTATGGACCTATACTCTGATGCTAATAATTGGAATAGTCTTGTGTGTAACCAACTTCTAGCATTCAAGAAGGGATAAATAGTGATAAGAGTGTACACAGTGGAAAACCAAGTTTAGTAATGATAAATAGTGATAAGAGTGTAGACAGTGGAAAACCAAGTTTAGCATTGCATAACATGATATATTATTCGATTGTATAAGATTGTAGTATGAAAGTATTAGATTGTTGTGACATGCTCATGTATATTATAATGTTAATGGCTAGCTTACATGTTTAATTATGATTGATTATTTTTTTTGATTTCTTAGTAATGCCCGTGACCTTAATCCGACGACGGAGAGGAGTTAGGGGTGTTACATACCATATATCAAATATTCTGTGTTAGTAACCCATAAAAAAAATCTCCTAATCCTAATAAAAAAAAAAGAAAGAAAGAAAGAAGAGCTTCTAATCCTAAGAAAAGAACAAGAATCCTTAAACACTTGCTTACTGGAAGAGGGAAAAACAGGCATGCAACCATACAAGTTCAACGCCTCCATCTCCTCCTTCACAAACTCTCCTTTTTTTCCTCCAAAACTGCCATTTTCATGACCTTTAAATACTTCCTCCCTTTCTCTCTATTGCCTCAAACTCGTTCTCCTAAACATTTCCCCACCCCCTTTAAACGCCTTATTCCCTCTCTTTCTTCCAAACCCATCCCCAAAAACCATTCTTTCTCGTTCAGGACTTATTTTTTCTAATAGATGATTATATACATGATAATCTACACCACTATTCTATTCTAAATGTAACCATAATTACCGCATGCAATGCTTTTATACCTTTTAAAAGTGGATGTGGTAAGACTTTTTTCCAACAAATCAAACAACTAATTAAACATGAGATACCATGAGATGTGATGTAGTGGTTGCTTACTTCATTCCTTAATCATGAGATCGAAAGTTTTATTCTCGTTCATGAGAACAATATTGTTGGATTAAATAATAAGAAGTTCAATGTCTCCTTTAAATATGATTTTAATTTTGAGTTTTGTAGATGAAAAAAACAACACTAGAAAAATTGTCTCATGTTTAAGAGTCTACTCGACTCAACTTTAAATTTAATCAAAGTCCAATATGACTAATAAAAGTTGTTGAATACATATATGTATGTACTATATAAGTTATTAATCAATTACTTTTAATCACAATATTTACTCTAAATTTGATATCTAATATATATTTTTTACTTTGAAAGTATCTTTTAAAATTCTTTGTTGATTAAATTTCAAACCAAGGCGATGAAAATATAGGTTTATGTATATAAGGTCCTCTTCAATTGAAATTTGATTAAGACATTAACTCGGCTAATTAACGAATTAAATTGTGACCACAAATTTCTAATATTTTTATCTAATAGATTATTATTTGTGATAATCTACACCTCTCTTCTATTCTATATTGAAGTCTCCTATTAAGAGATCTTAAAAGCCTTAGTTATTAGAAAAATAAGTAAGAAAGTTGAAAGAAGAAAAATAAAAATTTAGAAATATATGGTGGCTTTGACGTGCATAAAACATTTTCATTTATGGCCCAAATAAAGCACTCAACATTTTAAGTAGGATCGTAAAAATGATTAATTAAATTTTTTTATATATATATATATTTAATGAGTGTATTTTTTCATGAAATATCATTTCATAGATATATCTTTTAATAACATTTTTTCTATAATAACTTACTTATTCTTAAACTTTAAAAAAAAATTATTTTAGCTCTCCATTTTATTTTTTACTTTTTTAATACTTAAATTTGTATTTTTTTGTCAAATCACCTCAAAATAAATGAAAAATTAACTTTTTTTTAACTTTGTTAATCTGACATACATGTGGATAACACGTAAACATTTAATTAGTTTTTGAAATTTTAAAGATTTAAAAAAATATATAAAAATTATTTTTTAAAATTAAACATCATTAAAATTATTAAAAAAATAAAAAAATTATATATTTAAATTTATATTTTTAAAATTTAAAAATTAACTAAATGCTAACATGTAATTTACATGTATGATACATTAAACTCTAACTTTTTTATCCATTTTAAAGTAATTTTAAAAAAAAATATTAGCTAAAGAACTAAAAGAGATGACGAATTAAATAAACTATCAAAATGACTTTTTTATTTTATAAAATTAGAAAATCAAAAAGGTCATTATATATTTATACATTTATACATTTATATGATAATTTTTTATACAAAAGATATATCTATACAACATAATTATTGAGTAATAATTATAATATGGTTGACTTACTTTTTCTAAAATAATATTACCAACACAGAGTAAAAGAGGGGAGAGATGTTGAAGTAATGTACTAATATTCCTGGTGATGGATAAAAGCTGTCCAAATGCATGGTGATGAGGAGGTACAAACCTTCTAGTATTTAAGACAATGATGAAGACCAGCTGGTTTTGCGAAAGAGCCTTCAGTTTATAGTATAATACCCTGAGTGACTGCTTTGAAAATGGCTAAGCAAGATGGCAATCACCCACTGTTGGCTTAACTTTATTATTAATTAGGTACAACTGAAATTCATTATAAATGACAAGAAAATTAGTTGGTTCTTAATAATTAGACGACACCCGAAATCATTGCCTTCCTCATTAATTTATTGTGAACGAAAAAAGAAAATAAATAAATTTGGACCGTAATGTTGAAGACAAATACGTAGAGGGTTGAAAATCCAGTTGCAGCTGGAAGATATCCAATCAAATTATCAACAGACGTATCAAATTACTAAAACACCAAGTATAATAATAATATTAATAAATGAATATTTACAAAGGTACCCTCGCACCCTTTCCAATTTTTTTCTACACATTTTAATCAAGTCTTATTCAAAATAAACGGGACTAACAGTTACATTGACTCGTCCGAGACGATGACGGCGTCAGCATCCCACCAAGTTTCAACCTCAGAATCCGTTAGGTTCCTTAACGGCGAACTCGCCTTCCTCATATCACCCACCGTTAACATTCCCTTCACGTCACCCCTGATATAAACTTTCTCGACGCCGTCAGTATTGACCGCTGAGATTTTCTCCATGGGTTTTTCGGGGCTCCATTCTGTTAGAATCACCGGCTGCCGGCAATCAAGGCGCGTGTCCCATGCACTGACGGCGACTCGTCGAGTTGACGAATCACCGCCGGTGGAGACTACAACTGCTGGCGACGACGACGATGCTGAAACCGCCTGAAAGTCGCTCTTCTCCCCAAATATTGACTTGATTTTTGTTTCTTTGTTGATGTCGTAAACATTTAAAACGTTGTCGCTTTCATCGAGGTCCAAACGGAACCCTAATCCTAAGTTGTCCCACAGCTTCACCACGCTTTTTCCGCTGGTTAGCTCTTCAGCCCACGAAAACAGATCGCCGATGCTGCTTCTCCTCTTTCGCAGGGTGGAGCCACTGTTCCGCCATTGATCGTCAATAAAATGACCCGATCCTCTCACTCGAAAATCCTCATCAACTTGTCGCCAGTTTTGAGAAGCCGAGGGCTCCTCATATTCTACTTCGTTGTCCGATGATGAACATGATGAAGTCTCCGAGTCAGTATCAAAATCTGTGTCATAAAGAAGAGGTCGAGATGGTAAAGAATGGTTTCGTCGGAATCTGATAACCAGAATCTTGAGTCTATTGATTATGGTAGATAAGGAGGCCAGTAGGGCAAGAATCAAAGCTCCCCATTTCCAAAAATGATAAGCTTGGTAGATTTTATCAATCCCAGAAAGGGCATAAACTTGGGAAAGAAAAGATGGGTTGTTTAGAGTGCTTATGCTAGCTTCGAAATCGTTTATCCTGTTGATAACCGGAATTTCCATGGTTTAGAACCAAACACTGCCCAGGTTGAAGAGTTAAAAGAAAGAGTAGCAAAACCTTTGGAAAGCAAAGAAAAGATAGGAGGAGAAATTGGGGAAGAGGAGGTTCGAGAAAGTGGTTAGGGTGGGTTTTTAAAGGCGGAAAGAAAAGGGCAATTTAATTTGGCAGCGCTGAAATGGCAGATAACAATTGGTTACGTGGTGGAGAAAAATCGGGGCCACATCAGACAAGGAAGGGGGGGGGAGGGGCTTTTGCTCAGATTGAGATGGGGACGGATGAGTCAGCGACGCAGAGGCCAAACATTGGTGTTTTCTACTTTTTTGATGAGTCATATTTGATCAGAGTTTTGTTTTATTTTATATTTGAAAAATACTAATAATAATATATGGTCCTCTTTTAAAGTGTGGTTTGTTTGTGGGACTGGGCGGGCGGCTGTTGTGGCGGTGAGTGAGAGATATGACTGAACACAGAGAAATACAAAAATAAATGGGAAGAGTTCGTGGTGGACAGATAAAGACGGTTATTCCACCACTTATTATTTGACGTGGTGACAGCTCATTCGCTTTTAACATTTATATTTCATACTCCAAGGTTTCATGATAGCAAAGATTTGTGTACTCTATAAATAATTTGTGTGCCTTAAATTTTTGGTAGTTGTGATGTACGCGCGAGAATTGTCTATCGATAATGTATATGTAGTAGTGATTGGATGTGAAATTGTACAAAAGAAAAACTTAGCTATTTAGTTTGGGCGGGTGGTCCCTGCTTTGCAGGACCTCGAGCTCGAGGTGCTTCATAGGGTGACGGAAGTTGGCGATGGACGGAAGTGAAGGGGGGTGGGTGGGGGCGGCACATCCGAATATTCGGACTGGTCCAAGACAATAAAAAAAGTTGTTTGTATTTTACTAATTCAATGATTGCGAAATTTGGGGTTGTGGTAACAATATTTAACACGCTACTCTTTTGGGTTTGTAATTGAAGTTAATGATACAAATTCAATTCACGTGTTGTTGTTGCTCATACTTTGCTATTACCATACCTATGTAATTGTATTGGTGGACACGAAACGCCTAACATCTTCTAGACCTTTACCTCAAGCTAATCCTTTTGCTGTGTGAGAAATTCATTTTAATTATTTTTAAATGTTTGAATCTCAAAACCATGTGCAAATTAATTTTGTGCAATTCTTTTACATAATAATTGGATTTAATTTAAATTTCATCAACTCCTTACATCAATATCAATATAACATTAGAGGTGAAATCAAAAAATTTTTTAGACGAAATTAAATTATATATTTTTATGATCGTGAAAATGTAATTTTACAATTTTAATAGTCTATATTATTATAATTTTTAAAGAATTAAATTAAAATTTTATCATTTTTGAAGGGCTCAAAGTGTAATTTTACTATTACTAATTTAAAATTTTATAAATTATAAAAGAGACAAAAAAAGAAAATTTTCATTTTAGGGGATCAGGCCTTGTTAACCCCCTTGGCCCTGCTCTTATATAACACAATTTTATGTTTACTTATTATATACACAAATAATTATACTTATCAAATATAAATATAAATTGATATATTCATTTCTTTAATCCTGAACAATTAATTCAAAACCAAAATTCTATATACACATTGTAATCAAAATAAAAATTTAATGTGTATGATCACACAAAATTAAAGTTTATATATCAATTTCCACGTTAAATCAAAATTTATATATAATTTTTTATCTTTATCCTTTTTATAAATAAATTTTAATTCGATATGTAATCTGATTTTAATTTTTTTATAATTCTACACAGATTTTTTTTTTTGGTGATACAAGAAAATCAAAAACCAACTAATATGTAAGTGTAACACTCATAGTCCTATCAGGAGGAACATTAAAGACTTGCAAATTCTCTTTTCCTAACAAGGCTTGTTTGGCTAAATAATTCGCACCATGATTATGTTCTCTTGGAATATAATGTAGAGACCACTGGCTTTCATGAGATAAAATACTATGGATGCGACGGATAAGAGAAGAATTTGAATTTGTAATGGAGCATCCACTAATAGCTTTGACCACTTCCAAGCAATCCGAATAGATAATAACTTGATCATAACCTCTTCGTTGGACAAGTTTGAGGCCATCCAGAATGCCCCAAAGTTCCGCGTCAAAAACTGAACATTTGCCAAGAAATCTATGGAAACCAGTAATCTAGTTCCCTTATTTGTCACGAACGACGCCCCCAGCTGCAGCAAAGCCAGAATCCAAGTGAACTGCTCCATCAGTGTTGAGATACACTCGTTCCTCAGAGAGATGTGCTTCAGAGGTAGTCTCGGTACCAAACGATGCATCAACTTGAGATGTAAAGAAGAACTGCAAAGCCCAGCTATATGATCCTTGGACCATTTCCTTTGAGCTCCAAGGTTTGCCATTGAAAATGTATAAGTTCCGATTTTTTCAAATACGCCAACTCAAAAGACCAAAAAGACAGACCCAATTAGCTCCCCCTTCATGAATCAAGCCATTAACCTGCAAATTATGAAGAATCCAATCTTGAGAAACTGTGGAGAAAAAATTAGGAAAATACTTACCTGGATTAACTTGAGCCCAAACATCCTTAATAGCAGGGCAGTCACGAAGAATATGTAAAACATCCTTTGAATCATGCTCGCAGATATGACAAGATGGATCATCCGAAAGTCCCCTCCTAAATCTTTCAACATTATTAAGCAGTCTTCCTTGCACAGTCGTCCAAAAAAAAATACGAACTCGTTGATTAAATACCTAAAAGAAAATACACATGAAATTTTAATTTCCTTTAATTGTATACATAAAAGAAAAGAAAATACCTTAGACACTTAAATGAATTAAATACTGATCATCTCCAATTTTTTATTCAATAAAATTTATTAAAAAAAAAGTAAGGAGAACCATTATCACACAAGAGGTAAGAAAATGTTATTGTAACAGTAGGGTTAATGCCCCTTACGCATGAGAATTAATAAAATACTAATAATTTATTTTATTAAATAATAAAAATTATTTATAAAATCAATTTTATTAAGTAGTAAATACTTATTTAATAAGATGATTATTCAAATAGGCTAAAATAAATTATTCTAAACTTGACTTGATCGGGTCTGTCTAAATTAGATTAGATTGGGTTTGTCGTTTAGACAAAAGAAAATTTCCTCAAATAGTTCGTCTTGAATTTAAATTGAATAAGATTTAAAATATTTTTATTTATATCTAATTATAAATATAAAATAAAATAATATTTTATTATTTAAAGTACAAATGTGTTTTTTAGATAGAATTGAGTTAATTCGGGCCAAATTTGATTCTTTTTAAATTGATTTTCGGTATTATCTAACTCGACCCATAGATATATATACAGTGAGTAAATATATGGATCAAACTCTTTTTAATTACATGATTTAATTAATGTGATATATGTTTAACTTTAGTTAAGATTTTCTTTTTTAGTTTTAGGTTTCTAACATCATCAACTATTTTAGGTATTGTGTAATATTGGTTTAGTATAAAAAATATCAATTAAAAATAAAAATTATATAGCTTGCAATATATTGGGTGCGCGGACTGAAACATTTAAAATTAAATTTAAATGATTATTTAAATAAATTTTAATTTTAAATATTTACTTTAGATAATCATACACAAAACTTCAATCAATGTGCAAGTTTATGAATTAATCACTTTAAATATATTATTTAAATATATAATAAAATATTTTTCATTTTCATATTAATATATAATAAAAATATAATATTTAGATGATAGTAAATATATAATATTTTAAATACACAAAAATAAAAAATAAAACCATAAATACAATTTTTTTATTCCTTTCTTCTCTTTTCTTTCTTTCTCTCTTTCTCAGTTTCTTTTCTTTCATTTCCTCATCTTCCTCAAAAACAATTTAAAAAAAAGCTTGGACGTGTCATTGTCTTAAGGCTAGCATTTCTACAGTAGCATGTATTTTACTTTGATATACTTTTATAGATATTTAGCCTTCAACCACACCAATACAATTAAAAAAAATAGTAAATAGTTATTTTTATGTTAGGTAAATATTTTTTTGAATAATTTTATTAAAGGTTTTGATCATATTTGTTCTTTTTGATATAATGCCTTTAACTACTCATAATCCCTCTCCAACTCATAAATAGGAGCATAATGCGTTTCAGCACACTCGAACCTATATCTTTCTGTATTGACGACAATACCTATGTCAATCAAACTAAAACTCAATCGACAAGTTATATAAGTATTATTTATAAATAAAATAAGTAATTGTAAAATTGTAAAAGGAAAATCAATGTATATGACATACCAAAATAAATGTTATTTTTATGTTAGCATTAGTGACGTGTGATAATTGAATTAAAATAAAAATTTCATGTATATAACATATCAAATTAAAATTCTCATATCACATTGCATTTGTATTAGAATTAATTTGTATGTGGTGCAGGATTAGAACCAAAATGTGTATGGTAATATCTTTGTGTGCAAGCGGAGAATAATTTCAGAATTGGCTCGGGTTCCAAGAATTTTGGAACTACGGGCTTTAGGAAAACTTCGTGACTGTGAATTAGAGCTTTGACAAGAAATTGAAGAAGTCTTAAAACATGAAGAAATTTTGCGGTTTCAAAAATCTAAGGTGAAATGGCTTTCTTGTAGTAATAAGAATACAAGTTATTTTCATAATTGCACGATGACAAGGAGGAAGCGTAATAGGATTGAGGGCCTTAAAATTAGAGATGACTAGTGTTTTGATGATGATGAATTGAAATCTCATGTGGTAGAATTTTCCAGGGATCTCTACTCGATGGATTATCAAGTCAGTGGTTTTCTCCCTTGCTATAGTAAGTTTCCTGTAATTCCAAATCTTGATAGAGATAGTTTACTATTATCAGGTTCCAATGAGGAGATACGTAGAGCTGTTTTAGTATAGCTCCTTTGAAAGCACTCGGGGTTGATGGTTTCCAAGCTAAATTTTATCAATTGAATTGGGATAGTATTGGTGACTCTATCAGCTTGCTCGCTCAGCAAATTTTTGGAGGGAGACCATTAGATTCTAAGATGAATAGAACTTTGATTGTGTTGTTACCTAAGGTTCAGGGATCAGAGAGTGTTACTTAGTTTAGGCCTATTAACTTATGTACAGTGTTGTACAAAATTGTTACTAAAACGATTGTTAATAGGCTGAGGCCTTTGATGGATAAACTTACTAAACAAAATCAAGCGATTGTTGTTGCTAAAAAGAGTATTTCAGATAAAATTATTGTGGCTCAAGAGGCCATTCATTCTATGAAAGGCTTCAAGGGTAAAAAAATCGGGATGGCTATAAAGATTGATTTGGATAAGGCATATGATAGAATCGGATGAGATTTTTTGGAAAATACTCTCCTAGATGTTGAGATACCGCAATTATTAGTGACTGTGATATTGAATTGTGTGTCTTCGGCTACATTTCAGATACTCTGGAATGGTTTTGTTATAGATACTTTTCGTCCTTCGTGAGGAATTAGGCAAGGGGATCCCTTGTCTCCTTATTTGTTTCTACTCTACATGGAAAGGTTAGGGCACCTTATCGAGGACATTTTTAACCAAGGGAGTTGGGCCCTACTATTCTTTTTGAGTAAAGCTCCAAACTTTCTCATTTATTATTTACTGATGACCTTATTCTCTTTTGTGAAGCGAATACAAGCCAAGTTGCTCAAGTTAATGATATTCTTAGTCTTTTTTGCCAATTTTCTAGGCAGAAGGTAAATCGAAAGAAATCTTATACATCTATTGATCTTGCTGATATAATTTGTAGAGATATAGGTATGGTACATGTCGAGGATATTGGAATTTATCTTGGTATGCCTCTATTTCATAAAATAATTACGTTGGGCAAGTGTAACATCCCTGACCCATGTCTATCACTGAAACAGGGTTACGGAGCATCATCGGAGTTTACAGATCAAATGCAGACATTTCACATCATTTAACATTCATATCAAAAACCAATCGTAATCAATCATATTGTCCCTTATATGAGCCATTGAGGCCCAAAATATACATTAGAAATAAGTCAGGAGTAATAAACTAGGAACTCAGAAAATTTTTCGGAAGACATCAAATTTTTTTTCAAAGTGCAGGGGATACACGCCCTTATCTCTGCCCATGTGGACGAAAATAGGCTATTTCCAGTGCCACATTTCTCACCTAATATGTATTTCGCCTACATTAACACTTTAACACATTCACAAGCCAATACAAGACATTTAAGTCAAGTCAAAATCAAGTCTTATACATGACATATCAATACGTAAGACCAAGTGTCTATACTTATCAATTTAACCAAATACATATATAAGCATATTTGTATCAAATATACCTAATCAAATCATGCCTCAATATGCCTATTAGCTATTCATTATTCAAACATACCAAAACACATATCAATCATGATAAGGACTTATATAACAATCACAAGCCATGCTAATGGCTAGTTTCAACCAAAACATTTGCATGCCAACATTGGCTAATTAACCTATACATGCCATTATAACCAAATTTAATTTATTATTTATACCGAAATGAGCTGATCGATAGTGTGAGATATCTCCGCCAAGCTTCCAACCCAATGAGCTTCCGAATTACTATAAAACAGGGAAAAATAAAATAGGGTAAGCTTTAAAGCTTAGTAAGTTCGTATAACATGGAATTAACTTACCATTTAATTCACACTTAAGGTAAGGAAACTAAACATACTCTAACCAATTTGGCCAAATGCCTAAACACATATCCTTATCAAGCATGTTAGTCATGTAATTCATATAAAAACTCATAATCACAAATGTACGTAGTCAATAAGCAAATTCCATACACATGTATCTTTCATCTCATGTTTCAACATGTAAAGTAACATCATTTTCATGTATTTCAAGCATATACAGGTAATAATTCATTTCGTACTCATATTGTTTCATATTAGAATTTTTCCCATTGAATCATTTAAAATATCAATGTATACACGGTAGTACACGCTAACTATACAAAACAGTAATCCTTCAATTCATATAATATCCATCAATTCATATAATATCCATCAATTCATATTCAAGAATGCTCATGTGAGCATATAAACGGGTAGCTCTTTCAAGCCATACAACATGAAGCTCATGTGAGCCATGTAACGGGAAGCCTATAAGAGCCATAATCGGGAAGCTCAAACGGGCCATAAACGGGAAGCTCAAGAGAGCCATAAATCGGGAAGCTCGTGAGAGCCATATAATGGGATGCTCATAAGAGCTAAATAACGGGACACTCTTGCTAACTTTGGTGTGTCTTCAACACATGCAGGGCCACAACCAATCGGGTACCCTTAATGACAATGTCATTTGTATCTATCGAATTTCCAAGGTTCAAACGGGACTTAGTAATTAGTACTTGGCAAATATCTTTAGATATGTGATCATAATTATTCATGGAAATTTTGTACATTTCACACACAAAAATATTAAATTTAAAACATTTAAATACACAATTTAGTTACACGAACTTACCTCAACAAGTATTCGTGTACACAAAAGCTACTAATCCGATGCTTTCTCTTTTCATCGATCTAACTCTGTATTGTGTCTATCTGGATCTATACGAATGAATTTAACTCAATTTAATAAAATTCATATTCAATTCAATCCAATACACATCTTTGGAAAACTACTATTTTTCCCTTATACTTTTAATTAATTATGATTTTATCCCTAGGCTCAGAAAATGAAATTCACACAATTTAATCCTTATTCCAAGCCTAGTCGATTTTTATGTATATCAATAGTAACCCATGTATTTCATAAAATTCAAAATTTTTCTATGAATTTTTCATCTTTACAATTTAGTCCCTAAATCACAATTTCATCATAATTCACTTTACAAAATACTTTTAAATATCCATCAACATTTCAAATTCATCATTTAATAACTAAAATAATATAAACTCATCAATGGAAACTTCTAAAATTTTCAATAAAATCAAAAACTAAGGTAAGATATAGTTGGACCTAATTGTAACAATCTCAAAAGCATAAAAATTACAAGAAACGGGTAAGAATTGAACTCACATGAAGCCAAAATATGAAGGACCAGCTTAAATCCTTTCTCCTATGGTTGTTCTTGGCCAAATTTTATGAAGAAATATCTAGAAAATCTTTTAATTCCAATTTGTTTGTTTTTTAATTTTAATTTATTTACTATTTTGCCATTAATGGCTTTATTTTTTTTCTTACTTATGTCGCCTCATCCATCAATTTAGGCATAATTATTACTTAAGTCCTCCCTCATTTATTAATCAAGCCATTTAATCACTTAATTCTTATAATTAGCAAGTTTTTCACCTTTTCAATTTAGTCCCTTTTATCAAATTAGACATGTAATCGGTAAAATTTTTTAACGAAATTTTCATATGATATTCCTATCATACTATAAACTATAAAATAATATTAAAATATTTTTTTAGGACTCAGATTTGTAGTCCCAAAACTACTATTTCAATTTTACTGAAAATGGGCTGTTATAACAAGTTCGGTGTAACAGCCCAAGTTCAGTGAAATTGAAACAGTGGTCTCAGGACCACAAATCCGAGCTGAAAAATAAAATTTATTTATTATTTTATTATATGATCCAAATTATACTAGAAATTTCGTGTGAAAATTTTGAAAAGAAAATTTTACTGATTAAGTGCTTAATTACGAGAAGGACCAAATCGCATAAAATAAAAAGGTTGGATTCTAGTAGCTAGAAGGATCAAATAGCTATGGAATTCAAAAATTAAGGTCCTTATATGGTAATTAGACCATTAATAAAAGTATGTAGATATTTTTGGATGATTCATCCATGGAAAATGAGAAAAAGGCTAGGGACTAAATTGGAAAGTGAAAATATTAATTAATTAAAAAGATGAAAAGAAAATAAAAATCATATTTTCTCATCTTCTTCCCCAAAATAAACATGGGAACCCTAGGAGAGAGAGAAGAGACTTTCATGGCCAAATTGAGTTTCCTTGTCCCGTTTTTAATAATTTTGATATTTTGAAACCGGGATAGCCTAAACTATCTATTTGGGGGATCAATTTGAAAAGTTATCATGGTATAAAAATTGCATCAAGAATGTATATGCTGGAAATTTGAAATTTATGGTAGAAAATGAAAGATTGATGAAAGAAAACAACTTTTACAAAGTGATTTTCATGAAAACTTGATTTAGGGACTAAAATGAAAAATGGTGAAAATCCATGGAAAATGCTGAAATTTGTGAAATGTATCTGCCGTAAAATTTGTATGTATAATTCAGCTAGGCTTGGGTAGAGGGTCGGATTTCATGAATTTCATTTTTCAAGCCTAGAGACAAAATGGTAATTTATAAAAAAGTTAGGGGTAAAATGGTAATTTTGCCTAGGATGAAAATTTAGTCCACATGAATATAGAATGTGATAAATTGATGTTAAATTTACTCGTATAGATCTAGATAGACCAAATTCTGAGTTAGAACGAGGAATAGAGGAAAAAGTTGGATTAGTAGATTTTTTGTACACGAACAATTGTCGAGGTAAGTTCGTGTAACTAAATTGTATATGTTTTTATGATTGATTTAAATATTGTGTTTGTGAACTTTATTAATGTCATAAATATATGAAATGATCACCTACTTGATATAGCCCGATAAATAAAAATGCCCGATAAAATGGTAAATGAATAAAATGTTTCTTGTATGCTTGACATGAATGTGGAATGTGTTTCACTTGAATTACATAAATGTTACGGATGTATAAATTAATTAAATGCTCGATAATGCTTGAAAAGTGTTCAAACCCGGTTGAATAAATAGAAAATCGATGGATATGTGATTTCCCAAAACGAAAGAAGTCCTGCATTTGTTGCGGATAGAATTTAACTCGGATGAGTAATCCTTCGACCTCAATTCTGATAGGATTTAGCTCGGACGGGTAATCTAGATCGAGCTCCTTAGAGCATATGTATTAAAAAGGATTTAGCCTAGACTGGTAATCCTGTTGTATACATGTGTGGCTCGAGAGTGTACTCTACGAAATAGTACCTTATGGGTACCATTGGACACGATTTGACGAATTCTGATTTGTACACATTGGGTGTGCTACTTGTGTATCTATCGATATTTTGAATAAATTCAACGGGTAAAGTTCTGACAAAGACAAAGATAAATTTAAAATAAATTGACATGGAATGATATTTGTATATGGAAATTACTTTGATGAGAATGTTCATCCTTCATCATAGACCCGTATTCCTTGAATGCACTACTACTTGTGTGACATTAATACTCGAATAAAATGAGAAAAGTTTTGGTATGGAATGGTCTGAACTCAAAATGAATTATTATGAAATTATACTCAAAATAATGAGATGAATTATGCATGTTGAATGAATACATGATGTGGAAAGCATATGTGCATGAGAACTTGATAGTTGTTGAGCCCTTACATGTCTTGATGTTACTATGGAATATATGACTAACAAGGGTAATAAGGATGTGTGTAGGGCTTGAGATCAAATTGGTTGAATATACCTTAGTTATCTTAAATAGGATAAATGGTAAGTTAAGTATCATGTTATATGAACTTACAAAGCATTTTATGTTTACTCTGTTTTATTTTCCTCTACTTTAGAGTAAATCAGAAGCTTGCTGGGTTGGAAGCTTGGCGGAGATCACTCACACTATCCATCGGCCCATGTCAGTATAGTATGGTAATTCATTTGCGGTTGTAATTGCATGTATAGGATATGTTGGCCATATTGGCATTAAATGTAAACGATGCTTGTAATCTAGCCATTGGAATGGCTAGTAATGATTGTTTTGATATACTTGTAATGTCATATTATGTTAACCACATATATGTTAAGTATTTGATCAAATTATGTCTAACATGAGGACATAACCAAGGTAAGATTATAAACATGTATGCATGAAATGTTATGCCACGATGATGGATGAAATATGCTTGATTAGAATGCTTGAAATGGTTAGTAATTGTATATGATGATATATCATGTTAAATGATAGAATTAACTTGAATAAAATGCTTGGATTTGTTGGGTTGTGAATGCAAGATGTGGTGTAGGATTATGGCAAAGATTGAGGTGAGAAATGAAGCTAGGAATGACTTTATTTTGTCTACACGGGTAGATACACGGGCGTGTGCCTAGACCATGTGTGACATACGGTCTGGTAACATGGGCATGTGGTTAGACTGTGTGTCCCCTGCACTTAAATTTTGAGAAACAAAATGCTTAGAATTGAGCACACGAGCAGACACGGGCGTGTGTCTCAATCATGTGTGCTACACGGCCTAGTACACAGGCGTGTGGCATGGTCATGTATACAAGTCAGATAGTTACACGGAGTCGAACACGGCCTTTAACACGGGCGTGTTCCAAGGTCACACGGGTATGTCCCTTAGACCACACAGGCGTGTGAGCCCTGCACCTTGGAAAAATTTTGAAAAGCTGCGAAAAATTCTTAGAGGTTCTGATTAAGTCCTGACTAGATTCTAATGCTTGTATTGAGCCTCGAGGGCCCAATCTAGGGATGTTATGAATGATTTCAAAATTTGAATAGTAACTTGCATGAATTGATTGTAAAATGTTTTGAATGTTTCGGTAACACTTCGAAACTCTGTTTCAGTGACGGATACGGGTTAGGGGTGCTACATTTGGTTTTGCGGTAAATAAAGTTTGTAATAAGTTGAATGGATGGGAAGCAAGAAGGTTATCCTTAGCGGGTAGAATCACGTTAGCAAAATCTGTCTTGCTTGCTGTTCCTAATATTTTATGAGCACAGTTCGTATTCCGATCTTAAATGTAATGAAATTGAAAAGATAGCTCGTAATTTCATTTGGTGTTCTACCTTAGAATCGAGGCGACCAACTATCGTTCCTTGGGGAGATTGTTGCTGACCAATTGAGTTTGGTGGACTTGGAATCATGAATTTAGCTGAATAAAACAAGTTATTTTTGTTGAAATTGGGTTATCAAATTTTTACTAAAGCTGACACTTTGTGTGTGGAACTAGTGAGGAACAAGTAAAAATTGTATGGGTGTTGTTGAATTCCATTACAATGAACAATTGTTCCTTCATTTAGAGATAGTTGATGAAAGTATGGCCGAAGATGGTTGGTAATATGTTTTGATCATTGGGAGATGGTAGGCTTACGAATTTCTAGAATGACGTGTGGGTTCATCAATTCGATCCGCTTAGGGACTCTTTCAAAGAAGTGGGCAACTGGATGATGTGTTACATGTGTGTGATATGGTAAATGATTGGGGATTGGGATTGGCTTCGGTTACATAGCTTTCTTCCCAATAATATTGTGTTTGCTATTATAACTATGGTTCCTCTATCTGTTAATGCAGCATTGGATAGGCTTGCTTGGAAATGGATAGTCAGAGATAATTTTTCTTGTGTTGAAACTTTTAGGAATTTGCATCAAACTAGTTTTGACAAGTCATCTACCTGTTGGAAACTATTATGGAAAACTAAGGCGCCTCAAAGAGTGCGAGTCTTCCTATGGGTTTTATGGATAGACAGGTTATTGAAAAATGGTGAGCGAGCAAGATGACTTATGACAAATGAGTGTCATTGTCCAAGATGTGGTTCAGTATTAGAGTCGAGTATTCATACGATTCGTGATTTACCATTTTCAAGAACAGTATAGCAAACGATGGTACCAAGTGCGGTTCAAAGTGTGTTTTTTTCCTTGCCGCATAAAGAGTGGTTATCATGGAATTTGCAAAATTCCAGGATTCAGAGATCTAAGAAGTTTGTATGGCAGTCGCTTTTCTCCATTCTTTATTGGCTACTATAGAAGAACCATAATCTGCTTGTGTTTGCTATTAGTAGTAATTGTGTCGACTTTGCATTAGTCGCCACCAAAAATGGGATGGGTTAAGCTTAACACAGATGGAGCAATGCCACCCAATAATAGTAATGCTTCGGTTGGAAGGGTTTTTAGGGATTCAGATGCAAGATAGTTTTGTGGTTTCTCAATGATGGTTGTTAAGGACACGATCTTCCGAGTTGAAGCACATGCTATGTTGGAAGGTTTGCGTATAGCAAGGGATAGGGGTAATCGACAATTAGAGATCGAATGCGATAATGCATTGCTTGTTGAGTGTTTACTGATGGGTTGCACCATCAATAGTAGCTTAGCTGAGCTAGTTTAATTCACAGCTTCATCAACAGAGATTGGAGGATACAGATTTGTTGCATTTTGAGAAGCTAAAATGCAGTTGTTGGATCAAATGGCTAATATGAGTCTAATAGTTCCTTGAATTTAATTTTATTTGAAGATCCCCTTTGTTAGTTCAAGAGGTTTTGTTGTCGAATAATGTTTTCTGTGCATGGGCTTGATTGATTTTAATGTTTTCACTTAATGTTATTATTCTCTACCAAAAAAAATAATTTGTAATTTTGAAATTTATCATAAGATGAGAGAAAAAAATCAATCTCTTCATTTTTCCTTTTTTAAAAAAAAGTTGAAACAAAATTTTAAAATAAGCATGCATACATGCATTTATTTGAAGAAAAAGAAATCGAAATTAATGATTTCACTAGAAAAATTATACACCAATACTCAAGTATATGCAGTTATATTGATGATTCGATTGGATAATGTTTTCCAGAAATAATCCAAAGCTTAGAAAAAAATTAAAACACTTAGCTTGAACTTGCTTGGTTAAATTACTTTATTAATTAATTTTACTTACAAAATATATTTAAGAAAATAACATAATATTTTATTATTTTATTGATAATACAATAATCAACAAGAGTAAAATAATAGAGATTAAATTATAAATTTTAGATATAAAAAAACAAATTTATTATTTCTTTTAATTAATAATAATAACTGGCAATTTTTCAGAGCCAAAACTCTTACTTGCTTTATTGAAATCACTCTAATAACAAAAAATAAATCAATTAATATTTTCTCTTAAGATCGAAGTATTAAATAATTTCTTCTTTCTCATACATGTTAGTTTCAAGTGGTTATGAAATAAAGAGGAAATGAGCTGGTTTCTCTAAAAAAACTTTATTAGGGAATTAAAACATAAGTATGAAAATGTATGAAAGCAAAGCAATTAACAATGTAGAGAGTAAACAACAAAGAAATTGGACCCTGTGTCTCTGTCTTTTCCCCTACTATTCTCTCTTTATAAATTCTCAATCCACTATATTAAATTGTAATATTATTTTAGGTCAAGCGCTGATAAAGGCCTCCAGATCCTAAAATAGGAAATTTTTTTATTTATAATATTTTAAAATTTTAAAATTTTAAATTAATAAGTATAAAATTACACTTTGCCCCTTAAAAGTTATAAAAATTTCATTTAATCTTTTAAAAATTATAGAGATATAAACTATTAAAATGGTGAAATTACATTTTTACTATTATAAAAATTATAATTTAATTTCAACTCCTAAAAAAATTTCTTGACCTTGCCCATGTTTTCTATATATAAAAATATTAACAAATCCAACACGTACGCATATCTCATATTTATCATCAAATCTGAGTAGTCCATCAATAACCTCTCAAGTCTACTCTTAATGCATAGATTTCTTGCAACCAAATAAAAAGTCTCTTAACTAAAAAGGCATTATACATAATCAAATTATTCAAAAATCACATATCCAAGCTGTGACAGCCCTAATTTTGACCCTAGTCGGAATGTGGTTTCGGAACCACAAAAGCGAGTCATAAAATTTATTAAATTAATTTTTATATCTTCTATGTGTGATAGTGCATGTGTGAAAAATTTGATGTTTTAATTTAGTCATATGAATGGGAATTTCACTTGAAAGGACTTAGTTGAGAAACTTAGAAAATATGTTAGGTAAATGTGTGAGGACCAAAAAAATTTCAAAGTATGGAAGTTTGGGTTTGCATGGCAAAATGCCCAATATGCATTAAGTGGCCGGCCAAGCAATGATGTCCTCCACTAAGTTTAATTTAATCATAATATTATATTGATAAATGATTATAATATCACAAATAATATGAATAAAAAAATATTAAGATGAATAAAAGAAGAAATTAAAAATAAGTGTTCATCTTCTTCTTCTTGCAAAAACCGAAACCAAAGGAAAGAAAAAGAGAAAGTTCACTAAAGTAATTCGGCACCCTCTTTTGCTACTTGGGGGTAAGTTTTGAAATGATTTTTGAATTTTTTTTTATATGTTTAAGTTAATTGTTAAATGCAGTTCTTGGCCATGTCAAGAAAATCAAAATTTTATGGTGGTTTGGGCACTAGGCCGTGTATCAAGATGTTGGAATTTGAGGTTGTTTTCATGTTGAATTGAATAAGTAGATGTTAGAATGAGGTAAATCTTGTTGAATTGTTAGTTGGGTAATACTTTGTGCATTCGGCTATATGTGGTTTAAATAGAATGTTCATTTTATTTTTTTTCTACTTTCTTGCATGAGAAATAATTCAAAAAGTGTTAAGGCCGAATGATTCATGGTAGATTAGTTAAATTGCAAAATTCATGTTTATGGGGTAATTTGAGCAATTGACCGAGATATGGATGAAGGAATAAGATTTATATTTTTATATTTTAGTTTATGTGCTATGGAGAATTTGACTAAAATAGTTTGGTATGGTGTTTGCCGAATTTAAATTTAGATTGTTTGAGTAGCTTAATTTATGTATTAGAAATTTAATTGAGTGATTACAATGGACATTAAGATGTTGAACTCATGAAATTAGAAGTATACGAGCTTGATAGTATTTAAATGAATACTAACCGAAAATGAGTTTAGCTAATTAATTTACAAATTATTTAGTATTGAAAAATTTGGAAATGTGAATTTGCCGAAATCTATCTTGTATATGTAGCGAATAAATGGAATAGATGAGAAGTATGTTTGGATGATGTGCATTAAGTTTAAGGGTTAAACTTTAAATTGTTATGGCTTGGTTAGTATTAGATGGGATACCGAATCTGTGTGTGTGTCTATGAGGAATGAATATAAATTGGGGTTACGATGATTGAATTATTTTATTTGCTTAGTTGGAGCTCAAGATTAAAGGGAGCCAAGTTCGGCCAAAGTAAAAGCGAAAGCGGTTGAGTAGCTGATCGGAGTTATTCATCCGACTAAAAGGTAAGTTCCTAAGTAATTTAGGTTACGATTAAAAATGCACATAAATGACACAAAATAGGTTGGATAAGAAACCATGGTATGTATGTATGAGTTTTTGAAAATCGAATGTGAGATTTATTGACCTATCTATGATATTGTGGTAGCTATAGATAAGAAATTTCAGCCCTATGTGTGCAAGGTTATGCGGCACTATATGTGCAAAAACTAAGTGGCACTATGTGCGCGAGACTTCATGGCACTATGTATGCGAGGAAACGTGGCACTATGTGTGCGAATAAGTAAGAGCACTATGTGTGCGGACTTTTAAATCGAGTACTAAGTGTGCGACATCAATTGTGGAGAATTACTTGTGCAAATGGAAATTATTAAAACATTAAATTGGGAGAAATGAAATGTGCATGGATAGTAGACATGGAATTTGATTTTAATCTGTATATTAATAGAAAATGCTTGGGAAGAGAGAAAGAAGAGAAAGGTAATCGGTTCAATTAGTATATAATTGAACAAAGATATAAATTAGTGATAAATAAATCTAAATGGATTGGAGATTTGATTGATAGATTGAGCGGCTTGATTTGTGTTTTATTTAAATAATTGAACATTGTTTGTCATTTATATATGTATATACGCCAATGATTTGTATATGACATTTACCATAGTATATTCAATTTGTGATTAAATGGTGTATGAGTACATAGTGAATTCGGGTAAGTGTGTACAAAATTCATAATGCACACATGTGACATAAGATTTCCTTGTGATGTCATGTTTTAATTCGGCTAATATTGGATTAAAGCTTTATTTTTTTTGTTAAGATAATTGTATCATTACATTATTGAAAATTCTTAGGACTTATTGAGTTAATAACTCACTTGGTGTGTTATTGGTTTTGTATAGATCATCTTGTCGAGGAAAGCTTGGAAACCGTTATGAAGTCATCGCATCTTTTGACCACCTTTTTGGTATCTTTGTTTAAAACTCTAGTAGACATTATGGCATGTATAGAATGATATTTTGGGAGGTTGCTATTTTGATAGTATTGTATATAAAGCCATGCGAATATGGCTAAAGTTCTATGTATGGATTTGATAATGGTTTAGATATAAATCTTGAAATGAAATCAACTTGACTTATAAGTTCATATTGTGATATGAGTGTAATTATGTTATGCTTGAACTAACATGTTAAGCATTTGAGATACATATTATGTATGTGTATTCGGTCAAGAGGAGAAAAATCACCAAATGAATAGAAAAGTTTTAGTTGTATGATGTTATACATTAAGCTCAAGTCCTTACACTTTTACCCTTTTTGTATGTACATACTATAGAAGTTACTCATGGAAACATGCTATTATTGTTATAATTATTTAATTACATTGGACACGGGTATTAAGGTGTTACACAAGCTTCTTAACTTTTATACCGAAAATTTAACTAATTTTGTCGAATTAGGTGTTTAACCACTCAAATCTCGTTTCTAAGCTTGGATTCTAACTTCATACATCCTAAATATCATTCAATTATAGATCTAAACCATAAATTTTACCCAATTATACTAATATATATATTTTAGAAAAAATCAAGTTTATATGATCTTTTAAAAGAGGAAAACATTTAATTTGCTTAAATTCATTAAAGATTTGTTAAATTAAGATCAAATACCTTTTAATTAGATCAAAATGAGTTAGAAAACACTTTAAAACCAAAGTTTAGCCAAGAAATACAAGATCTACCATTTTCAAGCCAAAAATCAACCTAAAATCAAGTGATATATTGAGGTCTTGATTAAACCATTTAAATCTCGAATTGAAATAATAGCTCACTTAATTTAATCATAAAATGTTAGAATCTCAACTTAATTTTGCAGAATCGAAGAGCTATAGAGCTAATTCGAATTAAAATGTGTGAAGATCTCTTGAGGATTTTAAGGATGAAAACATGAGTGTTCTTCAAAATTAAAAGAGATTTTGTGTTTAGAGAGCTTAGGAATAAAAAAGATGAACTAATTTCGGATAAAAAACTTTGATTTGGTGTTTGGTAAATTTTTGAAGAAGATGAAGAATGGGAGGGAAGGATATGTGGGGTTGTCAACTAGGCACCAAATTTTTAAAACTTGGGTCATTGCTCATTTAACCACCACAGTTTCTTTCATTTTTCATTTTTCAAGTAGGTCATTCCTTTTCAATTAAAATCAATTTTAAAATTATTCTCAAATTAAAACTCATATTTAAAAATAAGTTTTAACCCAACCTAATTTTAATTTCCTAACCTAAAATTATTAATTCTAATTAGTCTAATATTTTATTTAATTAACTTCGAATTATTTAATTATCTAACTATCTACAAGTTTCGGTTCACTAACCCATGATCCTACTTACCCAATCCTACTAACCCGCGGTTTTTGGTTTTTGGGAGTGATAGTTTCTAATTGTTGTTTGAGCTTAATGTGCATCTGCATTTCACGAGGATTGAATACTTGCATGTTCTTTTCCCTTAGTTTCTCGCTTCGTGGTTTATTATTTTTTGTTAGAAGTTATCAATTTTGTATTGATACTAGGTCTTTGGATTTGAATAATTTCATTTTGAGGTGAATAACAGTAGATTGGAGCCTTAGCTACTGTGGAATCTGATTAAATTTGATTGCATGAAGTATATATCTTGATTTTTCTATTCCGAAGTTCAAATGTGGAGTCGATAATTGATAAATGATGTTGCTTTGATTTTCTTTTACTGCTGAATTTAGTGGTTTACTTGGTAAGCAGTTTGAATTTTGATCGTTGATGATGAAGTCTCATCTTTTGGATTCCTATTCTTTTTTCTGCAAATAGTTAGAAGATTGTTTTACCAAACTGAATAATACTTAAAATGGGGGTTTCAATTGGTTCACAGTTTCGATGGATATGAGATTGTTGTGGACTATGAGTAAAGGTTGTTTTTTTAGACTATTGTTGTGGACTATGAGTAAAGGTTGTTTTTTAGACTTTCAGTTTACATTATTATTTGTTTCCTTTTTATCTTTTTCCTTGGAACAACTAAAACTAGACTGTAAATATATATACATGAACACACACACACACACAAACGCATATGTACTTTTTTCTTTTAATGAATCCTATGCATGTTTATGGGTTTGTGTTTATGTTGTCGTTTCATGTTTATGGTTCCTTAAAGATCATTTTGGAATTGATTGTTAGTGGTCTTGATTTAATATTACTAAGAAATTGATTTAGTTGATACAGTTTCAGCTAAGCATTTAGTCCAATGATAGGTTCACGTATCCCTGTTTAGCAGGTTTTAGACCTTTTTAACATGTACAGGTTATCTGATTTTATGAGGATGTGAAGGAAAAATGTTTGGATTGTGTGTATTTCTGTTATATAGGATTTAGGAAGTGATGTATGATGAGATTTTCGAAACAAGTTGAAGTTTTATATGTTTTTATTATTTGATTCAACTGTTGAAAGATGATTTGAGATAAACAGAAACAACTAGTGTAATGTCTTATTAGATTGTGCTTTTACATTTGAAAAGTTCTCTCTGAGCATTCAATTGAATCCCATGTTTTCTTATAGCACCATTTTTTATGGGTAAAAAATGGATGAAAAGGTTGTTGCTGGAAAAAAGGGGTAAGTATTATTCACTTATTCATTCATTTCTATGAAGCTCGGGCTCCCTTCAAGTAGTTTGTTGGTTCAACTATCATGTTGATCTCTGGTTTTGTTTTTGCAAAGCTCCAGCTCTGTAGCTTCCATAGTTTTATTTTGTAGATTCGTCATATTGGTTTCTTTTAACTCTGCAGCCTTTGTAGATACATTCTTCAGATCTTGCAATGTAGCCTTTGTGATTATGCTCTATAGATCTAAGATTCAACTTTCTTCTTGTTGTTTTTGGATGCAACTGCCATGATTTAAGTTGGTTAATCTTTGTGGAGCTTTGACTTCCTTCATGTTGTTTGGGGCAACATGGTTGGAGCTTAGGCTTCTTTTATGTTAGTTTTGTTGATATGAAATTCAATTTCCATTATGTTGTTTGGGTAACTCTATTTATGTTTTTTAGTGCACATATGATAGGATTAGCTTCCTAAACTATCTATAGCTTGTATATCTTTTTACTGCTCCTTGCAGCTTTTAATTTCTATGCTTACATATATATCTCTTATATATTCTATATCGAAGAACTATTTTATTTATAAATCAATATAATTTGGTAATATCCACCAACTGAAAAAAGTAAAAGAGCTAACAGTGTAACGTGAGACATTACAACACATAAAAAAATACAACCAGGATATTTTAGAGGTATAGTTTTGGCAGAGTACTTCAACATGATATTTTGGCAACATGTATCTGATTCAATGATATGTTATCTTCTATTTTGCTTGCCCAATTACTTTTAACAGTTTGTATCATTGGTGGATCCATCAATTAGTTCTGATTTTTCGATACTACGAGATTGCTACGAATCATTTGTCATGTATTGCTTTGAAAGATACCTTGTTGCTTGCTTGGGTATGTCCATTTCTAAAGCCTTAAAGTTCAACAAAAAAATTTATTTTGTACCTCTAGTTCACTGTTTCTAGAGTGTCCTATTTGTTTCTGATAAAATTCTTCTTATGTCTAATATACAATGCCCCTCGTTCATTCTAGTTAGATTCTAAAAGAGAATATGCTCTACTCAATTGGTTTTACTCAAGCAAGGTCCAAGATGTAATTACTTGCAGGCCTTACTTTAGCAATGATGAGAAAATCTAAAGGCTTCCTATCAAAATATTTAGAAAATTAATCGTCCGCTGATTTACGATGACAACCTTTTACTTTCAAGATTTTATAAATCTCGTGGTCCGCTGATTTACTTTTACAATTAGGTTCAACATGGCTACAATTAGTTACACGGCTTGTCGACATGGCCATGTGACTCTGCACATACTGTTTTAATTCCTATACACAGTTGGGCAATACGGCTGTGTGTTTTAATCTCACACGGCCTCAACTTGACCACACAGCCGTGTGGCCCTTGTTTTTGCTTTTTAGCTATTTTTTCATAAAAGTTCCAAATTAGTTCTAACTTGTTTCTAAGTTGGTCTAAGAGCTTTGTAAGCTCGTTTGGGACTCGATTATGTTTATAAATAATATTTTGCTTGGATTATATCATGTTTATTATTTAATGGAATTTTGAAAGCCGGATTTATTTGTGATATGCTTGGTTAACTATGGTAGCATCCTATAACTTGGATTCGACGACTGGACCAGGTGAGGAGTGTAACATTTACGACCACGACCTTTTACTTACAGGATTTTATGAATCTCGCGGTCCGCTGATTTACGATACGACCTTTGGCTTTTTTATGATCCGCTAATTTATGATCACAAATCTTTTACTTACGGTATTTTATGAATCTCGTTGTCTGTTGATTTACGATTACGACATTTGACTTTCTTATGGTCCGTTGATTTATGATCATTACCTTTTACTTACGGGATTTTACGAATCTCGTGGTCCACTGATTTACAATCACGACTTTTGGCTTTCTTACGGTCTCTGCTGATTTACTATCACAACCTTTGGCTTTCTCACGGTCCGTTGATTTACGATCTTGACTTTTTACTTACGAGAAATACAATTCGCAGCATTTCTAAAAACACAGTTCGAAGTATTCTACAATATAGTTGATTTCCTTAAAACAATCTATCCAATAATCTTTTATCTCCTATACCACACTATCGGACAACAAAATTTACTCAATAACTTTTTGAGTTAAAACTTACGTAGTAAGCTCTCAATTACACGTTGCATGCGTGTAATTTTGTCTCAGAAGAATCACTTTATAACTCTTCTTCAACAATGTGGGAACGAACTGTTATAAAATATATCTTAACTCGACTCGAAATCTGATGCAAAAGAAACCACCTTATATACATTTTTAAGGACCCTTTTGGGGGTCAAACTCTAGAGAGACAATACCTTTTATCTTCCTCTTCACCAAAACATTTCCGTTCAATTCCACCCAACCAGAAAGTGTATCAACAAGTGTTAAACTTTTATATGTCGTTTTACATTTTGCTTCAATGTAGCTTCAAATGCCGGTTTTGATTTTAGAACTGCATGTTCTATTCCATCACCTGAAGATGCCATGATATGATGCCACCTGGTTTGTACAACTGCTATCAATCAACCGATTTTCTTTTGTTTTACTATTGAATATAAAGCAAGTTGCAATAAACATACGTTCCTCCTGTAACTAGTTTCCATTAACAGTATGATCTTAAGCTCTCAACAACTGCCACTACCCCTAGTTCTCACAAACATTTTGCATGTGTCTCATTTGTTTATAGGACCTACATTGGTATCTAACATGAACCAACAGGGATACTTCTTTCCTTTATCCTTGGCACCATTGGCCTGGCCAAAAAGTTTAGAGTTTGGGTTCAAATTTTAATATAAATTAAAATATTTAAAAAAATCATATAAATTAATATATAATATTAATACTTGATAAATGGATGTTTAATATAGTTAAATGTAAGAGTTACAAAGTTATTAGAATAATAACTAAAAGAAGTATATCAAATAAATTTTAATATCTCTTAATTTTTGACAATTATCCATGATATTTTTTAATGTGTTGAAAGTGTTGAATTATCTTCCCTTATCAATATTTAAAAAAAAAATATGAAATAAATAAATTTTAAAAATCAAGATTTACTATTATCAAATATTAAAATTACATGTAGTTTTAAAATTTACTAATATACTGAACAATTTTATAATATAAAATTAATATTTATAAATTTCTATACTAAAAATTCAATATTTAATTTTTCATATATATTTTTTCATTTATCAAATAACAACTTAGTAAATATAATTTCTATGATAAATTATACGAAATATAAGATAAATTGAAAACTAGAAAATGAATTCGTTATTTGTAAAAAAAAATCATGAAGCCAACATATAACTAGTATTTAAGGGTTGGGAAGGGTTACACATAATTTTAGGCATTGTATTAAAAAAATTAATAGTTTTTCACAAAATAAAAACCACATACGTGCTTTTTGGTGTCATGAGAACACAATATGTCAAACACAAGATTAACACAAATACAAAATTCACACTAGCAACAACAATTTCTAAACAAAAATGTTAAATATTTCTAATCAATATTCATGAAATTTAATATTATAAATACGATCAATCTTAATTTCTTTAAAGATTTGTATTAATACAAATATAAAAATTATTACGAATTATCAAGAGGTTATGAATCTCATACAAAATTAATATCTCAAAATCATTTCATTAATAAAAATTGAACTTTGCAAAAAATCATAACTCATCACAAATAAAGCTACCATTTTAATTTTTTAGAGATTAATCAGTACATCTTGTAAAGAAAAAAAAAGTTGTTATTAAATTAGGGAGACTTACTTAAAAGTATTAAAATATAGTCTATATATCTTGTAAAAATTTGGAGAGTGTGTGTGAAAAATAAGAGAAATTTGAGAGATAAGTGATAAATGTTGAAAGAAAAATATTAGAAATTTTTGTGTTTTAGTGAGCGGAGAAAGATTAATTTATTTTCTTATAAAATAATTTTTTTATAAACTATTTTTAAAATTTTTTAGTCAATTTACTAATTTAAAAATTAAAAAATATATATTTTGAATTGACCCCTTAGGTGGCTCCATTTTGTTTCTCTTTGTTCCTTTTTCTATCATTCTAAACCCTTTTCCTATGTTATTTGACGTGTCTGCTTTATCTTGTTCTTAGCTTGTACTGCACCCATAACATGGTCCCCTTGCCTTCAGCATAAACAATATTTACCAACTCTGACATAAGGATTTGGACAAGTCTCTTGAATCTTCAAGAGGAGAAATTATTTACAGATACTTCTCGAAAAGAGTTGTGATAACCTTCTCGACTATTTTAAAAGAAGTTATTTCATATAACTTAATTAAACCTCTTGACATTTGTTTATAAGATATAATGAGTCATTGGCTTGCAAGAACCAGTAAAAATGATATATACTGGTTCACGTGAAAATTGGGCTTGAATGCTCATAGTGCAAATTGATTAATTCCCTCTGCAAAATAAATTTATTTCTTTACAATGCAAGACAGTAAAACCCAACTTTTTATTTTAAAATAAAAATAGAGTCACCAAAATTCAGGAAATGAGTTCAAGAGTCAGTTACGCATAAGGAAGGATTAGTACCCTCATAACGCCCAAAATTGGCACCTAGTTAATTACTTGATGTCTTAGCGTCGAAAATTGAGAATTCGAAGAGAATTTAAAATACGATCCCCTCTTTTCATGATGTTATTTAATTAAAATATCGCTAACTAAATTAAATTTTATGGAAAAAAAATTTTCTTATTTTGAGAAGAAAAGATCATGCCCCCTAAGTTAGGGCAGGAGGTATCGAATTCTCGAAAACAAGAATAATTGTCATTTAATTATTACCTAAGTCTACGTGTCTTGTATTTTAAATAGGATGTTTGGTTATTTCGGTTCTAGGAAGGGGCCATACTCAGTAAGTTAGGAGCACAACTCCTCGAATCCGGAAAATAATGAACATTGCCTTGGTTTTAAGTTTTTTTTATGTGCTTACGTCGAAAAACGGATGAGTGTATGTAGCATAATTTACAATGTACGATAATGACAAAATTATGGTATTAACAAAATAACAACATAAATAATAGAATAAAATGACAATACTATAGTGAATACAATAATAAGAAATAATAATAACAATAATAATATTCAATTAATAATACTATATGATAATAATGATAATAATAGTGAAATAATATAAAAATGTATGATAATAATATAATTACATAAAATGTTGATATTTGAGAAAAAATTTTAAAAATATTAATTAGCAATGATAATTACTTAATAATATTAATAGTATCAATAATTAAAAATAAAAGACTAAAATAAAACAATCAAGAAATTATTGGGCGAAAATGTAAATAGAAAAAATTATAAATGCTAGAAATTAAAAAAAAAGAAATAAATGGGCTAACTCTAATAAATAAATGATTGAATTAAAATTTAAACAAAATTTAAATCATGAATTAAAAAAATAAAGAAAAGGGAAATAAAGGACTAAATTTGAAAATATAACAAAATTAAAAGCCTAAATTATAAGGAAACAAAATATAAAGGATTAAATTAAAATGGGATAAAAAAGTATAAGGACTCAGAGTACAATTGTCCCGACCACATTTACACGTTTCATTCCCTCAGTGGGTCAACAGTGGGTTAAGGGACTAAATTGCGCAAGAATAAAATAAAAGGGCAAAAATATAAATGAAATAATGAACTATAAGACGAGATTGAAAAATAGCAAAAAACTAGAAAGGGTTAAAGTAGCAATTAGACCCTCCCCTTGAAAGCACGTGGATCCTAGATGGATCCAGATCGGGTTATCGGGTCGTGTCAAAATGACGCCATCTTGGGGCTTCTGAAGCCAGGTCAAAATGGCATTGTTTCATTAAATCTATATAAGTTAAAAAAAATTTTAAAAACCATTTTAAACTTGTTTTTTTAAAAAAAATCTTCCTTTCTTTTTTTTTCTCTCAAGACCCTTCCCCTCCAGTCACGGGGCAAGCGAGTCTCTGTCGTGACCACAGGTCATCGGTGATGGCGACGGCTACCGCCACATTCAGTGGTTGGAAGTTCGATAAAAACCCTATTTAGCCCCCTGTTTCACATAGAATGCTGATATGGGGTTAAAACCCCCAAAAGTTAAGCCAAAACTCGACAAAAAGGATGGAAACCTTTCGGTTTCTACCTTTTCGACGAGGCTCTTGACGAAACCCTAGTGGATTTAGAGGCCTTTAAGGTTGGAGAAAGCCTTCTAAGAAGACGGAAGACAAGGCACGGACAACTTTAGGAGGTAAGCCTGCTAACGTGGTAGAGGCAGCGGCTGAAGGGATTAAGATTTTTTTTCTTTTTTCAGTTTAGGTTTAAGATAGTGAGCTTTGGGCTTGTAAATGGACTAAAATTTTATTTGTTTTTGTTTTTTATTTGGTTTTGGTTTTGTTTTGTCTAGGTTGGAAAAAATTGGGCCACTACAGCTGCCTCTCTTTACTCATTGTCGTGTAACAAGAAGGAGCAAAGACTTTAAAGAAGGACCAATTTTGTCTAGTCCTACTAAATTTCGGCTTCTTTGGTGCTTCTCTTTTTCAAGTAGCCAACTTTTTCAGTCTATTGGTTACCTTACTTCAATATATTTGCTTCGCTGTAACTTTAGTAAAGTAGGATTTAATGTTATAGTTTCATCTAGTTCTATTGCAACTTCAAGGAGATAAAATTTATTGTTGTAGTTTTAATTCGACCTACTGCAACTTCAGAGGTATAGGATTTGTAGCTTCTTGCTCCACTATAACTTTAGGGAGATAATACTCGCTATGGTAGATTCAATCTGACCTACTACAACTTTAGGGGTATAGGATTTGTAGCTTCATCTTGCTCCACTACAACTTCAAGGAGATAAGACTCGCTATAATAGATTCAATTCGGCCCATTGTAACTTCAGCGGTTTATGATTTGTAGCTTTATCTTACTTCGCTGTAACTTCAGGGGTATAGGATTGGTAGCTTCATCTTGCTCTACTGCAATTTCTGGGAGATAAGATTCACTATGGTAACTTTAACCCGACCCACTACAACTTCAAGGGTATAGGATTTGTAGCTTCATCTTGCTCCACTGCAACTTCAGGGAAATAAGATTCACTATGATAAATTCAATCCGATCCACTGCAACTTTAGGGGTGTAAAATTTGTAGTTTCATCTTACTCTACTGCAACTTTAGAGAGATAAGATTCGTTATGGTAACTTTAATCCGACCCACAGCAACTTCAGAGGTATAAGATTTGTAGCTTCATCTTGCTCCACTGCAAATTTAGGAAGATAAGACTCGCTATGGTAGATTCAATCCAACCCACTGCAACTTCAGGGGTATAGGATTTGTAGCTTCATTTTACTCTACTACAAATTCAAGGAGATAAGTTTCGCTATGGTAACTTCAATCTGACGCACTGCAACTTCAAGGGTATAGGATTTGTAGCTTCATCTAGCTCCATTGCAACTTCTAGAAGATAAGATTCGCTATGGTAACTTCAATCCGACCCACTGCAACTTCAAGGGTAGAGAATTGTAGCTTCATCTTGCTCCATTGCAATTTTAGGGAGATAAGACTCGCTATGATAGATTCAATGTGACCCAATGCAACTTTAGGGGTATCGGATTTGTAACTTCATCTTGCTCCACTACAATTTTAAGGAGATAAGACTTGCTATAGTAGATTCAATCTGACCCAGTGCAACTTTAAGGGTATGGGATTTGTAGCTTCATCTTGCTCTACTGCAACTTCAAGGAGTTAAGATTTGTTATGGTAACTTCAATCCGACCCAGTGAAACTTCATAGGAATAGGATTTGTAGCTTTATCTTACACTCCACTGCAACTTTAGAGAGATAAGATTTGCTATGGTAGCTTTAATTTGACCCACTGCAAATTCAGGGGTATATGATTTGTAACTTCATCTTACTCCACTACAACTTTAGGGAGATAGGATTTACTATTGTAGCTTCAATCTGACCCATTACAACTTCAGGGGTATAGGGTTTGTAGTTTCATCTTACTCTACTGCAACTTCAGGGAGATAAGATTTGAGGTTTCATTGATTTGTTACACCTCTCTAGGGAACAGAACCTGTCAAATTCATTTCAAAGGCCTATATTTTATGCCAAGTGATTAGGATGTTATGATCGAAATGAATCAAATGTTCCTAACTAGATGTATATGAATTATATTTGTATGAATGCAAAATGTCATTTTCGAGAATGATCCTCTTTTTAGTGCTTAGGCTAACAGTGTTCGTTCGTCAAGGTTCTATCACTAATGTGTTACCATACCCTCTTATTTAGGTCTGGTATCTTTGACAGGAAACCTGAAGAAGTAATCACAATTTGGACTATTCGTTCCAAGATATTTCCAACCCTCAAATTTGGTTAGTTCTAACTAGTGGTCCTGTTTCAGGTCCCTGTACTATTTAGAAATGTTTCATAGCAATATGTAGAAATCCTTTTACTTTAATATTATTTGTCCATTCATCGTTATTTCAATGCAAAAAAATACTTGAAAAAGGTCAAAAAAATAGACAAGACTAAAATTTATTGGGAGCAAAACCCTAAGTGAAAAGATTAATCAAAGTAGCAAACATTGCTAAAAAAATGTCAGTAAGATTAAATTAGGTGCCCTAGATATTATAGTATGAGCTTCTCCTAGAAAACTTGTTGAAGACCATTTTGAGCTTGATATGTATTTAAGAGATCTAGAGTACTTTGTCAATACCCCAAGATGTAAAGTTTCTCCTCCATATTACCTTTGAGGGGAAACGACTATTAACTGCCCATTCTTTGATCAAATTTTGAGTCACCCTTTTCGAGTTTTCAACTTAAAACTCATTTGGTCTCAAGACGCCATTTGTGGGTTTTCACCGTAGCCTCTCCTTTTTTTTAAGGGAAGTATTTTTTTACTGAATCCAAATTCACGGGGTTGGGTAGATCTTTACCATTAGAATCAGCGCTCTTCCAAAAAGGGTTTTTTTAAGACATAAGGTCCTTCCTAATTCGGTATCCATTTTCCTCTGTTGTCCTTTTGTATGTGAAATATCTTTTTCAACACCAGATCCCCTTTATGAAACTCTTTGGGCAAACTTTTTTGTCATAAGCTTGCATCATTCATTTTTGGTACATCTAACCATTACGGATAACTTTTAGCCTATTCTCTTTGATCAAGTTCAACTAATCATATCGAGATTGGATCTATGCTGTTTTATCTAACTTCAACTCTGATGAAACTCGGAGAGAATGAATATCTGAGTTCAATGGGCAAGACTGCCTCCATTCCATAAACTAGTGAGAAATGTGTTACCCTAGTGGAGGTTCTGACAGACATTCGATAAGCGTAGAGGGAAAATGATAACTTCTCATGTCAATCTTTATAAGTTTCTATCATTTTCCTTACGATTTTCTTAATGTTCCTATTGACTGCCTCCACTGCACAATTCATTTTTTGACGATATGGTGACGAGTTGTGATGTTTGATTTTGAATTGACTACAGACCTCCGCTATCATACTGTTGTTCAAATTTAATGCATTATCAAATATGATCCTTTCTGGCATTCCATTCGACATATGATCTCTTTCTTCAAGAATTTGCTAACTGTCGACTTTGTGACATTAGCATAAAGCGGCTTCTATCCATTTAGTGAAGTAATCAATGACCATAAAGCTGAATCGATACCCATTGGAAGCTTTTGGTGAGATCGGCCCAATGACATCCATACCCTACATAGAGAAAGACTATAGAGAAGTCATAACATGAAGAGGTTAAAGCGGCACATGAATTTTGTCTCCAAAAATTTGGTACTTACGACATCTCTTAGCATAATTGATACAATCCCCTTCCATGATGGACCAATAATATCCGAATCTCATGATTTGTCTGACCATTGTAAACCATTAGCATGTGTTCTGCAAACACCCTCATGGACTTCTTCTAGGATTTTCTTGGCCTCAACACCATCTACACACCTTAGTAACATTTGGTCCTCTCTTCTTTTATATAAGATCTGTAATGGCCCAAATTTCAGTGATATCAGAATAGTGATTTGATATCACTAAGTCCGACATGTGAGTTTAGATATTAGTAAATAAAAGTTAAGTGTGATTTTAGAAATGTTTTTAAATTAGTGAAATTGTGAATTAAAAGAATTTTGTAGATAAAATGAGATAAAAAAAGAGGTACCGAGACCTCGAATTTATAAACCGAGACATAAATATTTCTAAAAATATTTATGGAGTGTTAATAAGTTAGTATTAAAGTTTCGTTAGGAAATTTTACCATTTTGATAGTTAATTGAAGAAAAATGACTAAATTGAATAAGATGTAAAATTGTGGGAAGTGATTAAATAGCTTAAATAATAAATAAGAGGGACTCAAAGAGTAAAATGACCCAAAATAAAATGGGCTGGACGGTTAGGTGAGTATTAGCTGTGAAATTGTGTGAACTAAGGGTAAATTGGTAATTTAGTTAAAATTTAATAGTTAAAAATTGAATTAAATTATGAAATCTAGAATTTTCTTTATGTTTCATCATCCTCTCTAGTAAAAAAAACACCATTGAAGGGTTTTCTTAAGCTAGTCTCTCATATTTTTATTAGTGTAAGCTCAATTCTTGATTATTTCTTGTAATTTTTGTGATTTTGAGACTTTTACAATTAGGTCCTATTATCTAATCCATTAGTTTTTTCTTTTATGAATGATTTAGAAAGTTTCCATGAGTAAGAGCTGAAAGTTTATTATGATTTATCATGGAATTGAGGTTTTAATTTTATTATATGATGATTATATGAAGAGATTTTTATAGGAATTGATTTTTAGGATCTAATTGTGAAAGTTGTTAGAATTAGGGTTTTATGTTGAAACTTTGAGTGTCAAATACTGTGAAATAGATTATAATGTTTAAATAAAGTGTTATTTGAGAGAAATTAGTTCAATTGATGAATAAATTAAATAGGGACTAAATTGTAACAATTTAGAAAGTTTGGGGTAAAAGTGTAATTTGAAATTAAAGGGCATAAATTGTGAAATAGAATAGAATAGAATTATATGCTAATGAGGGAATGATTTTATAATTATAGATAAAGAAAACGAAGTGAATCGTGGAAATGAGAAATTACAATAATAGTCCTTGAAAATTTTACGACTTTTGCAAATCAGCCCAGTAAGTTCATATGGCCAAGTTTAATGTTTTATTATGAAAATATTATGATTACTAAGGTATCTTATTGTAGATGAACACTATCAAATTGTATTAATTACCAAATGATATTTAATTAATAGTGCAAATTAGTCGGAACAATGGTTTTGAGTGCTTTCATTCAATGAACATGATGAATTGACGGAATAGATATGATATGTGCACCCGTATAAGACCATAGCTGGCTATGGCATCGGTATGATGTGATAATGTGCCTCCGTATAAGACCATATATGGGATATGGCATCGATATGATATGTGATCCGTGTAAGACCATGGCAGAGCTATGGCTTCGGGGTGTGATATGTGACAATGTGCAAATCCATGGTTTACTATGGCAATGTGATAATGAAGCACTCAATTCCATTATTATTCCCTAATTTGACTATGGAAGTAAATGAGAAATGAGCCCATATGAGTTAAATTTGTAAATAGCGACATGGAAATTATTCAAATGAGCTTATTAATGATTTTGTGATTTACAGGAAGATTTAGTTAAATTATAAATATATGATTGTGTACAATGTTCAGTAAGATTTATTATTTTATGCCTTTGAGCTTACTAAGCTTTTATAAGCTTACTTGTGTATGTTATTTGTTTTGTAGATTGACTTATATACGTATGGAGGATCGGATCTACATCAAGGATCACACTATCTAGATTTATCCCGGTAGATTTTGTTAAACAACTTTTTGATTTATATGGCATGTATAGGGGTTGATTTGATAATATAATTGTATGAATGATTAAGTATATAAGTAAGTTGAATGTGATGTTTGTGTTTGAAAATGAAATATACATGTTTTGGATTGAAATAATTGTTTGGTTGGACTCTATTAGTGTATAAATGTGATTTTGTGCAAGTGACATCAAAAAGGGTGAGAAATGTGGCCTTAAATGGCTATTTTCGTCCACACGGGTAGACACACGAGTGTGTGTCTAGGCCGTGTGTCATGCATGTGATAAGGTCATGTGTCCCATGTAGCTTAAAAATGAGAAACAAAATGTCCAAGTTTGGGCACACGGCCTAGCACACGGGCATATGGCTTGGCGGTGTGACTCACACGGGGTCCAACATGGCTGTGTGATACGGCCATGTGAAGTCTGCACCTTAATTGTGAAATTTAATTATCACACGGCCTAGCAACACGGGCGTGTGCCTAAGCCGTGTGACTCGAGTTTCTTCTTGAATATAAGTCAGAAAGCTCCACGAGCTTGGGACACGGGCGTTCGTGACCACAAGGCCTACCCACATGGGCGTGTCCCTATTCACACAAGCGTGTGGCCCTATTTCAAGATAAAAATTTTCTTAAGTTATCTTAGAACTCTTAAATTTTTCGGTTTGGTCCCGGATTATTTCTAACGAATATTTTAGGCCTCGTAAGCTTGTATAAGAGACTTTAAGCATGTTTTTGAATAATATTTAATTTGGAATGAAGTTTTATGATCACAATTTGTGTATGTTTTATTGTGTTTAAGTCTGGTAATGCTTCGTACCCTATTCCGGTATTAAATATGGGTAAGGGGTGTTACAAGATCTCCCCATCTAGGACGTATTTATTGGTCAGCCTTCTTAGAATCCTTTTGTCATTCTCTGTTGCTTGCTCAGGGTATTCACGGTTCTTTACATATCGCAATATATCTTGGTACCAAGGGTGGTAATTTTTTTCTTCTTCTTCGATGTTGTAACAATAGGTTGGGGCCTCATAAATGCTCATCTGGATAGGTTTTATATCCTCTTGTTTGTTCACTTTAATCATGGAAGCTAAGGTAGCGAAGGTATCAACCATCTGATTTTCATCTTGCGAAAGGTAGCAGAAGATGATGCCATCAAACTCCTTAATTAACTCGAGAACCAACTTTCGATAATCAATCAACTTGGGGTCTCTCGTCTCCCATTCAGCTTTGAGTTGACAGATTACTAGTGCAGAGTCCCCATATACCTCCAGTACCTTGATCTTATGTTCTATAGTTTCACGGATACCCATAATGCATGTCTCGTATTCTATCATGTTATTTATGCAATTAAAAGCAAGTTTACTGGTGAAAGGATAATGATCTCCGTCTTGGGATACTAGGACTGCCCCAATTCTGTTACCCATGGCGTTTGAGATGTCGTCAAAATTTAATTTCCAGGGATATTCTCTTGGAGTACCTTCTTCAGTGGTTGCAACATACATCAGACCCTAATTTGGGCAATCAAAATTTAAAGGTTCGTAATCTTCTAGAGCTCTGCTAGCTAGGAAATCCGCTATTGCACTTCCCTTTACTGCCTTTCGATTTACGTAAAGTATATCAAATTCGAATAGCAAAATTTTCCATCGAGCCATTATTCCATTCAATGTAGTTGACTCCATCATGAACTTTAGAGGATCCATCTTCAAAATGAGTCAAGTCGTATGGTACAACATATATTGTCTCAACCTTCAGGTAGTCCAAATTCAGGCGTAGCACAGCTTCTCGATTAGTGATGTCTCGTATTCAATAATCTTCTTGCTGAGGTAATAGATTGCTCTTTCTTTCCTCCCTGACTCATCATATTGACCAAGTACGCATCCCATAAAATTTCCAAATACTTCTAAGTATAATATCAGTCGTTTATCTAGGTTAGGTGGCATCAGCACTAGGGCGTTGGACAAGTAATGTTTGACCTTGTCGAAGGTCTTCTGGCATTCCTCATCCAATACACCTAAGGAGACGGAATATGGGATCATATTTCTCGATTAGTTGTGAAATGAACCGAGCAATGTAATTTAACCTTCCTAAGAAACCCCGAACCTCCTTTTGGGTATGCGATGGTGATAACTTCTGTATAGCCTTGACTTTATCTGGGTCAATCTTGATCCTTTTTTGGCTGACTACAAATCTTAGCAATTTACCTGACGTGTTGTCCACTAGGGTATCGATGTGAGGCAACGGGAAATTGTTTTTCGGGCTAGCCTTGTTTAAATCCCTGTAGTCCACATATATTTGTACTTTCTCATCTTTCTTCGGGACGGAGACTATATTGGCTACTCATTCCGAATATTTGACCACTTGTGGGATATTAGCGTCAAATTATTTCTTGACCTCTTCTTTTATTTTCAACAGGACGTCGAGCCTCATCCTTCGAAGTTTCTGCTGAACTGGCTTGCATTCTTCCTTTTTGGGAAGCTAGTGTACCACGATATCAGTACTTAGACCATGCATATCTTGATATGACCATGTGAAGACATCTTTGAATTCTTAAAGTAACTCAACGAGGTCTCGCCTTGTCTCTGTAGTTATGCAAGTTTCAATTTTCACCTCTTTCTTTTCTTGTTCATCCCCTAATCTCACAACTTCTACTGACTCTTTGTAAGGTAAGATATGTTTCTCATCTTGCTCTACCATCCTTAACAAATCAGGAGACATGTTACAATCTTGATCATCTTCAAAGTCTTAAGGTTCCTCTAGACACATATCATGCTCAAAAGGAGACTTTGAGTTAACATCAACGCCGCTCATATCATTGATATCCGGAGACCTATTATATGAATAAAAGGAGACTCAATGAACAAATGAATTTAAGAATGATTAAATGTGTGGTATGAGCATGAGAAAAAAAAAAGAAAAAAAAAGTAGAATATTTGCCAAGTAGGACATAAAAATGCATTGTTTTCATTGAAATAAAGATAATGGACATGTACCTTTTCACAAAAAGATCCCTATTACACCTAGACTTAGAGCAACATGTGTGTTCGAAACATTACTCTAAAATAGTCCTAAATACTATAGGGATCTCCTCCATATTCTAGTTGTTTAGAACACTATCAGGGATATAGGGACAAATTTTTGATAGGTTCCCTTCCTTAGTTCCCTCTTCGGAGCCATAAACATCTTCTCCTTTTAAATCCTCAATGTCTTTGAAGAATTCTAATTCTTTATTGTCCATCAGGCTTTGTATTAGAGTTTTGAACTCAGCGCACTTTTGGATTTCATGAAATTTATTGCATGTAACGAAATGTAATATTAATGAATGGAAAAGATGCATGCAAAAAGGCACTGATTCTAGTTCAATTCCATTAAAATAACTTTACGAGAAAATAAGTTTCTTTACATAAAATAGATACTTCCACTTTATTGAGAAACCTCTTTTCCATGAAAAATTCTCTATTTAGAAATTGAACACGAATCAACACCTTTCCCTTAAGATGAAAATGGGACGCAACCATAACCAAAACAAAACAAAACACGTCAGTACATTTTATATTAAACTTGAATACAAAGCAAAGAATAACAATTAAAATGTCTCTTCTTTGTAATCTATTCGGGTAACCGTTAAAGGTTTGACATGGTTGTTTTTAGGGCTAGCTCTTAGGGTTTATTACATGCGGTTTGGTTTTAAAGTAAAGGTACCTGAACCGGTAGATTCCTCGATCCTCACAAATTATAGGCTTATACGGACAAAATTCAGTTCAGGGGAATACATTTCCCTATGTCTATATGAAAGTGAAGACCTCACGAAGGCATAGGTACGAATGTATCCCGAAAGTGGACTATTATCCTATGCGGAGGTGAAGACCTCACGAAGGAAGAGCTTCTCACTCCTACTTAAGAAGGGTAGAATGGAACGATTATGCCATGCAATATGTGAAAACATAAAGAGAAACTCTCGAACCAATAAAACAGATGTATTAGATCGCTATGTAACCCAAGATAACAAATACGTTAATTGCCACCAAAACATGAATGATGAAATGCAAGGAAGTGGTTGCCAAATTGAACCCAAATTCTAAATTTTCGACAAAAAGACAAAAAAGTAATCAACTCGCGACTTGACTCTCTTATTTTTCCCGAGTGGAGTCACAAGCTATCGAAACCTTTTTGGAACTCAACTTTTTATTTTTAAATGAAAATGGAGTCGCCACCAATCCGTTTTATTAGGTGTGATCGGATCACGTCGTAATTTGATCATTTTAATAAAAGGTTAAATTTACTAAAACAATGACTTTCGGTTTACAAAATCTAGGAAATGGGTTCAGGAGTCAGTTACGCATGAGGAAGGATTAGCACCCTCATAACATCCAAAATTGGTACCTAATTGATTACTTGATGTCTTAGCGTCGAAAATTGAGAATTTGAAGAGAATTTAAAATACGATTCCCTCTTTGCATAATGTTATTTAATTAAAACACCTCTAACTAAATTTAATTTTATGAAAAATCCTTCTTATTTCGAGTTAATCGAGAAGAAAAGATCATGCCTCGTAAATAGGGAACGAGGTCTTGAATCCTCAAACACAAGAATAGCTGCCATTTAATTATTACCTAAGTCCTACGTGTCTTGAATTTTAAATAAGATGTTCGGTTATTTCAGTTCTAAGAAGGGGCCATACTCAGTAAGTTAGGAGCACGACTCCTCGAATCCCGAAAATAACGAACATTGCTTTGTTTTTTGTGTGCTTACACCGAAAAACGAATGAGTGTATGTAGCATAATTTACAATGTACAATGATGGCAAAATTATGGTATTAACAAAATAACAACGTAAATAATAGAATAAAATGACAATACTATAATGAATACAATAATAAGAAATAATAATAACAATAATAATATTCAATTAATAATACTATATGATAATAATGATAATAATAGTGAAATAATATAAAAATGTATGATAATAATGATAATAATAGTGAAATAATATAAAAATGTATGATAATAATATAATTACATAAAATATTGATATTTGAGCAAATTTTTAAAAATTATTAATTAGCAATGATAATTACTTAATAATATTAATAGTATTAATAATTAAAAATAAAAGACCAAAATAAAACAATCGGGAAATTATTGGGCGAAAATGTAAATAGCAAAAATTATAAATGCTAGAAATTACAAAAAAAGAAATAAATGGGCTAGCTTTAATGAGTTAAAAAAATAAAGAAAAGGGAAATAAAGGACTAAATTTAAAAATATAACAAAATATAAATCCTAAATTATAAGGAAATAAAATATAAAGGATTAAATTAAAATGGGATAGAAAAGTATAAGGGCTTAGAGTACAATCATTTCGACCACATTTACACGTGTCATTGCCTCAATGGGTCAACAATGGGTTAAGGGACTAAATTATGCAAGAATAAAATAAAAGGGAAAAAATAAAAGTGAGATAATGAACTGTAGGACGAGATTGAAAAATAGCAAAAAAGTGGAAGGGTCAAAACAACAATTAAACCCTCCCCTTTGAAAGCACATGGATCTTAGATGGATCCGAATCGAGTCATCAGGTTGTGTCAAAACTACGTCGTTTTGGGGCTTTTGAAGCCAGGCCAAAACGACGTGGTTTCAATAAATCTATATAAGTTAAAAAATATATTTAAAAAATCATTTTAAACCTATTTAAAAAAAACATTCTTCCTTTCTTTTCTTTTTTTTTCTCTCTTAAGACCCCTCCTCTCCACTCACGAGGCCGGTAAGTCTTCGCCGTGACAATCGATCATCGGCAATGGCGACCTCCTCCGCCGGTGTCCAGAAGTTAAAAAAAAACCATTTGACCCCTTTTTTTCACGTAGAACACCAATCTGGGGTTAAAAACCCCAAAAATTAAGCCAAAACTCGACAAAAAGGCTGAAAAGCTTTCGGTTTCTACCTTTTCGACAAGGCTTTCGACAGAACCCTAGTGGGTTTAGAGGCCTTTCAGGTCGGAGAAGCCTCCCACGATGGAAAAAGACAAGGCGTCGCAGGTAAAAGATGAAACCTTTTTCCTTTTTTTTGTTTTCTTTGAAAAATAAAATAAAATAAAATAAAAACTATCTTTTCTTTTAACTTTTTTGTATTTGATTTCTTGTGTCCAAATTACAATATAGTTTTTGGCTTTTATAGCTAGATATATTACACAATATATTTTCTTTTCCACTATAGGAGAACAGACTTTTAGCAGATTTTTTTGGCCTTTAGCGGCATTTTCACAAGCACCGCAAAAAACACCGCTATAACCGCAAAATTAAAAAAACGCCGCTAAAGACCATGACCTTTAACGGCACTTTTTTCGCAAACGCTGCTAAAGACCATGACCTTTAGCGGCACTTTTCCCGCAAACGCCGCTAAAAACCATGACCTTTAGTGGCGCTTTTGTCACAAACGCTGCTAAAGACCATGACTTTTAGCGGCGTTTTTTTCACAAACGCCATTAAGGACCATGACATTTAGCAGCGCTTTTTTTCAAAAACACCGCTATGTAACAAACCTTTAGTGGCGCTTTTTTCACAAACGCCGCTAAAGAATATAACCTTTAAAAAATATATTTTTAATTAAATAATATTTATTTTCTATGATAAATATTATATTATGTTTTATTTTTGAATTTTGAACTTTAAACTATATACTTTTAAGGATAAATAAAAAAATACTAATTAAATTAAATATTCTATTAAAATTTTAACTTTAAAACTAAATATAAAAATTAATAAATTTAAATTTGGAATTTAAATATTATGTTTAAATGAGCAATCTACCTTACAGCTCATCTGATCTATATTAACACGGCCAATTATAAAAGAAGCTACAAAACTAGTAGTAATTAACCATCATGGTTAAAGAAGCTGGTACACAGGGTAGCTACAAAACCCTGTTTCCATAACACAAAATTCAAGTTCCGACTAAGATGAATGACCATGGAATGCAACATTAAATAACGTTCCACTTGAAGAAGTGCTAAGCCTTGGCTTTTCCAGCTTGAAGAAATTAAATCTTCTACCACACCTTCAATATCTAAAGGATGCAAAACCAAATGATCAGATTCATCGTCACTTTGGCAGATAAATCTAGTTACAATCTATTATCCATACCGAGGTGCCTGGATTCTAGACTTTAGAGTTTGATATTAAGAGGACACAAACATTTTCTGGTGGTTTTACAATATAATTCAACACAATTTGATTTCATATCTAGAGGACATTAATAGAAACTCATACTGATGGTTGTTATTCCAGTTTAAGAGATACAAACTTCCATAAAACCCAAAAATCATATGGATTCATGTAAAAAGCATATGGTAAATGCTAATAGTATTAGTTAAAATATTGCATGATGTCTGCTAATGAAAAAAAAGGATATCCTTAACATCATTTTAAAGATCAGCCAGCATGCAATAGAGCACATAATGAGCGCAAAACTTATAGTGAAGGTAGAAAAGATATACCTCTGACGATTCTGGTAGAAATTGTACAGTTGGTAGTAGACATAAATAGGCTTCTTCATTCGCTTCTTAACCTAGTAAAAGCAACAAGAGAACACTTAACCTTTTGTTAATGGTGCCATAGTGAAACTTTACTTTCCCAGATTTAACATCTTCGATGTACTGCAGCAACAGAGAGATAATACAATTTATGAAAATTTATGTCGATGAGAATTTTTAGATAAATTTTAAGCACATTTACATTTATGGAAAGAAAGAAAAAGAAAAAGCTTATACCAAATTCAAAGTAAAAAAAATGGAAGAAAATGCCAAAGAATCGAAGGGAATGTCGTTCAATTCAAAAAGACAGCACTCGGATGATTCTAGTCCTGGTGAAAATTGGGGCTTCTTCAGCTTTGCCAAGAAGATTACATAAGTCTGCTCCAAAAAAGACAAAGCGATGTTAGATACATAAACATCTTCCATAAATGTACATGAGATATAGAAGTAAATTAAAGATGCTTATTCTAACTTGTCCAATAAGGGGAATATCCAGTTGTGCAAAAGGGGAAATGACTTCCACTTCAACACCTGCCTCTTCCCATGTTTCCCTTATTGCCCCTTCAGCAGCAGACTCCCCAATTTCCAAGTAGCCAGCAGGAAGAGTCCTATGTTAATGCCACCCAATCAACTCAAATATTTGTATTGCCATCAGAGATGGTAGAAACTTTCTATTTTACAAGAAAAGCAAGTGTGAATACTCCATGCCTCAAATGCATAAATAATCTCTTTTGCAAAAAAAAAATCAGAAAATGAAGAAAACAAGATTCAATCCTTTCCTAAACAAAATTCCAATCATATAAATACATACCAAAGACCAAAAGATGGTTCAATATTTCTTTTGCATAGTAGAATCTTTCTATCATGCTCAATGAGGCAACCCATAACCTAAAGGTACCATCAATTTAGAACAAAAATTAAGCATAAAAGTATATTCTTAAAAATTGAAAGTAATTCAAAGCCTGCAACAATGTACAAATTATCAAGGAAACAATGATTCAGAATACAGGAAGCATACATTTTATTCAAAGCATTTTTCTCTACTAGCCATCTAAAATAGGAACAAAACCCATTACCTACCCCCACCCCAATGCTTGTGGGCTATTTGAAGAAACCCTAAACCCATATTTTTCATGTTTTCTAATAGATAAATAAAAACTTGGAACAAAAGCATCCATTAAAGATGATAAAAAAAATTCCATTTCACTTTTAAGTAGTTGATTAAGTAAAACCATGCCATGATCCTTCACGTTACTTTAAAATCCAGATCAAAAGCTAAGACAAATGAAAATCATGACCTCGAAGTGCTCATTAAGAAGAAATTCCTTGGGTCGTAAATTCATATAAATAATAATTTTATTTTGGATGATATCTCGGGTCGTAAATAGTCGACTATGACAAGACGCAATTCCTCACCATAGAAGTCCTCAGTAAATTCATGAAGCAACTATGGTTCCTGCAGCATGAATCATGTTTAGAAAATAAAGAGTTAACAATCATTAATAAGGCTTGCAGTGGTTAACATCAAAGTTATTATTGCACTCACTATAGTCTTTTCAGCATTGTTGAAATATGGGTTCCAACTGATGCTCATGACCATTTTATAAACACCTCTTTGTAGACAATCCAACCCAACCAAAATATACCCCGGAAGTACATCCACTATTATTTTCTTTAGCAGTTATATGGATTCTTCATCTCTTGTTTTCTGGACTACTCCAGTGTCATCAGCTACTATTCTTTTTCCATCGGTGGATAATTTGTATGTTTGTTGATGAAGTACATGTTGAGCTGTTGACATTAAATCAATTCTGGCTTAGATTTGAAAGTATTTTGGATTATTGTAACACTTGTCAATGGTTTTTGTCAAGTGTTTTTTATCTTCTTTGACTGCTGATAAATAAGGACTATCAATCATTCTTTGAATAATCCAAATTTGATATGGTTGATAAAATCGCTCTTTTTCAGCAATGCCAATAAGACTACTTATTTGGATATAAAAATAGTAATAAAAATCATCTTGATATACCAAAAGTGATAATATAGATTTTATAATAGCAGGAAAATTTTTTAATAAGTGAAAAGAAAAGTTTTGTATTACAATTTCTCTAACAAAACCCCATTCAATACTATTTATATCAAATGGTTCATGATCTGGTCTGAATTTTATAGTAGGAATTTCTTCTCCTATTTCATTTAGAAAAACATATGTTTGTAAGAAGTATCCAGAAAAAACCTTTTTAAATTGAGTCTGCTAGTTGCAGATAATTCTATTGATTTTTTCAAAAATTTCTCCTCGCAATATTTTCTTAGCTTTGTTATATAAACATATTCTGAACATTTTATTCATAATGGGACTAGGTATTTGAACTGTTTTCATACCTATTGGTGTTGTTGAATTTGTACTAATATTATCTTCTTCTTCCTCTATCTGAGAATTAGAGGGTAAAACTAAATTATCATTTATATTTGTTATAGCATTATTTTTAAAATATAGTCTATCTCCAGATGACATATATTCTATAGTACTTACTGGTTTTGAAGTACTAGCACCACTTATTCTATCAATCATCCAATCTTTTGGTATTGACAGATCTTTTAGATGTAATAATTTTGGTTGTATTTTTGTAGTAAATTTATTGGGTTCAAATAACTCAATTATTTTATTATTAATTTCTTTAATTTCTACTTCTGACGTGTTGGTATATTCATTAATAGAAGTCCAACTTATTGCTAGATCTTCTAGCTAAATCACTAATTTCAGAATTTTTTGTCTGAATTCTTAAACATAAACATTCTTCTATTAGAGGATCTGTAATGGATATAAAATAGTTTGATTTAACCTTAAATCCTATTACACCAGTATGTAAATTAGACTGAATACCACCAATAAGTGTTTTTATCGGATTTTCAAATCTTTTATCTAATAAAACTGCTATTATAGGTATATCATGTCCTTTTCTAAATAAGGCTCTTATTGTTATCATAATTATACCTAAATGTATATATCTAACTTAAGGGTATTTCTTTTTAAATTCTCTTAATTTTTTCTTTAGTAAATAATTGAATTTCTGTTAATCCTCCTCTAGTATCCTTGCGACTGTATTGCCACTAATTTTTTCTATATGTCTTTGACTCCATATTTTAAACTTAGATATTTTATATATTTCTTCTTTAGAAATATGATTTTTATTTATTTTTTCTATCATTTCATCAGAAAAATCTTTTTCTTCTCCAATCAAATTTCCTAATTTTATATCTTGTTGTTCAGACTTAGGGATTTCTTCTAATTGATTTTTAGAACTACTACCTACATTAAACATAAATATATATTCTTCTTCATCTGAATCAGAATTTGTTTCTGATATTAACTCATATAATATTTCTTCAGGATTTATTTCCTCTTCATAACATATTTTTAAATCTTGTTTTTCAAGACTTTTAATCATCTTTTTAGCACTTTTTCCTTTATTAGGATAGTTTGGTGCTATATGACCTTCTTCATCACATATAAAACATTTACATACCGTTTTTTAGATTTTTTAGAAGTTTTTCTTCTACCAAATTTTTTCTTTTTCTTATTATTATTACTAGTATATTTTTTATTTCCTGGTTTCCATCTAATAAATTTATATTTTCTATTTTTCTTTCTATGTTTTTTATAAGTATTAGAACGTATTGTTTTACATCCAAATTCCTATTCATTTTCTAGAATTTTTGTACAATAACTATAACTTAATTTATTTTTTACTTGTTTAGCAGCTTTAGTCTGTAAACAATGTAAAGTTATTCTTTCCTTTGCAAAATTAATTCTATTTCCTATAGAATCTATATTTTCTTTTGCTATGCCTGCCTCTTTACTATGTTTATCTAAATAGGACACATATTTCTTTATACATATTTCGTCCCATGGTGGAGGTAATTTATGAAAGCATTGATTTTTCCAAAATTCTATATTTTCAATTTTTAACTTTTGATATTCATGAAGAAATTTTTTAGAAAATTCTTCTAGGTATCTTATATCACATAGTTTAATTTTTGACAGAGTATAACTTGCTATACTATATTGATCTTTTTTATCAAAATAGCCACAAAATTATATTTTTAGAATATTTGTTAATCCTTTTAAAAGATCTTTAGGAGTACCTATTTGATTAATTAGTTGTCCTTTTTGGACTTTTCCTACTTCTGATTCTTCCCATCGTCTTAAAAATTGTAAAACATCTCCTTGAAAAGGTCCTACAAAATAATTAAAATTTTTCTTTTGACCAAGTACCGTTGTTGTTTACAACGATTGTCATTGACTGTGCCCAATCGTCTATAGTTTTTTCATAGTCTGATATTGAAATATTAGTTAAGTCAAATATATTCCACCTTGAGCCACATTTCTTTTATTTAAATCATCTATCCTATGTGGTATAGGTATAGTTTGACTTGATTGTTGATTAGAAGATTTTCCTGTATATTCGGTTTTAATTTCATTAGTAGCTATATTTTCGGTTTGATTACCAAAAATTCTAGTTGTATTTTCAACTGTCTCAAAGTCTTTGTTTAAAGTTCTCAGATAATCATCTGTTTGATCATCTGATTCTAGTTTTCTTTTACCATAAGGATCTGTTTGATCAGTATCCATTAGTTCTGGAACATCTATATTTTCATCCTCATCTGTTGAAGTATTTTCTTCATCAGATTTATAAATAGTTACATTTAAATCTTCTTGATTGTCTGAATTACTAGAAGTACTACTTTCTGTAGTATCATAATTTAACATATAATGATAATTAAACTGAGTAAATAGATCTTTATGTTTTTCATAAAGTTTTTCTATTAATTTTAAATATTCTATTCTTTCATTTTTATCAGTACTTTTAGTAAATCTGATTTTCCAATGTTCTATTAATTCTTTATAAGATTGAAAATCATATTTCTGTTGAGTAATATTTTTTCTTTTCTGTTTTTCAGATATTTTATTTCTATTAACAGTAGAAGATAACTCTTCTGAAGAAGTTTCTTCTTCATCAGATAAAGTTAAAATTATATTACTATTACCATAATACAAAGGACCTAAATCCATATCTGATTCTATATTATTATTATTATTATTAATAACCTATTCTAATTTATTATTAACTTTTGATAAAATTTCTTTAGATTTATTGTTCAAATCTAATTCTTTGATATCTCCCATATGATTTACTTTTTCTTCTATATTACTAACTTTATTATATATTTTATTATAATATATAGAGGTTATATCCATTAGACTATTAAATCCTTTACTAAGGGCCGAAATATTATTTTCTTACTTAGAATCTATATGCATAATATGATTGCAGTTTTTATCTTTATATAAACAATCTGTTTCCTCCATGTTATTTACCTTTGGTACCTAAAACCTTCTGTTATATTATTTTGTCTTATCACTCAAGGGCCTAACGTCTCTCTCTTAGACTTCAAAGGCAAAAGTAAGACAAAATAACAGATATATGGGTTTTAAGATAAATAAACACAGAATTAACTGGACTGTAAATTAAAGATAAGAACTTACAATGGATATTATGATATCAATTCTTCTAAGAATCGTTACTCCGGGGGCCTCTGATACCAATTTCAGACTTATACCAGTACAGAAGATAGTTATTTTATTAAAAGTAAAAGGAAGGGTTTACAAAGAGAAAATACTAAAAGTTAAAAGAAAAGATTTCTAAGCTATTTTTCGATGCCTTGTTTAGGCTTCTTACATTCCTATTTATAACAAAATTTCAAAGTTCTATTTAATTTTTCTTCAATCCCGAACAGTGTTTCTGATAAGGATGAATTTATTGTTGCTTCCACGTATATTGTCAGTTGTCTCATCATATCTTTGTCCGTACATGGATGCCTTCATTTTCAATTTACTACCAATCTTGAAAATCTACTTGAAAGTCTTCTTGACTCTCCACGTGGTCTTTATTTTGTCTTTATCCTTCTTGGATATTATCAAGGTTCCACGTTTTTATTTCATCTAGGTGTAAAGATTCTGGTGATAGTCTTGGTGAATTCCAAGTCTCCCACGTGTTCTTGATTTTTTCAATTATTTCTGAAGGAAAATCATCTATTTCCATATCTGCTATTTTCTTTAGCAGTTGTATGGATTCTTCATCTTTTGTTTTCTGGACTACTCCAGTGTCATCAACTACTATTCTTTTTCCATCGGTGGATAATTTGTATGTTTGTTGATGAAGTACATGTTGAGCTGTTGACATTAAATCAATTCTGGCTTGGATTTGAAAGTATTTTGGATTATTGTAACACTTGTCAATGGTTTTTGTCAAGTGTTTTTTATCTTCTTTGACTGCTGATAAATAAGGACTATCAATCATTCTTTGAATAATCCAAATTTGATATGGTCGATAAAATCGTTCTTTTTTAGCAATGCCAATAAGACTACTTATTTGGATATAAAAATAGTAATAAAAATCATCTTGATATACCAAAAGTGATAATATAGCTTTTATAATAGCAGGAAATTTTTTTAATAAATTAAAAGAAAAGTTTTGTATTACAATTTCTCTAACAAAACCCCATTCAATACTGTTTATATCAAATGGTTCATGATCTGGTCTGAATTTTATAGTAGGAATTTCTTCTCCTATTTCATTTAGAAAAACATATGTTTGTAAGAAGTATTCAGAAAAAACCTTTTTAAATTGAGCCCGCTGGTTGCAGATAATTCTATTGATTTTTTCAAAAATTTCTCCTCGCAATATTTTCTTAGCTTTGTTATATAAACATATTCTGAACATTTTATTCATAATGGGACTATTTGTTCCTTTATGAATAAAATATTGGAATATATCAATAAGATTATTTATCTCATTGATATTTATATACTCTATTTCGAGTTCTTCCCAATCTCTGTATAAAACAGCTTTTAAAAATAAATCATGTGCTTCGTTTTCTTTAGTTGTTTTTTCAACTAAAAATTGCGAAAACTTTGTAAGAGCTCGTCTAAAATTTACTCTTTGTTCTAAAATATGGGTTTTCCATATTTCATTAATGTATTTATAAATTTCACTTGGTAAACCTGGATTATAAAAATCTTTTATCTTTGGAATTTGTTGTTGTTTCAACAAATTTTCTACTCCTTTTATAACTTCAGAATAACTAGCTTGATATGCTAAATTCGGATCCAGAGACCAAGGAGATTGACTTATTGTTCTTGGATGATATTGGCTTACCATTCTTGATGCATATGATGAAGGAGATCCAGTTGGTTATCTTACCATTGGATAAGGAACGTAATATCCTTGGTTAGATAGAATGATGTTAATATAGGAGTAAATCCTTGATTAGGATTTATTTGTTTTCCTTTGTTGGGTTTTTTATAGACAGTAGTCCATTCCCTGACTTGTTCTAGAGGTTTTTTACCTCTATCCATAAAGCCTGCTAAGATAATCAGCAATAATATTATTAGTGCCTTTTACATATAAAACTTCAAAATTAAAACTACATAATTCATTATACCATCTAATTCTTCTAGGTACATTTTCTAAACTATTATTAATAAGAAATTGTTTAACTGCCCGATTGTCAGTTTTAATAATAAAATTTTCAGATGCTAGATATATAAGAAAGGTTTTTATTGCTTTTTTAATAGCTAATAATTCTTTTTCATATATAGCATAATTAACTTCATTTGGTTTAAATTTTCCAGAACTATATCCACATATTAGTTCTTCATTTTTTGCTGTTTGAGCCTTTAAAATACATCCCCAATAATTTTGTGATGCATCTGTTTCTAAAATTAATCTATCACATTGTTTTGGTAAATAGACTTTTGGGGTATAATTTATTTTTGATTTTACATTTTTAATAATTTCTGAGTCTTTTTTAGACCAGCTAAAAGTTTTATCTTTTTTAATTTTTCATATAAGTCACCTATTTTTTTAGATAAGTTAGGGAAGAAGTTTCTTCCATAATTAACTATTCCTAAAAATTGTTGAAGTTGTTTTTTATCTTTAATTTCTTTAGGAAATTCTTTTATTTTTACTATAATATGATCTTGTAGTTTAAGACCATCAGTAGATAAATTTAATCCTAAAAATTCTATTTCTGTTTTTTCTAATTCTATTTTTTTAGGACTCAAAATAATTTCATGTTTTATGAATTCTTGAGAGATAATATTTAAATGTTTTCTATGTTTTTCCAGAGTTTCTGAAAATATTAAAATATCATCTATATAAACTACACAAATTTTTTTGTATTTATTAAATATAGAATTCATCCATCTTTGGAAGATTTGATGTGCATTACATAACCCAAATGGCATTACGTTCCATTGATAATGACCATTAGGTGCACTAAAGGCTGTTAATGGTTTAGATTCATCAGTTAGCATTATTTGCCAAAATCCTGATTTACAATCAAATTCACTAAAGTATTTTGATTGTTTAGCTTGATTAATCAAAACATCCTTTCGTGGGATACAATATCCATCAAAAATAATATTTTGATTTAGTCTTTTATAATTAATTACCATCCTAGCTTTTCCCCTTTTTTATTTCTGCATGATTTCTTACCATAAAAGTTGGGCTTGAATGTGGACTATTAGTTTTTTCTATTAATCCTTTTTCCAATAATTCCTTGATTTGTGTATCAAATTCATCTATATCTTGTTTAGTATAGATCATGGGTTTAATTCTAATAATTTTATAGGATTTTTTAATTTTATTTCACAATATCTTGGACTATTTTCCCATAATTTTAATGGTTCTTCACTAAAATTATTTTCTAGAATTTTAAACAACCAATGATTTGTTTCTAGTTGTTTAATTTGTTCTTTTCTCATTGGTCTAAATCCTTTATCACATACAAATTTATGGTTTTCTATTAAATGTATTTCTTCAGAAGTTTTTTCTGTTGATAATATTACTAAATTTTTATCTATAGAAAACGGTAAATGATGATATATAAAATTATTTCCTAATAATATGTCTCCATGCATTTCAGGAAAACACAATATTTTAGGAATTACAAATCTTACATTATTTATGTAAATTGGTATATTTCTAGCCTTAAATTGGATTATGGTTTCTTTACCATCTATTCCTATGGCTCTAATTGAGTTTTTCATTAATTCCCATTTTTCTTCAGGAATGACATTTTCTCTACAGCTACTTGTGGTAGCTCCAGTATCTAATAAGGCATGCAAATAATATGTTTTATATTCTCTAAATTGAAATGTAATTTCAATATTTATATAATATTTCCTAGGTTGGAAATTTGAAAATGTAATAATATAATTTTTTCCCATTTTCATTTGTTGAATAATAGTAGTAGCTTGTATTTCTTCCATTCTAGTATTTCTAGAATTTCTACTAGGTTCAGTGGGGAAAATAGGTATTTAAACTGTTTTCATACTTATTGGTGTTTTTGAATTTGTACTAATATTATCTTCTTCTTCCTTTATCTGAGAATTAGAGGGTAAAACTAAATTATCATTTATATTTATTATAGCATTATTTTTAAAATATAGTCTATCTCCAGATGACATATATTCTATAGTACTTACTGGTTTTGAAGTACTAGCACCACTTATTCTATCAATCATCCAATCTTTTGGTATTGACAGATCTTTTAGATTTAATAATTTTGGTTGTATTTCTGTAGTAAATTTATTAGGTTCAAATAACTCAATTATTTTATTATTAATTTCTTTAATTTCCACTTCTGTCGTGTTGGTATATTCATTAATAGAAGTCCAACTTATTGCTAGATCTTTTGCTAAATCACTAATTTCAGAATTTTTTGTCTGAATTCTTAAACATAAACATTCTTCTATTAGAGGATCTGTGGTATATTATGATAAATAATGGGATTGAAGAAAAATTAAATAGAACTTTGAAATTTTGCTATAAATAGGAATGTAAGAAGCCTAAAGAAGGCATCGAAAAATAGCTTAGATCTCTTTTCTTTTACTTTCAGTATTCTCTCTTTGTAAACACTCTCTCTTAGACTTGAGTGACCTTTGGGTGACAAGTTAGCTGGAAAAAAGAAACGAAAGAGATCAGGATATGAAGCAAAACAGACGAAATATGAACAAATGTCTAAGACTTTGGATGTTATAACAAAGCAACATGGCTCAAAGACTCTTAAGTTATTAGGGGTTTGAGTTACAGGTAGATATCTGTGTGATTTCTTCCCACACAAAGGCCAAAATAGCTTAAGGACAGAGACTAGCTTAGCAAACAGTTTATTATATACCTGTAGGGATCCCAAGAACTTTTGAGCCACGGCCAAATCCCTTAATGACGGGACCACTGATATACCAAGGTTCTGTTGGCAAAGTTCCCTCTATCCCTGCAATCACAACACCATTTTCTCATGATTATTGTTTACAAGTAAAGGTTACTAACTATGATGTAATACAAAGATGTAGGTGTCAAAAGATTTACAATCTTGAAATGGAGGTAGGCCCTACTTTTCAGGTTGCAAATCAAGCAGAGAGTTTATCACTTCATCGGCAGAGATGTAAAGATGCGCTTGTTTTGGAACAGATGGCACAGCAACCACTTCCATTCCAGCAGCCTTACCAGCTGTAACACCTGGCCTGGCAATGCAAGTTCCCAGAATTAGTGAAAGAAATAACTATGTCATATGCTTATGAGATGCTAGTGCTAATTAATAAAAACAACAAAACATCTAAACGTTGCAAGACAATAAATCAGGAAAAATAGGGCATGCTTTCAATACTTAAAAGGCTAGCTCAAAATGTTCCTAAGTTGCCAAAAGGACTGCTAGAGCAATGAAATTTAGTAGGGACTTGAGACAGCTAGAGCTCCTTTCTTTCTACTTCTTTATTTCATTTTGTCCTCCATATAAATTAATTAGAGCTATAATTTCTCTTGCAAAAATAAAAATAAGTACCAGCTGCTATCATGAATATTTAAATACTTGTGCAAATAACAAGATGAATTATTTCAAGGAACAATTAGTTATGAACAAATAAGAAACAACTTAAACGAACAGAACTTGGTGTCCACAACCACATAATTGATTAATTATGAACAAATAACCAAAGGGAATGTACTCAAAAGTAAAATCATACTTTCTTTTTCTCTAAATGCAAAGTAAAAAATTCTTTAAATTATATTTTTTCCAAAAATATTATGTTTAAATCCAGTTTTTTTTCCTCTCCTTTTTTCCTTCTGAAATTAAAAACAAAATAGAAAAGCAAAAACTACAGCATATATAAACAAAGACATCAAATAAGACCCAGACAAAGCAACAAGTTAAACGACAGAACCTTCGTGTGGCATTGAGAGAAGCGAGGACAGCGTTGTACTCAGAAACATTGTCAGCATAGTTTCGTTTGGCTTTTGTTCCAGTTAAATCCGAAAACTGGTGGCGACCCAGTGAACGAAGCATAGTCCTGTTGGGATCCGCTTTCAACAGCAAAAGATACAAGAAACGAGATAAGAAATCGAGTCGTAAAAGGAAAATTTTGGTGTTTGTATAATTTTGGAATTTATACCAGAAATGAATCGAAAGAGGAACTTCATTGGCGAAAACAGAGTGAATAATAGTGAAGGGTTTTCTTCGCTCTGATTTGCTTCCAAAAACCCTTTGTGCCTTTTTTAGTTTCTTTTTATTATTTCAGATCGAGAGAAAAAGAGTAGCTAAATTTTATTTGGGGGATTTGAGAGAATAAGAGGGAGTAAAGGAGCCGGTAACCAAAAGTTTTTTTTTTTTTTGAGAGTGAGCTGGATTTTGATTTCTCTTTTTCCTTTTTTTTAGTAAAATAATGATATTTTGCGGCGTTTTCAATAAAAATGTTATTATAGCTCAATTTTTTGCGGCGTTTTTACTAAAAAGTGCCATTATAGCTTAAGTTTTTGTAGCGTTTTTGGGAAAATCGTCACTATTGCTTAATTTTAATTTTTTTTATTTTTAACATATTTTTTTCTATTTTTCTTTCAAAATTTTTGTGCTGAGATTATCATTTTTTGAATTTTTTTAATTTTGAATATTGAACTTTTTAACTGAAATATGGACTAAAATATTAAATATTAAATTTTTAAGTTTTTTATTTTTAAATTTTAAATTTTAAATTTTAAATTTTTAAATTTTTAAATTTTTTTGAAGATTTTTATAATTTTTAAATTATCATATAAAATACAAAAGGAAACTTTAACAAAAATAAAATGAAATAGATGAATTAAAAAAATACAAAATGACACAACAATACAAGCATTATTCTTTTAAGCATGGTCCGCATTAGTTGTTTAGATTTTTATATAAATGGCATTTAATTATATGTATACACCTAAATTTTGATAGAAATACATCTCAGAATTATATATGAATTTCGGTTTAATGTGTAATTGTAGACGTGAAATTCTAATTGTGGTTTAAATGTATAGTTGAAACTTTAATTTTGATTTAATCATACACATTTTAAAAAATAAATACATCAATATATTTTTATATTGGATAAATATAAATATTTATGTATGCAATATATAAATATAAAATGATGTTATATCAATAATTGTGTTAATAATTTACAAGAAATGGATCAAATTAAATTTCATGTATACAATTGCACACTAAACCATTGTTAGAAAAAGAAACATCTACTGGGGATTTTGGATTTCGAATTGGGGAAAAATGGGTGATTATTTTAAGGATTCGGATTAGGGAAAATGGCATTTTGCAAAATTCTTTTGCGGCGTTTTTGTAAAGCCACTAAAGGCTCAATACAAAACCACGGCATTGTGTTAATTTTTTTACGGCGTTTAACGCCGCTAAATATCAAGCATTAGCGGCGTTTTTCATTCAAACGCCGCTAAAAACTTGTTTTGCTGTAGTGTTCTTTTCTTTCCTACTTCTTTGATTCTGTTCCCGTTTCTGTTTCAGGCCTTTGCATGGTGGCGGTGAGGAAGCTTTCGGTCAACAGCGATAGGGAGATGCACCTTTTTCCATTTCGGTGAAATTGGCAGAGGGCAGTCCTAAGGGTGCAGACAACTTTGGGGGGTGTACCTGTTGACATGGTAGAGGCGGGGACTGAAGGAATTAGAGTTTTTTCTTTCTTTTTTCTGTTTAAATTTAGGATAGTGGGCTTTGGGCTTATAAATGGACTAAATTTTTATTTGTTTTTGTTGTTTATTTATTTTTGGGTTTTTTGTTTTGTTTTGTCTGGGCCCAGACAAAATCGGGCCACTAGACAAGAGCTTATCTTAAAAAGCTTAATAAAGTTTGACCTACCTTAATTTTCTCTCTATTCGTTACTCTCTTAAATTTCTCAACAGTATCTTGACTACCCATTATTCCATGTAGCTGTTACTTTCTTTAATTATCTCAACAAATCGTTACCTTGATGGCTGTAAAAACCATGCACTAGTAGCTTTCCAAAACACGCCAAAAAAATGAATACAAGCTTAGCCTTTAGCTAAGTACTGCTTTTAAGTTTTTATTATTATTCTTCTTCATATGAGTTTATTAAATTTGAGGGATAGTAAGTTATCTTTGAAAATAATGTTTTACTTGCCTCAAACATTATTTCCAATTCTGTTACCCTAATCCATTATTTTTATAACATCCAGTTGTCATAAAATGCATTTCTAATTAGCGTAACATTGTTAACAATGCCATGATTCGATTAATGATTTCATTTTCCTTCATCTTCAAATCTCTTCTCAAATTGAATTATTTTCTTAGACTCCTCTTTCAATCTATCTATCACATCTAAAATGCAATTTTGCAAACAAGACGTGACTCTATATTCCTTCTTACATTATTCATTGTGTTATTTTATTTGAACTAGTGCAAGATTGGCTTTAAGGGTGGAGCATCCTCATGTTTGAACCTCTTCCTACAAATCATGAGCCTACATTTAAGTCTTTATCTTCACTACCAAAACGCGATTGTTTTCTAATAGCACAAATAGGTCAGGGTGAAGAAAAGCTGCTAGATATCATTGAGACAACGATTGGCTAAGGAACTAACTTCCAAAGAACTGAGGCTACGTTGATTTAAACTGAGTTAATTAATTGTATCGAATTAGTTTGATTAATTGATTGGTTACCGAAATTAATTTGATTGGGATCAATTAATAGTTTTATAAAAGTTCAGTTATAGATTAATACTATTCAAAGACAAATAATGGAACTTGAAACATTGCCTCAAAATTGTACTCCAAAATAATAAATCATTATGGCTAGTGAAAGTAAAAATCCTAGTTTCTCTGAAAATCGTTCAACTAAAGAAGTACACTTCAAGGATCATAATACGAATGAAGGCATTGACATGGTGGTCGATGATGAACCAAAGTCGACGCTTTCTTGGAAAGATAGATTATTGGGGAATTTGGCTAGTGGTTCTAAGGAGTTGGGTACCCAGATTCGGTTTGGAGATGATGATGAGATTGAACTAATGGATAAGGATATTACAAGATCGATGGTTAATGCTATTCCGACGATTGACTTTTCTGAAAGAGTTAATCAATTTTTGATTAAGAACATGGCAACCACAGTGGTCCTCAAACTCTTGGGACAATCTATTGGGTATAATGCACTGCAAAGTCAGTGTTTATAGAGGCCTTATCGCCTTTTCAATTAATGGAGATAGAAAATGAATATTTTTAGCAAAATTTCAGAATAAAGAGGACTATGAGAAAGTGCTTTTCTAAAGGACCGTGGATCATTTTTGGGTAGTACCTTACGGTGCAACCTTGGACGACAGATTTTAATCTGATGTAGCCATACCCGAGCGTGGTTAAGGCTTGGATCAAACTCCCAAGGCTCCTGGGTTTCTTGTACGAATGTCAGATCCTTGAAGAAATCTGGGGGATGGTTGGCAAGGTAACTAAACTAGACTTGAACACAGATAGTAGAATGTGAGGCAAGTTTGTTGTGATGGTGGTTTACATCAATCTTGATAAACCGTTGACTTCTCAGGTTCTGATTAATGGACATATCCATCAAGTTGAGTTCGAATCGCTGCCGGTAGTTTGCTTCGGCTATGGACGATATGGTCACCTGAAGGAGGGATGCCCAAAAAGTTTTATTGATCTAAACCAGATGGAAATGGAGGAGACGACGGTCGTTCAGAGGAGGATTGGTGAAACTCTGACGGAGGAGACGACGGCCTATAGACTTTGAATGCTAGTTAAGAAGAAAAGTCGGTGAAACTCCAAGGAAAATAGAAGTCAACCGACGAAGACATCAGACCTTAGAGCGTCTGGATCCAAATTTGAAGCCTTGAATATTGGGGGCATCAAAGATGACGACTTGAATAAGGGAGGAGAAACCATGTCTTTTTTGAAACATGATGTTATGGCTGCTGATAATAAAAATACTCAAAAGTCCACTTCTAAGAAAGTCCAACATATCGTGGGCACAGGTGAAAATGATGACATATAGGCCATAAATGATGAGCTGAGTAAATATGTTGTGGCCCAAAATGGAGTGCATGCTGATGTTTCTGTTTTAACCTCATTTTTGTAAGACAAATGGGTGTAGAGGTCTTTGTGGTAAAAAGAATGCTAAACCCGAGGAAACATTCAATAGTTTCTTTTAAGGAAAACATGGATTCTGTGGGCATGAAGGTTTTTAAAAGATAAAAACATTAATAAAAACTAGGTAGAGGTAGGAAAAGGTATCCATGTAGGTAAAGGTCGTGGATCCGGTGGTAGATTTAATTCGAGCAAGTGTGGTAAAGCCTTTAATAAAACTCTTCGAAGACACAGGTGATAAATCCAAGGCTTATGGTAATGCTCTCATATTTCACTTACGGATTTCATGAATTCCATGGTGGAACTTATTAGTTCTCAAATGGATACTGTTGGTGATTCGGATGCTTAAAAATGAAATGGAAAAGGAGTGCAAGACTCCTCTTATTCTGATTAGTAAAGGTTTGTGTTCACTTGTTTATTACTTGTGTTTGATATGGATTTGTCTATTTTTTTCATGATGTCAAGTTGTGCCACTACAAAATTTTTGTGTATATTCCACGAGTATAATTTAGAGTATAAGTCGGATATTGTTTGTCTATTAGAAACTAAGGCTAGTGGAGCAAAAGTAGATAACTTCGTCGTCAAGTTAGGTTTTCAGTTTTCTCTTTGTGTGGAGGTCGTTGGCTTCTCATGAGGGATTTGGGTTGGTTAGAAGAACTCAGTTCGGGTTGATGTAATTCATAGTTATCCCCAATTTATCTTTGAGCAGGGTTCTTGGACACTCTCAACAACTTCCCATCTTTATAGCTTTTGTGTATGGTAATCCTGACAGACAAAAACGGAAAATTTTGTGGGAGGGTTTAAATGCTACTATATACCTCTCAGAAGTGTTCCATATCTTGCTATTAGTGACTTTAATTCCATTTTATTTAATAGTGAGAAGAAATGTGGATGGGCCTGAGGGATTAGGTGTTCTTTTTTGGGGAGTTTATGAACTTTATAGCTTTACATGATTTGGGTTTTCGAGGCCCTTCTTATACTTGTTGTCGAGGGGGGATTTTTGAGAGATTAGACAAGGCTATTGGTATTGATGCTTGGTTTAATGAGTTACCTAATACGTTAGTCATGCATCTTCCAAGGCTTAAATCTTATCACAGATTACTTTTTCTATTTGTGAAACCTGAGCCGAGGGTCCCCAAGGAGAGACCCTTTAGATTTCTTGTTGGTTGGCTTAAGTGTAACACCCCTTACCCGTACCCGAGATCAGGACAAGGTACAAGGCGTTACTAGACACATACTCAGACACCTTCGAAAAACACGGGTTATAAAACTTCATTCCATTTAAAACCGATCAAACAACATCATAGTGTCCCGATTATAGACCTATAAGGTCCAAAACATACATTAAAATTGATCCGGGACTAAACCGAAAACTATTGAATATTTTAGTAAAATTCCTAGGGTTATACCTCACACGCCCGTGTAGAGGCAAATCACACGGCTGTGTGCTTAGGGACACGTTCGTGTCCCTTGGCCGTGTTGAATTATTTGAATTTATTTTTCATTTCGAACCTACAGAGGATTTCACACGGCCAAGCACACGCCTGTGTCCCTGTCCCGTGTCCCACACATGGCCTAGACACGCCCATGTCATCACCCATGTCCAAAAACCTGGACATTCTTTTTATGACGTCATCATTCTTTTTGAGACACACGACCAAGGCACATGCTCGTGTTCTAGGCTGTGTCTTCAACACGGTTGAGACACATGGCTGTGTCTTACCCGTGTGTCTACTACTATGCAGACTGACCTAAAATTTTAGGTGCAGGGGACCCACGACCAGGCAATATGCCCATGTGGCTGACCGTATGTCACACTCGGCCTAGATACATGCCCGTGTGTCTACCCGTGTGGACATTTTTAGGGCTATTTTCCAAGCCTTTGGTCACCCTCCATCATCCATAAACATTTAAAGACTTCAATGGTATTTAACATGACCTCATTATACTCTTAAACAACCTTGGCATAACTCATCGTATGTTAGCCTCATATCATCAGCTTAGTACATGCTAAATTATCATTTTCGTATGAGGGATTAACATAGCACATTTTATATTTTACACTTAGGCCAAATTATAACCATATACCATTGTATGCTATGACTACTCTCAAATTATTAGGTCCCATTTCAAGCATCCATTCATGATAAACCTCGTTACCATATCTCATGAATCATTTAAACATAAACATGCATAATTAGTAGGTTTACAACCTATATCAATATGAGCCACATCTCATGGCCATATACAAAAGAATGAGTATAGCATTTAAACCCTTACATTGGCTAGCCAAAAGGCACATATAACAAAATAACCAAAAGCCCTATACATGCCATTAAACAAAATAAAAGTATCTATATACCAAAACGGGACAAGATGATAGTGTGTTGATTCTCCAACCGTCTTCCAATCTTCACGAGTCCACGAGCTTTGTAAGACAGGGAAAAGAGAAGGGGGTAAGCATTTATATGCTTAGTAAGTCTGGATAACTGGAAAGTAAACTTACCAGTTAATTAGCATACAACCATTTTTAGGCAATAATTCCAACAAGCATGAAATAGTTTCCCTATCACATGCTCTCAATCATCAAGTTAGTTTCATAACAATACATCATGTCATTCGTCTTAGATGAGATCATCAATTCAATATTTCCATTATTTCTCATGTTAATCCCATTGAATTTCTCGAAAATCTCGATGGATAGCCCAATAACCGTCAAGTCATACAAGTGATCATCTTAAGAACGCACTCCCGCGAACCTTACATCTTACGACGGAATTACCAGTCCAGGTTAAATCCCCCTAGTAATAACTCACAGAGTAATGTCAGGATTACCAGTCCAGGCTAAATCCCTTTTTACAACAATTGCTTTCATAAGCTCAGATTTGGATTGCCAGTCCAGGCTAAACTCAGTCCTTAATCAGATTACTCGTCCGGACTAAATCCGTAATGCACCCATATTCTTCGGGAGGCTCAATCACTTAAGGAACACCCATCTGGGCTAGATCTTTTCTATTTTGAGATCATCGGATTACCCGTCTGGGCTAAATCCTTTTTTGCAACACATGCTGGATCTCATGTCATGTAAGCTATAATTTATCCATCGGATTTCTCTTTCTATTTTAACCGGGACATTTATTGTCTTTCATTTACACTAGCACATTTCATGGATTATCATGCAATGAATATCTAAATTTTCATACATTCAAGAACATGCATATTTAAGTATATTAAGAGTTTACTTCGGGTTATACGAACTTACTTGGTAGTCGTTTTGGATTCATGTCTCGATTATTTCGAAACCTTTCGTTTTTCATGGTCGACCTCTGGAATTGGTTCCTCGAGGTCTATATCAGTAAAAATAAATTATTAATACCTCACATTGTTTATTTTCGGCTTTAAGACTCACCCTCGGGCAAAATGACCAATTTGCCCCTAACCTTCCACACTTTTACAATTTAGTCCTAAGGCTCATATAATAAAATGCATGAAATTTATAAGTTACCTAAGCTTAGCTGATTATTTTTCTTGCCTATAGCAGCCCACATTTTCTTCCATTTCACATTTCTACCCACATTTTATACCTTTTTCAATTAGGTCCCCTTTTTGGTGTTTTAATGAAAAATAACCTAGCAAAAGATGTTTATATAACATCTAACTTTCATAACCCTCCATAAATCATCAAATAACAACCATCTCATGCATGGGTCAAATTTCTAACATGAACTCTAGCTTGAAATATGGGTAGAAATGGATAGAGCATGTTACGAGGGTTTTAAAAATACGAAGAACATTAAAAACGGGGTTAGAAAACACTTATATTGAGCTTGAAATGTTAGAAAGCCCTAGCTATGGAGACTCCTTCAAATTCGGTAGCATGGAGAAGAAAATGAGTGAATTTTTTCTTGATTTTCCCTTTTTATATCATGAATTAACCAAATGACCAAAATGCCCTTCCTTACTAACCTTTCTAAATTTTTCATGCATGCCTATTTTTGTCTAAAAACTTAAAAATTGGGCAAATTACTCTTTAAGGACCTCTAATTAACATTCCAAATCAATTTCATACATATTGCCTCTAGAACCCAAGTTTTGCAACTTATTCAATTTGGTCCTTAATTTTCGATTAGACACCTTACACATAGAATCTCTTCGTGAAACTTTAACACAAGCATATTTTCATATCCTAGACCTCATAATGATCATGAAATATTCATTTTAACATCGGATTTTTGGTTTTGGACAATTATTCTGACTAGGCCCTAGTTCGGGATGTTACATTTCTCCCCCCTTAGGGACTTTTGTCCTCGAAAGTCTTACCAGTAAACAAGTCCGGATATTGACTTCTCATGGTTTCTTCAGGTTCCCATGTAGTATCTTCCACTCCGTGTCGATGCAATAAAACTTTCACCAAGGCTATATTTTTGTTCCTCAATTGTTTGAATTCCCGAGCCAAAATCTTAACCTATTCTTCACCATAAGTCATATCCGATCTGATCTCAATCTTTGTAGGTGAAATCACATGAGAGGGGTCTGACCTATATCGTCGCAACATGGATACATGGAATAGATTATGAATCTTTTCCAATTCGGGTGGTAATGCTAAACGGTAGGCTAATGGTCCAAGTCTTTTGGTGATCTCATATGGTCCGATAAATCTCGGACTCATTTTGCCTTTTCGGCCAAATCTCAATACTTTTTTCCATGGAGATATTTTCAAGAACACTTTATTTCCAACTTGAAATTCGATCTCCTTTATTTTCAAATCAGCATATGACTTATATCTATCCGACGCCGCTTTCAAACAGTCGTGTATCACTTTAACCTTTTTTTCAATTTCCCTAACTAAATCAACTTTGTGAATCTGGCTTTCCTTGAGCTCTGCCTAATACAGCAGAGTCCAGCACTTCTGACCATACAATGCCTCATAAGGTGCCATCTTTAAACTTGTCTGGAAATTGTTGTTATAGGCGAATTCCACCAATGGTAAGTATTTTTCCTAACTACCCTGAAATTCAAGGACGCAACACTATAACATGTCCTTAAGAATCTGTATCGTCCGCTCAGAATGACCATCAATTTCTGAGTGGAATGCCGTACTCAAACTCAACTTTGTACCAAGGCCTCTTGCAGCTTCTTTTAAAATCTCGAAGTGAATCTCGGGTCCCTGTCTGAGATAATTGATATCGTTACCCCATGTAATCTCAAAATTTCAGATACATACAAGTAGGCTAATTTGTCAAGTAAGTAGTCAGTTCGTGCTGAAATAAAGTGAGCTGACTTCGTTAGCCTATCAACTATAACCTAAATGTCATCTTTCTTCTTCGATGTTAACGGCAATCCTGCCACAAAATTCATAGGAATCCTGTCCTATTTCCATTCGGGGACTATCACGGGCTGTAATAAACCTGAAGGTACTTGGTGTTCAGCCTTAACTTGCTGATATATTAAGTATTTCGATATAAATTCGGATATGTCTCTTTTCATGCCATTCTACCAGTACATTTTCTCCAAATCATTGTACATCATGGTACTTCCCGGATGAATAGAAAAACGGAAATCATGTGCTTCTTGCAAAATCTTTTGAATAAGCTCATCGTCTCTCGGTACACAGATCCTATCTCTGAACATCAAGCAACCATCGGGACTAATTCAAAAATCTGAGTCAGTGCCTGACTAGTATTGAGTTCTCTTGGCCTGCAAATCACTATCATTGACTTGGGCTACACAAATTTCTTGTAGAAACATTGGTCTGGATCTTAACTCTGCCAAAATCGAACCATCATCTAACAAGGCCAACTGCGTGTTCAAGGCTCTCAAACCAAACAAGGATTTTCTGCTTCGTGCATCTGCTATTACATTCGTCTTTCCCGGGTGGTAGTCAATGATCAGTTCATTATCTTTAATCAACTTTAACCATCCCCGTTGTCTTAGATTCAATTCTTTTTGAGTCATCAAGTACTTTAAACTCTTGTGATCGGTGAATACACAGCATGTCTCACCATACAAATGGTTTCTCCAAATCTTCAGGGCAAATACAATGGTTGCTAGCTCCAAGTCATGTGTTGGATAATTTTTCTCGTGTGGTTTTAATTGCCTCGAAGTATAGGCTATCACTTTACCTTCTTACATCAGTACGCAGCCCAGTCTATTCAAGGATGCATCACTATAAACTACAAATTTTTTTCCCGGCTTAGGTTGTACTAGTACTGGAACTTCGGTCAACAATATCTTCAATCTCTCGAAACTATGTTGACACTTCTCTGACCATTCAAACTTAACATCTTTTTGTAGCAACCTCATTAAAGGAATTGCAATTATTGAAAATCCTTTTACAAAGCATCGGTAGTAGCCGGCTAAGCCCAAAAAGCTTTTAACCTCGGTTACATTCTTCGGCGACTTCCACTCGACAATAGTAGATATCTTATTTGGATCAACTCGAATGCCATCAAAAGAAACAATGTGACCCAAAAATCCTACCTCTCGAAGCCGGAACTCTCTTTTGCTGAACTTAGCATACAATTTCTTGTCTCGCAAGATCTGTAATACGATTCTCAGATGTTCAGCATGCTCGGACTCATTATAGGAATAGATGAAAATATTGTCAATGAATACCACAACAAACTTGTCCAAGTATGGTCGAAAAACATGATTCATTAAGTCCATAAACGCGGCTGGGGCATTTGTTAGACCAAAAGACATTACCAAGAACTCGAAATGACCATATCCCATCCTGAAAGCAGTCTTAGTCATGTCCAACTCTTTAACTCGCAACTGGTAGTAACCAAATCTCAGATCTATTTTTGAAAATACAGTGGCTCCTCCCAATTGATCAAACAGATCATCAATCCTCGAAAACGGATACTTGTTCTTGATAGTTACCTTGTTAAGTTGTCGGTAGTCTATACATAGTCTCATCGAACCATCTTTGTTCTTTATAAATAATACGGAAGCACCCCAAGGTGAAAAGCTTGCTCTTGTAAAACCTTTATCTGTCACTTCTTGCAACTGTGCTTTTAACTCTTTCAGTTTGGTTGGCGCCATTCTATACGGAGCAATAGAGATAAGAGTTGTCCCAGGCACCAGCTCAATACTAAACTCTACTTCTCTAACAGAAGGTAATCCATGTAGCTCTTCCGGAAACACATCTAGATACTCGCATACTATCAGTACCGATTCCAACTTCAACTCAGATTCTTTTGTATTCAACCCGAAAGAAAGGTAGGCTTCATATCCTTTTCTCATATACCTCTGAGCCATCATTGAGGTGATCACAACCGGCGGAGTATCCAATTCGCTTGAATCAATCTGGAGAATCATACCATCTGAGCATTTCAATTCAATATATTTGCTACCACAATTTACAATCACATCATGCACAGCTAACCAATCCATGCCTAGTATTACATCAAGCTCATCGAATGATAATAACATAAGGTTAGCCAGAAAACAATGACCTTGAATCGTCAAAGGACAATTCTTACAAATTTTATCAAGTAGGACTGACTTGCCTAGAGGGTTTGGCACCTTAATCACAAATTCTTTAAACTCTACAAACATATCTATGCTAGACACAAATTTCATGCAAATGTACGAATGGGTTGACCCTGGATAAATTAAGGCAATGACACGAGTATTATAGATAGAAAATGTACCTGTGAAGATATCAGGGGCGGAGGCTTCTTCTCGAGCGAGTATTGTATAAGTTCTTACTGGGGCTCGAGCCTCTGATTTTTCAGTAGCATCCTTAGCAATAGTTCAACTACCACTTGCACTTCTGGGATGTCTCGGAGGTCTACCTCGACAAATAGGAGCATTTGGCTGCGGAGCTAATTCAACCTCTTTATTAGCTCGTTCCGGGCAGACTCTGAGAAAATGGTCAAGAGACCCGCATCTGAAACACGCACCACTCTTCATTCGACATTCTCTGAAGTGAAATTTGTTACAGCTTTTACACTTCGGCTTTTGATCATCCACACTTCCCGCACTAGTTATCATAGGAGAAGAAGACTTCGGGTTATGTCGTTTGGAGCTTCTTGATCTACCCGAATATCCTACTGACGAAGTGGAGTGTTCTTAATGACTTATCGATTTCTTTGTGGTGAAAGAGTGTACTCTGTCGCTAGACTTCTTACTCAAAACTCGAGCTTCTCTCTTAACTTGTTTCCTTTCATTGTTTAGCTCTTCGGCCTTCTTGGCCAGGTCAACTAATGCGGCAAATTCTCGTGTCTAAAGGATCCCAAACAGCAATTTAATTTCCTCATTCAAGCCTTCCTCGAAGCGTTTACACATTTCTTTCTCTGATTGGACCCATTCTGTTACATACTAACTTAACCTAACAAATTCCCTTTCGTATTCTGACACAGTCTTATTTCCTTGTTTGAGTTCCAAGAACTCCTTTCGCTTCGAGTTTAAAAACCTTTGACTGATGTATTTCTTTTTAAACTCAGCTTGGAAAAAATCCCATGTAATGTCTTCCTTCGGTACCACTGAGGATACCGTCTTTCACCAGTGGTGTGCTGTATCTTTCAAAAGAGTTACAGCACACTTCAAGCATTCTTTGGGTGTACATGAAAATTTATCCAAAACTCGCAAAGTGTTCTTGAGCCAGAGCTCAGCTTGTTCTGCATCATCCTCGACCCTAGTCCTAAACTCTTCAGCCTCGTATTTCCTAAGTTTATCCACTAAGGCTTTACCAATTCTCATGGGTGCCATGTCTTGTGGCACTTCTCCCTCAGGCCGAGCAGGGGACAAAAGAGGTCGTGGTATATTAGGGCGGTTTCTCAAGTAATCCCCAAACCATTCATCCATCATCTTGAAGAAGGGAGCTCTTGCTTCTTCTCGGCCTTCAAACATAGGCCGCCTACTACTACTAGTAGTAGCTTGCTAAACGAAAGCTGGAGCATGGCTCTCGGCTCCCTCGGGCTCATCTTAAGCTTTATTGGAAGACATTTACTATATTCAAATACAATTAAACACGGTTAGGAGATGTCACACTATCATAACTTGTGTAATGGCATGTACAACTATGCTCAATACATGCTACGTTAGTCCTAGAACAGACTAAATTGTAGCTTTGATACCACTAAATGTAACACCCCTTACCCATATCCGAGATCAGGACAAGGTACAAGATGTCACCAGACACATACTCAGATACCTTTGAAAAACACGGGTTATAAAACTTCATTCTATTTAAAACTGATCAAACAATATCATAGTGTCCCGATTATGAACCTACAGGGTCCAAAACATACATTAAAATCAATCTGAGACTAAACCGAGAATTATTAAAAATTTTAGTAAAATTCCTAAGGTTATACCTCACACGCTCGTGTAGAGGCAAAGCACACACCCGTGTGCTTAGGGACACATCCATTTCCTTCGCCCGTGTTGAATTATTTGAATTTATTTTTCATTTTGAACCTACAGGGGTTTTCACACGGCCAAGCACACGCCAATGTCCCTGGCCCGTGTCCCACATACGGCCTAGACAAGTCCGTGTCATCGCTCGTGTCCAAAAACTCGGATATTCTATTTATGATGTCATCATTCATTTTGAGACACACGGCCAAGGCACACGCCCGTGCTCTAGGCCATGTGTAACACCCCTACCCGTATTCCGTGCCTAGAATAGGGTACGAGGCATTACCAAACTTAATATGATCAATCATGTAAAAAAATTCAGCCAAATTTTTTTTCTAAATTAAAAACTTTCATACATATGTTTAACGTCCCTTATATGGGCCTACGGGGCCCAAAACATACATTCATGGTGGTTCGGGACCAAACCGTAAACATATGAAACTTTTGCAACACTTAGAAATTTTTCACACTTTGGAGAGTCACACGCTCGTGTTTTCAACCCGTGTAACTCTCTGTTTATAACTTCATCACCATTGTCAATCATACACTTCATATAAATAACAAGAAACGTGTATGGGCTTAATTCTCATTCAATTTCTCATATATATACACAATTTCACGTTATGTAATCATACAACATATATCAGCCATATCTCAGTAATCTAAATATATTTTCATAACAACTTATCTTGATTTCAGACTATTTCATATTTAAGCTTAAATAACCAAAGTATTTGAAATATCATCTTTATGCAAATAGTACACATGAGGTATATAATTCTATAATTATGAATAAACACATTTATCAAACATTTTCCATATTCATATATCAATGTCTCATGTCTCCATATATCAATAACCGTCATTTTCATGAATTTCGAGTTCAATTTCATAATTATTTGTCTCGTGTTCAATTTATTCCATATCGGAATTTTATTCATTAAAACATTTGAATTATCAATACATATGGACAGTACATTCAAGATGAAGAATTATATAATCACAAATGAATTCATTTATCAACCAAGTTCTATACTCGTATCTTATCAACTCGTACTTCCTTGTATCACATAATTCCATGTAACACTTACCAAACTTTGTCAAATTAGTGAACGTTTTACGAAATTGAGTACTTCGTTTTCTCGATGCCATAGTTCAACTATGGTCTTACACATCTTCACATAATGATGCCATAGCCCAACTATGGTCTTGCACATATTCATCTATCGATGCCATAGCCCAGCTATGGTCTTACACGAATCACATATCTCACTGATGCCATATCCCAGATATGGTCTTATACGGAAATCACTTGTCACTTGTCACTTGTAGCCGGAGCTACCACTATTCACTGATCAGGTAGCCGGAGCTACCATTTTTCACTGATCAGGTAGCCGGAGCTACCAATTTTCACTGATCAGGTAGCCGGAGCTACCAATTTTCATTGATCAGGTAGCCGGAACTACCAATTTTCACTGATCAGGTAGCAGAAGCTACCACTTTTCACTGATTAGGTAGCTGAAGCTACCACTTTTCACTTGTCATTTGTTATTGATCAGATAAGTGTAGCCGAAGCTATCACTTATCACTTTCACTTTTCCTTGATCAGATAAGTGTAGCCGAAGCTATCACTTATCACTTGTTGCCATGGTCCAACCATGGTCTTTTCCTTCAATTCATCTTGTCACTGAACTGAAATGCTCAATTTGATCATTTATTCAATTTTCATGCTTTTACATTATTCACGATTTTATCATCAATTCATATGAAATAACACATCATGAAATTCATAAAATTAAAAAATAATCACTAAAATTTAGCCATATAAACTCACAAGTTCAATTTTTGTATTATAACGATAATCATAATTTCATAATAAATATACCAAATAAAACATTATATCATTTCTAATCCAACACTTATCGATTATAATCGGGCATGTGATCAATTTATACACGAGTCATTCATATATTTTTGTATATTTTCCTCCTCCTCTCCATCCACATCCTTAGTATAAACAACACACTTGTAGGTAACATTATCCATAATTTTCACTATCTACTTATGTGAATATTCAAGCTATCCATCTGTGTCATAGTCACTAAATTGTTTTTATATTGAGCTAAAGAACTCAAAATTAAGATCCATAAATTTTCCCAGAAACTAGACTCATATGTCTTCTTGCCATAAAAATTCATAATTTTTGGTTGGGCCAATTAATACAGTTTTTCATTGAAGTCTCCTCTGTTCTGCTGTCTGACAGTTCCGACCCTTCTTCACTAAAAATTAATTATCTTCTCGTACAAGATTCGAATGATGTCCTCGTTTGTTTCTCTTGAAAATAGACTCATTAAGGATTCTAAAAATATAAATTTAAGTCTCTAATTATTTTTATCCAATATTTGATGATTTTCCAAATTCAGAACAGGGGAACCCGAAATCATTCTGACCTTGTCTCACAAAAGTTATTGTATCTCATGATTTACAATTCCATTGCTTACATAATTTATTTTATAAGAAACTAGACTCAATAAGCTTTAATTTCAAATTTTATTCATCCTCTAATTTGATTTATACAATTTTTGGTGATTTTTCAAAATTAAACTACTGCTGCTGCCCAAAACAGTTTTAGTGCAAAATGTTGATTTCCATTTTACCCCAAATTTCACAATTCATATAATTCAGTCATTGCTCAATTAACCCCTCAATTAAGATAATTTTCTCAATTAATACTTTTTCTAGACATTATAAGTTATTTCATAACTATTGAAATTCAGAATTTCCACATAAAACTCTAACTTCAAACTCTTTTACAATTAGCTCCCAAACATTCACTTTCTATTCAATTCTTTCAATAAAATCAGAATATAAACAATTTAAAGCTCTAATTCCATGCAAAATCATCATATACTTCCAACACTCATCCATAACAACTTCAAAAATTAGACATGGAATCAAAAACTAATGAAATAGTAAGTTGGACCCAATTGTAAAAGTCCAAAAACATAAAAATGTCAAGGAGAAAGCAAGAATTAAACTTACATGAAGCTAGAGTATGAAAACCAGCTTGAACCCTCCTTCATGGCTGTTTTTCAGCTGATGAATATGAAGAGAAATGAAGAGAATTCTAGATATTCCAATTTAGTCCCATTTTTATTTAGCCAATTTTGTCAAATTTCCAATTTTGCCCTCATTTCACCCATTTCCTGATTTTTCTCAGCTATTGCCGCCCAAAATATCTCCTTTGGGCTTATTTGCACTTTAGGTCCTTCCTCATTTGACAATTGAGCTATTTAATCCTTTTAGCAACTTTTACACCCTTTTCAATTTAGTCCTTTTTATTTAATTAACCACCCAAACGTCAAAATTTTCTGACTAAATTTTATTACTACCTCACCAACACTCCATAAATATTTCTAAAAATATTTATGGCTCGATTTATGAAGTTGAGGTCTCGATACTTCATTCTCGACCCAATTTACCTAATTAATTCTTTTAAATCACCAAATTCACTAATTCAAAAATGCTTTTATATTCACATTTGACTCATAGGTATTAATTTATTAAATTTTCAACTCATCCGTCAGATTTAGTGATCTCAAACCTCTATTCCCGATACCACTGAAAATTAGGCCGTTACACCATGTCCTCCACACTGTTGAGACACACGGCCGTGTCTCTGCCGTATGTTTACTACCATGCAAACTGACCTAAAATTTTAGGTGCAGGGCACACACGGCCAGGCAACACAACTATGGGGGCTGACCGTGTGTCACACACGACATAGAAACATGCTCGTGTATCTACCTGTGTCGACCTTTTTAGGGCTATTTTCCAAGCCTTTGGTCACCCTCCATTATCCATACACACTTAAAGACTTCAATGGTATTTAACATGGCCTTATCATACTCTTAAACAACCTTGGCATGACTCATCACATTTTAGACTCATCTCATCAGCTTAGTACATGCTAAATTTTCCTTTTCGTATGAAGGTTAACATAGCACATTTTATATTTTACACTTAGGCCAAATTATAACCATATAACATTGTATGCTATGACCACTTTCAAATTATTAGGTCCCATTTCAAGCATCCATTCATGATAAACCTCGCCACCATATCTCATGAATCATTTAAACATAAACATGCATCATTAGTAGGTTTACAACTTATATCAATATGAGCCACATCTCATGGCCATATACAAAAGAATGAGTATAGCATTTAAACCCTTACATTGGCTAGCCAAAACACACATATAACAAAATAACCAAAAGCCCTATACATGCCATTAAACAAAATAAAGGTATCTATATACCAAAGCAGGACAAGACGATAGTGTGTTGATTCTCCAACCGTCTTCCAATATTCACGAGTCTAAGAGCTCTGTAAGACAGGGAAAAGAGAAGTGGGTAAGCATTTATATACTTAGTAAGTCCGGATAACTGGAAAGTAAACTTACCGGTTAATTAGCATACAACCAGTTTTAGGCAATAATTCCAACAAGCATGAAATAGTTTCCCTATCACATGCTCTCAACCATCAAGTTAGTCTCATAACAATACATCATGTCATTTGTCTTAGATGAGATCATCAATTCAATATTTCCATTCTTTATTTCTCATGTTAATCCCGTTGAATTTCTCAGAAATCTCGATGGATAGCCCAATAACCATTAAGTCATACAAGTGATCATCTCAAGAACGCACTTCTGCGAACATTATATCTTACGGCGGGATTACTAGTCCAGGTTAAATCCCTTGTAGTAATAACTCATAGAGCAATGTCGGGATTACCAGTCCAAGCTAAATCTCTTTTTACGATAATTACTCTCATAAGCTCGGATCTAAATTGCCAGTCTAGGCTAAACTCAGTCCTTAATCGGATTACCCGTCTGGGCTAAATCCTTATTACACCCATATTATTCGGGAGGCTCGATCACTCAATCAACACCCATTTGGGCTAGATCCTTTCTATTTTGAGATCATCGAATTACCCGTCTGGGCTAAATCCTTTTCTGCAACACATGCAGGATCTCATGTCATGTAAGCTATAATTTATCCATCAGATTTCCCTTTCTATTTCAACCGGGAAATTTATCGTCTTTCATTTACACTAGCACATTTCATGGATTATCATGCAATGAATATCTAAATTTTCATACATTCAAGAACATGCATATTTAAGTATATTAAGAGTTTACTTCGGGTTATACGAACTTACCTTGTAGTCGTTTCGGATTTGTGTCTCGGTTATTCTGAAACCTTTCGTTTTCCATGATCAACCTCTGGAATTGGTTCCTCGGGGTATATACCAGTAAAAATAAATTATTAATACCTCACATTGTTCATTTTTGGCTTTAAGACTCACCTTCGGGCAAAATGACCAATTTGCCCCTAATCTTCCACACTTTAACAATTTAGTCCTAAGGCTCGTATAATGAAATACATGAAATTTATAAGTTACCCAAGCCTAGCCAAATATTTTCCTTGCCTATAGCAGCCCACCATTTCACACTTCTACCCCACATTTTATGCATTTTTCAATTAGGTCCTTTTTTTGGTGTTTTCATGAAAAACACCTTGAAAATATGTTTATATAACATCTAACTTTAATAACCCTCCATAAATCATCAAAGAACAACCATCTCATGCATGGGTCAAATTTCTAACATGAACCCTAGCTTAAAATATGGGTAGAAATAGAGCATGTTACGAGGGTTTCAAAAATACGAAGAACATTAAAAACGGGCTAGGGAACACTTACTATTGAGCTTAAAATGTTGGAAAACCCTAGCTATGGAGACTTCTTCAAGACTTTCCCTTTTTTTTCATTAATTAACCAAATGACCAAAATGTCCTTCCTTGCTAACCTTTCCAAATTTTTCATGCATGCCCATTATTCTCTAAAAACTTAGAAATTGGGTAAATTACTCTTTAAGGACCTCTAATTAACATTCCAAAGCAATTTCATACAAATTTCCCCTAGAACTCAAGTTTTGCAACTTATTCAATTTGGTCTTTAATTTCTGATTAGACACCTTACACATAGAATCTCTTCGTGAAACTTTAACACATGCATATTTTCATATCCTAGACCTTATAATGATCTTGAAATAATCATTTTAACTTCAGAGTTGTTGTCCTAAAACTATTTTTCCGATTAGGCCCTATTTTGGGATGTTACATGAAGCATCCGAGGTTTTAGGATTTTGCTAAGGGTCAATGGGGCTTTAATGGTAATTTGGTTGATTCCCTTTCTAATCTTTCCTTAGATCTCAAAAAGTGGAATCATATTGTTTATGGTCATTTAGGTACTCACAAAAGACACCTGGTGAACAAGCTCTCAAGTATTCAATGAAAAATGAAGGGTTTTGATTCTAAGGCATTCCTCCAATTAGATATGGAAACTTGAGAAGAGTTGGAAAGTGCTTTACATCATGAGAAGCTTCTCTGGAAGCAGAAATCCAGATACGAATGGTTAAATCTAAGGGACCGTAATACTAGATTTTTCACTATTGGACTCTGCAGAGAAGGAAACAAAATCGTATCACTACTTTGAAAGGTGGTAATGATTCGTAGGTCTATGATGATGAAGCCTTGCAACTTGAAGCTATCAATTTCTTTCAACAGTTATATGGCGAACAACTAGAATCCATGGGTATTTTACCCCCTAGGTCATTTCCTACCCTTGATAATTTTGATATCCAATTCCTTGAAAAGGAGGTGTTTAATGATGAGATCAAACCAACCTTTTTTATTTAGCCTGTTGAAGGCTCTTGGGAGTGATGACTTTCATGCTTTTTTATTTCAAAAACAATGGGATTTTATTGGCTCTAAGATTAGTGAGTGGGTTAAAGCGATATTTGCTGGTAAGAGTATTGAGCCTGAGTTGAATAATACTCTGCTAGTCCTCATTCCTAAAGTTTCTAGTCCAGAAAACTTTTCTCAATTTTGCTTGATTAGTTTATATTTAGTGATGTATAAATTGGTGATGAAAGTCATTGCTAACCGTTTTTAATTGGTTTTTCCTAATATCGTTTGTCAAGAATAGGTAAGCTTCATTGCAAGTCGTAATATTACTAACAATATCCTAATTTCTCAGGAGGTCATCCACAAAATGAGGAGTAAGCATAGAAAAAAGAATTGGATGACAGTGAAAATTGAACTACAAAATGCCTACAATAAAATACGACGAGAGTTCATCGGGGCTTCCTTTTGGGCTATAGGTATCTCTGATATGTTTATTAATGTTATAATGTCTACTACTATGAGTTCTACTATGTAGGTGTTATAAAATAGAGCTCCAACACAAAAGTTTAATCCCGCAAAGGGTATTCGTCAAGGATGTCTGCTTTTTTGTGTCTCTTTGACTTATGCATGAAATGCCTTAGTCATAGCTTTTATCAAGCCATTGAGAGTGGCCTTTGGCAGCCCATTAGATTTTTGAGATCTGGTTCAACTCTCTTACTTCTATTTTTTGCAGATGATCTAGTCATCTTTGGTCATGCAGACCTACAACAAATTTCGTCACCTAAAGATATTTTAGAGAGATTTTGTAGGTATTCTAGGTATTAGATTAATGTTTGGAAGGCTAATATTTATTTCTCAAAAGGTATGGATGATATTATTAGCTCATAGTTGTGTGATATTCTCGGTTTTCATAGGGTTCACAAACTTGGCATGTATTCGGGGTACCCCTTCTTCACGAAAGTATTTCAAATTATACCTTACTCTTTGTGCTCGATAAGATTTGCAGTGAATTAAACAAATGAGATGCTAAGAAACTCTCTCTAGTTGGTAGAGCTACCTTAGCGTAGTTAGTTCTTTTATCTATTCTGAACTATTTTATGCAGTCCATAATGATTCCTAAAGGAATATGTGATGAGATTGAATGCATTGTTAGACAATTCGTAGGAGGTTCATTATCAGAAGGTTTCTTTGGTCAATTGGGAGTCTATTTGTTAACCTCGGTCCTGTGGAGATCTTTGCATTAGACACTTAAAGGACCAAAATACCTCTTTCATGATGAAGTTGGGGTACAACTTAGTCTCCAAACAAGCTACCTTATGGGTTAGTGTTCTTCAGTCCAAATATTATATGAAAGATGCTTTATCGAATAATATCTCGTAAGGGAAATGCTCTTCTCTATGGAAAGCTTTTTCGAAGGTTTGGCCCTTAAATCGAGCAAATTTGTATTGGTTAGTTGGTAATGGGACCAATATTAGGTATTGAAGAGATACTTGGATCCCGAAGGTAGGGCTTTTGATTGATCATATTCCAACCCATGTTAATATTAATTTAGATTGTATGCTTAATGATATAGTCAATGAGGAGGTTTCATGGAACTTGGATTTTTTTTGTCTTTTGTTAGCGAAGGTAATTATTAAATGTATTGTGGGTATTCCCTTACCCCATTCCTCTGTAGGTTATGACAGGATTATTTGGTCTTGAAATTCAAACAGTATCTTCTCTCTTAAAAGTCTTTATTGGTATATTTAGGAAAGTTCATAGATATCGAATGATGTACAATGGAATATACCAAGGAAATTTAAGGGATTCCAAAGGGTTAGATTCTTCATATGGCTTGCTGTAAAATAAAGGTTGATGACTAACGTGGAGTGTGCTAAACAAGGAATAGGGTATGATAGTTCTTGTGGTATATGTCGTTATCATTCTGAAGATATTTTTCACGTTCTTCATGACTATATGACATCTAAAGAAATATAGAGGCAAGTTATCCCAAATGAAACTAGTGGATGTTTGTTTTATAGGAGACCATTTTTAGTGGGTAAAGTCTAATTTGCAGTGTCTTCCAAAACCAGTCGTCGGTGAGGTAAATTGGTCATGTTTATTTGTTTTACTAATTTGGTGGTTTGGAAAAATCAGAACCTTTTTCTTTTTCAGGGCTTTTCTTGGAGCATAGGTGAGATTGTTAAGATTTCTTATATGTGGGCAAAATAGTTTATTTCTTTTTAGAAGGAGGATGTATCCAGATGGAAGGAATAAAGATCAAATGTCGAGATGCTGGAAAGTTGGATCAATCTATTCACTGATTGGGGGTTCAAATTATTTTGGAGAATACTTTAGCGAGATGAGTCATAACAAATGGAAACAGGGAAAAGATTATAGGATATAATAGTAATTTTGGCAAATGCTCAGTCTTTGATACTGAACTGTGGGATATTTTTTATGGATTAGCTCTCATTCATAACAGGAGCTATGATGGTGTATTGATACAAACAAATAGTTTGAAGGTCATAAAAGCCATTCAAAATTCCTTTTTGTCAAGTTCGAACTCCGCCCTCATCAGACGTATTCACCACTTGTTGTTGAATGGAGGTTCGCTGGATATTCAACATCGTCCTAGCGATCAAAATAAAACTACAGATGTTTGGCTAAAATGGCTTTTGATAAATAGCAAGGACTGAAGACTTTTGAGGAGATTCTAAGAGAGGTGCTAGCAATTTCTCCTATAGTCCAAACAAGTGACAACTCTGCTCAAAGAATTATTATATAGTTAAATTATCCTGTTTGTTTTACTCTACAAAAAAAAAAGACAAATAATACACCGGCTAATTAAAATTAGAAATATATATTACATATTTATAATCCCAATTTATATTATATAAATATAAGTCTAATATATTTAAATCAAATAAACTTATAACTATTGATATAATGCACCAAAGGAAAATATTATCAAAGATAATATTAATGTAATGTTAACTTAGTGTTGCAATGAATATGGTTAAATATTTTTTATTATGTTTTTAATGTAATGTTTTTAATTTAGTGATGTAAATGTGTTATTTATTTGTCTTCTTTTAAAATTTTTGAACGAAAACAAAATAAAAAAATTGTCATTTTTTGTAAGTAAAAATAATAGATAAAATATGGATATGATAATTTCTATTACATTCTATATTTTTAATCATCTTTACAAGTAGCATACTTCTTTATATATATAGGAAGATTAGACTCTTCATATTCTAATATATAAATAGGAAAAGGGTTACAAGAATATGAAATGTTTAAGGTTAAAGAAGATGAAAGATGGAAGGTTAAGGGAGATGAAAAGTGAAATGTTGAACATCCACTTAATAGCATTCATAACAATCCCCCTTACATGTTCATTGTATAAAGGATATGCCTCATTAAAAACCTTACTAGTAAAAACCCTGTAGGACAAAAACCTAGTGAAAGAAAAAAGAGTACATAATCCTTTGATTCATAGTATATCACAATCCAAAAAAAATGTGGTGTGAATTTAGTCCCCCTCATGTAAACATCACTTAAAATCTTTGAGACAATGTAATCCAATGTTGAAAATTAACTTCTCTAATGTAGCAGTGAGGAGTGCCTTAGTAAAAAGATTTGCCAAATTCTCACTTAAATGAATCTGCTGAACATTTATATCTCCATTCTTTTGTAGATCATGAGTGAAAAAAATTCTTGGTGATATATGTTTTGTTTTATCGCCCTTAATATATCCTTCCATAACTTGTACATTGCAAGCTGTATTATCTTCATATAAGACTGTTGGAGCTTCTTTTTCAGAGCATAAACCACAATCTTTTTATATGTGATGAATTATAGATCTTAGCCACACACATTTAGGACTAGCCTCATAGATTGCCAAAATCTCAGCATGATTAGAAGAAGTAGCAACAATTGTTTGTTTCATAAAGAGCCAAGAAATTGAAGTACCACCATATATGAAAACATAACCAGTTTTTGATCAAGCATTATGAGTATCAGATAAGTACCATGCATATGCGAAACCAACCAATTCTGTTTTGGGTAGGTTAGGGAAAAATAAACCCATATCTCTTGTATCTTAAAGATAATTAAATACATGCTTAACCCCATTTTAATGTCTTCAGGTTGGACAAGAGTTAAACCTTGCAAATAAGTTGATAGCAAATGATATATCAATCGTGTATGACTGGCAAGCCACAGCAATGCACCAATAGCACTTAAATATGGTACTTCAGAACCAAGAAAATCTTCATCATTTTCCTGAAGACAGAAAGGGTTTATATTTACATCAAGTGACTTAACAACCATTGGGGGTGCTCAACGGATGTGCGTTATGCATGTAAAATCTTCTTAGCACTTTTCCTATATATGTTGTTTGATGAAAAAAGATTCCATTCTTTAGGTGCTCAATTTGTAAGCCTAGATAAAATCTTGTTTTTCCAAGGTCTTTCATTTCAAATTCTTTCTTTAAGCACTCCATTGTCACTAAAATCTCTTCAAGAGTCCCAATGATGTTTAGATTATCAACATACATAACAATTATAATAAATCTTGATCCAAACCTCTCTATAAAAATGCATGGGAAACTGGGATCATTCTTATAGCCTTCACTCAATAAGTACTCATAAGAAGATAATACCACATGCACCCAGATTGGTTCAATCCATAAAGGGATCTATTTAATTTGATTGAGTAATGTTCTCGAGAACATGAATTAACTGTTTCTGGCAGTTTAAAGCCTTCTGGGAGTTTCATGTAAATGTTATTATTAAGTGGGTCATATAAATAGGTTGTAACTATGTCCATTAGGTGTAAATCAAACCCTTCTCTTATTGCCAAACTAATCAAGAACCTAAAAGAAGTTGCATCCACCACAGGAGAGTATGTCTCTTCATAATCAATACCATGTCTTTGTGAAAATCCTTGTGCAACTAAGTGCACTTTATATCTTACAATTTCTCCCTTTTCATTTCTCTTTCTCACAAAAACCCATTTATACCCCATAGGTTTTACACCTTTAGGTGTACAAACTATATGTCCAAATACATCTCTCTTTGCAAGAGGTTTTAACTCCGCCTCAATTGCTTCTTTCCATTTTAGCCAATCATCTCTTTGTCTACATTCTTCAATTGACATTTGTTTATGATCCACATTGTCATTCAAAATATCTAGTGCTACATTGCATGCAAATATGTTTTCGACATCGATTTGATTTTGGTTCCACTTAATTCTTAACATAACATAATTTGTTGAGACCTCTTCATTATCGGTACCTGAGATTTTTCTAGAACTTCAATCATGTCTAAAATCTCTTTTGGAGATCCTTTTAAAGTCATTGCTTCCTCAATCTAACCATCATTTTTTTTCTCGTTTTTTTTGAGGATTCTTACCTCTGGAACCAACTGATCCACCATGCTTCAAATATGCTTTAGACTCACTAGCAACTAGAGTTTTTCCTTCAAAGACATCAATTTTGTTCGAAACATTTACAGCTGGTATATGTGATTTTGTCACTCTTTTTGGATCAATAAATGCATCTGGCAATTAATTTGCTAAACTTTGTAAATGAATTATCCTCTGAATCTTCAATTCATATTGTTGCGTACGATGATCAAAATGAGACAATGATAATTCATGTCAATCTTCTTTTCCTAGTTATTTATTCTCTCTCTATAATGTTGGAAAAACTAACTTATTAAAATGATAGTCAACAAATCGAACTGTAAATAAATTCCTCGTTGATGGCTCAAGATATTTAATTATGGATGGAAATTCATATCCAACATATATCCCTAACCTCCTTTACAGACTCATTTTAGAGCATTGTGGTGGAGTAATCAGAACATATACATCACATCCAAAGATTCTCAGATGAGAAATATTTGGTTCTTGATAAAAAACCATTTGCTACGGGGAGAACTTATGATAACTTGTTGGCCTAACTCAAATTAGCAATGTTGCATGTAGTATGGCATGTCCTCGAGCAGAAATTGGAAGTTTTGACTTCACAAGTAACGATCCTGAAAACAATTGAAGATTTTTATTAATGATTCAGCAAGACTGTTTTCTAATATCTATATATTGAAATCAAAAGTCAGGTTGCAAGTTGATAACAAGGATACATGCGACCATCTAGTTGAAGCATCGAGTAAAACCATAAAATATCTACATGGTCTACATGAAGGGTGTATAGGTCCACATATATCTCCTTGTATCTGTTCTAGAAAAGTGATAGATTCATAATTTATCTTGGTTGGTTATGGCTGAGTGGTTAATTTGCCTTGAGAGCAAACATCGCATGAAAAATTATTAGCTTGAAGAATCTACTGGCTATTCAACGAATGTCCATATGAATTGTCAATAGTTTTTTGCATCATAATTGAACTAGGATGGCCTAATCGGTCATGTCAAATAATAAAGTCATCAGTAAACTTCTTATTTATTATAGCATGTACTTCAATTGTACTAGTTCTCGTGCAGTACAAACTAGAGTAGAGTACAGACAATTTCTCCAAAATATTTTTATTTCCTTGAATTATACTCATAATTTGAAGTTATTAATCATTCCATTCACTTATTTTCTCAATAAGATATCCATTATGATAGATATCTTTAAAACTCAACAACTTTCTTTGAGACTTAGGAGAATATAACATATCATTAATTTGAAACTTAGTTTCTTTAGGCAACAATATATTTGCTCTTTTAGAGCGTTGTATATTTTGGTACTATCAGATATAGCACTCACACTAGCTTTTTGCATTGTTAAATGAGAAAAATATATCTTATTCTTAAGCATAGTATGAGTAATTGCACTATCTGCTAAACATAAGTCTTCACCATTTATTGCTAATTGAATTTGAGAGGTATTCATATTCTTCAAAGAAAACAAATAAATATCACACAAATTTTCAAAATATATAATATTTCATAAATATTTTAAAACATAATATAATAATGATAAACCGTAATTTATACATATTTTTACCCTATGCCTAACGCATTTATTGATGGTTTCTCCCTAGATTTGGTGAATTCAATGCTCCTAATCCTTTAATTTCATGTTTTATACTTAGGAGAGCATAGGAGAGTAAAAAGAGCAAGAAACGGGCCAAAAATAGAGAAAATGGACCTACATGGGAAAACAACACGGCCTGGACTTCCTCACACGGGCGTGTCACACGGCCGTGTCAATTTGGCAGGATCGAAGCACGACTTACATGGGTGGATCACACACCCGTGCCCATTTAATAGCCTTGACCACGGCCTTCAGTAATCGCACACGGGCATGTCACACGGGCGTGTCCCTGCCGAACCCAAGTTTAGTCTAATTCGGAAAAGGCCAATTTTGAGGAATCTTAGGCATTCCAAAGCCTATTTAAACACTTGAGGAGGCACTTAGGAAGGGGGAGACAGAGGAGGAAGTAATGAATTACTTAAGGAAAGCCGACTGATCCATCTCAAGAGCCAGATTCATCATCAAGACTGGAGATATCCCTTCAAGTTCCTTCAGGAGTTTTGGGTCTTCTTATGTTTTGTTATCTTTATGCTTTTGAGATGTTTTCTTTCATAAGTATGAACTAAACCCCTAAATACCTAAGGGAAATGAAACCTAAGACAGATCTTGTTATTATTATCTGAATTGTATGATAAATATTTGACGTGTTCTTAATTATGTGTTCTTAATTCCTGTTTTGATATTCCAGGATATTGATTCAAGTTAAGCTCTTATTCAGAGGAGGAATAGACCCTGTCTAAGAGTAAATTTGTCATAATTAAGCGGAGTTGATTGCACGTCTAGAGATAGGGTGACAAGATTTTACCGAATTAGGGTGAAACCTAATAAGGGAATCTATAGATCGAGTTAATGCAATTCTAGGGTGTTAATTAGAAAGAGATTTCAATTATTCAACCTAGGGTTAGATGTTATTAGTCTCGAGAGAGATAATAATATAACTTAGGGATTTCTACAGATCAAGTCAAATGAATAAATCGTCTGATTCAGAGTCAAATAACAAGTGAAGTCTAGGTGGATTTGTCCTTAGGTATTGTCTCAATCAATCGAATTTTCCTAAAAGTATTTTCCAAAGTTTTTCTTTCTGTGCATTCTTAGTTAGTAATTAGTTTAGACAACCAAACCTCTTAAATTTTAGGCTAGATAATAAAAAGGAAGTAAATACTAGTACTCATAGTTCCTTTGGGTTCGACAATCCGGTCTTGCTGAACTATACTACTGTTCGATAGGTACACTTGCCTTAATCGTGATAATAAGTTAGTCTCAAGAACATTTCATTTATAACTCTTTAAAACCTGCTACGAATATCATACATCAAGTTTTTGGCGCCGTTGTTGGGGAACTAGGATATTAGAAAAATTCGATTTTTATTACTTTAGCCACTTTACTTTTAATTTAAATTTTTAGTTTCTTTTCTAATTTTTCTCTCATTTCCTTCTGACAGGTTTTTCTAGTTTATGACCAAAAGAAACCCGTAAGGACCACTACTTTTTGACAGTGAGATCGATCGCATAGTTCACAGAAACCAGAGAGAAATAAGGCGAAGCCTAAGATACATAGAGGACGAGCAAGAGGACGATTCTTCAACCACAACCGAGGAGATGGTTGAAAACCAAGAAAATCCGCTACCTGCTGCGATTGCTGTTAATCAGAATCCTACTGCGCGCACTATGTACGATTATGCTAAACCTTCTTTAATAGGAACTGAATCGAGCATAGTTAGACCAGCTGTAGCCACAAATACTTTTGAACTAAAACCTAACACAATTCAAATGATACAACAGTTTGTTCAGTTTGATGGTTTGTAGGACGAGGATCCCAACGCTCACTTGGAAAAATTTTTGGAACTATGTGATACATTTAAAATTAATGGCGTTTCTGATGATGCCATTCATCTTCGGTTATTCCCTTTTTTATTGAGAAACAAAGCTAAACAGTGGCTGAACTCGTTGCCACGGGGGTCAATCACTACTTGGGAACAAATGACTGAAAAGTGAGAAACAAAGATAAACAGTGATATTTTTTCCTTTGTGCAGATGGATTTAGAAACACTCTACGTTGCATGGGAGAGATAAATGACCTCTTGAGGTGATGCCCTCACCACAGGTTACCGCTTTGGCTACAGGTTCAAACCTTTCATAATGGTCTGAATCCTTCGACTCGATAAATGGTTGACGCAGCTGCTGGCGGAACCATCAATAATAAGACACCTGAAGATGCCTATGAATTTATAGAGAAGATGTCACTGAATAACTATCAGTGGCAAGTCATGAGGACAAAGCCAACGAAAACATCGATACGGTCACCATGCTCTCTAATCAGGTAGAACTCTTGAATAAGAAAATTGATAGTTTCCTTAGTTTTTCACAGGTTCACCCAATAATGCAATACGAAGCAAGTGGAGGCGATCAAGCAGTTCAAAATACCCACCTTATGGCCACAACATGGAAAACGAACGGTTAAATTACATGGCTAACAATCCTCAATCTCAAAACAATCCTTATAGCAATACTTACAATGCAGGTTGGAGAAACTACCCTAATTTTTCATGGGGAGGCCAAAGGAATCAGAGACCACCACCTCTAGGCTTCTAACAACCACCCTACCAACAAGAGAAAAAATTGAACCTTGAGGAGATGCTAACAAAATTCATCTCAGTGTCAGAAACTCGTTTTCAGAATACCGAGACAACACTCAAAAATCAACAGGCATTAATCCAAGGGCTCAAAACTCAGATTGGGCAGCTTGCCAAGTTGATTTCTGAACGACCACAAGGTAGCCTGCCAAGCAACACTGAATCTAACCAAATGGAGCAACTCAATGCGATTGCCATTCAAGATGAGGAAGGGCTAGTTGCAAAACCAAGGCCAGAAACGGGGGTAAGCATAGGTAAGGATGAGGTCGGCCACAATGAGGCAAAGCCGGTGATTACAGAATATAAACCTCGCGTGCTATACCCCAATGCGACAAGGAAAGACTGCTCAAAGGAACAATTTAGTAAATTCCTTAAACTTCTAAAGAAACTACATATTAACTTACTGTTTATTGAAACCCTTTGCAGATGCCAAACGCAGTCAAGTTTTTAAATGAGCTTTTGACAAATAAACGGAAGTTAGATAAAGCATAGCATGTGGAGCTGAACGCGGTCTGCTCAGCCATTCTACAAAATAAGCTGCCTAACAAACTAAAAGAGCTAGGGAGTTTTACAATTCCTTGTTTAATTGGTAGTTTAGATTTTAATAATGCGTTGGCTAATTTAGGGGCTAGTATCAATGTTATGCCTTACAAATTATTTAAGCAACTAGGTCTAGGGAAACCCAAACAAACTAGGATGAGCATTCAATTAGTAGATAAAACTATCAGATTTCCTAGGAGTAATATTGAAGATGTACTCGTTAAAATTGACAAATTTATATTCCAGTTGATTTCATTGTTCTAGACATAGAGGAGGATAGCAGCATCCCCTTAATTTTAGGAAGTCCTTTTTTAGCAACCGTTAGAACAATTATTGATGTTGGCATAGGTGAACTCACACTTCGTGTGGGAGACGAAACAATCACCCTCCAAGCCCGTAATTCGAATAACACATCAAAAATCGAAGGTGACTGTACAAATCATTTGGCTAAAACTAACCATATAGTGCAACCTTCTTTGCAGAAAACAAGCTCGAAGAACATACATAAGCCAAGCAACAACAAAGAACCTATCCATGAAGAACGAAGGTTACAAATCGAGGAGCTAGATGAATGGCGGACACATAAATCGAGAAAACACGATAAACCAAAACCACGCCATGTGGAGCTTAATTCCTCCAAAAATCAACTTAAAGTTGGAGACAAAGTACTACTCGATGCAGCAGATCCTCGAATCGCCACTTCTGAACCAAATGAAAAAACCCCTCTTATGGTAATTAGTATTTTTCCATACGGTACGGTCGAGGTAAACCATTCCAAATTTGGCACGTTCAAGGTAAATGGTATTTGTCTTAAACCTTATGTTGATAAAATTGATAGCAGGGATGAGAAGTGTAAACCCCTCAATTCACCATGATCACGCACCAGAGAAGTAAGTCAAGCTTAGACTATAAATAAGCGCTTCTCAGGAGGTACCCCGAGCACTAACGGTGCTAACTTCTTTAAATTTTAGTCTTTAACATTTAATTAACTATCTGAGTCACTGAACACAGGATTTTTCAGAACCACACGGCTAGGAACACGGCTTACCGTAGGCCGTGCATATACCACGGGATGAAACACGATCGTGTGATATGGCTGTGTAAAAACAGGGCAAAAATTTCTTCCCCAACACAGGATGCAATAAGTTACGACGGCCGTACGACATGGCCATAGACGAAACTACCAAAATAACACGGGTGTGTGACACGTCCGTGTTTTGAAACTGTGGGCAAACCTGTTAATTTAACACGGGCGTATGCCTTCATACACGGGCGTGGGAGAAGCAAGCGAAGATTGACATGGTCGTGCAACATGGCCGAGTACACCGATGCGTCCAATTTCAAAAACCACGAAACGCACGGGCTGAAACGAAGGCACACAGGTATGCCCCACAGCCATGTGCCCCAATTTCTCTATAAACACCTATTATCTATCTTAGCTTTATCTTTATATTTTGAAATTACTTTTTATTTCTTGTTTATACTATTTTATCTTGAGTTTTTACAATTTTTAATTTTAGCTATTTCATTACGAGTAATTATGTTTCCTTATAGTTCCTAATTTTGTCACAGTTATAAAAAGCTCCAAAGCTCATCGTCACATAGGAACTAAAAACTCCACCGGGAAAGGTTCTCCGCGACTGCCATGTCATGTTCGACCATGACCATAGCCACCACCAGATATAAAATTATTTTGGCACAGGACTTATGGACTAATGAACCTCTACCACCACCGGAGTATCCTCCTCCACTCTCACGCCGATTATTCTCCAAAACTCCAGTTCAAGGAATTCATTCATCATTCAGGAAGTTTCACTTCTCTCTCTATCTTATGATTATCAATATATCTTTTTCAATATATCTACCTTTGTACATTGAGGGCAATGTACATATTAAGTGTGGGGTGGTCTTTCATATCGTCATTAGAAATCCCTGAATTGTGTCTTATTCTCATGTGATCTTCTAATGCCATGGTTAGAATGAATTTTGATTAATTTATGATTTTTATTGATATATCTTGAATTAAAACTTAGGCATTCATGCATTGATTGTTTAAACTTTAAGATATTAAATAATCAAACATGATAAGTTGACTTTTGAATTTAAAATTTTATAGGTTGTTTCTCCCAAGTTTAGGTATTATCTTGAGTTGAAATTCACAGGTTTAAACATCAAAAAGCCATAATTTTTGTGAGATTTTGAGCCTTTAGAGCACCTACTATTTCTTTCATGCTCACTTTTGTTGTTGCTTTGAGTGCGTCAGTATTGAATTGTTATTATAGAACTTGCTTGACTATGCATGTTAAGACCACACCATTTGATTTGATATGTCAAAATGATAAAGGCACTTATGTTTAACCCACTCACTCCACAAAAGCCTACATTCATAATTAACTCTTAGTAAACCCCTTTGAGCCTAACAAGCCATTAATTGATTTACCCTCAATATTAACCCATAAACTATTATTATTGAAATCCCCTAATTTGATCCCTATTTTTGTCGAGATTTGATTTGAACTAATTGCTTAACTATGCTTTGCTCTTCTATGTATTTGACTTGTTCTTAAAAAAAACCTTTCATACTTACATATTAGTAGTAATTCGGTAGTGCTGAGCCGCAGTATCTAAATTCCATCTTTTGAGAAGAAGCTCACTTGTACTCAATTGATGTTTAATTACTTTTTCTAGTTAGGCAATTTTTCAATTCAATCTTGATTCTAACCTTTTCTTTCAGCTTGTGACCACACCCCTAACCAAAGCTACGTTACAACCCTTTAAAGACCTTTTAATTGATGTTCATTTAAATATATAGTGGTGGAGATTTGATTTTCATGCAAGCCTATGGTAATGAATTTTCATTATTGGCTATTGAGTGCTTCATGTATTGTCCTTAAACACCTTGAGTGATTTGAGTGAATCTTTAGTGAGGATGTAAAACTCTATGATATTTTGAGCCAAAGGTAATTACTTAGATGAGGGGAGACACCTATGCTTTCATGATAAAATACTCAACTTGGAATGTTTTGGAACTTTGATGTTCTTTCAGTCAAATTCTCAATGTATGATTACTTATGGATTATTTTGAGATATTATTAATAGGAATTATAAGTTAAGAAGAATTTATGTTGATTGTGAGTTGAAGGTTTTGCTTGAGGACAAGCAAATGATTAAGTGTAGGTGTATTTGATAAACTGTAATTTATACATATTTTTACCCCATACCTGACGCATTTAAGGATGGTTTCTCCTTAGATTTGGTGAATTCGATGCTCTTAATCCTTTAATTTCATGTTTATACTTAGGAGAGCATAGGAGAGTAAAAAGAGTGAGAAACGGGTCGAAAACAGAGAAAATGGACCCACATTGGAAAACAACATGGCCTGGACTTCCTCACACGGGCGTGTCACACGACCGTGTCAATTTGGCAGGATTGAAGCACGACTTACACGGATGGATCACACACCTGTGCCGATTTAACAGCCTTGACCACGGCCTTCAATAATTGCACACGGGTGTGTCACACAGGCGTGTCCATGCTGAACCCAAATTTAGTCCAATTCGGAAAAAGGCCAATTTTGAGGGCTCTTAGGCATTCCAAAGCCTATTTAAACACTTGAGGAGGTACTTAGGAAGGGGGCGGCAGAGGAGGAAGCAAGAAATTACTCAAGGAAAGCCGGTTGATCCATCTCAAGAGTCAGATTCATTATTAAGACTGGAGATATCCCTTCAAGTTCCTTCAGGAGTTTTGGGTTTTCTTATGTTTTGTTATCTTTATGCTTTTGAGATGTTTTCTATCATAAGTATGAACTAAACCCCTAAATACCTAAGGGGAATGAAACCTAAGACAGATCTTGTTATTATTATCTGAATTGTATGATTAATATTTGACTTGTTTTTAATTATGTGTTCTCAATTCTTGTTTTGATATTCCAGGATATTGATTCAAGTTAAGCTCCTATTCAGAGGAGGAATAGACCCTGTCTAAGAGTAAATTTGTCATAATTAAGCAGAGTTGATTGCGCGCCTAGAGATAGGGTGACAAGATTTTTCCAGATTAGGGTAAAACCTAATAAGGGAATCCATAGATCAAGTTAATGCAATTCTAGGGTGTTAATTAGAAAGAGATTTCAATTATTCAACCTAAGGTTAGAAGTTATTAGTCTCGAGAGAGATAATAATATAACTTAGGGATTTCTACGGATCAAGTCAAATGAATAAATCATCTGATTTAGAGTCAAATAACAAGTGAAGTCTAGGTGGATTTGTCCTTAGGTATTGTCTCAATCAATCGAATTTCCCAAAAGTATTTTTCCAAGTTTTTCTTTCTGTGCATTCTTAGTTAGTAATTAGTTTAGACAACCAAACCTCTTAAATTTTAGGCTAGATAATAAAAAGGAAGTAAATACTAGTACTCATAGTTCCTTTGGGTTCGATAATCCGGTCTTACGGAACTATACTACTGTTCGATAGGTACACTTGCCTTAATCGTGATAATAAGTTAGTCTCAAGAACGTTTCATTTATAAATCTTTAAAACCTGTTACGAATATCACGCATCAAATAACCATGTTGTTATAGCATAACAAACTTGCATAAAATTTATTCTTTAAAACTATAATAATAAAATTAAAAGATCAGTTATTCCCTTCAGAGGTGCTGAAGAAATTACAACTTCTAATTGAGTTGTACCAAAGATGCCATAATCATCTTTTTCATTCTCACAAACAAAATTTGTCTCTATTTTCTTCCCTTTTTCCTTCAACTATTGTTGATATAGTTGCACAAGATGCTTTGGTGTACGACAGGTATGGAACTAATGGTTTTTACCTCCACAACGATAACATAAACTTTCCACTTTCCTAGTTGTATTTTTATCATTCTTTTCATCCTTACGATCCCACTTCTGGGGGGTTTTCCTGAAATGACCACCTCGTTCACGTCCACATCCTCGACCATGACCACGACCATGACCACAATCATTTCCTCGACACGACTGCTAGTGTGGCCTTTACCATTTCCATTTTACGATGTCACATTCACTTCAAGTAATGGAATAGAGCTAGTTGGACGTGAATCATGATTTTTCATTAACAGTTCAATAGTTTGTTTAGCCACAAGAAGACAAGATTTTAACTCAGAATATTTCTTAAAACTTCTTCCACGATATTGTGTCTACAGGAGAACATTATTTGTATAACACCCAAACTCGGCTTAGACGTTATAGCCGAATCTGATGATGTCACAAGGAATGGATTTTGAAAACGTAGTCGTCATGATAAAGCCCTTTAGTTATCAGTTTCATATTTGCTTAGAACCATTGTCAAATATTTATTTACTTAGTTATTTTTCCTTTAAAACGTGTTTTACAATGGAAGCTCACGAAAAACCATTTAATTCTAAAACTTTGTTTTTGAAATCATGATTTCACAAAATATTTTATCATAGCATGCAGATGATAAACAAGCCAAAACCACAGTTAAAAATCATAAAGTCTAGAGAGTCCCAGAAATTACAAACTCTCAACATATCACCTAAAATATAAAATAAAATTATAAATCGAAAACTTAAACAGTTTTATGGAAAGGTGATCACCGTTGAGTCCCTGCTGCACCGATCCGCCTAAGACTGTGGATAACCTGTACAAAATAAAAAGAAAATAGTGAGTTTACGTAAACTCAGTGTGTAATCCCACATAATTAAGCATGCACACAACCAAAAAATCATAATCAGTCAGATATAGATTCGGGCTTAAGCCCATTACAAATACAAATACGGATATGCAATTCAGAATCAGAAATCAGATATCCTACCCCCTATCCTCTACACACCATCTCCGACTATCCCTACACACCATGTGGGGTCTAAAACACCCACCCAGCCCTACACAGCGTGTTGTACTGATGCAGCACATAACAGATATAATGCAGCTATGTTGCCAGATAATAGGCATAAATTGCCTTTCAGAACACTTCCTCCAAAATACATCATCCCATCCCCAATATCAGATACAAAAATATACAAATACAGATCAACAGTCTAACATGCTCACATGCTTACATATAAGCGTACATAGATAACATATATGTAGATAATATTGCAAGTAGACGTACATCAGTATCCTAATCAGATCAGTATATCAAGTAAACAGACCATCAAGTTTAGGGTTTATCTAGCCCTTACCAACCCTACAGTAGGCCCATAGTCGTTTGGGACGACCCGTGCAACCATAAGGAAAAATTTAGATATATGGGCCAACACACCCGTGTGGGCCCACACGTCCAGATTGGCCTTGCCCATGTGGCCCAAACGGCCTGGTGCAAAATCCACACGCCCCTGTGGCATGCCCGTATGGGCCCATATGCCCAACTTGGCCTAGCCCGTGTGTCTCACACGGCCACACCTTGACCATCACACGACCATGTCGTCGCACACGGCCTACCACGCGGTCGTGTGGCGTCGACAGATTGTAATTTTGCTTTCATCGAATCCCATTTTTCTGCGTTTCGGGTACACACTTAGTATTGTTCTGATGCAAACACACTTTTAAATAGACCGACACCTAAAATCGATACCACAAGTCTTTCAAAATCAGTTATAACCCTCTATTAAATAGAAATTCCAAAGTCAACAATAGTCCAAAATGAGCGTTTGACACTTACCCCAACGCCCCGAATGATTCCACCTAAGATTTCGAAAAAGAAGAGCCCCGTCCTTCACGGTTCATTGCTGCCAAAACCCAGAATTTAAACTAATGAAAAATAACATCACAAGAACGGTACTAAAACAAAAAAAAACCCTCTTAACTCGAGTAAAACCTTACCCCCACTTACCAAAGCACAAGCAATCGAAAAGCCAGAATACCAAAGTTGAACAATTGAATTGGAAACAAAAGAAAATGCAGGGGAGAGGAAAAATGAAACCAAAGTAAGAAGTTCTTTTTTCGAGAGAAATAGGGAGAGAACTGAAATTCTTTGAAAACACAAAAATTAAAACTGATACAACACTATCCTAACCCCCCACTAATATCTCAATCTCAACTACCTCAGAGTTCTAATTCTATTGAAATTCTTCCAGTTAACCGAGCAAAAATAAACTCCCTTGCTCGCGTGGGGATTCGAACACTTGACCTCCATCACACCAATTTCGTTACCACTCGAACTAGTAGGCTCATTCTGATATGAATTTACAGATAATTAAATATAAGCCCACTGAACAGAGACAAGGCTTAGTTCCAAAAATAACAAAATTTGCCCAAGCTAAGGCTTGAACTTGGGACCTCACACACATACCTATAACATTTAACCACTGAACCAGATACACAGTTGTGTTAAAAATTTATAGAAACCAAAAATATATTATTTGGGGCGTCACAACTCTACCCCTTAAAAGAAATTTCAACCTCGAAATTTACCTAATCAGAACAGATAAGGATACTACTGACGCATCGAGTCCTCAAGTTCCCACATGGCTTTCTCAGAGCCATGATTCTACCACAGAACCTTTACTAAAAGAATGGGCTTCCTCCTCAAAACCTTAATATCTCGATCCAGAATCCAAACTGACTCCTCCTCAAAAGTTAACTCCAATCTCACCTCTATCTCCTCAACAGAGAAACATGAGATGGATTAGATCAATATTGCTTCAACATCAAGACGTGAAAGACATCATAGATATGATCCAACTTTGAAAGTAGCTCCAACTGATAAGTAACCGATTCCACACACTTCAGAATCCAATATGGACCCATAAACCTAGGGCTTAACTTGCCTTTACATCCCAAGCTCAGAACCTTCTTCCATGATGAAACCTTAAGAAATACGAAGTCCCCACAGAGTACTCAATATCTCGTCTCTTCAGATCAGCATACGATTTCTGCCTATCAAATGATCCCAAATCAATCTAACTTTATCCTCGATCTCAGAAACCAACTCAGGACCCAAAACCTGACGCTCATCCAACTCAGTCCAACACAAAGGAGTATGACACTTATGCCCACACAGAGCCTTGTAAGGTGCCATCTAAATACTAGCTTGGAAACTGTTATTTTAGGCGAACTTAGCTAGAGGCAGATAATCCTCCCAATTACCTCAGAAATTAATCACAACTCCGAAGCATATCCTCTATTACCTGAATCACCCTCTCAAATTGACCATCTGTCTAAGTATAGAATAGAGTACTAAAGTCTAACCTTGATCCCAGAGCCTCGTGTAATTCTTCCAAAATTGAGAAGTGAAGCGAGGGTCTCTATCATAAATAATTGAGACAGGAACCCTATATAGTCTTACTATCTCAGAAATATACAACTTCGCTAGCTTCTGCAGTGACTAATCAGTTCAAACCCGAATGAAGTGAGCAGACTTGGTCAATCGATCCACGATGACCCAAACAGAATCCTTCTTAATGGGTGTTAAAGGCAACCCACTGACGAATTCCATCGTCACTCGCTTCTATTTCCAAAAAGAAATCTTAACCGGCTGTAGAAAACCCGAAGGTAAATAATGCTCAGCCTTAACCTGTTGACATGTTAGACAACGAGCAATGAAATTCGTAACCTTACGCTTCAACCCCGACCACCAATACAACTCACAGAGATCATGATACAGCTTATTACCACCGGGATATTTAGCATAAGGGCTGTTATGCGCCTCCTTCAGAATCGACTATCTCAAATTTGAGTCATTCAGTACACAAATCAGCCCTCGAAAATATAGAACCCCATCATTATTCAACCTAAAATCAAAAGAAGTACCACTCTCAACCTGACGTAACCGCACACCTAGTGTCTCATCCACTATGTAACACCTCCTAACCCTTTTCTGACATCGGAATAGGATTACGGAGCATTACCGGTCACTACGGTTTATAACATAAATAAAATAAAATTAAACATTGCATAATTCAGTAATATAGCGTATTGATCCCTTTCATGGATATTCAAGGCCATAAAAGATCTTAAGAACAGATCAGAATTCAATCAGAAGCTTATAAATTTTTTCGTAAATGTTTCAAAATTTCTCTTAATTAACATACAACACGCCTGTGTTGTCACCCCGTGTGACTCACACGGCTAGGACATGCCCGTGTCCTCTACTCGTATACTTCTCTAACTTGTTGCCCATGAGCAAACTAGATTTAACGGCCAAGGCACAAGCCCGTGTGCTTAACCCGTGTGGATTTATTTTCAATTCGAACCTAATGCAGTTTTCACACGGCCATGCACATGCCCATGTACTGTGGCGTGTACTTCACACGGCTGAGACACACACCTGTGTCTCTGCCCGTTTGGCCATACCTGAGCATTCTGTTTACTAGATTTTTAGATGCAGGAGACACACAGTCTACTCACATACCTGTGTAAGGGCCGTGTGTCTCACACGGTCTGATCATATGCCCGTGTACCAGGCTGTGTGGACTTAAAATGAACCTTATAGTCCAAGTTTACCAACCCTACAAAATTTAATAATAAGCAACTTAAAATTCAATCTTTTAACCAATCCAAAACATGATTAAATACATCTATTTCACATTAAAATCATCAATGTTACGATCTAACTTGAGTGTATTAGCAAGTGTTTAACATAGAACCTCCAGACAGTATACTTTGGTATCATTCAAAATCAATTCAAATTAAACTATGAAAAGACCATATTATATGGCATAGGTCTTCAAATATATATAAACCTTTATCATTCTTACACTAATAACATTCATACTCAAAATAATCTCAAAAGACAACCTAGGTAATGCTATTTCTCAAAATAAGATACATCACCAAGTATTTAAGTTCGGGCTTGTCTTGGATGCTGAGTTGTTAGTGGCTTTCGTACCTAACCTGCGCACGGAAACAACCATACGTTGAGTATTCACTCAGTGGTATTTCTATAAACCAATGCTTAAATCATTATTAACACAAAATGCATTTAAGCTACTAAATTTCAAATCTAATAGCACTAATTATATTCAAAGTTCTTTCTCAATGAAACATTCAGTTCAAATTAATATCAATCAATGACAATCTATTTTCAATACAGTAGCACAGTCATTTAATAGTCCAATACGGTAATTTACCCCTATTAACATAACTCAGACCTTGGTGGATGCACAGATCCAACCAACACACCAGTACGACACATTGTGCCTCATCGACATTGCTGGAAAAAACTATAACAATACGGTACATAGTACCTCATCGGATTAAACCGAAGTATCAGTAACAGTACGACACACAAAGTGCCTTATCGACACAAAGTCAAAGTAACGGTACGACACTATTAGTGACTTATCGACTCAAGGTCGAAGTATCCATGTACACTTCTAATCCTATGGCATGCCAATTATATCCAACCTAGCCCGACACTGTTAATAGGGTATTTATTTAACTTAAATTTTTACATAACAGTCAATATACATTGCAATTCAAATATTCACAACTCAATTCAATTCAATACAATAATAGTTTTATGTAACACCCCCTAACCCTAAATCGTCACCGAAATAAGGTTACGAGGAATTACCGGACTTATACACTAGGATTTATACAAAATCGAGTCATAAATTTGTATTCCAACTTCTCAAATTACACTATAAAATCCCTAAAATGTGACTACGGGGCCCAATACATGCTTTAGAAGTAATTCGGGAAAAAACCGGCAACTTTGGAAATTTTACCTTGAAGATAAGGGCACACGCCCATGTGGCCTGGGACACATGGCCGTGTGGCTAGCCCGTGGGGTTCCCATGGCTGTGGGGTTATAAACCGTAATTTATACTTATTTTTACCCCATGTTTAACGCATTTTATGGATGATTTTTTCATTAGAATTGGTGAATTCGATGCTCCTAATGCTTTAACTTCATGTTTTACACTTAGGAGAGCATAAGAGAGCGAAAGGAACGAGAAACGGGCCAAAAACGGAGAAAATGGGCTAAAGTATGAAATCAACACGGCCTGGACCTCCTCACATAGGTAGACCACACGGCCGTTTCAATTTGGAACGCTCGAGCACGGCCTGAACTAATCGCACACGGGCGTGTCCCTGTCGAGCCCAAGTTGAGTCCAATTCAGAAAAGGCTAATTTAGAGGGTTTTTAGGCATTCCAAAGCCTATAAATACACCCTAGAGGAGGAAGAAAATGGAGAACGGAGTAGGAGGTAAGGAATTACTCCAAGAAAGCTGATTGATTCATCTCAGAAGCCGGATTCATCATCAAGACTGAAGATCTCTCCTCAATTCCCCTTCAGGAGTTTTGAGTTTTCTTTATGTTTTGTATTCTTTATTATTCTGAGATGTTTTCTTATTTAGTTATGAACTAAATCCCCTAACTACCTAAGGGGAATGAAACCTAAGACGAATCTTGTTATTATTTTCTGAATTGTATGATAAATATTTGAGAATGTGTCTTCATCATGGGTTACCGCTTTGGCTACAGGTTCAAACGTTCCATAATGGCCTGAATCCTTCAATTCGATAAATGGTTGACGCAGCTGCTGGCGGAACCATCAATAATAAAATACCTGAATATGCCTATGAGTTTATAGAGGAGATGTCACTAAATAACTATCAGTGGCAAGTCATGATGACAAAGCCAACAAAAATAGCCGGCGTTTATAACGTCAATTCGGTCACCATGCTCTCTAAACAGGTAGAACTCTTAAATAAAAAGATTGATGGTTTTCTTAGTTCTTCGCAGGTTTACCCAGTAATATAGTGTGATACAGTGCGAAGCAAGTAGAGGTGGAACAAGCCATTCGAAATACCAACCTTACAGCCACAACATGGATAACGAGCAATAAAATTACATGGGTAATAATCCTCGACTTGAAAACAATCGATATAATAACACCTATAATGCAGGTTGGAGGAACCACCACAATTTCTCGTAGAGCGGTCAAGGAAATCAAAGACCACAACCACCTCCAAGCTACCAACAACCACCCTATCAACAGGAAAAGAAGCCGAACCTTGAAGAGATGCTCTCAAATTTTATTTTGGTATCAGAAACTCGTTTCCAGAACACCGAGACAGCACTTAAAAATCAACAAGCTTCGATCCAAGGGCCCGAAACTCAGATAGGCCAGCTTTCCAAACTAATTTCCGAATGACCACAAAGGTATCTTGCCAAGTAATACTGAACCCAACCCAAGGGAACAGATCAACGCAATTAATATTCAAGATGAAGAAGGAGTTGTTGAGCCTGAACCAGAACCGAGGCAAGAAACTGTGGTAAGTAGAGGTCGAGGTGAGGTAGATAACAATAAAAACAAAACGGTAAATGTCGAATATAAACCTCGTGTGCCATACCCCAACTCGACAAGGAAAGACCGCTCAGAGGAACAATTTGGTAAATTTGTTAAACTCTTAAAAAAATTACATATTAACTTAGCGTTTATTGAAGCCCTATCGCAGAACACAATGAAATTTTTAAAGGAACTTTTAGCAAATAAACGAAAGTTGGACGAGGCGTCACACGTGGAGCTAAACGCAGTTTGTTTAGCTATTCTCCAAAATAGACTACTGAACAAACTAAAAGATCTAGGGAGTTTTACAATTCCTTACTTAATTGGTAGTGTAGATGTTAATAATGCATTAGCTGATTTAGGGGCTAGTATTAACGTCATGCCCTACAAAATGTTTAAGCAATTAGGTCTCGGGAAACCCAAACAAACTAGGATGAGCATTCAATTAGCAGATAAAACTATAAGGTTCCCTAGGGGTATTATTGAAGATGTACTAGTTAAAATCGATAAATTTATATTTCCCGTTGACTTTATTGTTCTAGATATAGAGGAGGATAGCAGCACTCCTTTAATTCTGGGAAGGCCCTTTTTAGCAACTGCTAAAACGATTATTGATGTTGGAACAGGTGAATTCACACTCCGTGTGGGAGACGAAACAATCACCCTTCAAGCTCACAATCCTGGCAACACATCGGGAATTGAAGATGATCATTTAACCCATTCTCCTAGAACTGACAATATGGTACAACCTACTTTACAGGAAATGAGTTTGAAGGAAGCACACGAGTCATTCTCAAGCAATAGTAGAGGACCTATTCATGAAGATCGAAGATTACAAATCGAGGAACTCGATGAATGGTGGACGCATAAACCAAGAACACCCGACAAACCAAATCTACGATAGAACGAGCTCAATACCTTTCCAAATCAACTTAATATTGGAGACAGAGTCTTATTAGATACCGCAGATCCCTACATTGTCACTACCACACCGAATGAAGAAATCCCTCTTACGGTACTTAGTATCTTTCCATTCGGTACGGTCGAGGTAAGGCACCCCAAGTTCGGCACTTTTAAGGTAAACAACACCCGTTTAAAACCTTATTTTGATAAGATTGATGACAGGAATGAGGAGTATAAACTCCTCAAACCACCATGATTATTCAACGGAGAGGTAAGTGAAGCTTAGACCATAAATAAGCGCTTCTTGGGAGGCAAACCGAGCACTAACTGTATTAACTTCTTTAAAAATTTAACTTTCAACATCTAACTTACTAACGGAGCTCTTGAATACAGGCTTTCCATAGGGACACAGCCACGAGCACGGGCGTTCTTAGGGTCGTACAAAAATAGGGCAAAGATTTCCCTAAATACGGGCTGCGATAAAATGCCACGGTCGTGCGACATGGTTGTGGTCGAGCCTGCCAAAACAACACGGGCATGCGACATGCCTGTGTGGAAGAATCATGGTCGAACCTGTTAGATTGACACGGGCGTGGAGATTTCCCACATGGGCGTGGGAGAAGCGAACAATGCCAGACACGGCCTTACGACACGGCCGTGTTCACCCACATGCCCAAATAACACGGGCGTGTACTAAATGTCAGACGCGCCCAAATTCAAAATTTACGAATCACACGAGCTGAAATTGGGGAACACGGGCGTGTGCTCTGGCCGTGTAGCCCAAAATCTATAAATACCCTGCACTATTCACTTTCTTCCCCATTCAAAAACCCTAACCCTAGCCGCGGAAACTCCAAATGCGCCGCTTCCCATCATTTTTTACACTTAATCCCTTTCCTTTAGTGTTTGTTTACTCCTTTCACTTCTATTTTACTTATTTCTGATACTTATTATCAACATAATCTTCATATCTTTTAAACTATTTTTCATTTTTTCTATCATTTAATTTGCATTTTTAGGTTAGTTATCATACATTCCGTGTTAAATTAAGATTAGAAAAACCTCATACCCATTACATTTTTATTCTCATTCTCATTGTTATTGTGGTTGAGTTTGCTTCATATTAGTAGTCTTGGCTGAAATAGTTAGTTCAAATTCATTTCTTTTACTTCTTCGAATTCGTTTACCTATTATTGTTATTCTTTATATTACAGGCTTTTAATGTCGTCTTCACGAGGAAAGAAAATCGACGTACCTGCATCGAAGAAAAGGAAGGTAGCGTCATCTTCCTCGGGTCCAACCACGAAAATTTGTCACCCTCTCCTGCAGTTCCCCGAGGGCCCCAAGAAGAGCTTTTCTAAATGCTTCGGGCCCGACCCTTAATTGCAGGCCGCTGTATCAACTGGGTTGTCGTAGAATAAGTTCAAATGGCTGATGTGATTCGGGTTCTCCTAACCACCGACCCTTGGGAGCTGTTCTTTGGGATCATCAAACCAACATACCTTGAGCTCACGATGGAACTATGCTCAACGTTCCATCTTTACACCGTAATGACAAATAACGATAATCCTGGCGCGGTCCAGTTTCGCCTAGGCGGGTTAGTTCTCCAACTAAGCGTCCCAGAGTTCGATGCTGCAGTAGGCTTATATACGAAGGAGTTCGAGGAGGAAAATGAACTACAGGCTCTCACTCGCCACATACATTTTTCTCCCTCGAAGTGCTGGCACACATTGGCCCCTGGCGTAGCCTCCTACAATCCTAGCCACTCCAAGGCATCAGTTCTCCCACCATCCCTGAGGTACCTACACACCATTTTAGCTCACACGATTACAGGGACGCGAGAGAACACTGGCATCATCAACACTCACGACGCATACTTCTTATGGTGTATGTCACACGGGCACGTCATCAACCTTGCCTATTTTATCGCCCTCGCGATTCAGCACCAGACGAAGCGACATCGGAAGGGGGTCATCTCCATTGGCCCTTACGTGACTCGACTGGCGCGACACTTCGGGCTCCTCATCACCGCGGCCCAAGAATCATCCCTCACCCTCATCGGCCAGAGGTCTCCACAAGGCATCAAGCATGCTTAGCATGAGGATGATCGAGAGGTGCCGAGGAACATACCTTCCCCAGTATTGTCTCGCCCAATCTACTGAGGAGGAGGCCTACGAGGACATTCCTGATGATGTCCCTTCACAGCACGAAGACTCACCATCTCAGCCACCACCACTCTCTCGTCTAGTTCATGCGGCGGCTTCATATGCTGACATATCTGAGTACCTCACTCGATTCGAGCAGCAGTGTTTTCAACAATTTGACAATATTGATGCTACTTTGCAGCAGATTTGTCAGCACCTCCACATCTCATCGCTAGTCCCACCTCGTAAACTATCCAGCGATGAAGATGTTTAAAAACATTTATTTATTATTTTATGTTTTTAATTTTTATTAAAACTACTTTTTATTTTTATTAGATTTTAGAAATTTTATTTTTAATTATTAATTTCGGTTATTTCTTTTTGAGTAATTATTCTTCCTAATATCCCCTAAAAAGTTCCTGATTTTATCACAGTTATATAGAGCTCTTAAGCTTATCATCACATAGGAACTAAAACTCCACTGGGAAAGGTTCTCCACGACTGCCATGTCCTGCTCGCCCACGACCATAGCTACCACTAGAGATAATATCCTTTTGGCACAGGACTTATGGCCTAATGAACCTCTACTCTTGAACCGATTATTCTCCAGAACTCCAGTTCGAGAAATTCACCATACAGGAAGTTTCACTTCTCCCCCTATCTTATTTTTATATTATAATATCTATCTTTATACATTGAGGGCAATGTACATCTTAAGTGTGGGGGGTATTTATTTCATTATCAGAAAAATCCCTGAATGGCTGCCTTGTTCTCTTGAAAAGCTCTCATATCATATTTAGGATAAATTTTGATTGATTTATGATTTTGATTGATATATCTTGAATTAAAACATAAGCATTTATGCATTGATTGTTTAAACTTTAAGATATTAGAGAATCAAGTATGACAAGTTGATTTTTAAGAATTTAAAATTTTAGGTCGTTTCCCCAAAATTTAGCTATTACTTTAACTTGGGATTCACAAGTTTTAAACATCAAAAAGCCATAATTTTTGTGAGATTTTTTAGCCTTTTAAGCATCTATTAATTCTTTCATGGTCACTTTTATTATTGCTTTGAGTGCGCCAATAGGGAACTGTTATTCTAGAACTTGCTTGATTATTCATGTTGAGACCACACCATTTGATTTGATATGTCAAAATGATTAAGGCACTTAGGATTAACCCACTCATGCCATGAAAAGCCTACCTCCACAATTAACCCCTAGTGAACCCCCTTGAACCTAAAAAGCCATTTCTTGTATTACCCTTAATATTAACCTTTAACCCATTATTGTTGAAATCCCCTAAATTAATTTAAGCCCCATTTTTGTCGAGATTTGAATTGAAATAGTTGCTTAGCTATATTTTATTCTACTCTGTAATTTAATGTGTTCATAAAAAAAGCACGTATACATATTAATAGTGATCTTCTGTTTGTAAGCTTCAGAAGTTAAATTCCATAGTCTGAAAAGAAGCTCTATTGTATGCAAGTGATGATTAACTCTTTTTCTAGTTACGTAATTTTTCAATTCAATCTTGATTCTAACCCTTTCTTTCAGCTTGTGACCATACCCCCTAACCAAACCTCATTACAACCCTCTAAAGACCTTTTAATTGATGTATCATCTTAAATTATAGTGGTGGAGATTTGATTTTCATGCAAACCTATGGTAATGACTTTTCATTATTGACTATTGAGTGCTTCATTTATTGTCCTTAAACACCTCAAGTGATTTGAGTGAATCTGTAGTGAGGATGTGAAACTCTGTGGTATTCTGAATCAAATGTAATTACTTAAATAAGAAGAGACACCTATGTTTGCATGATTAAATACTCAACTTGGAATGTTTGAAACTTTTATGTTCTTTTAGTTGAATTCTCAATGTATGATTACCTATGGATTATTTTGAGATATTATCGATAGAAATTATAAGTTAAGAAGAATTTATTTTGATTATGAGTTGAGAATTTTGCTTGAGGACAAGCAATTGCTTAAGTGTGGGGGTATTTGATAAACCGTAATTTATACATATTTTACCCCATGCTTAACGTATTTTATGGATTATTTTCCATTAGAATTGGTGAATTTGATGCTCCTAATGCTTTAATTTCATGTTTTACACTTAGGAGAGCATAGGAGAGCGAAAGGAAAGAGAAACGGGCCAAAAACGGAGAAAATGGGCCAAAGTACGAAATCAACAAGGCCTGAACCTCCTCACACGGGTAGACCACACGGCGGTGTCAATTTGGCAAGCTTGAGCATGGCTTGAAGTATTCGCACTAGGGCGTGTCACACGGGCGTGTCCCTGCCAAGCCCAAGTTGAGTCCAATTCGGAAAAGGCTAATTTTGAGGGCTTTTAGGCATTCCAAAGCCTATAAATACACCCTAGAGAAGGAAGAAAAGGGAGAACAGAGTAGGAGGTAAGGAATTACTCCAAGAAAGCTGATTGATTCATCTCAGAAGCCAGATTCATCATCAAGACCGAAGATCTCTCCTCAATTCCCCTTCAGGAGTTTTGGGTTTTCTTTATGTTTTGTATTCTTTATTATTCTGAGATGTTTTCTTATTTAGTTATGAACTAAATCCCTTAAATACCTAAGGGTAATGAAACCTAAGACGAATCTTGTAATTATTTTCTGAATTGTATGATAAATATTTGACTTGTTCTTAATTATGTGTTCTTAATTCTTGTTTTGATATCCCAGGATATCGATTCAAGATAAGCTCTTATTCAGAGGAGGAACAGACCTTATTTAAGAGTACATTTGTTATAATTAAGCGGAGTTGATTGCGCACCTAGACATAGGGTGACAAGATTTTGCCGGATTAGGGTGAAACCTAATAAGGGGATCCATAGATCGAGTTAATGCAACCCTAGAGTGTTAATTAGAGAAAAGTCTCGATTATTCAATCTAGGGATTAGATGTTATTAGTCTTAAATAGGGATAATAACATAACTTAGGGATCTTTACGGAACAAGTTAAATGAATAAATTGTCCGATTTGGAGCCAGAGTAACAAGTATAGTCTAGGTGTATTTTTCCTTAGGTATTGTCTTCATTCAATCTATTTTTCCAAAAGCAATTCCCCAGTTCCATTCTCTGTGCGTTCTTAGTTTAGATAATTAGTTAGTTAAAACAAAAACCTCTTTATTCTTAGGCTAAATAATAAAAAGACAGTCATTACTAGTACTTTTAGTTCCTTTGGGTTCGACAATCCGGTCTTGCTGAAACTATACTACTATTCGATAGGTACACTTGCCTACATTGCGATAATAGTTAGTTCAAGAACGAGAAATTATAAATACTTAAAACCTATCACAAAATCATGCGATCATCGGGCCAGGCCGTGCGCAAATCTGACTTGCACACATGACCGTGGGGACAGGTCGTGTGACATAAACAAAGAGCCACACAGCCTGAGCAGACGCCCATGTGACTTGGCCGTGTGAAAACATGGTTTTTGACCATTTTTAAGCTATTTTCACATGCTAAACACACCTAATTCACACCCAAACATTTACTAATAGTTCTTAAATCAAATATCATTCATTATGCCATTCAAACTTAGCAAATATTCATTCATTCACTTCAATACCTCTTAAGGATTATGTACCACAATTCATATCAAAGTTATACTGCATTATTATACTAGTCAAACTCATGTAAGTTTAACTTCCAAAATATGCATATTTCATACCATGTTGCAACATCTTTCATGCTCATTCTTATCATTTACAAAATAAAATCTTATCAGCCTAGGTACATCCCATTTTACCAAAAGAAAGGTATTTCACCACTTTGAGTTCGGGATTGGCTTGGATGCTGAGTCATTAACTTTCTTTCGTACCTAATCCTGCGCACGGAAAACAAACCGTACGCTGAGTATACACTCAGTGGTATTTCTATAAACTAATGCTTAGAACAAAAATAAGCCGTATATATGTATTGTAACTCAAAACATTTACTTTCATAATCTTAATAGCTTAATCTCTTATCTTAATCTTATAGCTCTTAAATGTAATTAAGCAATTCTTTATATATATTTCATATCATTCGATACCTTTTAATAATCGTATAACAGTCATAGTCACATAATCAATAGCAATCAGTATTTGTCTTTAGTACTTTCATTTACCCCTATTAACATAACTCAGACCTGGACGGATACACGGATCCAACCCACACACCAGGATATCTGTAATACCCCATACCCGTACCTGAGACCGGGATAGGATATGAGGCATTACCGAAATTTTCAGAACAATTTCAATTAATTTATATTATTTAGTATTCATTTTCATGTTTCATGTAACATCCTTTTCATATATTCAATTCAAAATATCATATAAAATACGATACAATACTTAAATTGTCATATTTACTTGCTCATTCAGGGTATCCGAACCTACCTGACTAAATTGCAGAAATACCAAGATTTAGGGGCATATTGGTAATTTACCATTTTCTCAAATTTCACCCAATCTTAAATTGATAATTTCATTTAATTTATTAATTTAGATAATAAAACAATTTATTCCCTTCAATTTAGTCATTTTTGACATTTTATAAAATTACCCCCTAAAGTTTTACTTTTATTCAATTTAGTCCATGAGCTTAAAACATGCAAATTAGCCATGCTAACTGAATATTCATATATATTTTTTCCTCCTCCTCCTCTCCACTCCACATCCTTAATGTATATAACATTCTTGTAAGTACGATTTCACAATTTACTTATTAATGCTCACATCAATCTGTTCACACGAGTCATAGTCACTCAATTATTTATAATTCGAGCTAAAGAGCTCAAAATTAAGATCCGTAAATTTTCCCTAAAACTAGACTCACATATCATTCCACCATAAAATTTTAAGAATTTTTGGTTTAGCCAATTAGTACAGTTTATTCATTTAAGTTTCCCCTATTTCACTATCCAATAGTTCTGACCTCTCTTCACTAAAAATTAATTATATCACAGTACAAAACTCGGATAATGTTCCCATTGATTTCTATTGAAAATAGACTCATTAAGGATTCTAAGCATATAAATTTGAGACTCTAATTAATTTTATATAATTTTTGGTGATTTTCCAAAGTCAAAACAGGGGAACCCGAATTCATTCTAACATTGTCTCACAAAATTCATTATATCTCATAATTTACAAATCTATTACTTACACCATTTATTCTATGAAAAACTAGACTCAATAATCTTTAATTTAATATTTTATTCATATTCTAATTCGATTTCTACAATTTATGGTGATTTTTCAAAGTCAGTCTACTTCTGCTGTCCAATATTGTTTTAGTTCAAGATGTTTATTACCATTTTTCCTCTAAATTTCAAAGGTCATACAATTCAGTCCTTGCTCAATTAGCCCATCTATTAAGCTAATTTTTCTCAATTAACATTTTATTCCATCATTCTAAACTATTACACAATCTTTAAAAATCAGAATTTTAACACTAAACCTTAATTCACAACTTTTTCACAATTAGGTCCTAAAATCAATTTCTATTGAAATTACTTGATAAAATCATCAAACAACAAAATCAAAGCTTCAAATTCATTTTATTTCATCATAAACAGCTAACACTTATCAATGATAGCTTTTAATTTTGTTCATAAAATAAAAAAACTAATGAATTAAACACTTGGACCTAATTGTAAAAGTCACAAAAACATAAAAATCTCAAAGAAAAGGGTAAGAATTGAACTCACATATGTCAAAGTATGAAAAACCAGCAGCTTTCAGACCTCCCATGGCGTTTTTGCTGAAGAAAAATGATGATATCTCTAGATTTTTCAAATTTGTCTTGTTTTATATGTTTAATTTGCAAAATTTCCCATTTTGCCCTTGTTTCTCCTTGTCTTTTTTGCTGATTTTCTTGCCCAACCGTCCAGCCCATACAATTTGGGTCCAATTGCCTTTTAAATCCCTCTTTTTTAATCACTTAAACTATTTAATCACAATTTAATAAATTTCACACTATTTTCAATTTAGTCCTTTTTAATTAATTGACTAACCAAACGTTAAAATTTTCTAACGAAACTTTAATACTAACTTAATAACACTCCATAAATATTTATAAAAATATTTATGGCTCGGTTTATAAATCCGAGGTCTCGATACCTCATTTTCAACCAAATTTACCTGATTAATTCTTTTAAAATCGCAAAATTCACTAATTAAAAACAATTCTTTTAAGTTCGCACTTGGCCTATAATTATTATTTGTTAAAATTTCTAAACATACTCATCGGATTTAGTGATCTCGAATCACTGTTTCCGACACCACTGAAAAATTTGGCTGTTACAATATCATACAGTGTTTCATCGGCTGAAGCCAGAATACATCATAAGGATAACAATAATAGTAACAGTAACAGTAACAGTAATAGTCAGGTACAGAGTACCTCTTCGGAATGAATCCGGAACAGTAACAGTAGTCGACACATATAGTGTCTCATCGACACACAGTCAGAATATCCCTAAACACTTCCAATCCTATGGCATGCCAACTATATCCGACTTAGCCTGATACTGTTAATAGGGTATTTGAATCATTTCATTTTAATACAGAAACAGTAACAATTTTCTATCATAGTATTTATCATACATACTAATTAATCAAAAAGAAATAACAATTACATTTATTAAATTATTAAGCATAGTTTATAGAAATACAAACCGAAATTCTCGAGTTTACTCGATATCCTTGTTCACTTTCTCCTTTCCCTTTTTCGATGACGTTTCCGGTGCTACGTTGGCTACATAAAATTTAACATTTAAAATTATCAATGTATGTTATTTAATAAGACACTCTTTTATTTCCATGTAGCTTTTACATAAATTCCAAGTTAGTCCTTCCACCATAACCATTCTTTTTCTTCAAAATAAATCCTATATTTTCATTCAATTATCACATTAAACAAGTTTCAACTCTTCATATTCAATATAAAACATCAATTCTACAATTTAGACAATTTAGTCCTTACTATAACAAAACTTATATCTCTTTTTATTATTTAATCCTTCTCCCACTTCTAACTTGAATTTCTATCATTTTATCTCATAATTCTTCAATTTATACAACTTAATCAACATATAAAAATTTACTATCTTCCTAAAATTTCAACATAATTCAAATAGTACTTCTTCCTAGGATTCCATAGACACCAAAATTACAAGAAAATGGATTAAATTGACTTACCAATCAAGCTTGAAATCTTAAAACCCTAATTTTCTCTTTTCTTTTTCTTTCCCTTTTTCCTTCTTTCTTTCCCTGCTAATCATGCCTTCTTTCTTTCTTTTTTCTTTTTTTTTTATGTTTTATTTCTTTTATTTTCTTTATTTAATCAATATGTTATAAATATATAATATAATATATTTTACTTTATATTACTATTTACTTATATAATAAGTAAATACATGTATATACATACATTTGTACCAATTAAAATAATACACATGTATTTATACCTACCACACACTTGTCATATAGGCTTATTTGTTAATTTAATCCCTTGACTTTTCTATAGTTTATAATTAAAATTTCACACTTTATTCAATTTAATTCATATACTTAATTAACCCTAATTAAGCTAAATTTACTTAATTAAAATCTAATTAACCTCTCACTTAACTTCGTAAATATTTCTAATAAATATTTACGAATCTAATTTTCAAAATTGAAAATCCAAAAACTCATTTTTTTAATGACCTTAAAATTTTGGGTCGTTACACATTACTTACCTCTATATTACATACCATATATGTATGTAATAAATGCAATAATAATTCTTAAGTTCGATTTATAGAAATACAAACCGTAATTGTTTTTGGATTACTCCTCATTAACTTTCTCTTTTCCTTTCTTTGTCGATGTCTCCAGTACTACGTTAGCTACGGAAATTAAACAACTTATACTATTAATACAACAATAATTCACAAAAAATAATTGAATTTCTATTTAATTCATACCTAAATTTTCAATTTAATACTAATTAACACATTTACTTTTATCACTCAATTCATACTTCGTTTCTATTCAATTTCCTATCATATTCTCCTTAAACATTGAATATTCATGGTAAAACCCTAATCTCAAGTTTCTTTCAATTTAGTCCCTTAAACATAAAACTTATAGCTTCTTTTACAATTTAATCCCTTAATCAATTCTAACTTGAAATTTATTCAATTAAATCCCTAATTCAACAATTTGTTCAACATAACCCATGTCTAAAAATCTATTAACTTTCAAAATTTTCACTTATATCAAGTAATATTTGTCTCCAGGACTCTAAAAACATCAAAATTATAAAGAAAAAGACTTAATTGACTTCCCAAATTAAACTTGAAGCTTCAAATCCCTAATTTTCCCCTTTTTCTTTTCTCCTTTCTTTTTCTCCCAATTTTCATTCCCACGTTTTGTTTCTCTTTTTCAATTTTGTTTCTTTATTTTCTTTATGTTTTATTATATGCTTATTTTATTATTATATTATATTATATTATATTAATATATTATTATATTAATTTCTTAATTACTAAGTATATAATATCTGTATATTGTACATACACATGGAATAATATTTTCCATACATTTGGCACTATTCCTTTTTATGGGTTATTTACTAATTTAATCCCTTCAATTTTCTTTAGTCTGTAATTAAACTTTTACACTGTATTCAATCTAGTCCTTACACTAAATTAACCTTAATTCAAGTTAATTCACCTAGCCAAAATCTAATTAATCACCCAACTAACATTCGTAAATATTTCTAATAAATATTTACGAACCCAATTTTCTAAAATAGTAAGCCAAAAACTTGATTTTTGATACCCATAAATTTCGGGTCATTACACACTAACTGCTTATATCGAATCTGTTCGATCCAAGTCAGCTTGACTTGCAACTCGGCTAACAGACTTCCATCATCGAACAGACTAAGGCGAGCAAATATCTCCATCAAATCAGTCATCACTCTATGGCTTAGAGCATCGGCCACCACATTGACATTACCAGGATGATACTCTATCATGCAGTTGTAATCCTTGAGCAGCTCAATCCATTGTCGCTGTCTAAGGTTCAACTCCTTCTGGGTAATGACATATTTGAGACTCTTATGATCGGTATAGATAATACAACTCTTGCCATACAGATAGTGTCTCTAGATTTTCAACGCAAAAACCACTGCAGCTAACTTGAGGTCATGCATAAGATAATTCCCTTTGTATGTCTTAAGCTGATGGGATGTATAAGCCACAACCTTACCATCTTGCATTAGAACACAAATCAACCCAACGTGCGAAGTAGCACTGTAAACCACAAACCCCTTACCAGATTCAGGCTGTATCAGAACAAGAGCTTGAGTCAGAACAAACTTAAGCGTCTCAAAGCTCTCTTACTGTGCAACAGTCTTGACAAAAGGAACACCCTTACGTAGAAGCTTAGTAAGAGGAGCTACAATCAAAGAAAACCCCTCGAAAAATCGCCAATAATATCCCGCCAAACCCAGAAAGCTACGGATCTCTGATACGTTCTTAGGTTATTTTTAGTCCAGCACAACCTCAATCTTTCGAGGATCAACACGAATCCCCTCAGCAGAAACCACGTGCCCCAGAAAAGTCACTTCACGTAAGTAGAATTCACACTTGCTTAGCTTGGCATAAAGTTGCTTCTCACGCAGAATCTGAAGCACAACTCTAAGATGCTTATCATGATCATCCTCCATCTGAAGCACATCATTAGCGAACTTCATCTTCTCTACCAAAACAGAAAACTCACGCTCCCTCTGCGAAGCAATCAAAACCCTCAGATTATCCCTTAGGCCATCCTCAAACCTAACACACCTCTCATACTCAGATGCCACTATGCCTCGAGCGTAGTGGCTCAACCTCAGAAATTTGGCCTTATACTCGGCCACAGATCGGTCACCTTGTGTGAGATTCAGAAACTCACGTCAGCAAGCATCACGTAGCTAGCTTCCACATACTTGCTCTAGAATACAGTCTTAAAGAATTTCCAAGTCAGGCGATCAGGCTGAGTGTCCTCCTTAACCGTTAACCACAACTGGTATGCTTTATTGCAAAGTAACGAAAGTGCACCCTTTTAATTTCTGCTCAGGAGTACAGTCTAGATCATCTATAATTCTTTCGGTGGCTTCCAACTAGTACTTGGCCACGTTATGGGCGACTACCGTGACACCCCTAAATAACTCAGCACCATTAGACTGAGTCATTCAGTTATCGACCGTCAGCCCCCAAATCCAGTATTGGGCCCAGCAACTTTCTCTAATATCCTTAACATGGCTTGGGACAATACGTCATCCCTGGCCGAACGACTCTGAGATCTAGTCTCAGTAGCAGGTGACATAGGTGTCACATAAGTGTCCAGATTTGGCATGCTAGCCAGAGATGAGGACTCAACTCGAGCTCCCTATGGCCTCTACCTCAGCCTCGAATACCTTGTCCACGGATACCTCGTACACTCATTTTGATTTTAAAGTTTTTTCTACATTAAGAATTTTATGCATCAATTTTAATTTTTATTAACAAATGTTTTATACATAAAATTTCAGAAGTTTAGAGATGTTTTCAGAAGTTTCAATCTCTAACTATTTCAATACAGTTTCAAAGAGTACAAATTACAGTGTTTCAGAATAATCTATCTAAGTTTCAGAAAACTTACAGAATTGGCACCGGAGACTCAGTGTACCACATACTTAATCAGAGTGTTTTAAAATAATTTGAAAACTAATTCTTTAAAACCAAATTTTGGAACCAAAATTCACAGCCGAGTTTTGCAACCTGACTCTGATACTACTAACTATAACACCCCAAACCCGACCTAAACGTTATGGCTGAATCTGATGATGTCACAAGGAATGGATTTTAAAAACGTAGTCGTCATGATAAAGCCTTTTAGTTATCAGTTTCATATTTGCTTAGAACTATTTTCAAATCGTTATTTACTTAGTTATTTTTCCTTTAAAACGTGTTTTACAGTGGAAGCTAGTGAAAAACCATTTAATTCTAAAACTTAGTTTGTTTTTGAAATTGTGATTTCAGAAAATATTTCGCCATAGCATGCAGATGATAAACAAACCAAAACCACAGTTAAAAATCATAAAGTCTAGAGAGTCCCAGAAATTAAAAACTCTCAACATATCACCCAAAATATAAAATAAAACCATAAATCGAAAACTTAAATGGTTTTATGGAAAGGTGGTCACCATTAAGTCCCTGCTGCATCGATCCACCTAAGACTGTGGATTACCTATACAAAATAAACAGAAAAGAGTGAGTTTACGTAAACTCAGTGTGTAACCCCACAGAATTAAGCATGCACACAACCAGAAAATCATAATCAGTCAAATACAGATTTGGGCTTAAGCCCATTACAGATTCAGATACTGATATGCAATTCAGAATCAGAAATCAGATATCCTACCCCTATCCTCTACACACCATCTCCGACCATCCCTACACACTATGTGGGGTTTAAAATACTCACCCAGCCCTACACACCGTGTTGTACCGATGCGGCACATAACAGATATAATGCCAGATAATAGGCGTAAATTGCCTTTCAGAACACATCCTCCAAAATACATCATCCCATCTCCAATATCAGATACAGAAATATACAAATACAGATGAGCAGTCAAACATGCTTACATGCTTACATATAAGCCTACATAGATAACAGATATACAGATAATAGTGCAAGTAGACATGCATCAGTATCCTAATCAGATCAGTATATCAAGCAAACAAATAATCAAGTTTAGGGTTTATTTAGCCCTTACTGACCCTACGGTAGGCCCATAGTCATTTGGGACGACCTATGCAACCCTAAGGAAAATTTTAGATAAATAGGCCTACACGCTCAGATTGGCCTTGCCCATGTGGCCTACACGGCCTGGCCCAGAATCCACACGCCTATGTGGCCCATACGCCCAACTTGGCCTGGCCCTTGTGTCACACACGGCCACACCCCGACCATCACACGACTGTGTCTCACGCACAGCTGAATCCTATTTTTCTACTTTTTGAATACACACCTGGTATTATTTCAATGCAAAAACACTCTCAAATAGACCGACACCTAAAATCGATACCACAATTCTTTCAAAATCAGTTATAACTCTTGATTGAATCAAAATCCTAAAATCAAAAATAGTCCAAAATGAGCATTCGACACTTACCCCAACGCCTCGAACGATTCCACTTAAGATTCCGTAAGAGAATAGCCCCGTCCTTCGTGATTCGTTGCTGTCAAAACCCAGAATTTAAACTAATGAAAGCAACATCATAAGAACGGTACTAAAACAAAAAAAAACCCTCTTAACTCGAGTAAAACCTTACCCCCACTTACCAAAGCACAAGCAATCGAAAAGCCGGAATACCAAAGTTGAACAATTGAATTGGCAACAAAAGAAAACACAGATGAGAGGAAAAACGAAACCAACATAAGAATTTTTTTCGAAAGGAAGAAGGAGAGAATCGAAATTCTTTGAAAAAAACAAAAATTAAAACTGATACAACACTATCCTAACCCCCCACTAACATTTCAATCTCAACTACCTCAGAGTTCCAATTCCACTAAAACTCTTCCAATTAACCAAGCAAAAATAAACTCCCTTGCTCGCGTGGGGATTCGAATACTTGACCTCCATCACACCAACTCCTTTACCACTTAAACCAGTAAGCTCATTCTAATATGAATTTACAGATTATTAAATATAAGCCCATTGAACAGAGACAGGGCTTAATTCCAAAAATAACAAAATTTGCCCAAGCTAGAGCTTGAATTTGGGACCTCACACACATACCCAAAACACTTAACCACTAAAACAAATACACAGTTGTGTTAAAAATTTACAAAAACCAAAAATATGTTTTTGGGGCGTTACAATTTGCGTGAAATGTAGAGTATTTTTTCCAACATATCCTCATCAGTTATATTCTTTCTACATAATTTGTATTGGGAAATGATTTTAAACATAGTCGTGTTATATTCACTCACAGATTTAAAATATTGTAATCTCAAATGTAGTTAATCATAGCGAGCTTTAGGAAGTATTACAATTTTCTGGTGGTCATATCTTTCTTTTAGATTATTCCAAAGGACACATGGATTTTTAACAGTCAATATTTAGTCTTTAGTCCCTCATGGAGGTGATGCCAAAGAAATATCATAGCTTTGGCCTTATCTTGACTAGATGCTTCATTTATTTCATTAATAGTTTCACCATTGCATTTTGCATCTAAGTGTATTTCAGCATCTAACATCCAAGATAAATAATTCTTTCCAGTAATATCAAGAGACACAAATTCAAGTTTTGCAAGGTTTGACATTGACAATATAGCTACAACAGAAATATAAATATAAGAAGTTCCTTAACAAACTTTCAAGCAAACATAAGTAATCCCTTAACAAAACTTTCAAGAATAACATAACAGGGGAAAAATACTCAAATAATTATAACAATTTAGTCATAAAATAAATTACAAGTAATTTGACTATTTTAGAAAATTTTAACAAATTACGGGACTAGTGAAACCCTTAAAAAATGAAACCAAATTATAAACATAAGTAATTTTATCATGATGGACATCATGATAAAATGTATTACATACTTTGATCTAAACTAACGAGAAACACAAGACTCTTAGATTAATTTAAGCACTCATGCTGATAACGTATTATAAACAAAAATAATAGATAGAAGATATATATGATAATATGAAGATTTCTATTGCATTCTATATTTTTTCATCTTCTTTACAAGTAGCATACTCCTCTCTATAAATAAGGAGGTTAAACTCTTTATATTCTAATACATAAATAGGAAAGAGGTTTCAAGAAGATGAAAAGTTTAAGATTAAAGAATATGAAAGGTGAAATATTGAACATCCAGTTAATAACATTGATAACATCATTGTATTTTTTATCTTAGAAAAAATGTTACAAATTTCGGTTAATTCCGTAAATCAAAACTAATTCAATTTTATTAATGATTAAGAGTTCGAAACTTCAATTAATTCAATTAATAATATTTTGATTTGTTTAAATGCTTTAGCTTATTCCACCAACTATTTTTTTTTATTCAATGGCAATAGAATTACGATGTAAGTAAAAGAGTTTAAGTTGAAACCAAATAATCTATTCCCCTCAATCAATTAAAAAAAAACACCCTAACTCATGCACTTGATACCAATTGAAGGATAACAAAACAAAACTATAACCGATTGAAAGGAGAATAGAACCAAAAGCTAAAAGAAAAATATTTTTGCGGCAATTATGACATATACCAAAGTCCTTTACATCTTAAGTCAACAGACAACTTGGAAATTGTCAACCACCACAATTACAGTTTTTTTTTTTTCACACAAAGCTTAACTTACACAAAATTATATCCACCTAACATTATCAACTCAATGCGCGAAAAGGACCACAAAAGAGAGACATGCAAAGAAGCAGATCATTGCCATTCAATGCTATCAGCACCCAATCATTTTGACAGCTCATTTGCTATAAAAGTTCTAAAAACATTTTTTGTGATGTTACATCTTCTATTCTGCATTAAACATAAATATTTAATTCGGCATCCAAAGGTTTTTATTTTTCCCTGAGTTCCGAAATGAATACAAAAATGAATAAAGAATAATAAAAACCCCTTTGTATGAATATATTATTCATGGAATTGCATAACTTTAGGCGCAAACTTTAACAATCTGTACAAAGCATCGGGCGAGAACTTCCTGGCGAACAAGTGACAGATATCTGTGGTATTTCCATTGTACTGGCATTGGCTTTGGCTCCTCAATCTCTCCAAAAATTCAACTGTAACATTTGTCCTTATGAACTTAGCTGGGTGAGGCCCTCCTTTGGACCAATCTACCCATGTTAATGTCCTGTTGGAATTCTTGTTCGCAAATTTCATGGTCACGAAGGTCGGCAAATAATGTTCATCAGCATAGCAAGCGCCCTTGCAATACTTTTGGAACACTGGGAAATATATTTGGTCTGAAACAACTTCAATGGCGAGGTCACGGTCCATCTCGAACCATTGAGCTCCTTTCCTCCATTGTTGAATTGTGACCTGAGGTCTCATTCTCCGACTGTATCGGCCTCGGCCGACGGGGCCTGGTAAATCGTATGACTCTACGAAACTCTGAGTGGAGTTGATGAGGTAAGAGTAGACAGTGGAGAAGTTAAAGAGTGGAATACATGCTTCGGATAGAAGAACAAATCTTTGGTTAGAGTAATCCATCAGTGCATTGGCTAGAAGCCGGCGCTCGGCTTCGATCATGTTCACATTCCCCCATTCAACTTCCTGCATGCATCATCAGGTAATGCCAAAATAAAATAAGCTTCACGTCATTGATAAAATCACAAATTAACAGTAACATGTAGGACCCGGTTGGCTGTGCTGTAATGCTTTTAATATAGGGCATCTTACATATGCCTACCTTTCACTGTTGTGTTTATAAAGTATGCACATGGTGCTTTAATGATTTATTGTCATCAAATTTAGGGCATGGATCATTCTTATCTTTTCGTTGTAAGTACAAATGGGTTCCACTACTAAATTAAGAAAAAGTTGTTTGATTAATGGAAATTCAAGGCAACACAGTTTAAAGCCTTTTGGATCCAAAAATGGGTCAAAAATAAGGGAAAGCAAATAAAGTGACTGTAAATATCGAAAAAGAATGGCAACTTCAATAGAGCCAAAATCTGGAGCCAATGGTGAATTCTTAAGAATTCATTGCCGGCCTAAATGAATTTTATATTTGTTTTATTAGCCCAAAAGTGTGTTTTTGTACATGTATAATATTAATCGAAGAACAACAAAAAACAGATGCTTCCTAAAAATAGCGTACGCATTGAATTTCCATGTTCACAATAAATACCTTTTTACCATTATCTACAATGTTGTTTAATGGCAGGATTTATTATCAGACGAGAGTGAATATAATATATGCTGACATATATGAATAAAAAAGGAAATGGAAAATTAAAATCTAACCTTGCTGGGAATTCTTCTGCCATGGAACACTGAGCCTTCAGGCTCTGTTAAGTTGAAAGATGGATCGGAGTGGACATAGATGGAATACAGCCCTGGATGCCCTTTGAAGAATTTCTCCCACAAAGGAGCTAATGGAACAGGCCCTTTTGTCAAGAACAAGAAAGCAACTTTTGGAACTCGATGGAATGGATATTGTGGGATTCGAGGAGCCAAAGAAGCCCTCCATAGTAGCTCTTTATCATCCATGTCATGCATCACATGTGGTGGCTCGAGAAATTCTGTTAATCCAATGCGGTCACCATGAGAGGTTCCAGAAACCGGATTAAATGGTTGGGAGGGCGGCGGCTGAGCCAATGTTGACGCTGATCTTGTACTCAAAGGTAACTGTGTGATATGTAAAGCAAGAGAATAGTTTTTGAGATGAAAACTGAGTATGACTCCAAGAGAGAGGCCGCACCCAAATAGTAAAAAATAAGAGAGGACATTGAAGAAATGCATTTGTGCATTAAAGAGCTTCCAATAAGAGATGGATTGATTGCTGTTTTCACCCTTCATATTTGCCAAAAAGGGAGTTTAGTCCGAGAGTTTTGTATATATATATATGGAAACTCAAAACAAAGCCTTGCAGAGAAGAAAAGGGATTTTTCTTTTCTGACAGTTCTTTTCTTTGAGGACAAGAGATGCCAATGCAGATGGACAAAAAGAAAAGAACAAACAAGACACTTGGGAGAAATCTAAATTCCACACAGCAAGCTGGACTTGCAGATTATAACTTTTTAGCTATTAAAGAACTAACCCAATGGAAAGCTTTTGTAATAAAACAGATGATGATCGATAAAACGAAGAAGTGATGAAAATTCTAGAAAGAGAAAGAGGCAAAACGAATGGAGAAACGTGTGAGTCAGCTGAGTGGAATTTATGAATGAATGTATTGTGAGGAGGTGGCTGGCTTTCTAGACCACTGGAAAAAGCGATGGGAAGGTCACATAGAGAATAGAAAGTCAAAACTGCCATTTATTTAATTAATTAGTTAATAAATCCAACTTTAAGGGGGAACCTTTATTTTGGGTTTAAGTTACGTTGATGCTTATTAATAAGGAAATTAGGGAAGAGAGCGTTTTCTACGTGCTACAGAACATGCTGTTTAATGTTGCAGAAGCGAGTATTTGAAAAGGCTAAGTGCTTTCAAAAACAAGATACCAAACTCTTCCATGTTTCGCCGCCAATCAATGAATTTTCTCTATTTCCAAATTCCAACCAAGTAAAGTGGTTTGCGTGTTGGACTTTGACCAACCCGATGGCTACATTGTCTTTACATCTTCCCATTTTCCTTTTCCTCTTTTGCACCAGGTTTAAAATTTAATACATTATTGACTGGTATCGGTTTTCAATGTAAGATAACGTAAGTTTGAGTACATTGAAGCGTAAGCGTATTATACTCCTATTGAAAGATTGAGGAGTGACTATTAATAATTCTAAATATCATGTTTAAAAAAATATGATTATAATTTATAATAAAATTATTAAAAAAATTAAATAAGTAATTTAATAGATAAAAAATAAAAAAATTCATAAAAATTAAAAATATATATTTTAAAAATTGATTTAATCGATTTCTAATTATTATTTTTTCTTTCAAACTAATAACTGGGAAAAAGTCATGTTTAGGATGTGAGAACTTAGTGGCTGGAAATTCAAGAGTTGGTCTTTACGTATTATCACACAGGTTCTTGGAAGATGCATGGGATGGGGTTTTTGAGGGCTAAGTATTTGTGACAAATCAAACATTCCGATCACTCAATCACGTGGGTGAATGGAGAAGATCATGATGTTAATGTACCCACATAATCAGCGATATTTGGAGCAATTAATTAGTTGTGACAATTGTCATGTTTTAATAACTTTTGCCTAAAGAAAGTGACCTCCCACTCTCATGTAACTTGCAAGGACTCTTCTTCCAACAAAACCCATTTTATTAAGTTATGAAAAATTCAATATTTTTATTTATTTATTTTTAGAAAATAGACGGAAAAGGAAACAAATATAAGAGAAACTGAAAGAAAAAGAAAGAATAATATATAATTAATATGTATGGGTTAAAAAAAGGATGTGATGTGATTAAGATATGAGTTCCATACCAACTAGTGAAAAAATAATGAAAAAAAAGGGATGAAATGTGTTGTATTATTAGCTGTCCACATCAAGGGAAAATACAACTAAAATTAATCATATTCATGCCAAAGAAAAGGAGATATTTAATTAAAAATAACTTCTCCAATACACATTCATTACCTTATTAAATTATTAGGTTTAAGTGTAACAAAAAACATTTTATATAACTTTTATATAATCTTGACGTGATGATATAATATTCTCTCAAAAGAAAGTTGAGAAAAATTAAGCATCAACTTGAAAAAAATATTCAATTTTAAAATTAATGTGGATAAAAAAAGAATAAATTAATAAAAGTTATCAATGTTCTTTTAATATTTTCACGATGATACTTTTATGTTTATCCTTAAAAGAATTAATGCAATTGTTTATCTTCATTATTGTTCATCTCTTACCGTATGTCTGGTTGGTTGAAAAAGTAAACGATGGGAGGAGGAAGTGAAAAATTGGGAAAAAATTAAATTTTAAGTGTGCTTGGTTGAGAAAAAAATGAAAGACAAGAGAGAGAAATTATTTTTCATATCAATGAATAAAAATCAATCATTCCAAATTAAAATGATGAGAGGAAAGAAAATAAAAAAAATATGTTTAATTTAAAATTATGCATTTTTTAAATATTTTATTTTATTTTATTTCTTTCTATTTTTCAACTCTATCAAGCAATAGATGAAAAAATAGAGTGATTTTTTTTTCTCATTTTCTTATCTCTTTTACTAAGCACACCCATAGAAAAAAAAAATTATTTTTCACCCTTTTAATTTTCTTGCCAATCTACCAAGCAAAGCCTTAAAATATCTCTATAATTCTAATCCTATTCTTTTGGCATTGAGATTCGTTCAAAATTATGCATTTGGTTGGACTCGACTAAGGTAATTTGAGTTTTTCCTTCTCTAAAACTTATTCTAATTCGATTTTTTACATGCAACTTTAGGTTGGGTTCACAATTCACATCAATATATTGGAAGATGGATAAAGAGAGAGACTACAGTTTGTTGCACTGGGGGTGTTACCAGAAATCAAAAATGGTGGATAAGCATGAATTCACCCACTGAAATCGGCCAACCATGTATATACCATGTGTTGGAAGACAGAAGGAAATTTTCACTCGAAATTCGACAATGGAAGTGTCAAGTTCCTGTTTGCTGTTGGGCTAAATCATGGTTAAAAAGCCTTTATTTGTTTTTGGCTTTGCAAGAACTTTGGTCACTTGATTACAGTTTGACCAAATTGGGAAGAATTGCACCTTCACCATTTACCATGTCCCTAATCTATGTTTGGATTGGATTGGGAAGAAAAGTAAGATAACAAAAACTTTTTATTTAAGCTACAAAAGGCATGGAAATTGAGTATCTCTTGAAATAGTAAAATATCATTTTTATCTTTTCTTTTTTTAACCATTTTGGTAAATCCTTTCCTTTAAAATTACTCTCGTTTCTTTTCCCTTACTGATTTCAACTATGATAATACTCGATCCTTTTACTTTTCCTAACCTTCCTCTCTAATTTAAGCGTTTTCCTTATTGAATAATTAAGTAGCAGCAGTTAAAAGGCTTGTTGAGGGCTCCAAGGGTGGGTGGTGCAACATCCCGCAGTTAATCATAATGATTAAGCAATCTAACTTCAAACATTTTCTCCAATTACCCTACATTTTATCATGCTGAACCAACCACACTTCATTTGGTTTACTTTGAACTTAACCTACAATGCCATTTTGACATGTATGGTATACTATTCCTCACAAGGATTAATATGATGTCATAACCATCCATTAACATTTCACAATCTATATAACAATTCAAACAAATATAATGTCAACTATAAAGCTGTTGTTCCAACAACCCATTTTGTAACCCATTATGTAAGCTAGAAAATAAAAAATAATAATTGACTATTGAATTACCATTAGATGGCTGCCAGAGCCTCTCACGAACTCCAAAAACCAAATCATGCCCCTTTCCCTGTTTCACTCAAATGAAAGCATGCCTTTTTACCCAGTGAATACCCAGCAATGCCAATCACTGTCCCAGTAATAAGCAGACTAGATATCTTCAGCTTCGGACACTTGAACTGAATCCTGCTACTAACATATGCACATGTCCACTTCAGAAAGAAAGGCACCCAAGTTTTATGGAACCTCTGAACAGAAAATTCCTACAGGATTCAATTGAGCACACTGGGTCGGATAACGAAACTTTCTATCCCAATAGCCAAAATTTATGATAAAATGCAAATCCTGAATGAGCCACAGAAGAAAATATATAATTAAATATCACTAGTGAATTTCTATCATCAGATAATGAAACTGGTTTAGATCTCAAATGACTTCATAATTGCATGTAAAATGTACTAGTTTTCAGGATCTCCTTAGCTATGTGAATCAGAGAAGCTGCATGTATAAGAAAGCCATCCAACAGAGAAGGCAGGTAGGAGAGTGGTGGTCCAATGTTAAAGCTCTCCAGAGTTCGGTTCAAAAGCAACCACAAGGCTCTCAAATGCAACCAGACTGTCAATGAAGTTTTCCATAGAGAAGCCCTGCATTTTCTCACAGTAAAGGTTCCACTTCGTCTCAATAATGTAAAAACACTAGAATGCTTTGTCCTAACAATTTTAAATCTGAAAGGAATATCTAACTTTAAGTACCATAGGTCCCTCGGGCACATGCTACTTCAAAACTGTACAAGATAAAAATTATAGCAACAATTAAAAGGATATGTTTCCTACACATACTAATCATTTGAAGCTACATAATCCACACTCATCGATACATAGCTATGATGATAATGGACAACCAACCTAATTATCTAGTATCAATAATCTATAATGTAATACATTCTTAGTTCCAGTGACTAGTTAAATCTTTCCTTACATACACTTACGTTGAAAAAATTTTGTATTGACCACAGTTTTACTTGTTATTTCTAAATTATCATTTCAAATATCTTTATTGTAAATATCAATAAATATTATCCAATTCGTAAAGAAGAATTCTAATTGCATCGAAGATAAATGGAAACACTCAACTTGATATAAGAGTACAAGAAACCCAAGACTTACCAATGTGAAAAATATCACTCCACACTCGTCAAGTATAAACCCAATACTAACAACCAAAAGAGAGGTACTTAACCAGTGTGACATAACACCACCCCAACAGTTCCCTGACATGTAAGGGGGCTAAAAACCGGGAAAGGGCTGACCATATTACAAACTCATAAGAGGCAACAAGAACAAAATCACCTTGGGCTCTAATACCATGTTAAACTTCTAACGTAAAACCAATTGGCTTTGTATGGAGAGACCCAACGTAGAATCTACGACCATATGAAATCTAATGAGAGATAACAGAACACAATACCAACTAATATAGGAAAATAATCATTTAAAAGCATGCTTGAGAAAATATTCAACTATCTAATCATGGTGTCAAGTTTCCAGCAATTTCAGCTGGAACTTCTAATGTTTCAACTAGTATTTCAGCATAAAGCATGCTGAAGATTCATGTATAACTATGGACCTGAAAAGTACTGTTAAAATATGTAATTAATCTAACATTTTCCTAATCCATACGAGTACAAGTTGACCAATTTCAGTTACTTTGATTTGATTTTATATAACATTAATAATCAAACAAAAAATTTTAAGAACAATACATGCTAGATATGAGGAAAATGACGAGTAGAGACTCAGTGCAGTTTTATAAAAACATGCAATCGATTATAAGCACAGACAAATATTTTATCCTAACATTTGGTAAATAATACCTTTGATAGCTTCTTTTGCTGGTCTAGATGATCCACATGTAGCCTGACATTTGATGCAGCAGCAGTCCACAAACTGCAGTCTACCCCAGAATACACATTAGCAACTATGTCAAACAATGTCTCTGCTCCATTTTCTATGGCTTTCAAAATGCTTTCTTCTCTATTCCTTCGGTTCCTGATAAGAAGGAATTTCTCTGTCAAGAAAAATTCTAAGTTGTTTGCAATTCCATGATGCTAGAGAATCATATTGTCCATTAAAAATGATTAATGGCACCATATATACTGTTGTACAACAAACAAAATGAGATTTGATATATATATATACATACTTATCATTTCTCAACATTGCATAACTTTGTGTAAGTACCTATGAATGATATTACCAAAATAAAACATAAAACTTGAAAAGATAATCAGAAATGAGAAATGCTAATTGTCAATTGTTTAGCTATAAAAAGAGATTTTCTAGGGTCCCAAGACGGATTTCCAAATATTTCGGGTAAAGAAGTAGTAGCTTCATACTTGAGATATCCACAAAGCATGTTCTTTGGCCACAGGTTGACTCTCCCATGCATGGGGATCAGGGTATGTGGTGAAAGCTCCAAAAATTTGTAACTTGTTTGGAAGTATTCCTACATAAAAAGTAGAAATTTCTTTTAGGAACAATGTTATAAAAAAGCCTCAAGTAGAAGAAAAGCCCCTATACTCTAAACAACTCCTGAGCTATTCTACATTTCTTAAGTAAGCCCCTATACTTTTATAGTAACAAGATGGGCCATTTCTTCCAGTTGTACCCAAATAACTTCCTATTTCAAACAAAAGATTGATTTATATTTTGGGCTTATTTGTGCTATGTTACTCCAACTTTTCATCTTCCCTAAAATACAGGTATTCAACATCCATTCCCAACACACATTCGGACATAGATATGAGGGTATAGTTCTCTAAATATATAGAAAAACTTAGACAAAATTGAGCATACATGCATACCCAAGTCCATGTAACATAGTATTTGGGTACAAATAAAAAGGTAAAGGGTTTTTCTAAGTAATTGTCATGGAGGTTAGGGTTTTATTCAGGTGCAAATTAAACCCAACTGATCAAGTTTCAATACATACTAAGCACCCCCTGTTTCTCCACAGTAAGCACTGTTCCCTTTCCCCAACTGCTATCAGCACCATTCAAGTCATGATGTTGCATTAAGAAAACTGAGATAGAACCATTTCTTTTATGTTGAAGAAAATAAAATCTGCAAGGTCAAGATTGAGCTGATAACATAGATAGTAGCAGAAGCCATACAAACAAAAAGATTTGATGCTAAAAGAAGCAAAACAGAAGTAACTTCAGAAAGAATGCATTTATTATATGCCAACAATCAACTTGGTTATGGTCTTGGTTCAGAAAATAAAATTCTACTATTACACTCTCAATATGCCTTTCATGTTCTCCCATAACATTTAAATTAAAAAACAATTAAAGAAAAACTTTACCTAATGTTTAGTTAAATGATAGGAAACAAGAACTGAATAAATAAAGCTTATTGAATTTAGCCACTGAAATAGTATGCCAAAAAAAAAAAATACTATGGCTTTTAAATGCACTTACAGTCATGTTTCCACCAGAAGTAATGTCCAGAGCAGCACTTCCTTGACTGTAACAAACCAACAGGCATATTAGCAAGGGAGTTCCATGAACAAAATAAGAAATAAAAATAGAAAAGCTTATATTATTTGTTTAGGTTCAAAATCGAGTCATCTTTCATGGGTTCATCTTTCAAGACACAAACTTCTGCAACCCATTGTACAATAGGAACATAAGTGAATAATCCATATATTTAATATGCTAAAAACCTTTAAAAGCTACAGACCAATCTCAAGCCATAGGTATTAAAACATCTTCATTCATAGGATTGGATGGGCATAAGTCGCACACCCCACAACATAAAGTTCACATCCAGCCTGATGGAACTGCTCTGTTCATTAAGCAAGATTAAATTTTTTGAAACATATTCTGATTAATGAAAAATCAAAGTTGCCAAAAGGTTGCCTCCACAACTATTTTCTTTAAGTAAACTAACAAAAACTTATCATGTCATCACCTGCTAGAATATATTTTAAGCTAATATATATATATAAGTCTTAAGTTTTAATTATTAATGAATGTACGATTTGTTTGCTTAAGATGGATCTAAAAGTTTTGCTATTTGACAATTTTAATATTGAATCCTAGTTGCTAAACAATTTTAACATATGGATCTCTTTTACTCTTCACACCTTTGCAAAAGACCCTTTTTGTAGAACCTTGTTTTACCATCTACTATAGCAAATTTATTCACACTTCAATAAGTAAAAGTTTTTTATATCTCTTTCTTTTTTCTCCCTTTAATTTTGTATGTTCATGTGCTTGTCTCACTCCAACGTCCCAATGGCTAGATAACTTTAGGACTTCCATCTTGAATGACAGCCTTAGGTTCAATCTTACTAAGGGAACGGAGCTTATTGAGAGGAAAGAGGTATAAAGCTATAGCATGTAGCCTAAGGCCTAATGAGCTCATCATTTACAAAAATAAATTTCATGAAAGTAAAATTTTCAGTCATATATGATTTTGACATTATAATGAGACAAACTTCTAAATTTCTTGAGATTAATCAATTTTATTAATTGTATTAAAATATATCAATGGATAGTAATAATAAGCTTTTGTTTCCAAGTGATATTTTTGCCTCTAGTTTCTAATAATAAAAAAAGTATACTAACATGGAGAGTGAAAGAAAGATCTCTAAAACTATATTGAAGTTGTCTCAAAACAAATTAATCTATGGTTTTATACAAGTCAAATGCTATACAGATAAATATAAATATACAATTTTTTGGATTCAGCATTTGCAATTAACAATCTAATTGTATTTTTTTGAACTTTTAAATTTCTAGAGCAAACAATTTTTAAAGCACAAATACAGCGTACAAATTTCAGCACTTATTTTTCAGTTTTGAGTCCCAATTTTATCAAAAACAACCTTAGTTTAATCAAGAAGAAGACAAATCTTTCTTTCTACCAAAGTAAATATATGCAAACACTCATCTTACCAATGTCAATATGCATATCTGATTGCAACACTCATCTCACCAATGTCAATATGCACATCTGATTGCAAACACTCATCTCACCAATGTCAATATGCATATCTGTTGCAAACACTCATCTCACCAATGTCAATATGCATATCTGTCGCAAACACTAGAGTTCCGTAAATCGTACTTTTCATGCACGAACTTATAAAGCATCTTCTTTTAGATTCTTTTATTATACTATACTATTATACAAGAATTTTCGAAAAAGTCTTACCCCACACAATGGTCGCCCACAATTAATGAGTTAGTACTAACATCAAGCAATGCCATGTGGCTATCTGTATGTCCCTGAATTAAGAAGAATAATTTTGTTAGATCCAGATAAAAGAGAAAGTTGCATATCCAAATTTCATATAAGAGATCAAAAAAATTAGTGATCATAAAGAAGAGGGGCATTGGCTGTATTATAAGTGAACATGTAATCATTTAGTGAGGATGGTATACAGACAAACTAGCCAAGCACTGCACTGATAATTATGCATTCTTATTATGTTGTTTTGCAGATGCCATATTAGTTGACAAACACCTTTATGATCTTGGAATTTTCAACCAGGAATTGCACCTTGGGCTTCCTAATACTTAGTAAACAAATGTTACGTGTCAAATCTATGTTGGGAAAGGTCATTAATTTGGGTTCTTTAATTAAGGCTTGGATTCGCTCCTATTTTTTTTCCTTAAGTTTCTTGATTATGTTTTTATTTCAGTTTATTTATTTTCCTTTGAAGAAAACGTTTCCTCTTTATGCAATAAGCATGGTCCTTATTTAAAGGGACATATGAAATAATAAAAGGCTAAGCAGAATTTCTCTAAGGAGTCTTAAGGTTTCAATCTCCATTTAATGAGATGAACTATCAATCCCAAGATCATGAATGTAAGAATGTGGCATCAAAGCCAACAATCCTCAACAATGGCAAAACAATGGTCGACAGAGTGGAGAGCAGAAATACGCAAAAAAGCTCGAGCATGTGCAAACAAAGAACACATATTAGGTCATACATTGTAGCATATTCACAAAAGTATTGCTAAAACGAAAACCAATTGTTTGATCAAATGTGTCAAGGAATAGATAAAACAATTGCCAGTAAATAGGTTAGTAGCGGTATAATTAATACGAAGGTAAACCCTCTAACTGAACAAAACCAAACCATGGCAGCTTCTACCTATCTCTCTACCTTATCCTATGCATCAAACCCTCCTAAACCCATCTCGACAAAAACCGTGGTAGTCATACCAACTCCACTTCCTTATCTTATTCATTAGCCCTTTATAAACTCATATACAACAAGTCATCTTTTTTCTTTAAACCTGATCCAAAAAACCTTCCTACTTCATTATTCACCCCAAGCCTCACAATCAAACTCAATTACCATCAATTGAAATCCAACCACAAACTAAGCTTTCATCCACCCGCCCTGACCTAAACTTGTCATCCACCCAAATGACTCAAACCCTAACTCTACCATGCCACCTAGCTATCTACCTATTGCCCAGAGACACCAAACTCTACTCAAACCCTATATTGATAGTCCAATTGGAAGAATTAGAGCTTCCATTGAGTTTGAGAGGAAGCTGGGAGACAGGATTAAATTGAACCAAGATGCTTGAAGGAGTTGGAGGAGCGTTGGCATTAGTTACAACTTGAGCCATGAAGGAATGAATAGAAGAGTAAGCAAAGAACAAATAACGATCTTGAAGATTTGATGGAAAAGAAAGATTATTCACTCGGTTAGAGAAAATTGGCTTGTGATACCATAAAGAGGTTTTGAGTGAGAAGCCAAAAACTGATGATTTTACTAATGAATTTAGTTACCTATTTATACAAATAAAAGAAAATAACAAAAATAATACCAAGAAAAAGGAAATCTAAATAACAAGAATTCACAAAAATTACATACAGGGACAAATTAAATTTAAACTAAACTAAAGGAATTGGTCTTCAGTAAAACGCGTATCTTGTTGATAGGAACTCTTTTTCTTATCAATTAACTCAAGTATTTACATGGATATATATACACAACTAATGTTGAACTACTTAAGGAAATACAATCTTCACAAGAAATAGAATCAATAAAATCCCAATACTTTTAGCCTTAAGAAATCAGATCAGCCTTGATTAACAAGCCTGTCAATAGTCAATGGTCAACATATCTTCAATAGGATTTGATTCTGATTTTATTCCCTAGAACTTGCTTATTAGTTTAAATAAACTTTCCTAACAAATTAAGATAGTTTGCTGTTATATTTTTGCTTTCTTAGAATTGTAAACCTCTATTTAAAAGGAAAATTATTAATGAATAAAAAAAGTTTAAAGTGTCAGTCCATTAAGGTAGACAACTCCCTTAGAGTTCTGCAGGATGGACAAAAATAAGAATCAAACTAAAGGCAAATACTCGAACCAATTTTGAACCCCTAGCAGTTCAGGTTCTAAGGTTTCAATCACCCTTTAATGAGCTAGAAGGTTTTGGTCCCCATTTGATGAGTTAAACTATCAATCCCAACATCACAAATGTAACAACTCCATAATAGAGTACTACTAATATAGAAGCTCCTGGTTTTAAGTTCTAAGTATTCCCTACTTGAGAATATCAATGAAGTTTTTCCATAAATCTCATTCAAAGTTTAACTCGAACAACTTGAGGACAAGTAATGCACAAGGTTAACTTTCAAGAAAATTACTACGTCACAACTTCAAAAATATGTTCCCCATTATTTTTTCCTATCTTGCAATCTGTCTGTTTAGGTAGGACCAGGTCACAATGTCTAGACTAGAGTGCAACCTAATCATTTAATCAAAAAGAACACAATGAACAATTTGTAAGAGATCAAGAGTTAAAAGAGAAATACTGGAGCAAAAATGACAGTCAATCTGTGACCACCAACTAAAATGTCTTCTTCTCCAGAAACTGAGGTATAACCAAGAGACCAGTCACCTGTCAACATACGACCACAACTAAGCCATGAAACAAAGAATCTTGAGGTAAGTCAAGTTTATGAGTAACATTATGACAAACTATTTAATAGGGTATATAGTTTCAGTCATGCAATGAATCATCAGGCTTGGATGAGGCATTTACCTACTAATATGCCTCACAAGTTAAAGAAAGAAAAATATCCTCAGTAGCCTTTTGTTTTTTGTGAATCCATAATTAAAGGAAAGTAAACTTAGAGTTCTGCCTCCCTTTTTAACTAGTAGGGATAGCAGATAGGCTATAGAAACAAAATGATAAGAATTCAAATATAAACACCATTTCTGACCTTTCCCAATGCGACGCATAGTATTTTCATGCGCTAGCAGTGTAGCATTAGGATTGCATTTTTGGATAATTGAAAGACCTGAGAAAAACCATAAATCAATATATTCAGTATAGACTTTTCATGACAGCAAAGCAAATGGACCCATATCATGCATCTAGAAAAGTAATTATAATCATTAATATACAACTAAGAGCACGTTACTTTGGAAGAAATAATCTCAGTTGGCATGGAAATCGTAAGGGGTAGCCTCGAGTATATAACATTTTGAAAAATCATGAAAATATGGCTCCAAATTAAGGTGAGCAAAAAATCAATTAGCCAATTAAATTAAAGTGAACCGAACTGAAACCTTGTTCTAAACATAACTATTCCAGACATAGCTCTTCTCAAACAACGGTTGTTCTAAACAACAATTATTCCAAACAACAGTTGTTTTTCCGGAAGAGATATTAAGTGAAGCAACATTGCTATCTGTTCTGAGTTAAACTTTGTTATTAACCTTAAAAGAGCAATTTCCTAAAACATAATTTTATCATATCTGGAAAGAGATAAATGTTAGTAGCCAAAACTGAGTACCTACAATGACCCAATTACTTAAAAGGCTCACTACTTCCCTATTCAAAGCTCGATACTAAATATTAGAAGATAGGTTTCTACCTATCTATAAGTCCAAGACCTTTGTTCCCACAAGATAATGACCATATCAACCTCACTATTCGTTAAAAAGCCCGAACATATCAACCCTAAATCCTACATTGATCAAGGATGATTGTTCTTTTCTCCCATGAAAATAATGAAAATTTAGTAAAAGATGGGAACAGCCCTAACAAATGGGAGACTTAACCATGAGCCACAAGTTAAAAAGCTCCCAATAATCTACAAATAGCAAGCTGGTCAATTCAAAATTTCCCCATTTATTATCATTTTTTACAATATAACCTGAATGAACAAATGCCCTAGTGCCAATTAGATTGGAAATAAGATATATTAGTTAACAAAGCAAAATCATCACTAATAGGCAGTAATACAAGATTTTCCTTCATGATAGTACAATAACTTCTAAATTATTAAGGTACTAATGGGATGAATTTCATGAAACATACAAGGCCTGGCAAAGGAATTATAAGTCATAATTATGGAATTCTTATGCATAAATTCATGTTCCAGAAAACGCTTTTGTTGAGTATTGTCAAGACAAGACATTGACAAGACAAGAGACTAGTACATGTTACCTTCTTACTTGTGAAGTAAGCAACAGATCTCTTAGGTTAAAATATGGGGATACTTGGGAGAACAAGTAGGCACTTGTTTGGGAAACAAGTTCATCGAACATGACCCATTGTGAGAACTTCACTCATTGGAGTCATCCAGATGTCCATGGAAAATGTTCTCAGGTGACAGTTGTGTAACTAGCACTCTAACTTGTGATATCATGTCATCTTATATGAGTATTGTCATATTTCAACTCATCACAAATAGGTCCCAAGAACGGATGCCTAAGGTAAGATGTTTGGAGCATGGCATGAATCATAGTGAAGTTGAATGAGTCATGTACAGAAAAATAAACTTGTCGCAAATGAAAGGTTAAATTTGAAGCTAAAAATTCGAAAACTTCAATTTTGAAAATTTGATAACAAGTTTTGAATAAAATCCATATATGTTTAAAATTAAACAAAGTGGACAGGGTTAATTGGATAAGATAATCTCTCAATTAAGAATGGATGAGATTCATACATGATTAAGATAATGTGTTGATTTATATAAAAAGAATAAGATAATGTATTGTTTCATACATTCATGAAAGTCCTAATTAAGACATAGGTACAATGATCTCCTAACTATTACATACTATGTCCTGACCAATTTTTTTTAAAATGTTCAAATAGAGAAAAAATTTCTCACTTTGGTAGAATTTGATTCAATCAAATTTGACTTTCTTAAAAATGACTAAATTGAAATTACAAAATTGTCATCTTGATTTCCAAGTCCCAGTTTGAGAATTGGAATTTAACTAAAACTCTAACTCTTGTGAAGTGAAAGTGTTTACTAAAGAGATTGACAATATAAATCAAGCTATTCAGATTTTATATAGACTGTGAAAAGTCGAACAGAAATCAGGCTCTGAAATCCTAAGAAAAATCAGTGATTACATTGCTTACTTGGGTGTTCGATTTTGGCTAGCCTTTAGAAGGGTAAAAGATTGAATTTACTTGCTACATTAAAGGACTAGATTAATTTATTCATCTGATAAATAAATCAAAGAGAATTAATCCTAATTATACCGCCTTGGCCGAACCTATAGCTATATGAGGATGAATTCATTTAAACAGTTTAAAGTTAAATTAAACACTAGGAGTCCGAAGGTAACTGTTGTGCTTCAATATTGGAGTTTTAACACTAGTAACACAAGTAAATCCTTTATTAACTTTTAGAAAAAAAAAATATTTATTAACAACTTCTAGTTTGCTTGATAATTATTTATATCCAAGACAAAGCTGCAATAGGCATTCTAAACCCTAGCTGCCCTTGTCTAAGCCTCCAGGCCTCATTTGTTTCACATTAACTCAAGCCTATAAGCCATTACAACTCTCTTCAGTCAAAATGTGAAACCAAAGAACATGACTTTTGTTTGTGATTGTCGATCGTACAACTAGCATTAGAAAAACCCCAAGACTCATGAAGGCTCCAGCAATCATCCATGTAGAGCACCATTGGAGGCAACACACTAGGGCTGCTTGTGACGTAGGAGAAATCCCGAGGAGATCAACCACGTTCAATAATTATTTTTATAATTAAAATTAAAAATTATTACTTATTTTTCATATTTGTAGATTAAAATCAATTAACAATCTTTCTTCGGTGAAACAGCCGAATCAAAGGTGAAAATTAAAACAAGATAAAAAAGGGGCAAAAATGACAAAACTGACCAAAGGGACTGACACCACAGCACCACAATGGGCACTATAGCACTGCGATGGGCATTGTTGCACCAAAATTTCAGCAGGGCCAGCAGTATAACGCTGTTCTGACGCTGCGATGCTGGATCAATTTAGTGTCAGGGTTTCCTTTTTTCAACCCCCCCCCGACTTGGCCTTCTACTCTAACCTTTGGCACTTTTTTTGAGAATTTTTAGGGCAGAAAATAAGTATATTTAAGAAAGATAAACCTAGGTTTAATGAGGTAATTAGATAGATAAAAATGTTAAATAATGCAAAAATCACATAATATCAGATAGAAATACTTTGTGAAACCGACCTTCAACATGATCAAGATGATGATGAGTAACAAAGACAATTAACTTTTCAGGCAAGCAAGCTACGATCTGCTTAAGCTGGTCAAATAAACAATAATGTCAATATCATGTTGAGTTATAAGTAAAACATGCCAAAATGAACACTACACAGTTAGATAACCATAAACAAAAAGAAAATCATATAAATTACTAAGGGGTAAAAGTTTACTATTTTATAATGATATGGACTAGGTACTGAGCTAAACAAAGATTCACGCGTTTATATGATCGTCTTCTTTTCCCATTTTACTTGAGTATCTAGCCTTTAATTTGTTTTTGACAAAAGAGAAAACGTAATTGCTATAGAAATATTCCATTCATATGTGAAAATGCTCCCATACTATAAAGTGTGAAACTGATGCCACCTATATTGTAATGCACAGACTTTCCTTTCATGATCAAACTAGGAAACTGAACATTATGTAATCACTCTCAAGTTGCTTCTGTAAAAATAACTTCTATATTGAACTGAAAGACCAGTTAAATTGACATCTCACAATTCTCAGAGAAGCTGCAAGCTCACTTAGAGGTTACTGCTTTTATTGAGAGATAAACTAGGAAATCCAGCAAAGAATCCTGTATAAAGCAATTCATGGATAAGCACACCTTTTTTGTTTTCAAGGAAGTGAGGTGTTAACTTGGACAACATACTCAAACTATAACTCTGACATAGCAGAATGCAGCTCATAATGAAATTAGTTTGTTCAAGGAAGCACGGGACAACTCATGCTAACAAATAGGTTTTTCATACCTCTTCATGGTACTCATGTCGGCATCCTGGATCCACAATCAATGCATCTCCATGAGCAACAAAGCTGCAATCCCCAACTGTATCTGAAACTTGTTTGGGTGCAAATATTACCAAGTTCGTTGTAAGGAAGGGCTTCCTTGTTTTACTTTGCATAGGTAGAATTACAACTCCAGGAGGATACTCCTGAAAGAATAAATCTCAGTCCACAAAGACATTTTAATGCTAAATTCTAAATTCAAGTAATCACGACAATAAAAAAATGTCAATCCTTTTTCTCCAAGTAAAATAAGATGGACAATCTTAAGCCAAATCCTATTTTATATGTATATGTGTACATAAAGGTATACATATATGGATATACATATGCATATAATATATATATATGTTCCAAGACGCAAACATTAAGAAAGGATTCCTATGGAGACTTAATGAAAGATGTTAAAACAAACAAGGCTGACAGCCTTTACATTCATAAAGGAATCCTTCCTTAAAAATTCCAGAAATTATGACGAATACACGTCATACGGTCAATAAAAACTCTGATATAGGGCAACCCAAAATGTATGCACATAGATGAGAAATAAATCAATTTTTATTTCTAGGATGATGTACATAGCAGAGAATAAACAACTCCATTCATAGTCTTATAGACTTATACTGTTACGAGCACTAGGAACTACCTGTATCTAGCAGCACACTAGTGGTTAAACATCAATTCTGTACACTTCAAATTCGTACTTGCTAAAAGTGTATTATAAGTTGAAAACTATGAAAATACGTGCCCAGAAAAGCAGACCTTAAACTTCCAGAAAAACTCTCCTAGCCAACTGGACATCAGAGGCTAAAAATCTGCAATCTTAAAAGTTGTACTTAAAGCTTCTTTGGCAATAGAATCTTCATTTGCTCGAAGTAGGCAGTGGACTTTCATATTCATATTTTCACTTTGAAAAATTAAAAAGCACAGCCTAATCATCTCTCCAATAACTTGCCTTTCTGGAGCAAACTTCATCGAAGCATGAAAACAAAGAGATGGATTTCTAATAATAGGGAATTAAGAATCAATCTACTGCCCTTGGAAGTTATACTTTCATAAAATTTGGTCATAAACACCCCTAAAATTGTTAATGTCTAGACCACATTCTTCCTTATGGCTAATGCAGCATGCTGTGATAGATCATTATCAGTCAGTCACTCGAAAGACAGCAAACCTGATAACGCAACGTGGGTGGTAATGTCCATGCAGCAGACTGCAATGAGTCGTTTATAAGAGCAAGAACTACCAAAGGCCCTACACGATCACTACAAGGTTTCACCTCCAGAAGCCAAGTAAGACAGCTTTCAGTAGACATCCACTTCCACAGCCCTGAACAAGTAATGGAGCATTTCTAACAATAAGTTGCTTGTGCTACAGCATATTCTGGTGACAGAGTCAACAAAATCATAACCCATAGGGTTTGAACAATAACATTCTAATAAGCTATGAAGCACAGACACAGACACACAATACGGGTACGACACAATACAGAACAGGGTCACCACTGCCACTCCAGCTGCTGTCAATGGTGTCGAAATATTGTAAAATACCCTCAGTATATCTCTCTCAACTTCTCACATGCACCAGATTAGAGTTTAGAAAATCTTAACGATAAAGTCTAGATCTAGGTTTCAAACAGAGATTTTCTATCACTATTATGATGTTTTCAACTATTTTCAACCACCAAAATCCCGTGTCCTTGTGTGTCTCGCCGTATCTGATTTTTTTTTATTTTTTCCGTATTTTGATGTGTCTAGTAGGTATTCCGGCATGTCCATGTCGGGTAACCTGTTGAGATAGGTACGAGGGACTTTCCGGCGTGTCCGTGCTTCATAGCTAATAAGCTTTTGGTAACAATTAAAGATAAAATCTGCCCTCTTTTTGGCGAGCCCCAATTTGATCAATTTTACAACTTAACAAACTCTCAGCTGAAGCCCTTTGTAGATCAAGTTAATCTATGAATTAAAAATCTCCATTTTATTTTTTCACCCAATAACTTCTCTTATGCATTTTTAGAAATAAGCATCGAGATTCTAGAAGACTTAGCCAATACAAAGTTAAACCAACTATATTTAGCTTGATGAACGAGTACAATAAACATACCTTGACAATTTTGATTTCCGTCCAACAATTTGCCCATAATAAACACAGTATTAACTGGAAACCCAGGTCCGAACTCAGCTTCCTCCACATACTTGAACAAACTCCACTCCCCTACATCATTCACCTTTAAACCCAATTTTTCCAGCACCTAGAAAGAATAACGAATTAACCACCATCAGATAACAGAAACTCGAAAATGAAATTATTCATTTAAAAAGGAAATAAAATTGACCCCAGTAAGAGCAAGTTGGACATCAAATTTAGTCAAATCAATGTTGTGAGAGGACTGGGCGCCCTGGATAACGATCCCAGGGTGGGAGTGATCGTGTTGAAGGTTGAGAAGCGTGGAAGGAAGGTCCCAGAGATCAGAATCCACATAAGAATCGTACTGGTCTTCGCTGAATTTAGGCGGTGGAGTTTGCTTAAGGAGGAGGAATTCAGCGTCGTTTGACGGGTTTTTGAGGATAACAGCAAGATTATGAGTAGCCATTTTTTTCCTACTTTTTTGGTTGTTAGAGAAATGAGAAGAAGGTTGAATCCATAGTGAGGAAGGTGATTAAAACCTACAGCTTAAATGGTTGTCGACGGAAGGTAGGCTGCGGCGGGTAGGTAAATTATTGGTTAAGAATTAAATAAAATAAAAGTGCTGATACTGGTACTGAGACCGGGAGTTCATAGCTTAGTTGGCGGTTGATGACCAGGGACGGAACTACGTGGAGAGACGAGGTAGGGATGCCACTGAAGCGGCGCCGGGTGGATGCTACACCACCATAATTAGCAGGCTTTGCTTCACTACTCGCTCTACAGTGAATGTTGAATGCATCTTCAATTTCGCTTCAATTTAATTTTTATTATTTATTTTTAATAATTTTAATATTTTTAAAATCAAATAAATAATTAAATGTAATTTTTTAAAAAATATTTCAACATAAAGAGGAGGATAATGCAGACATGCAATTACTATAATAGCTTCATACTCACGGTGTAAAAAAAAAAAAAAAAACTAACCGTCCCAAAATTCACCCCTTAAGGAGCGAAAATGGATTCTAGCCTCCAAGTGTTTTGGGTTAAAATCCTTTTAGCTCCTGCCAATTCTAAAATTGCACCAAATTGATCCCTCGCTCCCAACTTTTTTGGTTTAAACCTCTCTTAGGTCCCTGACAATATCAAAATTAGACAAATTGAACCTTTCCTCTATTCTTTTTGGGGTTAAATATCTCTTAGGTCCCTTTCAATTTTAAAATGACACAAATCAGGCCATCTTCATTTTTTAATTTTTATGTAGGCTTATCAATTTGCCCATCTTAATCAAATGGTTAAATTAAAATACACTTGTATTTTTTTTTCTCTGGCATACTAGCAATCAAGCCGTATTAAAAGGTAAAATTGTTTGGTTACTTTTTTTTATTATTATCAAAATCTGTTTTTATTATTCAAATTTTAAATTTCAACATATGTGTTTAATTTTCTATATGTTTTCTTACTAAAATTTAGTTTTCTATTATAATCCCTTTTTATTTATATTTTATATTTTTAAACCCTTTGTTTATATACTTTTGCAAATTCATACCACTTTATTTGATAGGTTACAGTTACATATTAATAATTAATATATAAACGTATATTTAACTTTTTATGGATGAAAAAAAAAACATCTACGATTAATGCCTTTTTCAAATGGAATAAATAATGTTAAACAGTTCAATTAAGCGATCAAACACGTGTATGAATCTTAATCCTTTATAATAATGATATTAAAACTCGAAAAATTGAGGTCAATGTAAATTATAATACTAATCCATTGGAGCATCTGCATAATATCAAGATGACTCTAGTGCCATATTAATAAACTGGATATATATGTGTTTCTTTTTTATTTTTTAATCAATAATTTTTATTATACTTTTTAGAATCTATAACCAATTTTCTAAATTATATATTTTACATATTTATTTCATACCAAATCTTATTTAAAAATAAAATTTATTTGTAATTTTATTTATAATGTATAGTAGTAATATATTAGAATATGTAAAATTATAAATCTTATTTAAAAACTTTATTTCTCTTCATATTTTTATATAGTTGGAGAATAAAATAAATAATTTTATGTTATTTTTGTTATCGTAAATGGATATTTTTAATTTAAGGGTTATTTTTAAAATTAGTAATGGAAAGTTTTAATTTTACACTGAATCTAGAAAAATTCACATCTGCCATTTTTTATATTTTATTTTTTGCCATAGTTTAGGTAAACGATAGTTAAGTTTGATTCATAGATTACCTTGAGTTGGTAATTAAAAATCTGATAAGAGGGGTCGAGATATTTATATAGAGTAGATATGTTGAAAGTAGGAGTCGGATCTATTTAAATAATATATATTTTAAATTTGAGATGATTTTGATCATTAAAATTAATATTATACGAGCCAGACCTACTTTAAATAATGTAATTTTTTAAATTTGAAATAATTTTGATCATCAAAATTAACATTTAGAAAAAAATATAGAATAAGTTAAATGTTAAATTTGTATTAAATATTATAATTATTTAGCATTATTTATTTTATCAAATTAATATTTAGATATACATTATATTAGTTTATCAAATTAAACGAAAAATATTACTAAATTTATCATTAAAAAATTATAAATTTTATAAAAAGATCAAATTAAAAGAAAACTTAGGGGAGGGGCAAACACATATTTATCATATTTTTAAACATTAATTATATGATTAAAATAAATAAAAAAATTAACAAATTGGAGGGCGGAGGCTCCTGCCCCCCTAAATCTGGCCTTGTCAACCGTGCCAAATTTCAATGATACAAGGATAATTTCCAATATTGCATGCTACTTACCTAATCTTGCTTTGACTACCGTGATATCTATGACATTTTTCTCCTCCTCCTTAATGAACTTGAGTCAATTTCACTAAAACTCGTATGAAAAATAATAAATATTAATGATTCAAACTCTCTCATTTTTTAATTTTTTTTCTGGTAATGTTTTTTCTATAACAATTTATTTATTATAAGTGAGTTTTGTCTATTATTATCAATTAAAAAACTTAAAATTTGTTTATTATACCGCCAATTACATTAATTTTTAAATTTTAATTAATGTTAATATAAGTAATTTTACATCATTTAACTATTTATTAGTTGAGAAAATTTAATATTTTTTATATTTTTTTAATTATTTTTAAACTCAACATAATTTAATATCTTTTTTATGTTTATTATAATTAACAACAATTTAGTAAAATGTATTTCTAGGTAATATTCCATTTCGTCAATCAAATAGCAAAACTTTACATTCCAACAAAATGAACTGAACAAGATAATGTAATATATCTAAATATGTTAAATAATCTAAATAAGTTTTACTAGGGATATTCAAATATTCCTTAGTTCAAACACCCTTTAACGATATGTGTCACCCTTTTTTACCTTACTTATGTAATATTAGATTATGGCACATTTACAATGTGAGTGAAAAAAAAATTATGTAACAAATATATTTGTTGAAAATTGATATAGAAATTAAATGAGGCTTTGGTTGTGATGGAGCAATTATGGTTCCAACAATAAAAGCATTGCAACTTAAGTTGTAGCTAGGATAAAACCATAACTTATTATATTTGGAGTTGACAATCTTTTGAACCAAATTTGTTTGGACCTTGATCTTGTAATCTAGTGGAAGTATTCTTGGGCCATCTTTGAAGCTTGAATTTTGGGAGAAACAAACCACAAAGGATTAGATTCAATCATATCATACAAATCAAGTTCCTTGTTTTATGGAGATCGGATCGAGTTAATTGAAGAATATGTTGAAAACCTCAACACTTATCTAAACCTTAACTGTAATTGATATGTACCTTAGCAAGCTAAATCTCATATATAAATTGTAGGCTTGTTTAGTTTATATGTACAAGAGAGTTAACACTTTATATTATTCTTTTAGGAACCATATTGTGAGTATAGTTTTGTAAGTAAAATACAAGTGAGTCATTTGGTTAGAACTGAGTTTTCAAGGAGAAAACTTAGTTGAGAGTGATCCAGATCTATGTATGAGTGTTAGGTTGCTACATGGTGAGTGGTAAGACTTAAATCATCAATTGTACATGTTTGAAGCTAATGGATTAATTCTCTAAGCAAGGCCCCATAGATGTATGTGGAAACCAAACTAGATAAACAAACTTTTGGCATTGTTGTTCTTTACTTGTCAGTTGCATCAATTATAATTGCTTGTATATATGCTAACATATCAACTCACAAAAAAAAAATTGTTTTCTTCAAATTGGCATTAGAGCTTGACACTTGACGTAGTAAGTGGCGATACTAGTGTTGCTTTTTGTTGACAATGGAAGGCTCTTCAGTTTTACACCCCTATGTTGAATGGATCCAACTACGCATACCGGAAGGCAATGATAAAAGCTTTTATAAAGTCTATAGATGAAAACTTTTGATGTGCAGTTATCATTAGATGAGAACTTGCTACAACTAACGTTTTTAAAGTTAAAACTCCTAAATATAAACTCATTTATACTACTAAGGAAGAGAAGCAAGCCAATACAAATTCCAAGGCCTTGAATGCCATTTTTTGTACAGTTGATGATGAAGAATTCAAGAGGATCTCCAAGTGTATATTACCTAAAGAAGCTTGGGATATTCTTGAAACAACCCATGAAAAAACCAACACCATTAAGCAATAGAAATTGCAAATGCTAACCACAAAATTTGAGACACTCAAAATACAAGAAAGTCAAATTCTTGGTGAGTTTAATGGGAAGTTATGTAATCTATCAAATTAGGCCTTTGCACTGGGTAATGAATACTCAAACTTAAAGTTGGTGAAAAAATGTCCTTAAATCTCTACGTGGGAGATTTTTCATCAAAGTGATTGCAATTGAAGACGCTAGAGATATAGATAGTATGTGCTTTGATCAGATAGTATGTGCATTGATCAAATTATAAAGTCATTACAAAAATTTGAATGAACCTTAGTGAATCCAAGAGGAACATATCCCAATGTGAGAAGAACATAACTATGCAAGTTGAAGCCTTAGTTGCAACAACTGGTAACACTACTATTATGCCTGAAAATACCAATAGGGGTGAATTGGGATTTTAGAACTTCTACAAACTTTTCTAAAAATTAAAAAAGAAGAGAGAAAAGCTTGAACAATCAATTTATAGCGATGTAGCCCCCAATTGCTTACTTCCACTACCTTGGTATTGTCAAAACCTTTTTTTTGAAATCAACTTTTTATTTTGAAAATGATAATGGAGTCGCCGCCAATCCTTTTTATTAGGTGTGATCGGATCACCTCATAACTTTATCATTTTAATAAAATGTTAGATTTACTAAAACGATTATTTTTGGTCTATAAATCTAGAAAATGGGTTTGGGAGTCGTTTGCGCATGAGGAAGGATTAGCACTCTCATAACACCCAAAATTGGTACCTAGTTGATTACTTGATGTCTTAGAGTCGAGAATTGAGAATTTAAAAAAAAATTAAAGTACGATCCCCTTCTTGCATGATTTTATTAAAAATATCGCCAACTAAATTAAATTTTATGGAAATAGCCTTCTTATTTCGAGTCAATTGAGAAAAAGGATCATGTCTTGTAAGTTAAGGCATGATATCTTGAATCCTCGAAAATAAGAATACTCGTCATTTGATTATTACCTAAGTTCTATGTGTCTTGAGTTTTAAATATGATATTTGATTATTTCGATTCTAGGGAGAGACCATACTTTGTAAGTTAGGAGCACGACTCCTTGAATCCCAAAAATAACAAACATTGCCTCAGTTTTATTTATTATGTTTTGCGTCAAAAAAATGTATGTGGCAATATTTACAATGTACGATGATAGCAAAATTATGGTATTAACAAAATAACAACATAAATAATGAAATAAAATGACAATAATATAGTGAATACAATAATAAAAAACAATAAAAATATTCAATTAATAATACTATATGATAATAGTGATAATAATAGTGAAATAGTATAAAAATGTATGACAATAATATAATTCGATAAAATATTGATATTTGAGCAAATTTCAACAAAAATAATATTATTTAGCAACAATAATCACTTAATAATATTAATAGCATCAATAATTAAAAATAAAAGTCCAAAATAAAACAATAGGGAAATTCATGGCAAAAATGTAAATAGCATAAATTATAAATGCTAGAAATTAAATAACATAAAATAAATGGGTGGGATAATAAATAAGGGATTAAATCGAAACCATAACAAAATTTTAGGACATAAATAAATAAAATAGTAAATAAAGGGTCAAATTAAAAATGCAATAAATTGTAGGGACCAAAAGGGAAAATAACCCAAATCTGATACATGTCATTCCCCAAAGGGTCGATAGTCTAGGGACTAAGATGAAACAATGCAAAATTAAGTGGTACAATTTAAAAAAAAAAAGAGAAAAAGAACAGAATTAAGACCATATTGAAAAGCGCTTAAAAGTGGAAGGACTTGGGCGACAATTAGACCCTCCCTTAAAAAACACATAGATCCTAGAGGATCCTACAGGAGAGGGGAAACAGCCTACAATGGCGACGTAGCAAACAAATCAGGTAAAAAAATTTCTTTTGTTTGTTTTCCTTTTTTTATGTATTTTCTTAGAAAAAACAAGTTAACTTTAAAATTTTTCTTGTTTTTTTATTCTATTGATCTTGCGTAAAAAATATAAATTGTTTGTATTTGCTTTTATAGCCAAATCAAAATACAATTTTATTGTTTTTTCTTTGTTTTTCTTTCTTTTGTTTTGTTCCCTGTTTCTATTCTGTGTCCTTGGCTTCTGCTTTTTGTATTCTTTCTCTTTTTGTAAGTGGTGGTGGCAGAAGGCGAAGTCAACGACAGTGGTGGCAGAGAAGGTGTCAGACGACACACCTGTCGACGTGGCGAGGATGCGGCTTGAGAGGGGCTTAGGGTTAGTTAAGGTTTCTGAAATTTTTTAGGTTTTGAGCTTTTGATTTTTTTTTTGTATTTGGGCCAATCTGTTTTTGTAAATGGACTTAGTATTTGTGGACTTTTTATTTTATTTATTTAGTTTTGGTTTTTGTTTGGGTCGGATGAATTTGGGCCACTATAGGTATAATGTTGGGAAATATGTCCATATTGTAGTAAACATGTAACTATTTTCTTTGTATTTGAACGATGAATACATAGATAAAGTTAATTTAACATTTCATTATTATATCTTTTGTGTTTTTGTCTTTTATGTTTTGCATACATAGCAAAATTATAACAAACAAATATTAGCTCATTGATTATTGTAATAGGCTAATTTTGGCCTGGGCCCCCAAAAAATAATAACCGAAGCCAAAGGATGCATTCGGTCAAAAACAAGCCAAAAATGGCCAAATTGAAAGACAATCATTAAATTGTGGCCAAATCAAAAAGATGGAGAAAGCCAAGGAGTTATCAAATTTTGTTGACATGATAAAAGGCTAAAAATAGGAAGATATGATTTTTGTTTTTATTTTATTTTATTTTATTATTAAATTAGTTAGGCTATTTTTAGTAAACCCCATGTATATAAATAGAGGTATTTTGTTCTTTGAAAGGGGGATTTTTGGGTATTCCTACTTTAATTTGGAATTGAATTATTCTCTCTTTTCCTATCTCCATTGGAATGAAATTATTTTCTTTTCTCTTTCAATTACATAGGAATTTTGTTCATTTTATTTCAATTTCTTTGTTTTTCTAAATTCGTCCAATTGCTTTTTGCCCTTCCGTTTTTTTATTGTGTTACAATTAAGTTTTCATTATTCTTAATTTTGGCTTTAAAATTTATTTTGACTGCATTTTAGTCTTCCTTGAAGCTGTGCATTTTGGAAGGTAGGGATTATTTCCCTTTTGGTCCCTCTTTGTTATTCGCACATTCAAATTGGTCCATTTCCTTTTATTTATTTTTTATTTGCCCCAAAATTTTGCTTTAAGGTTCGATTTAATCTTTTTTTATTTTTGCTATTTTATTATCAAATTAACTAATTTAATATATTATTGCTATTATTATTATGTTTCTATTTATATTTATTTTGTTATTCTAATACTATTATTATTTATCTAATTTTATTTATCTATTTATATTTCTACTATTACTATATTTCTATTTCTATTTATATACTAATATTATTTTCATTATTATTTTTCTTATATATTTTTTTTTACTCTTGTTATTAACATTTTATTTTTTTATTTATATCGTGTTGTTATTCATTTATTTATGTCCTCTTATATGATTTTAAAACTTTTATTATTATTATTATATTTCTATGTATTATATTTCTATTTATATTTATGTATTAATATCATTATTTTTTTATTTTTTTATATTATTATTATTATAATTATTATTACTATTATTACTATTATTTATTATTATTATTATTATTACTATTATTATTATTTATAATAGTAATAATTATTTTTTAAAACCATTTTACTTAATATTTTTTTATTTATATGTTATTCAGCCTACTTTAAATTTTTAATTAAATTTTTATTAGTATTTTTTGTTATTTCATTTACTATCCCTTTTGTTCATTTTTATTCTTTTTGGCCCTCATTATTATTATTCCGTTATATATATATATATATATATATATATATTTATTTATTTATTTATTTTTAATACTTTTGCATGTTATATATTACATCTTTTTTTGTGTGTGTGTGTTTACTTATTTACTTATTATCATTATCCTTACTTTTAGACATTTTTATGATCATCTTATTATTCATTTACCTAATCCTTTTAAGCTTTAGATTACTTATTATTTATATTAATATTATCATTATCATTATTATTATTATTTAGAGTATTTTACATAGTATCTATTTATTGGTTTATTTCCAGGTTCTATTTTTTTAGTTTTTACCTATTATTTTTTTTTCATTTTATAGTTTCTTTGTTTTATTTCTTTATTCCATTTTATTTTCGTCATTGTTATTACCATTCGCTTTGTTATTCTGGTATGCATCTTAGTACCGTAATTTTTTCATCAAATTGCATTACATTAACCTTCACCCGATTCATGAAATTTTGTTTTAAAATAAAGGCAATATTTCGTATTTAGAAATTCGAGAAATTGTGCCCTAACGTATTGGGTTTCAGTTTCTTCGTTTGATATAAATAACCGAATACCTTTTTGAAATTGAAACACATGAATTTCAAATAAGAAGATTATTCTTGAGAATTCAAGATGTTGTGTCCTAACTTACTAGGTGTGACATTTTGTTGTCTCGAGGTAAGAATTTCTAAGAAACAAAAGACAATATCATTCTCAAAGGTTTCAAATGTCGTGTCCTAACTCACTGGGTGTGACATTTTATTTCTTCGAAATAAGAAGTCCTAGCATCATCCAATTCGATTTATTCAAGTTTTCTTTTAAATAAAAGGATCGTGGCTTAAAATCTTTTCAATTTTTTGACATTAAGACATAAGTTATTCAATTAGGTACCAATTTTGGGCGTTACGAGAGTGCTAATCCTTCCCCGTACGTAACCGACTCCCGAACCTATTTTCTTGAATTTCGTAGGCCAAAATCGATGTTTTAATAAAACAAAATGTTTTACAATGTGATCCGATCACACGTAAACAAAAAAGATTGATGGCGACTCCATTTTTCGTTTTAAAGTCGACCCCCGTTTTCAAAATAAAAATGGTTTCGACAATTATTTAAGTTCAAACTGATGATAAGTGGCACTATAAGAACGTTTACACTGCAAGAAAGACAACTTACTTCAGTAGATAATCTAAATGGTCCGTAATCCTATAAAAGAATCAAAGTGAACATTTGAGTCAAATGCTTAGAAGGATTATTATGTCGTCTACAATTTTAATTAGGGAGATGACTAGTCTTGGCTATTGGAGCAGTTAACTCTATGGGTAGAGACATAGATGTACTCATTAGAATAATGATACATTAGACTGGACTCAAGTTCAATTAATTCTGAATCCATTTGTGAATTAATTCACTTGTGACGTTCTTGGTGTGACTTAACTAAATCCTGAGTTAGTCATTGACCATGCGTTTGTAACTCATGTGCTTTGATATAAGTGGAGAATTATGCTCTAAAGATTATTGAGCCGATAGTAGGTATATTGAGTACATGACTTGTGTATGACATGGCTTTACTAGCAACAATGGAATTCATAGCTCGATTAAAGAGTTAATGATATCCTCTTGCTAGTATTGTGTGGATTGATAAATAAGGAACGTGACCATGAATTGCTTGTTCTCAAACGATCAATTTAACACAGTCATTAGTTGACAGTGATTATATTAATCATTAAGAAGACACAATGGTGACAATGAGATAAAACAGGATTGTATTGAGTGAATGAATTTAACTCAAAGGAATCAAGGATATCATATGAGGATAACACACACATGACGAGGTCATTGGACAAAGTAGTTTGATGAATTACTTTCTTAAAGAGTATACAATAAAGAGTTTTCAATCATGGTACTTCTTATGGATTGACTCCATAATTAAGTAAATTTCAAATTACCAGAACGATGCTTTTGGAAGTAATTGCAATTAACTCGAGCCTAATTGTATATGACCGATTGGTCCCTCCACTAGCTCAACAAAAGCTCAATCGGACTACATTTGAATTAGAAGAAACTTCTACGACTTTGGAAATAATTTATTTGATTTTATTTATTTGATGTGAAATTAAATTAGATGATCGTATGAATTGTTCAATTAGAGAATTTGATTAAAGAATTTTCTTAAAAAATTAATTTGGAAACTCTCAGTGATTTTTGGGAAAATTAATTTTAATCAAGTAAAATTAAATTAATAAAATTAATTAAAATAAATATGATATTTTTGGAAATTAATTTTCAAGTCAGACAATTGGCTTGATGGGTAATTGAACTTGAAAATTGGACTCGAGATCGAAAATTGACCTTAAAAACCAAAAGTCGATATCGAAACCCAAAAATTGGTTGAACCGGGTCCTGTTAAATGATATTTAAGCTAAAGACGATGGTCAAACGTTAAATGATCATCGGTTCATGTGGAGCCTTGAGAATAAAGATTCACAAACTGATTGGATGTAACTGATCTACCGCAATTCGTTGCAGTATATTAAACTACTTTTCATACTTAAAGAGTTCACATAGAAGCAGTTTCATTATGTTTTACTTAGTTTTTCACTTTTAGTTCTCGAATAATAAATAGTGTGATTTGAGCTATTTATATTACCTAAAGGAAGGCTAACATATTTGGTGAGTGTACAGGACATCCTTCAGAGGCACGAGAACACGAAACTAGTCGCCATGTTGCAACACGGAGGGTCAACGTCACAACATAGTGAGAATGATACCCAAAAGAGCAAGACTGTAACATTCTGAAATTGGGGTTAGAAGAATTAAGATTCATAAGTGAGTCATTGGTTTCATATAGACTCTTATGTTTTTCTTTTATTTTAAGGTTAATGATGAGCATAGTGGTTCAGTGGTTAAGTATTAGTGTCCCTTTAGGTCTCAGGTTTGAATCCTAATGTGCGCTAAGTGGGAGTTGTTTTTATTTTTAGCTTTGATTATATTTAAAAAAGAAAAAAGAAATCTGATTGGTGTTGTTAAATATTAACTAAATTATTTTACATTATTCTTAATTAATTTATTTACTAGTTTAGTTTAAAAGAAAAGAAAAGAAAAGAATCTTAACTTTTTCCAAGTTTCCAATTTCTCACATAAATATCCCTCATTCTTGGGTTGACAATTTTTTTCTTTTTGGTTTTCCTTCTCTGCCATTGCATTTTCTTTTCGGTTTCTTTTGCTATTGGAATTCTAAGGGTTTTGTGCCATTTAGGTGATGCGTTGAAGTTTTAACCACTGTCACTTCTTTAAAGTCTCAACTATTTTTCCACATTTGTTTTCGAGTGTCAAGTTTTTGAAGAAGGTAGGTGTTTTCTTTTGGGTTTAGTGATCGGTTGTTTTCTTTTCTGTTATATTATTTAGTCGAAGTTCTGATAGGTTAGTGTGTTTGTGAATTGAGATTTCAGTTGGTTGAGTATAGACAATTCGATCGATTTTTGGGGTTTGGAGTCACGTCTTTAGGTATGTTTCTTGAACACTCGTAATCAGGGATGATTATTATTGTTAATTTCATCTTTTACAGCAATGTTTGGAATGGTTTTTGAGCCACGCGAACAAGCACACAAGTGTGTGCCGCTCAGAGATTAAGTAAATTTATGAGTCACACGGCCTGGGGTGTGTCACACGAGCTGGCCACATAACTGTGTGACCCCTATAGGAAAATATTTGTTGACTGCGCATAGGTGTGTCACTCAGTCACACGGCTGTCTTGAAAACCCTAACCCTTATGTCTCGAGACATGGACCATGTCTTGAAACCCTGGACTGATTTTTCACTAATTTAGCTTCAATGTTTTATGTCTTGAAACAATGTCACCAAATCACAATAGTACCTCGATATTTTAGAGTTTGTGTGCGTGTGTGCATATGTTTTTTTTTAATTTTAAATTTTAAGTTAAAGTGAAACTAGAAACATAGGAAATATTCAAGTACCAATAACATCTGAAAATTTCATCATCGGCCATTTGGGTGTGATAGCTTATTTATTGCGTAATTATTACATAAATTTTAAATAATAAGGCATTTGGTAGCCTTCAAATAACAAGGCCATGTGATTTTTTTTAGTTAAATTGGGTGATAATTTTCACCTTTGTTAAATGTCACTTGTGTTACTCAACTTTAATTATTTTTATTCTAATTTTGTTTTCACTTAACTACCACATATTACAAGTGGTTTGGAATAAAAAACTATAAATGTTTTTGTTTTAAACCCAAAAATTGCAAACACAAGGTTTAGTTATTATATGCTAGATCATATATATATTCTTTGTCTACCTTCTTCTTCTCTCATATTTGTCTTGCTTCGATTTTTTTATTTTAAATATTATTTAATTTGGCTTTTACTCTAACTTGGAATGAATTTTAAAGTTTATAATATTTTTCTTGAATTTTAAAATTTAAATATGATTTTAGAAATTTTTACTAATATTATGTGAGAATCGACTTGTAAAAACAACGAAATAGAAAAGAAAGAGAAGATCGAACACAAATGTTTACATGGAAAACTCCCCCGAAGAGGATAAAAACCATGGGTAAAGAAAAATTCACTAATTCGGCAAACCAATGAAGAGTACAAGATGGAGAAAATAAAACATAAAAGAGCAAAATCCAAAACTCGAATACAAAGCTCTCTAAAAAACTCTCTCCAAAATTCATCATCAAATCTCACATAAGAGATATTCTATGAACTCTTTCAAGTAGAGTTACCAAGACCTTTTAAATAGCTAATACTAAAATCCTAATATGACTAAAATATTTCTAGATTAATCAGAATTCAACTGGGAAAAGATAACAAACTTTAACTAGGAGAAGAAACTTAGTTTTTGAGGGAAACATGTCACAATGTCCCCATTTGCATCATCATGACATCGTCTGTTGTCGCAACATTGAGAAGCTTCTCGTTGTAATGTCACTAACTGAATTTGGTGTTGCAATACTGAAGTCATTTGTAATAGCCCATTTTTCAATGGTGTTGAAAATAGTGGTTTCAGGGCCACAAATCTAACGAGTAAATTCATAAATATTATTATTTAATATTTACGAATCTAATATAGTATTAAAACAATTTTTTATATTGGCAATTTATGTTATTCAAATGAACAATTAGGTTCAAGTGGTATGACTCTAAAGTCAAGTGGTTTTAGAAAATAAGGTATCATGACCTCATTTCTATAAACCAAGCCATAAATATTTTTATAAATATTTACAGAGTGTTATTTAGGTTGTATTAAAGTTTCGTTAAAAAATTTTAATGTTTAGTTGGTTAATTAAACAAAAAGGACTCGATCATAATAGTTGAAAAAGTCAATCGCTATTAGTTTAAATATGCTAATTGATTAAAGAATTATAATTAGATGGCCTTATTGAGTAAATTAGCCATCCTTAAAATAGTGGGACGGTTGGATGCTTTAATTTCTTTTAATTAAAATGCTTTAGATGTTGTTTTTTATTAAAATAAAGATTAAAGGTTAAAAATATAGAAAAACAAAGCTTTCTTCTTCAAATTTATTTGTTCTTCATCGAAACTTCATGGCAAGAAGAACCAAGGTTCGGCCATGCTTCAATTCATGCATGGTAAGCTATTTTTCACCATTTTTAATAATTTTTATGTTTTTGAGATCATTGCAACTAGGTTTAACTAGCTCATACATTCGTTTTTGAAACTATTAAAATTTTGAATGTTATCATTGATAAATCTATGTGATTTTAAATGTTAAATGATAAATTTGAAGTATTAGTTGTGATTTATAAGTATTTTTTAAGTGATTTTGATGAATTTTACGATTAGGGATTAAATTGTTAAAATAGTAAAAATACAAGGACTTGGTTTGAAATTGATGCAAAAATAGGCTGAAATGGAAGCTTTCACTATTCGGTTGGTATGAATTTGCAATAAAAACGGTTAATTTACATGTTTCAAACTAAGGGACTAAATTGAATAAAAGTAATGTAACACCCCAAACCCGGCCTAGACTTTATGACGAATTTGGCGATGTCACATTATAGGGCCTTTAAGGAAACCGTGTTGTCACGATGAAACCATTTTTGCTTAATTACTTCTCTTTATCTCACATTAGTTTCAAGAACGTTTTACTTATTTAATTGATTGTTTCAAAACATAACTCATTGTGGAAGCTTTTTAAAACAATTTAAGTAATCATGGTTTAAAAGAAATCATTTGTTCGTTTTTAAAACCTAATTTTTCCTATTGCTAACAGTTATAATCCATAAAAATAAATGAAACCAAATTTAAGCAAACGGTCCAAAAAGTCTAATTTACATAAAAAATAACCCAGAAAATAATTAACAAATAGATACAAAATCTGGAATTAAATACAGTTTAAAATACGTGTGGCCACCGTCGAGTCCTCCGCTGCACCGATTCGTCAAATCTGGGGATTACCTGTGCACATTAAACAAAAGGGTGAGTTTACGTAAACTCAGTGTGTAATCCCGCAAAAAACAATCAATCAGTATACAATCATACTCAGTCTGGGCCTTAGCCCTTTTCAGTATCAATGGCAGATGGGCCTTAGCCCATTACAGTATCAGTACAGATATGCAAAAAATCCTACCCAACCAGCCTCTACACACCATCTCCGTCCAACCCAACACTCTATGTGGGGATTAAATCAACCCACCCATCCCTACACTCAAGATAGTACTGAATGCGACACAAAAAATAATTTGCAGCTGAGCTGCGAGTATATTAGGCTTATGAGCCTTTCAGTACACTTCCTCCAAGTATCATCATCCCAACCCGATGCAATACAAACATACAATATGTCATGCTTTTATGCAACCATCAGTCAAACGTATACATATATAAACCAGTAACCATGCATTATTATTCATGCATCAGATACATTTAGATCATACATTTAAGGGTCTAGATAACGCTTACCGAACCTATAGTGGGTTTACAGTCGACTTGAGCAACCCGTGCAACTTTAGAAGACATTTCAGTAAAATGGGCTCACATTCCCATATGGCCAGCACGTATGGGCCTACATGCCCGTGTGGCCCATACAACCCAAATTTGCCACACAGCCTGGCCCAAATTCCCACACGCTCATATGGTCTACTGGTGTGAACCCACACACCTGTGTGGCCCACATGACCCAAAATCAGTCCAGCTCTTGTGTAGCACATGGTCTGCCTGACCTTCACACGACCGTATCTTGTGCGCACGGCCTGGCCTTATCTATCACACGCCTATGTTATGTCACACGGCCTACCACACAGGCGACCACAAGCCCGTGTGGCGTTGATAGTGAGGTTTTTGACTTTTTTGAAACCTTGTTTTCTGTTCAATCGGGTACACAGCTGGTTTTGATTGAAGCTAAGACGAACCTTGAGCTTTCCTGAACCTACATTTGCCCAAAACTAATCAGTTAAACACTTAATCGTCGAATTAAAACCAACCCAAATGAATTACTCAATCAAGGAGCGATTGGAACTTACCCCTAACGCTTCAAATTTGATTTGCTAACAAAGCAGTACGAGAAGGGTCTTGATCTTAGAGGTACGATGCTGCCAAAACATCAGAATAAAAAACTCCAATCAAAACTTAGCATCATAATTCACAACCCATAAGAGATTACTTACCGAAATTACTCAAAAAAGGTCACAGATGGGGGGAAGAGAGTACGATTGCCGTCCAAAAAGGGATCAAAAGAATAGTGAAGAGAAATGAGATTTTCGGTTGGGAAAGGGAAAAATGAACAGTAGAATTTCCTTTGGGAGGAGAGAGAAAAATCGAAATTTTCAAAAAAGGTTGCCAGGTAAAATTGGATTCACCCAAAATCCCTTAATTCCCTCCTACTTTCACTCCCACAATCCCCCACTACATTTCCATTACTCAATAACCCTAATCAGCACAACTCTAGCCGAAACAAGGAGCAAAAATACAACCCTTGCCATCCCACAGAATCGAACCCAAGACCTCCCTCACACCAACACTCCACTTATGCACTAGACCAGCAGTCTTATTTTGTTACAAACTCACCAACAATTAAACTTAAGCCTTTCAAGCAAGGTTAAAGATTTCTTTATAAAAAATTCCAAAATTTGCCCAAGTCAGGGCTTGAACTTGGGACCTCACATGTACACCCAGAGCACTTAATCACTGAACCAGATACATAGTTGTCACACATTCTTAAAACTAAAAATTAAAATTTTGGGGCGTTATAATTTTACCCCCTAAAAGAAAATTTTATCCTTGAAATTTACCTGATCAAAATAGATGAGGATACTGCTGACGCATCGCATCCTCAAGCTCCTACGTGGCCTCTTTAGTGCTATGATTACTCCAGAGAACCTTCACTAATGGGATAGACTTCCTTCAAAGAACCTTTACATTATGATTCAGAATCTGAACCTGCTCCTCTTCGAAATTCAAATCTGGCCTAACCTCTATCTCCTCAACAAGGACAATATGCGTGGGATCAGAGTGGTAGCGCCTCAATATTGAGACGTGGAACACATCATGAATACGGTCTAACTCTAGAGGTAGCTCCAACTGATAAGCGACTGGTTCCACTCACTTCAGAATACGGTACGAACCAATAAACTTAAGGCTCAGTTTGCCCTTACGATTGAACCTCAGAATATTTTTCCACGATAAGACCTTGAGAAATACGGAGTCCCCCACAGAATACTCCTCTCATGTTTCTTTAGATCTACATAAGATTTCTGTCTGTTCGATGCCGCTTTTAATCGGTCTCGAATCAACCTGACCTTATCCTCAGTTTGAGAAACCAACTCAGGACCTAGAACACATCATTCACCTAACTCAGTTTAACACAAGGAAGTGCGACACTTACGGCCATACAGAGCCTCGTAAGATGCCATCTAGATGTTAGACTGGAAGCTATTATTATAAACAAACTCCTCTAATGGCAGATACTCCTCCCAACCACTTTAGAAATCAATAACACAGCTCCTCAACATGTCCTCCAGTATCTGAATCACCCTCTCAGATTGACCATCGATCTGAGGATGGAACGCAGTACTGAAGTCCAACCTTGAACCTAGAGCCTCATGCAACTTTTTCTAAAATCAAGACATGAAGCGAGGATCTCTATCGGAGATGATCGAAACTGGTACCCCATGCAGTCTCACTATCTCTGAAATATAAAGCTTTACCAACTTCTGCAGAGAATAATCAACACGAACAGGTATGAAGTGAACGGACTTGGTCAATCGATCTACGATGACCCATAGTGAATCCTTATTAGTGGGTGTTAGGAGCAACCCTCTTGTAAAGCCCATAGTTACACGCTCCCACTTCTAGAAAGGAATCTTAACCGGTTGTAGCAAACCTGAAGGTAACTGATGCTCAGTCTTAACTTACTGGCATGTCAAGCATCTAGCCACAAAATCAGTAACCTCTTGCTTCAATCCTGGTCACCAATACAACTGACGAAGGTCTCGATACATCTTATTTTTGCTAGGATGCATAGAATAAGGGCTATCATGCACCTCTCTCAGTATAGACTGCTTCAAATCAGTATCATTTGGAACACAGATCCTTCCACGGAAATAGAGTACCCCATCACTGTTCAGTCTAAAATCCGTAATGCCACCACTCTCAACCTGACTGAACTAAAGACCCAGTGACTCATCACCCAACTGTTTAACCTTAATCTACTCAATCCAAGTAGATTTGACTAGCAGCTCAGCCACCAAACTCTCTTCGTCGAACAGGCTAAGCCGGGCAAACATTGCTCTCAGATCAGTTATAGCCTTATGACTCAAAGCATCGGCCACCATCTTGGTTTTGCCAGGATGATACTCAATAGTGCAGTTGTAATCCTTAAGTAGCTCAACCTATCTACGATACCTAAGATTAAGCTCATTTTCAATAAGGAGATACTTAAGGCTTTTGTGATCGGTGTAGAAGATACACTTCTTATCGTAAAGATAATGTTTTTAGATTTTCAGTACAAATACCATAGCGGCTCCAAATCATGCGTCAGATAGTTCGCCTCATGAGTCTTAAGCTAACGAGACGCATACGCTACCACCTTACCATCCTGCATGAACACACATCCCAAACTGACATGTGATGCATCACTATAAACCATGAACTCCTTTCCAGATTCTGGCAGTATCAGAACAGAAGCCTCAGTCAACACAGTCTTGAACTTATCGAAACTCTCTTGCTGCGCATTAGACCAGACAAACAGTACATCCTTACGTAACAACTTAGTTAAGGGTGAGTGAGAACCCTTCCACAAATCGCTGATAATAACCTACCAACCCCAAAAAGCTATGGATCTCAGACAAATTCTTAGGCTGCTTCCAATCCAAAACTGTAACACCCCTCACCCGTATCCAACACCGGGATAGGGTTCAAGGCGTTACCGGACTTAAACATTCATAACATGCAAAATCGAGCCACAAAATTATCACCAAAAATTAAAACATCTAGAACACATGCATATCGTCCCTTATATAGGTCTTCGAAACCTATAACATACATTGAGGTGGTTTGGGACTAAACCAAGAACTTTGAAAATCTTTGGGCAACTTAACTAAATTTTCTTGCTTCGAAGAGTCACACGCTCGTGTGGATTGGGCCGTGTGGTCACACACGTCCGTGTGGCTTGGGACATGCCCGTGTCCTGTACCCTTGGAGTTTTCTGTCCATTTGGTTATGAACAAGTTAGGGTCACACGGCCAAGGCACATACCCGTGTGCTTAAGCCGTATGTCACATACGGCCTACACACACGTCCGTGTATCTATCCGTGTGGGCAATTTCAAGGCTATTTTCCAAGCCAATTGTCACCCTTAATTACCTACATACACTTATACATTTCATAGCAATTGACATGGCATATTTGAGTAATTATATATATCCACAATCAAGACACAAGCATGACATTCTCATAACAACACATAACATATTACCAACCATGCATGGCAAACAAGCATATGCACATCATCAATATCAGACATAACATGAATAGCTAGATTTATAAGTCAGAATCATTAGCTCACTAAAAACCAATATATTTGGCCAAATTATAATAGCACATGTTATAAAACTAGGTCCCTATACATGCCACTCACTTGATAATTCTAGCATATTTGTTTATACTCTCAAGGTGTTGGCTTGATAGTGTGATGCTGGCTCCGACGATCTCCAACCCCGAGCTAACCTGACAACACTAAAAGAAATGGAAATGAGGGGGTAATTTTTACGCTTAGTAAGCTCGCATGAAAATAATAAGCAATTTACTAACATGCTTTCCATAGTAAAACTATCCTAATTGTACATTTACACATGTTCTGGTTAAGCTATTTTCTTGAGTCCCAATCACTAAATCATTTATATCTAGAGCTACGGAACTTCAAATTAAGATCTGTAAATTTTTCCAGAAACTAGACTCATATATATTTCTACCATAAAATGTTCAGAATTTTTGGTCCAGCTAATAAGTACAGTTTATTATTTAAAGTATCCCCTATTTTGCTGTTTGACAGCTTCGACCTTTCTTCACTAAAATTTAATTATCTCATAGTACGAGACTCGGATAATGTTTCTATCTCTTTCTCCTGAAAGCAGACTCATTAAGTATTTCATTAATATGAATTTTAACTCATAATTTTTTTTTCAATTTCTAGTGATTTTCCAAAATTAAGACAGGGGAGTTTGGAATCACTCCGACTCTGTTTCACAAGAATTCAAATATCTCATGATACAAAATTCTTTTGCTTTCACCGTTTCTTTATATGAAACTAGACTCATTAAGCTTTAGTTTCATATTTTATTAAGCTTCTAACTTAATTTACACTATTTTTAGTGGATTTTCAAATTCGAACCAATATTGCTGTCCAAATCTGTTTTGGTACAATATAATAATCACTATCATAAGATCATTTCCAACTATCATAAACTTACCATTTCATGGATACCTTACTCATTTTCACAATGGAGCTCAATAATAATAATGATAATATTACTTACATTTCCTTTTCCACACGTTACCTTTACGACTTACCAACTTGTCCATCTAAGGAACGGCATACGGATTTGAGTACATCGTGATCTGAAGCCCGAAGTCTAGCTGAAGCACATAAGTGCTAAACAGAAGCCCGAAGGATAACTGAAGTACACAAGACTGAAGCACTCAAGTGCTAAACGGAAGCCCGAAGGCTAACTGAAGCACACAAGTGCCCTAAGGCTAACTGAAGCTTATCAGAGCTGAACTGAAACCCAAAAAGGGTTAACTGAAACTCATATGAGTTAACGAAAGCTTGTAAGAGCTAAATGGAAAGCAAACACTAGAATTCGCAAAAAAAATTTGAATCTCGGTTTACTTGGGTAATTTACCGTCAATTCATCTTTTTCACTAAACGATCGTACTTATTTCCTGCGTTCCGTTCCTCCGTAATACTCAGTTCAATTTTGTAACTTTTGTACATAATTTACTTATTTTCAAAAATTAACATACATAAATATTAATCACTATTCATAAAATAATATTGAAATTTAATAATTGAACCGTACAAACTTACCTCGGATCCAAAAATGGCAATTTACCATTCTAGTCCATAACCTTGTATTTTCCTAATTTAAGCGCAAATCTCAATTTCCTTGATACATAATATCACAAGTCACACTATTCATGTGGTCTAAAAATCATATTTTTACAAATTTATATTTTGACCCCTAAACTTTTTCATATTTGTACTTTTGCCCCAAGGTTCGGAAATTAAACTTCTTCCTATTTTATTATGTTTTATGACATGCTAATCATTTTTCAATTCTATGGAAACATCAAATTCTTACTCTAACATGGGCTTATGAACATTAGGTCTTTTTATCGATTATGTCATTTTACTCGTTTTCACGTAAAATCGCTTAGCAAAAGTTGTTTAACACAATTTCAAGCTTCATATTCTACCATTAAACATCAAAATACATGCATACCATTCATGGGTAAATTTTTAAACATAAATCCTAACTCAAAATAATGGTAGAAATGAGCAAATCATGTTACCGGGATTTCAAAAATACATAGAACATTAAAAATGGAGCTCAGAATCACTTACTATTAAGCTTGGAAGATTGGCTAAACCCTAACCATGGCTGCTCTTGGTACATTCTGCTGTAGCAAGAAGAAAGGGACACATTTGGGGTTTAAAATTTGTCTTTTAATTCATTTTACCCCTAAATGACCAAAATGCCCTTTTTACTATTCTTTCAAAATTTACCCAACCAAGGTCATTTTTGTCCAACAAGTTATACAATGGTTTAATTATCATTTAAGGACCTCCCATTTAAAATTTCATGACAATTAGACACCTCTAACATATAAAACTAGGCTTTTGCACTTTTTACAATTTAGTCCTTTTTACTAAATTGAGTGCCCAAATGTCGAAATTTTCGAACAAAATTTTCACGAAATTATTCCGTGAAACTGTAGACCATGAAAATATAATAAAAATAAAATTTTCTCATCGAATTTGTGGTCTTGAAACTACTGTTCCGATTAAGCCCAAAATCGGGATGTTACAAAAATAACTTTTATCTTCCGAGGATCGACTCGAATCCCCTTAACAGATACCACGTGACCTAGAAATGTTACTTCATGTAACCAGAACTCACACTTGCTGAACTTAGCATAGAGCTACTTTTTCCTTAAAATTTGAAGAACAATCCTAAGGTGCTCGTCATGCTCATCCTCAGTCATCGAATAAACCAATATGTCGTTGATGAACACCACCACAAACCAATCCAGATAGGGCTGAAATACTTGGTTCATCAGGTCCATGAAAGCTGCTGGTGCATTAGTCAGTCCAAAAGGCATCACTAGGAACTCGTAATGGCCATAACGAGTCCTAAACGCTGTCTTATATACATCAGCCTCCTTAACCCTCAACTGATGATACCAAGAACACAAGTCAATCTTGAAGAACACAGCCGCCCCTCAGAACTGGTCAAACAAATCATCAATTCTCGGAAGTGGATACTTGTTCTTGACGGTCAACTTATTTAGTTGCTAGTAGACAATACACATCCTCATAGATCCATCTCTTTTCTTAATACACAGCACCGGTGCTTTCTACGAGGACACACTAGGGCGGATGAACCCATGATCTGACAACTCTTGAATTTGAGCCTTAAGCTCCGTAAGCTCCTTCGGTGCCATTCGATAGGGAGCGATAGACATCGGAGCTGTACCAGAAAAAAGCTCAATCCCAAACTCCACTTCACGATTAGGAGGTAACCCCGGTAGCTCTTCAGGAAAAACATCTGAAAAATCCTTTACGGTTCTAATGTCCTTAATAGTAAAGTCCCTAGAATCAGAAACATTATATAGGCCAAAAATGCCTCACATCCTTTGCGAACCAATTTTTCCACCACCAGCATAAAAATCATATTAGGCAAATAATTTCGACGTTCTCCAATCAAAACTACCTCATTATCCTCCTCAGTCATCAATACGACCCTCTTAGTTGCACAGTCCAAACTGACGCGGTGCTTGACTAACCAGTCCATCCCCAGTATCATATCGAACTCCCCAAGAAAAAGCCCCATCAGATCAGCCAGAAATATCGTCCCTTGAACCTCTAGTGGAATATCTCTAAACAGTTTGTTAACCCGAACCAATTACCCTAACAATCTCAGTACAGTGACCTCACTCGCAGTTCTTTCAACCAATAACCACAGTTTTTTAGAAATAGAACAGGCTATGTAGGAATGAGTAAATCCAATTTCTATCAATGCAGTGAAGACACATCATAAATAAGAAATGTACCCTTGATGACGTCTGGAGCACCTCTGTCCTCTCTGCGATGTGCAGCATATACTAGAGTAGACTATCTTGCCTCAGTCTGTCCAGCACCTCTGCCAGTGCTCCCTACCTGCGGCCCATATCATTACCACCCCTGGCTTAACCACGGCCTCTCGGTGGCTACTGTGTTACCCTCTGTGGCTGCACAGTACCAGCACTCTAAGCTAGCATCTGATCTACCCTCAATGAACACTCCTTACTACGGTGATCCAATGACCCACATCTCAAGCAAGCACCAGTCCTCCTCCAACACTCACTCTGATGGCGTCTACTACAGTCGACACATGGCTGTGGTCCAGTAGCAATAATAGAGGGCCCAGCTCGAACTGGCCCATCAGGTCTGACCTTTTTCTTAGACCTCAGTATAGAACTTAAGAGCTTTAAGTCCCTCTTGTTCTTACATCTCTATATCACTGTTTTGGCACTCAACACGCTTAACCTCCTCGGCGATCTTCGTCTTTTCCACCAGTGAAGAGAAATCACGCTCCCTCTGCGAAGCTATCAAGACTCTCAGGTTATCTCGCCATCCTCAAAGCGAACACATCGCTCATACTCAGTTGTCACTATACCTCGCGCATAACGGCCCGGTCGCAGAAATTCAGCCTCATACTCGGCCATTGATCGGTCTTATTGTGTCAGATTCAGGAACTCTCTCATATGAGCGTCCACATAACCGGCTTCCACATATTTCCCATGGAAGGCAATCTTAAGGAAATCCCAGGTCAAACGTTCGGGCTGAGTACCCCTCTTAACAGTAAACCACCACTGATAAGCCTCTTCTCGCAATAGAGAGACTGCACACTTTAATTTCTGCTCAGCAGTACAATCTAAGTTATCCATAATCTACTCTATAGCCTCTATCCAATACTCGGCCACGTTTGGTGCGACTCCAGTGACACCCCTAAAAAGCTCAACTTTATTGGACTAGATTCGTTTCGTACCTGACCTCGACCCCCAGATCCAGCGTTGGGCCCAACGACCCTCTCCAAAATTCTGAGCATAGCCTGGGACAATGCATCGTCCCCAGCTAAGCGATCAAGAGTCCCAGTCTCAGTAATAGGCGACACTGGTGTCTCACTCATGTTCAAATTCGATATATTACCCAAGAAAGAAGACTCAACTCGAGCCCCTTTACGGTCTCTACCTAAGCCTCTAGTACTCCATCTGTGGATACCTCGTGTGCTTATTATCTAATCAAATTTTTCTGTGTTAAGAGTTTTATGAATCAATTACAATTCAATAATTATTAGCAAATGTTTTATGTAAACAGTTTCAGTAATTCAGAGTGATTTTCATAAATTGCAGTATCTTTCAATTTTGCTACAGTTTTAGTATACACTAATTAAAGTGTTTTCAATACAGTATACTACCTATAGTAATTTCAGAATATCATAGCATTTTCAATTAAAGCATATATCAGTTTCAAAGTACTTACAAGATCGACACCGAAGACTCGGAGTACCATATACTCGGTAAAATCATTTCAAATTATTTTAAGAATCAATTCTTCAAAAACCAATTAAAACGCATAATCCACAGCCGAGTTTTGCAACTCAACTCTGATACCACTAAATGTAACACCCCAAACCCGGCCTAGACGTTATGGCTGAATCTGGCGATGTCACATGATAGGGTGTTTAAGAAAATCGTGTTGTCGCGATGAAACCATTTTCGCTTAATTTCTTCTCTTTATCTGACATTAGTTTCAAGAACGTTTCACTTATTTAATTGATTGTTTCAAAACGTAACTCGTTGTGGAAGCTTTTTAAAACAATTTAAGTAATTGTGGTTTAAGAGAAATCATTTGTTCATTTTTAAAACCTAATTTTTCCTATTGCTAACAGTTATAATCCATAAAAATAAATGAAACCAAATTTAAGCAAACAGTCCAAAAAGTCCAATTTACATAAAAAAATAACCCAGAAAATAATTAACAAATAGATACAAAATCTGGAATTAAATACAGTTTAAAATACGTGTGGCCACCGTCGAGTCCTCCGCTGCACCGATTCGTCAAATCTGGGGATTACCTGTGCACATTAAACAAAAGGTGAGTTTACGTAAACTCAGTGTGTAATCCCGCAAAAAACAATCAATCAGTATACAATCATACTCAGTCTGGGCCTTAGCCCTTTTCAGTATCAATGGCAGATGGGCCTTAGCCCATTACAGTATCAGTACAGATATGCAAAAAATCCTACCCAACCAGCCTCTACACACCATCTCCGTCCAACCCAACACTCTATGTGGGGATTAAATCAACCCACCCATCCCTACACTCAAGATAGTACTGAATGCGACACAAAAAATAATTTGCAGCTGAGCTGCCAGTATATTAGGCTTATGAGCCTTTCAGTACGCTTCTTCGAAATATCATCATCCCAACTCGATGCAATGTAAACATACATTATGCCATGCTTTTATGCAACAATTAGTCAAACATATACATATAAACCAGTAATCATGCATTATTATTCATGCATCACATACATTTAGATCATACATTTAGGGGTCTAGATAACGCCTACTGACCCTACAATAGGCTTACAGTTAACTTGGGTTCCCCGTGCAACCTTAGAAGACATTTTGATAAAATGGGCTCACAAACCCGTGTGTCCCACACGGCCCAAATTTGCCTGGGGTCGTGTGGATAACACGGCCTGGCCTAAAATCTCACACGCCCGTGTAGTTTACCGGTGTGAACCCATACGCCCCAAATCAGTTCAGCTCGTGTGTAGCACATAGCTTGCTTGACCATCTCAAGATCGTGTCTTGCGTGTACGGCCAGGCCTTGTAGATCACACGCCCGTGTTATGTCCCACGGCCTACCACACGGGTGACCCCACGCCCGTGTGGCATTGACAGTGAGGTTTTCAGCTTTCGCAAAAACCTCGTTTCCTGTGTAATCAGGTACACACCTAGTTTTGATTGAAGCTAAGACGAACCCTGAGCCTTCTCGAACCTGCATTTGCTCAAAACTACTCAGTTAAACACTTAATCATCAAATTAAAACCAACCCAAACGAATTACTCAATCAAGGAGTGATTGGAACTTACCTCTAACGCTTCAAATTCGATTTGCTAACGAAGTAGTACGAGAAGAGTCTTGATCTTAGAGGTATAATGCTACCAAAACATCAGAATAAAAAACTCCAATCAAAACTTAGCACCATAATTCACAACCCACAAGAGACTACTTACCAAAGTTATTCAAAGAAACGTCACAGATAGGGGGAGGGAGTACGATTACCGTCCAAAAATGGATCAAAAAGAAGAGTGAAGAGAAATGAGAATTTCGGCTGGGGAAAGGGAAAAATAAACAGCAGAATTTCCTTTAGGAGGGAAGAGAAAAACTGAAATTTTTCAAAAAAGGTTGCCAGGTAAAATTGGATTTCACCCCAAATCCCTTAATTCCATATTACTTTCACTTCCACAATCCCCCACTACACATCCACTACTCAGAATTGAACCCAAGACCTCCCTCACACCAACACTCCACTTATCCACCAGACCAGTAGGCCCATTCTGTTACAAACTCACCAACAATTAAATTTAAGCCCTTTAAGCAATGTTAAGGCTTTCTTCATAAAAATACCAAAATTTTCCCAAGTTAGGGCTTGAACTTGGGACCTCACACATACACCCGAAACACTTAACCACTGAACCAGATACACAGTTGTCACACGTTTACAAATCCAAAAATTAAAATTTGGGGGCATTACAAGTAAAATGTTAGGGGTAATTTTATTAAAATATAAAAAGACTAAATTGTATAAAAATGAATTATTTTTACTATATAAATTAATGAATTAAATAAAATTATTAATTTAGATCAAGAACGAGTGGAAAATAGAGGAGAACGGAAAATTACCAAATAGCCCTGGTATGTTGACATTTCTAGAATTTAGCTAAGTAAGTTCGTACGGTTTAGAATTTATCATCTGTAGGAATTGTTGAGTAGAATAATATGGTACAATATATATTCAATTGTTGATAATGGATGATTATTTGAGATCTATAATTGAATTTAACGCTCGATTTAGATTGTTCGTTGGATAAGGTACAGTTGTGATTCGGTGTGTTATGAGGGAGTTTGAGTGGAGATGGTTTTCGTATGATGTATATATTTAACTCAAGTAAACTGAGGTTCGTCATTTATTGCTAACTCTCGTGTTATACTATTTGTTTGGTGTGTTTTGGAGGGACTAGCTCTTTTGAGCATTGGTGTGTTTCGATTGGACTAGCTCTTATGGGCATTGGTGTATTTTGGAGGGATTGGCTCGTGTGAGCATCTGGTGTGTCTTGGAGGGATTGGCTCGTGTGAGCATCTAGTGTGTTTTGATTGGACTGAAGATGTACTTTTATCCGTAAGTCATTCATCAGATTGAAAATCTTGGTAAGGTAAATTGATGAGTAATTTTTGATGAATTTACTGTATATTTTATTTTGAATTGAACATTTGTAATCTATCGGTTGAGATGGTGGATGACAGAAACATATATGATTTATTTTTACGTTTATACTTTGTCCTATGCAAATGAAATAAGTAAGAAAATGAAAGAAATGATAAGTATTCAAATGACTTATAACATGAAAACTTTAAAAAGGAAAGAAAAGAAAATGTTAAATGAAGCTATGTCTATGTTCATGAAATTGATGATTTCAAGTGAGGTATTTCATGTTTAATGACTTAGTTTATGTTAATTCAAGTGAATTATTAAGTGATGCACTAACATGTGTTGTTGATGATGCTTAAGCTTGTGCCAAGCTACTGGTTAGATTGTATTATGTTTACTTTTAAAGTTATGCATTGAAATGGTAAGTGTCCAAACAAAAATATGCTTATGTTCATGAAAGGGTGGTAAGAATCAAAGTATATATTTTCTAATAAAATGGTTTATCATGTGGGTGATTTTTATGCTTATGTCTTGTATTATGCAAATGAAACAGGTAAGCAAAGGTAATGAAACGGTAAGTTTAGAGTTGAAATGTAATATGATGAAAAAGGGACTGATGAGTTGAATGATGTACTAATATGTGAAAAACTTACGTATGCTATGGATGAATTTACCTAGTTCATGAAAAAAACATACTAATTAGTGAATTGATGTTGTTACTTAAGTTTATGCTAAGTAAATGAAATGGAAAGTAAGTAAATGGAATGGTAAGAAAGTAAATGGAGTGGTTCATAGTATTATGAAAAGGTTAATGATTGAGTAACATGTTTTATAAATCTTATTATGTTAGGAATGAAAAATATATGTGATATTGACGAACTTACTCATTTATGGGTTGATGGTTATAAAGTGTGATAAACTTTGTGGAATTGGTATATGTTTATAATTACCCAATAAAGTTCATTATTAAAATGGTATATTTGTTTAAAGTTTATATAAGCTTACTAAGCATTCATTGCTTATGTGATTATTTTCCTTTACTTTCTAGATTATTACAAGCCCAATCAATTTGGAAGCTTGTCGGAGATCTATCATACTATTTAGATATTATATCAGTAGATTTTGATGTTTTAAACAAGGTTATAATGGCATGTATAGGTGGATTTGTGCATAAATGATCTAGTTGTTGTTTTGGTATGTATAAGTGTCATTATGGTTAATGTACTTATGGTATTTTGATGGTTGGTGTAAATATGGTCAAGTTGATGCATGGTTTTATGACCAAAGTGGTAAGTTTGGCATGTTTGCAATTTGGTTAAATAAGGTACGCTTGAATATGGAATTTAGTTAAATGTGTTTGTATGAAAAATGACCAATTGGGTATATGTTTGTGTAGTTCAATGTGGTCAATTATGGTATAACTTGGTATGAAATTAAATAGATATATATGGATGAGTTATGGTCAAATATGTATAAGTTAGGTATATGTGTTTGAGATGCATAAGAACAATGGTTCAAATGGTAAGTTACATTGACTTGGTGTAAGTCAAGTATGGTATGTTTTGTAATGGTAGCAAGGTGACCAATTATGCACATGTGTAGTTAAGTGGAATGCTTGCTTTTGAGGTGTCTTATATGGCATATTGGTTGAATGAAATTAAGTTATTTGTATTGGCCATATTATGTATTTTTTTGGTATATTTATGATACCTTCGTCATATGTGCAAAATTTTTTTGGGAACAAGCTTGAAATGAGTGATAGAAATGGCTTGATTTTGTCTAATTTCATGTCCACACGGCCTAAGACACGGGCGTGTGTCTCAGCTGTGTGTGATACACGGCCATGCGACACAGCCGTGTGTCCTTTGTAGGCTTTAAAGGTTGCAAGTCAGGCAATTACATAGCCTAGCACATGGCCTGACCACACGGTCGTATGACCCCTACAGTTTAAATTTTTCTAACTTTTTCCTCAATGTTTCAAATGTTTTCGATTTGGTCCTGAATTATTTCCAAAGTGTTTTAGGGCCTCGAAGGCTCGATTAAAGGACGATATGCATGTGTATGAATGTACTTGTTATGCTTAATAAAATGTTTAGAAATGAATGTTTTGATGATACGATTTTATGGTAATGCTTCGTAACCTTATTTTGGCGACGGATATAGGTTAGGGGTGTTACACCTTGTGTCGTGATACGAGCTACCTAAAAGTGTCCGAAAATGCAAGGTACACTCCACAAATCTCCACCTTAACTTGTATTACCATACCTTCTTCTCTATGCCTCATCATTGGTGGAACTCGATCTTTACAAAATGTCAACCAAGCCCGAATCATTCTCGAACTTGGAAACTGAAAGACTCCTAGTCTTCAAATCAATGTTGTATAATGTAACCAGGGCCAGTGATACACAAACGGAGTGTGTTTCACAACATAGGAGAAAACATTGAGGAAATCAACTCCTTCCACTTGACTATCACCCTTTGTGACCAACCTTGTAACATCCCGCTCGACGAAGTGTAGTATTCAAGTATTGTTAATTAAAATAAGGCTTATAATATGACCCCTGAGTAGGGGAAGGGTTAGAAATTTATTAGTACTTAAAGTTTACGAATTTGCCCTTGGGCAAAACCTTGATTAATGTGACCTTTGAGGTAGGGCTGTTCAATCGGTTAACCGCCCCGAACTACTATTAACCAAATTAACCAACCCTTTTAAACGCTTAATCGTTAACATAACAGAAATTTTTTCAAAAAAAATTAACCGAACCAAAATTTTTCGGTTAATTCGGTTGATTAACCGAATTAATCAAAATTTATATATATATTTTTATTTTTGGTTAAAATAAGTACAAAAATATGTAAAAAAATTAACCAATCGATTAATTTATACTTCCAAAAAAAAACCAAATCAACCGACCCCGAACCGAATACTTATATATTATAATATTATTTATTAAGTTTGATCGGTTAACTGACAGATTTTGAACCGAATTAATTGTTAATCGAACTTCTAAAAAATTATTAACCGACCCCTAACGAATTAATTTGGTTAACCGACTAATTAACCAAATTCGGTTGGTTAACTGAATTAATTTGGTTTACTCAAAATTTGCACACCCCTACTTTTGAGGTTTGGTGAATTATTCGATAAAGTATACGCCGCCCTAGTAGATAGATAAAATTAATGAGTCTTGTTGTTAAACCTCTAATCTGATAGGAATGATAAATATGTTATTATCTTATTATCTGATTAACTATTTAGTTGGCCTAATGAGGACTAGTCAAGATTGAACAAAATTTCTAGAAATGAAAGGACATGCCTTTAAGATGAGAGAGAAAATTATTAGTCACAGTATCAAAGGAAGGTTAGTGGAGAGAAATAAGATTTTCCACTAAGTTTTCCTTTCGTGTACACCTATATAAGGCAACCTTAGCTTCATAAGTAAGTTCTATACTTTATTTGATAATTCTTATTTCCTTTCAGTAATTCTCTATGCGTTTTCCGGGAAAGCATTAAAGCCAAGGCAACCTTATAAGGCAACCTTAGCTTCATAAGTAAGTTCTATACTTTCTTTGATAATTCATATTTCCTTTCAGTAATTATCTATGCGTTTTCCGGGAAAGCATTAAAGCCAAGGCCTGTTTGAAGGATTAAAGTTCACTGTAATCAGCTAACTTCATCGTCATGAAACTTAGTAAATAACTATGAAACTCAAGCTGTTTTCGTGATTATTTATGGAACCCTATGGTTTCATGCTTTAGAGACAAACTAAAGACTAAGGGAAGGAAACTTCCAGATTCTAGATTTCCTGATTAAGTGTTCTTGAAAGTTTGTTTAGTTCTTTTAAAAAAAATGATTTGATAAGTTAATTATTTATGTTATGGCTTAAGAAACTCCCGAAAGCTCTCGAGACAAAGGCAAGGGACATGTTGTTTAGTCTCTATTATATCTTCTGGTGAGTTCCTTCATACCTCGTGTATGTGTTGTACATGTCTTGTTCAAGGTAAGCTTACTTATTTGGTGAAAGGTCTGGCTTTGAATGTTGAGGTAAGTGGCTTTGAATGTTGATGTAAGAAATGAAAAGGCCTTACTTCATGCTGAGTCATTACCTACTTTACTTTGAAAAAAGAACCATGTGGTTAAAACAAAAGAAGCGAATTCATGACATTGCCTTCATTGCAAAGATGCATTGAACTGGCAGATCGCGATACATGAATGATGTTATGTAGCCTTTGGTAAGGCAAGTGTAATGCAAACTAGATTTGCAAAACGTAACAGAGGAAAAAGAAACGGACGAATGTTACAATCTCTAAACACGAACTAGGGTTTTTTGCTAGCATGAAGGAGGTTGTCTGCATGAATGCATGGGTGGAGTATATGTGCCAAAATGAGTCATATTCTGTTTAAGTTTGTGTAAGTTTGGTATTCTCTAATAGGCGAGCTACATGAAGTTAGTCTGTGGGGTGTCTTTGCCAATGGTCGAACTATATGTCCCGCAGAGTTGGGAAGAGTTCTTCTGTCTATGTGACATATAGATATTCTAATGTTCTCTTTGGAACCCATTAAGTTCAATGAACTTACTCCATTTATCTTCCCTTCTCAAGAGCACCGAAGAAGTAAAGGAATCCTCAAAGACTACGCTAGAGGATACATACTATGTGAGGCTTATAGTGATTTTGTATTATGCATGACAAATGACGGTGGCATCAAGACTTGAAAATTGAAAAACAATATTTTGTAAAAAATAAAAATGTATCCGTCAAACTGTGCTCTTTTCTTAAATCTTTAGAGCTTTTATGTTTTAAAAGTGTTTGAGCCTTTAAGCTTAAATGTTTTATATATTACTGCCATAGCAAGTACCTATTTGTTTTTGTAAACCTGAGGTTTCGTCAATTACATTTTTGAAAGGAAAAGATTTTAAGGCTATAATGTACCATTCTTGGATCCTTCTTAATGGTCGGGAATGGGGCGCCACAAACCTTGCTTTAAACACCCTGCTTTATCCGAAACTGCTTCAATCTAAAATGTTTGATTCCATCGAACTTCTCGATATCAAAATTCGTTGCCGCCATCCCTGAATAGGTCAGTTGTGGAAATGTAACATTGCTCTTATACCAATTTGTTGGGGATCGACATATAAAAACAACGATATAGAAAAGGTAGAGAAGATTGGATACAAATATTTATGTGAAAAACTCCTCCAAAGAGGATAAAAACCATAGGTAAAACTTCACTAATTTGGTAAACCAACGAAGAGTACAAGATGGAGAAATGAAACCTAAAAGAGCAAAATCGAAAATCTGAATACAAAGCTCTTTCAAAAACTCTCCCTAAAACTATTCATCAAATCTCACATCAGAGATATTCTATGAACTCTCTAAAATAGGGTTATAAAGACCCTTTAAATAGGCTAATATTAAAGTTCTAATATGACTAAAATATCCTAGATTAATTAGAGTTTAACTGGAAAAAGATAACAAAGTTTAATTAGGAGAAGAAACTTAGTTTTTTTTGTGGGAAACACATCGTAACGTCCCCATTTGCGTCTTCTCAATGTCGGGAAGCTTCTCGTCATGACATTGTCGACTAACTTTGGGTTTGCATACTGAAGTCCTCATGTCATAATACGGGCTGCCTAAAAGTGTCTAAAAATGCGAGGCACACTCCACATATTGGGATTGCTTTCAACAGATTGAATTGTTTTTTTCATAACGCTTTCTTTGATTTTAAAAATCTACTAATATTGGGATTGCTTTCGACACATTGGAGTACCAAGATTTCGTATTGCTTGTACTTGAATAATCTATTTTCAATAAAATATATATTATTTAGCAAATAAAAATAAAAATTGTTGAAATTATATGTTAGAATTAAGTGACTCAAATTCTTATTTAAATAAAATACGATGGAAAATAAAATAAAAGTAAAATCCATATAGAACTAGACTGCTTTTATTTTATTTTAGAATAAGGTTTTTAATAAACTTCATCTATTTTATATTGATTAGGATAAGGTGTTTCAATCCTACTAGAATATGGCTTTACAAGCCTATAAATAAACATAGTCTATTCCTCTTGTATTGAATTCAAATTTTTCAACATAGTGAATTTTCTTCTCCTCTGCCCGTGTTTTTTTCCCGAAAGGGTTTCCACGTAAAATTTGTGTGTTCTTTATTTTATTTTATTTTATTTTTTACAAATTGGTATCAGAGCTTCCGGGTTATTCTTCTCGATCACGGTAATGGCGTCTTTGAAGTATGAAATTTTGCTGTTGGATCGCAACACCAGATTTGCGTTATGGCAAATTAAGATGTAAGCAGTTCTTGCACAAATGGATCTGGAGGATGCCTTGCTAGGGATAGATAAGATGCCTTCGACATTAACAGATGGAGAGAAGAAGCGTAAGGATAGAAAGGCATTAACACAATTGCATCTGCATTTGTCCAACGAAATTTTACAGGATGTGATGAAAGAGAAGACTGCCGCTGCATTATGGAAAAGGCCAGAACAAATATGTATGTCGAAAACTCTAACAAGCAAGTTGCATATGAAGCGGCGTCTTTATGCTCATCGTTTTGAGGAAGGCGCGTCTGTACACGAACACCTAACAATGTTTAAAGAAATTCTCTCAAACTTAGAGGCCATGGAGGTTCAGTATGATAAGGAATATCTAAGGTTGATTCTACTTTGTTCGTTGCCCCCGTTTTATTCAAACTTTAGAGACAAGATTTTATATAGCCGCGAGTCTCTCACAGTTGATGAGATTTATGATTCTTTAATCTCGTATGATAAGATGAAGCATATTGTGGTTAAACCCGACTCTCAAGGAGAGGGTCTCATTGTTCGTGGGAGACAAGATCAGAATGTTGATGATGATCGTGGTAGGACACAGGAACGGAATCCTCGTGGTAAATTTAAAGGTAGATCGAAGTCTTCACACAGAGGTAAAACTTGTAACTTCTGCAAGAAGAAAGGGCACATTAAATCTGAGTGCTATAAGCTACAAAATAAGATTAAAGGGAGGTTGCGAATCAAAAGGGAAAACAACCAGAAAATTCCGGTGAAGCTGATGTTGTAGAAGATTACAGCGATGGTAAACTTCTAGTTGCTTCTATCAATGATTCTAAAGTAAGCTAGGAATGGATACTTGATTCAGGCTGTACCTTCCACATGAGTCCCAATCGGAATTGGTTTACAACTTACGAAATAGTATCTGAAGGTGTTGTTTTGATGGGAAATAATACTTCGTGTAAAATCGCAGGTGTTGGAACAGTTAAAGTTAAGATGTTTGATGGAGTTGTCAGAACACTTAGTGAGGTACGACATGTTCCAGAGTTGAAGAGAAATTTAATTTTGTTGAGTACTCTTGATTCAAAAGGGTACAGATATACAGCTAAAAGTGGGATTTTAAAGATTTCCAAAGGTTCCCTTGTTGTGATGAAAGGGCAAAGAAAAACTTCCAAGTTATATATTTTGCAGGGTTCCACTGTGTAACACCCCTAACCCGTTTCCATCGCTGGAATGGGTTACGAGATATTACCGAACCAAATACTTATTTGTAAAATTTTCATGCGTCTTCTTCAATCATCTTTATTTCGTTAAGTTCATCTTTAATAATGCATAATTCATTATACTACCATATACGATCCTTATTCATACATAGCTGGAACACATAATTAATCATTATCAAGTTCAATCAAAACCATTACATAAGTTTACATCATATAACAACCATATCATAAGATTTTATGTTATGTTCAGACATAACCAGACGACCCATTATGCTATCTCAATTTAAATACTAAGATTATATACAATAGCCAAATTGCAATTAATCACCTATATAAATGTGTCATAATCGAACTACCCCAAAAACACATAATCAATATTTCTTAGCATTTTCAACACTCAAACATATATATAGATTTATATATATATATAATTCATTAATAGCATTACACATTATAACCAAGACGATTTATACCATGATTAAACATAACCAAATTCAAACTTAGTATTTAAGCCATATTCACATGGCTGGAAGTATACATATCAAAGTTCAAACAAAAAACATATTAGCCTATACATGCCAAAATGTTATGTAGATCAACTAAGAAGAGGGTACCAAAATGTTGCAAGCTGGTGTGATGACTTCGACGATGATTCCAAGCACGCAAAATGGGTCAAGGAAATCTAAATAGGAGACAAGCAAACACACCAAATGAGTATTCAACTCAGTAAGTCATAAGCAATATAAAACAGACCATTAACATGAGATCATAAGAGAAATAATGTAAGATCAACTATTTCAGCCATACTGATCCATGCTACAATTAACTAGATTATCGATCCAACCACAAGCCAAATATTGCTATCCGATCGACTATCAAACAACCAAATGGTTTAAATCTTTTTTTTTCAAAGTATGAAACAATGATGAACTAGATGTATCCATGCATAGACGTTTCATGTCTCAACTTCGATATTTCAGGTAATAGCTCTAGGACTTTATTCTTTCCCTATACTTCTTATATCATCAACCGATTTCGCAGACATAGTGCTTAACAAATTCGCACACATAGTGCCATGCTACACCACACACATAGTGCCTTGAAGATTCACTCATGTATTGACATCCAAATCAGCACACATAGTGCCATTCAATTCCGCACACATAGTGCCATTCAAATCCACACACTTAGTGCCAATGTTGACCCATTATAATAAGACAATTTACTTAATTCAATTGGCATATACAGCCACAATTATAAATATGTATATCACTCCAAAAGAATACCTAACAAAAGAAATTCTCTCATGATACGCTAGAGTTATTTATGTATAAATTAATCAACCATAGAAATGCTTATGGACTTACCTTGTGTTGGATAAAACGGTTCCAAATCGGCTACTCGATGCTCCTCGCTTTGCCCTTGCTTGATTCCCCTTCTTTAAGTTCTTAAGCTTGATTAAATAAATTAACTAGTTGAATTGCCTTGCTAGTTATTTGTATCCAAATTTTAATGATTTTATATCATAAGGAACACATGGTAAAATTTGATCTTTCTACCTTACGCTTTTGAGTTATTCGGCTAATAACCACATAATATCACATTACTATCAATAATCCAATCAATATTTTAATTATACATACATATGTAACACATATATATATTTGTATATACGGCAACCACCCTTGCTAATTACTCACATATATAGTCTAATAATTTTCATTACATTTTACAACCGTAATTGTTCAAGACATTAAAACTTCAACAAATATTCATCTATTACCTTAAGGCCGGATGCATCATCACTTCCAAACATAACATTATCTCAAATATGTTTACATTAAAATATTTATATAATCATGAATCAAACTCAACTTATAAGCCAACATCACTCATTTAGTCGATTATATACAATCAAAGATAATATCACAAATGTGTATAGCTATATAGCCGAATGTGCAAGATTAAATTCAACATCACCTATATACTTAATTATAAGGCCGAATATACAGTTTCAAATGTAATATCATTTTTATTTCATTTAAACACTTAGTTCCTCCACATAACAATTTGACCGAATGTTCCTAACTAAAAAAAATAAAAACTCCACATATATTCATAAGTTCATACCAATGTTCATATATCTATTAACTAGTTCATTCTTCATCTTTCTAATATTCCATCCAAAGCATCAAACACTATCCTCATAACATCTAAACATCACAACCGAATGCACATTTTGTCACCAAATAGAAAAATCAACCTATGGGTTATAATATAGATTTGTCTACTAACTAAATTTCATAAAATTTAATGGAAAAAACATAAAATCTTACCTTGATTAACCCTTAAATTGACCGAATGCTTTTAACAATTTTTCTTTCTTTCTTCACTTAGGTTCGGCTTTGCAAGAAGAAGACGAACACTTCTCTCTCCTTCCATTTCTTCTTTTATTCATCTTTTTCTTATTAATCTATTTTTCTATTTAGATTATTTTGTCATTTACCATTATAATATATATTTAATTAGACTTAGTGGAGGAACATCATCACATGGTCGACCACTTCATGCATTAAGGGTATTTTGACATGCAAATCCATGCTTTCTCACATTGTTGTTATTTGATCCTTACAATTTACATATCATCTTTTCTAAGTTTCTCAACTAAGTTCTTTCAAGAAAATTCACATTCCTAAGACTAATTTTTAAACATGTAATTAATTTTTTTCACACATACACTATCACACATAAATATATGCAATTAAAATAAAAATAAATTTTTGTGACTTGGTTTTGTGGTCCCGAAACCATATTCCGACTAGGGTCTAATTAGGGCTGTCACATACTATTATTGGTGATACAGCTGTCGCTTCCTCTTCCTTGTCAGATGATGATATTACTAAACTTTGGCATATGCGCCTAGGGCATATGAGTGAGAATTGCATGGTAGAATTGAGTAAAAGAGGACTTCTTGATGGGCAAGGAATTTGCAAACTAAATTTCTGTGAGCACTGTGTTTTTGGGAAGCAAAAGAGAGTTCGATTCACTAGATGAATCGATAACACGAAGGAAATATTGGAGTATATTCATTCTGATCTGTGAGGGCCATCCAGAGTGCCTTCGAGAGGTGGAGCTAATTATATGCTAACCTTTATTGATGATTTTTCCAGAAAATTTTGGGCATTCTTCCTGAAGCAGAAAAGCGATGTGTTTTCTGCATTTAAGTCTTGGAAAATTATGATTGAAAAATAGACGGGAAAACAGATAAAATACCTCTGCACAGACAATGGCTTAGAGTTCTGTTCTGATGAGTTTAATAGATTGTGCAAGTCAGAAGGGATCATGAAACACCTGACAGTTCGTCATACTCCACAGCAAAACGGTGTTGCATAACGAATGAACAGAATGATCATGGAGAAGGTTCGATGTATGTTGTCAAATGTCAACTTATCGAAGTCATTTTGGGCAGAAGTAGCCTCTACTACATGTTTTTTAATCAACCGATCTCCATCCGTTGCCATTGAGAAAAAGACTCCACAAGAGGTATGGTCTAGTAATCCTGCTAATTATTCTGATTTAAAGATTTTTGGGTGTCCTACGTATGCTTATGTTGATAATGGAAAATTGGAACCGGATCCATTAAATGCATTTTTCTTGGTTATAAAGCTGGTGTAAAAGGGTATAAGTTATGGTGTACTGAAAATAGAAAAGTTGTGATTAGCAGAGATGTTGTTTTTGATGAAACTGCTATGCTACCTAACTTATCTCTTAAAGACTCTTCCAATAAAGAAAATCAAAAGCAGGTGGAGCATCAGATTAATACAGAGTCAACTCCTCAAGCCAAAACAAAAATTGAGAATAGAGTTGCTTCTTCACCACAATACTCTATCACCAAAAACAGAATTAGAAGAGAAATTAAACCTCTAAAGAAGTATGCCGAGGTTGATCTAGTTGCTTATGCTTTAAATGTGGCTGAAATTATAGATGCGAATCAATAGCCATCTAATTATTCTGAGGCGGTTAGCTGTAAAGACTCAGAAAAGTGGATGTTTGCTATACAAGAAGAGATGGAATCACTCCACAAAAACAGAACATGGGACCTTGTGAAACTTCCTAAAGGTAAAAAGGTTATTCATTGTAAATGAGTGTTTAAAAAGAAAGAAGGGACTCCAGGAGTTGAAGAACCCAGATATAAAGCAAGGCTTGTTGTAAAGGGTTACAGTCAAATTTCAGGAGTAGACTTCACAGATGTGTTCTCTCCAGTTGTTAAGCATAGTTCGATTCGAGCTTTGCTTGGTATTGTGGCCATGCATGATTTGGAGCTTGAGCAGTTAGATGTAAAAACTGCATTTCTGCATAGAGAACTTGAGGAGGATATTTACATGCAACAATCAGAGAGTTTTATAGTCTCAGAAAAAGAGGACTATGTTTGCTTGCTAAAAAGTCCCTTTACGGTTTGAAATAGTCACCAAAACAGTGGTACAAGAAGTTTGATTCCTTTATGACTTCTCATGATTTCAAAAGAAGTAGTTTTGATAGTTGTGTTTACTTTAAAAAAAACAGTGATGGTTCTTTTGTGTATCTACTTCTTTATGTTGATGACATGTTGATAGCAGCAAAAGATAAATGAGAGATAAGAAATGTCAAAACCCAACTAAGTAAAGAATTTGAGATGAAAGATTTAGGACCAGCAAAGAAGATACTTGGAATGGAGATTCTCAGAAATAGAAAAACAAGTAAATTGTACCTAAGTCAGAAGGGGTACATTGAGAAAGTTCTTTGCAGGTTCAATATGCAGAGTGCTAAGCCTGTTAGTACTCCTTTAGCAGCCCATTTCAGACTTTTATCAGTTTTGTCTCCACAATCAGATGATGAGATTGAGTACATGTCACATGTTCCATACTGTAGTGCAGTGGGATCTCTCATGTATGCTATGGTTTGTTCACGTCCAGATTTATCATATGCAGTCAGTGCAGTTAGCAGATACATGGAAAATCCCGGTAAAGAACACTGAAAAGCAGTTCAGTGGATTCTAAGATACTTACGAGGTACTATTGATCTTTGCTTACAGTTTGGAAGAACTAGAGATGGAGTCATAGGGTATGTTGAAGCTGATTTTGCTGGAGACTTTGATAAAAGAAGATCTCTCACAGGTTATGTCTTTACAATCGGAGGTTGTGCAATCAGTTGGAAAGCCACTTTGCAGTCTACAGTCGCTTTGTCTACCACTGAAGCTGAGTACATGGCGATTACTGAGGCTTGTAAAGAAGCTATTTGGTTGAAGGGACTCTTTAGTGAACTCAATGAAGACCTTCAAATCAGCACAATATTTTGTGACAGACAGAGTGCCATCTTTCTTACAAAACATCAAATGTTTCATGAGAGAACAAAATACATTGATGTTCGGTATCATTTTGTTCGTGATATTATTGCTCGTGGTGATATTGTTGTGAGCAAAATTAGTACTCATGAAAATCCTGCAGATATGATGACTAAGTCACTTCCTATAACCAAGTTTGAGCATTGCTTAGACTTGGTTGGTGTTCATTGTTGAAGTTAAACCCTTAAGGGGTTTTATGGAAGAGGTGGAGAACTTGTTTATTGAAAGTTTGCGATGAAGAACTTGTTCATTGAGAATTTGTGTCAAGGTGGAGATTGTTAAAATTAAGTGACCCAAATTTTTATTTAAATAAAATACGATGGAAAATAAAATAAAAGTAAAATCCATATAGAACTAGACTTCTTTTATTTTATTTTAGAATAAGGTTTTTAAACCTTATTAAACTTCATCTATTTTATATTGATTAGAATAATGAGTTTCAATCCTACTAGAATATGGCTTTACAAGCCTATAAATAGACATAGTCTATTCCTCTTGTATTGAATTCAAATTTTTCGACATAGTTAATTTTCTTCTCCTCTGCCCGTGATTTTTTTTCCCGAAAGGATTTCCACGTAAAATTTGTGTGTTCTTTATTTTATTTTATTTTTTTACATTATATTTTAGAATTGTTTATATGTAGAATGCTTTTTTCTTTGTTTGTATGAAATTTTGGTCCAGACTTCAAGCTATATCAAATAATAATTTGATGAAATATTATAAGTTATAGAATTTAAGTTAATTTTTTAAAAATTAATGAAATTAATATATATTATTTTTAAATTTTTAATCAAACTCAAGAAAAAAAATAATTGTAAGCTAAAATTAGAAAAAAAAATATAAAAAATAAAGAAGTTATTTGTAACATGATATATTAACAAATAACACTTATGTTTTTAACCTATAGTAAATGTCACGGGCCTAGACCTTTCGTCTCGCAATCCGTGCGGCCTTAGGCGATTTGCTTGTCCAAACTCGCCCAAGTCAGCCTTTACACCCAAAAATGAGGATTCCTTAAGAACTCCTCCAAGGCACCAATTTGTATAGCGGAAGCGTTTGTGCTAAAAGAAGCTACAAGTAAGCAAAAGAAAGCCGAAGAAAGAATGCACACAAGACGTTTGAGTAAATGCCCAAGAATTCTATTACTCTTAAGAATTCAACATACAATGGATAGTTTACAAATGAAGGGGATGCTCTCTATTTATAGTTGAGCTCCCCCAAAACCGACTGTCGAGATACATTTACATCGACGGACGAGATTAACGATATCCCATGATTTAAGGGATTTACAAGATATGCCTTATCAAATCTAATCTAATCTTTATAAGATATGATTCTCTCTATCTTTTAAGATTAGTTGCCCAAAATAGCCTAAGTTGCCATATCTTCGCTATTGGGCCACCCAGGCTTCAATCTGACAGGCTTCTCCAACAATTCTTTGAATCGGGCCAGTTCTTGTGGGCTGAATGATCCCCATCTAATCGATCGACCTCCATAGGGCGCATCTTGTGCCATGGTCACGGGTTTGGAACTTTGGCCCGCGACATAAACACATGGTAAGAAAATTAATATGTATTTCAAATTTCATCAACCAATCACCATGATAGAGTATCTCTATCTTTCATTCATCATTTTGAAACTTACGTGTTACTTAATATATCACTCATCTTTGGTAAAAGTACTATGGATGCCCTTATATTAGGAATCAGATTGCATTTTACCTCATTTACTAAAAAAATGGATAAATTAGTCCTTGTACATTATATCAAAGAGTAATCTGGTCGTTTCTGTTAAAAGTTTTATCTATTTTTACTGTTAAAAATTGGTGTGTCTAATAAAATAATCAAACAACCACATGTACCTCATTATGATGTACGAAAACCAATTTTTAATAATAGGAATGGATGAAATTTTTAATAAAAGGATCAACTTGCTTTTTATTCTAACAAACATTGACTAATTTGTCAATCTTTTTAGTAAAAAGGATAAAATACAATCAAACTTCTAATATAAAGATCTCTATAGGACTTTTACTCTCCTCATTTCCATTAAGTGTACCAAATGTGGCCTATAGGGTAAAAACGAGTACTAATAATGAGGGAAATGGATTTGGACCAATTACAAGCCTAAAAGATCCAAAAAAAACTAAAATCAACCTAATGTGGACTTTAATAAAGCCTAACGTCAAAATCCAAAACATGAATCAATTTGCATTCAGCCCAAAGCTGGAAAAATAGTTGAACTTGATCCAATCAAATGGTTGACTCCAATTCAAATAGATTTCAAGTTAGTTTAACAAATTAAGTTTTCAATTACTAGATTCATATTTATTCCGGTTAAGTCTCTGCACAAAATCAAGTGTCTACCATCATCATCATTTATAGTTATTATTTATACAAAAAAAAAACTTATGAGATAAGATAAGATACAAATAGCAAATGTAGATATATCATCATTCTTAATAAGCCATTGGTTGCATCCTGCAATGGATTGGTTTAAAGTTTAATGTTCAAACACTGATAAAAGTGAAGGTAAATAAATAGATTAATTTAACTTGTGATAATGGGTTTCTAATAGAAAGAAAATGAGATATTAAAATTTGAGGACCAGCATGAACCACCCACGCAAGTACTCGAACTGTGTATGTTTTTAAATAATAAAAAACACACATTTTGTATTAGACTTTATCTCATATGTGTTTGAATCCAAAATCCATTTGTAGCTTCTACTAATATATAGGTAAGACTAAGACCAAGTCTAAGACCCTTCTCTGCTTGGGATTTTCCCTGCAGACAAAACCGCCCATAACTCAAGGCTTCTTCTTTATAATAAGAATTAACTTTTTCTTTATATATTAATATAATATGCTTGAATTGAAACCCTTTTCTCAGAGCTAAGTCTCATCTTCATATATATAAATAATTGAGTAGAGCGGGTGGGTTATATTAGTATAATGTTGAGTGATTGCTAACAAACTTTTCCCATGTGATGTGATGAGTTTTACTCTATACAAAACCAAACCTCTCAACTTCTGTGTTCACACACTTTTGTTTAGATGCTATGCTATTATGGTTGAAAATAAATGTCGGGACGGCGCCAAAGTAGGCAAAGGTTTTGATCAAAATTATAAGTTTAATCTTTTTCAAAATTGAAAAATTACGTCTGAATAAAAAAAATTGAAATAATTGCATTTCTTTTGATTCGAGAATGAAAGGACTTTGATATATATATATCGGTAAGTTTTTTTTTTTAAATAAGGTACCTATTAATTTCACGAATAAATATTAAATTTCTAACTTTATAATTAAGAGATAAAATAAACAATATATATAGAAGTCAAAGGACATCAATTATAAGCTTGTGATCAAAATCAAGGGTGGGACATAGGCTAACCAGGATATACGTCAAAACAAAGAAAGAGAGAGGGGGATATATATTTCTAGAATCCGAAAAATGAAAATTTCAATTTACCCCAAAAGAAAAAGGAAACAAAAACTCCAAGGTATGCTTTGTCAAGGCATGTGGAGATGTCCCCTCCCAAACTCAAGTGTCTGCAGGTGAGATGTACCGTGGGTTGTGCTTGTGTTAGCCCATCTATGTCTTTCACTTTGTTAGATTACCATTTTTATTTTTGTCTCTCTTTCGCACAAGATTCTTTCTTTCACAAGGGAGATTTGTTCTTTAACAAGCATCATAGACAAGAAGAAATAGGTTACAAATAATTTTAAATTTAATGTTAATTAATTTGAATTCCCATAAATTTTGTCTCTATATGAATGATTTGATTAATTTATAAAGGAGATTTGACATTTAAAAATGATCTTATCTATTATATTGAAAGTATAAGAGTTTTGATTGGATCCTTAATAATCTCATTTTCTTCTCCTAATTATAAAAAATACATATCTAAAAATAAATGAGACATATAATGATTTTATTATATTTTCTTGAAATTGAAAGAAAATGGCAAATTGGCAATGCTTTTATATCCTATATGCAGACACAATCTAGACTTGTAATAATATAAGTTTTTTTGGGGGGTTAGTGTAATATAATCTAAGTTTAGGTCCATGTTAGATTTGTAATAAAATGTAGTTAACATCATAATGTGATTTGATTAATTCAATTATATAGAGAGGGGAAGAGAGAGAAATGGGTCACTTCATCACATGTCTTAAAAGCTAACTCCACCCAACACTTTAATATTAGAATTATATAAAAGAGAAGTAGGTAGTGTCACTTGGAATATATGGAAGGGTCTCAATTTGAGTCACATCCACATTATTTGGGATTTTGTTTTAAAAGTGCTTTGAACATATCCATAAAAGGGATTTCAACTTGAAAACTAAGTCACATTTTGGAACATCTTTCTATCCTTTTTGGATCCTTTTAAAAAAATAATCCTTGCATAAAAGAAACACAAGATGATTAGAAAGTTAATGGAGGCCAATACGACACAAGATCATGTCTCTACTATACTTTATATTTTATTTCATCTAAAGAGAGTTTAATTTGAAAATACAATAATAATGTAGAATTCAGTTTAGTATTATTGTTGCGGTTTGAAAAATAATATGATAATTTTTTTTAGTAGTTGATATTACTTTGAAATAAATGAGATGAGAAGATAAAATGTCAGAAAAAGCTATCATGTTAGGAAGAATTTTATTAGAGTGAATAAATTAATACAGTTAACATTATCTATAATAGTTATATTTTTAAATTTTGAATCCAAGCTCTTGTGCTTACAACATATTGTTCTTGTCATTGGATCAAGAAGTTGTTGACTATAACAATTAAAATTTTAGTAAATAAATAGGCTATTATACAAATTATTTTTAAAAAATTCTTTAAACATAAATTACTTTTATTTGAATCATTTTAGAATTTGTGAATATAGTTTTGAATTTAAAATAAAAGTGAGAATATAATTCTATATATATTATACAAATATAAAATTATATAATGTGATTTTAAAAAAGAATTTTATCTAGCAAGCTATGGCTGGCCAAAAGCATTTTTTGGAGCTAAACAAACCCACAGTCATATCTATAATAATGAATAAATTTGCCTTTTATTGTGCCAAACTCAATTAAAAAATTATATATGAAAAATATAAAATAAAATTTTGTTTCAATCAATTATTCAATAATTGTGAATAATTAATCTTATCCAAAAATAATAATTAGTTGATTTATATATAGAATGAATATGCTATAAGGCTAGTTGAGGATTAATTAATTAAAAAATAAAATAATGATATCTATCTTAATACAACTTAAAAAGTAAAAAAAAAAAAGGGGTTAACTTTTGTTGATGAACACAAACAAAGTGGGGCATACATATTGATTCGGGAAATCTTAAAATGATAATATCGACATCCCTTTAAAGAGCAAGCAAAGAAAATAAAGCATGATTAAGGCGGCCTTAACAAGTGTAGGTTTTATATAAATAAGATGGGTGGGACAAACGCCACTGCTAAGACGACAGTTGTTTTATTGATCAACGCCATTTTATAGGTTTGATTCCACATTTCTTCGCTCTCTAAGGAGGGCCAAGATGTGAGCCACGAAATTGCACATGTGGTCCCCTCACATGCCCCCAACGTGCGCGGGTCCCCCCCCCCTTCTTCCCCCCTCTTTCATGCTTTGCACCAATTACAATTTGGATGCTACCTCACATGTTTCATCCTCCATTAGTGGAGTCATCCTTGTGGCGCTATTGATGTTTTTATTATAAATTTTAAATTTAATCCTTAAATTTCTATTTTTAGAAATTTAATTTTTATTTTAAAATTTTAAAATTTAAGTTGAATTATTATTATGTTAAATATTTTTAAATAAAAATACTCAATTAGTAGTAATGTAATTAAAAAATTAATATTGTAATAAATTTGAATTTTTAAAAGTAATTTTAATAGTGCTAACAGTTGGACTTGAATTTTAAAATCTGAAAGGTAAAGGAACTAAATTTCAAATTTACAAAGAATATAACGATTGATGGCATATTTTAACCTTTGTATTGTGTAGGAAGTTAAATTATTTGAATGATTCTCTAAAATTTGTAGTATTTAAAAGGTATAATGACAAATTAAGTCCTTAACGTTTATATTTTTTTTGTCAATTTGATCTTTGTTCTCCTTTTTTAAGTTAAATTTGGCCTTTTTACCTTTTAAAAAAAGTTAAATTTAACCATTAACCTTTTAAAAAGAATCAAATTAATATTTTTTAATAGAAATATTGACTAAAAGGTTAAATTTTTAAATATGGAAATCGACATGACAATCAATGTATATTTCATGCTAATTTTTTTGAGTTTTTTTATGAATTTTTTATATTTTAAAATATTTTATAATTTTTAAATTATTTATTGACGTGACATATAAAATAAATAGTGTCATATTAGCATGAAATATACATAGATTACTATACAGGTTGCCATACCAATATTGTTAAAAAATTAATATTTTAGTCAAATTTAAGAAAAAAATTGACTATTTTAAAAAGATGAGGGTCAAATTTAACTAAAAACAATAATAATAATAATCAAACTAACAAAAAGAAAATGTAAAGATTAAAAACTGAAATTATTATTATGTTTATTTAAAATTCATTTTGATTGTGTAGATTATTATTAAGTTGTTTGTTTATCTATGTTATCAAAAGTCATTATGCTATAACGATTTTTAAACTGATACACAGCAGTATGTTATAATGATGTAATTGAGGAAAACACTAAACAGTGATTGTTTAGAATCATCTGTTTCTATTAACATGGTGACCCACACAATTAGTTGTTTCCCAAGGTAGAGGCACTTTGCTTGCATTTGGCTGAAAATCCTAATGGAGAATAATTGTCACTATAGTTTTGTAGTTAGTGAGGCAATAAATGAGTTAGGAGAGCAAATTCCCCTTATTTTCCTCTTTTAAGTTGTATCATTAGGTTACAAATTCCATTTTTGTTTTCCTTATACGGCTGAGGTAAACCAAGGGTCTTATACCCTAGTGTTTGTCATAATGCTAGCTTAGGATGTCTATAAATCCTACTAACCCCTTATATTTAATTAAAACATTTAATTACATCTATTCTATATACTTCTTTTGTTTAATTAAGTCCTATTTAGTTTAATATCAATTTTAATTTGGGAATTCAATTTAATTTTTTTAGGCTTCCAAAATGTTGACATTGAATATAAATTATAAACTAAGATTGAAAACGAAATTAAATCAATTTAGCAAACAATTTTTACTATTATTTTTAAATCCTTTATCTAATTAACTTCAGTCGATGAATGATATGTCTCTTTTATAACATGGAGTGATAAATCCTTTTTAGACTACTAGTTTATTTTCACATGTTTACTTACCTAATGTTTTCATGTCAATGTCCAAAATCACTTACCTAGCCCTAGTTTGTTAGGGTTTATTTAAAAGAAATGAAAGTATGATAATTCATATACAAGATAACACGTGACTATGTTAAAAGAAAGATGACAAAAAGAGGATGGGAAAGAACAATCTATTAAAAGAAAGATAGTAAAGAGGATAGGAAAAGAACAATATTTTCTTGATGACTTGTTTGTAGTAATAATACAAGCTTAAGTATTTGTATACTACAAGAAAACATAAATTAGGAAAATATTAATAAAATCTTCTACATCAATCCTAAAATCAAGGGTTAAACGATTTCAAAAATTAAAGGACTAAAAGCACTATAATTGATACACATGTCATAAAATCACTCCAATTGATTTTTCCACACTCCCCTTAAAGCTGATGAATAAACATTCTCCATTTTTAGCCTACAAATGATTGCTTAAAATATTCACTTATTGATTTCTTTAGTGATCACATCCACCAATTGACCCTTCGTTGACACATAGGGCATGCAAATCAAGCTACCATCGAATTTCTCTTTTATGAAGTGTCTATTGATTTCAATGTGCTTTGTTTTATCATGTTGGACTGGGTTGTATGTGGATTGTCCGATTTATATTTCTAGAAACTTATAAATTTGGTTCGAGTAACGTGAAAAGTGTACAACAACCAAGTTATTGTATAGAAATTATAGCAAAATAATTTTGTAACTATTCCAAGGATCATGTCCCTAAAGAGAGTTAATTATGGAACCGAGCCTTCCTTTGTTAAGAAAACTCTACACTAAGAAATCAATTACCAATATAGTTGTATTAGAAATCATTAACACAATGGAAAACATTGAAATCAAAGCTAAGTTACTCAATTAACAACACTAACTCTACAATTTATTCTTAATTCAACCTTCAATTACAACTTCGAGTATTGACTAATTGACTCACCTTGTACTAGTGGTCTGAATTCTGGTTTAGCATTAGACCTTGCCATCACATCTTATTTTTTACTCCTCCAATTCACAAAATTATCACCATGAAAGGTGCAATAACTTGAGGTGGACCCTCTGTCAACTAGTGAGAATGCATAATCAACATATGAGAAAGCTTCTAGCTCTAGTCCCATATTCCTCTTGAACAATATTCCTTAACTAAGATTAACTTTCAAGTATTGAAATATACGATAGATAACCTATAAATTTACTTTAGGATTGTGCATAAAATAGCTTACTATGCTTAGAAATATGTTATATATGGTCTTTTATGTGAGATATAACATCCCGAGATAGGGCCTGAAAGTTTTTACTTCGCAAGCAGAGGGTTCGCAAGCAGAGGGTTCGCCAGTGGCATAGTGAACTGGTGTGTGCCAAAGGACTTTAGTAAAGTTCGCAAGCAAGATTAGTAAGCTGTGTACGCCTAAGGATGTGGTAAGGGGTGTTTGCCAGTTGGTTTGGTGAACTGGGGTTTGCTAGTTGGTTTGGCAAGCTGGGGTTCAGCAACAGGTCTAGCGAATTGAGGTTTGCTAGTTGGTTTGGCGAGCTAAGGTTCGCCAATTGGTTTGGCGAGCTGGGGTCCGCCAATAGGTTTAGTGAATTGGGGTTCACCAATATAAGTCGAGTTACACTTGAATTATGAAGTTGACTTGTTTTTCAATTAGGACATTATCCATGCACATAACCTTTTTCCTAAGTCAACTAGGGTATACTAAGAGTACTAAAACACTTAGTGCCTATAAATTAATTCATTTTCATGAAAAGTTCTCTCATCGATTATTCTTTGTGCCAAATTTCTATTCTGATTCGAAGTTCTTAGGAACCAAGGTAAACCTCTATTCTGTTAGGGTTAATTGTCTAGGAAATTAGGTTCGCTTGTATGTTTGAATTTTGTGTGCTTTGTTAAGTAATATGTGCATGTTTATGTTTATGTATGTTGTGAACCAGTCGGACCATCTACCAGCAAGGACAAAGGAAAAGAAAAAGTTGTTTAAATTCTCAGCTAATAGATGAGCGTTTAGGGATTGCTATTTGTGTGTGAACTATTGCGTTTTCAGGAGCTTAGGGTTTTTGAAACCAAGTTCCAAGAGTAAGCTTTTCTATAAACTCTGTTTTCAAGATATGTGATTATGTTTTCAAAAAAATATGTTTTATGCATGCTCCTATGCAAGTTTATATTTTAAATGTTTAAAAACAAGTTTTAAAAGCATGATTTTATAAATTGTATTTTGCGAGCTTTTTATGTGAGCTTTGTGTAAATAAGCATTTTTATGCGAGCTCCTTATGTTAGCCCTATGTTGGATATATTGACATGCCAAATGATTGTGAGTACTCACCTATAAGTTCTAGGATTTGGGTGTTGAGACATGTGGAGAGGTAAGGGAATGTCGAGCTATACTCCATTCAAAGAGACATGTTGGTGTACAAGAGAATGTTTAGCTTTATGTAACACTTATGGGACATGTTAAGGACTCTCTGATTCATAAGTGAGGTGATATAATTAGATTATTTTATCCAATAGTAAGATATAACAAGTATAAGAACATATTTTATGTTTTTTTAGCAAGATCAGTATAAGAACATGAATAAGCACAAGAATATGTCAAGTGCTTGAATAGGTTTTATTTTTTCTTATAAAAATAAGCCAAGTTTTTAAGTATGATTTCTAACAAGTACATGGGAAACTATTTTACAAACTTATATGTTTTTTTTGTTCTGACAAGCAAGTAATTAGGAACTAGGCCTCCCACCTTCACTGTGAACCCAGCTCATGAAATGGTTTTTAGACTAAGTTTTATTTTAACTCTATATTTTAAGCGTGCTTTAATGTTTTCTATATATTCACCAATTTCTCAATGAACTCACTCAATCCTCTCTTACTTCACAGGTAAGTAGATCGTAGATGGCAGTGACGAGGTGATTGATCTAAGCGAGGCTAACTAGGATGGGTATCAACGAACCTTGGAAAAAGACGATGTGGATAATTGCTTGGGATTAGAATTGTTATATTAGATGACTTGGCTATAATAGACTCAATTTTTTCTTAGGTTTATTTTATTTTTCAAATTCACTAACCATGGAGTTAAATACTTGTTTGTTTGATTATGTTGAATTCTTTCAATATGAATAAAGACTTAAGTTTCACTACCTTTCCTTTTATGCATACCATGTTATGTTCTTTAAATTTTGACTAAGTATGACTTAACCCCCTTATGCGAGCCAGCTTTTAATGTGAGGTTCCCATGCATGCGACCCCTATGTGTTTACAACCTCAACGTTGCATGCGAACCTTTACTAGTGAAAGCCTTACTTGTTTGAGAACCTTGTTAAAGTGCACAAACCCTTGAATGTATGACCTTTCTTGTTGCGAAGCCAGTACTGTAAGCGAACCCATGTTGTATGTTATTATCCAAACCCATGGTGTTATGCGAACCTATGGAGTGTGAAGTATGCAAACTTATGTTGTTATGCAAACTTAATATTAAGTCCTAAGTACTTATGTATTTTTTGTTCGAAAATGCGAACCCTGAAAACCTTTGTTTATCGTATGCAAACCTTGAAGTCTTTACTGTTAGTTGATATACAAACCCTTCTTCCTTACGTAGATTTATGTGATTACATGTTTTATATTTCATGCATGTTATTATAAAATTCTATTGCATTGTGATAACTTAGCACATTTTTTTATACTGAAACTTTGTGGTGTGTTAGAGTTTATGTTGGGAGTTAATGGAGAGTCACTCCGGTTACTAACGTGGCATGCCGGATTCAGGTCGAACCAACTCAACTGGGTCTAGGGTGTTGCATAAGAGGTAAATGAGTTTTCATACTGATCTTTGGTACAACTCTCTATCTACAACAACTTCATCATTAGCTTATGTGAGCTTATGATTATGATATATTGGGCGTTTATAGGTTTACATGCATCTTTGTTTATTTGAAAAGATCAGTAGCGTACTGTTGTTATGAGATAAAAGTTATTTACATTAACTATGCCACCTCACTCACTAGGAAATAATTTGATTGCCTCCTAATTGTTTTATCTCAAACTCTTTAGCCAAATATTTTTTCAAAGCATCTATCTCCTTTTCATTATTTCCTGTTACATTAAAATTATCCGTAAATACTAAAAGAGTTACATTGCGTTTGAATGCTCAATGAATCATAAGTGATCTCATTGACTCTATTTATATATTAAATCTAGCATTACTTTTGCAGATATTCTAAACCATATTCTAGAAGACTATTTTAGGAAACATAAAGCTTTTTTTAGCTTAAATACCTTGGGTGCTCCTAAGTTGTCCCCAAATCCTGGTGGAATCTACACATATCTCTTCCACAAGATTTTCATGTGGAAATGCTTCTTTATGTCAAATTGTTCAAAATATCATTTTTCATTTGCAATCAAAGATAACAAATTCATAACTATACTCATTTTAGAAACTAAACAAAAATTCTATTGATAATCCATCCAATAGGTTTGAATGTAACCTTAGCAACTAGTTGAGCTTTGTATCTCTCAAGAAAACCCATTTACACCTAATTTCCCTTTCTCTTTTAAGCAATCTACCAATTCCTATGTTATTTTTCTCTAAACCCATCATTTATGTTTTCTTGGCTTGTCTCTATTACTTGTTAGATAATGGTTCAAATAATGTCTTTGGAATATAAATGTTTTTCAAGCTCAAAAGAAAATGTTATGGGATGGAAATAATTTTTAAATTGATACAAAATGGGATATGGGATATGTAACACCCCAAAACTGGCCTAGACGTTATGGCCGAATCTAGAAATATTACGAAAAAAGGTTTTGAAACCAACTTTCGTGTTAAAACACCTCATATTAATTGTTCTAAAAGAGCTTACGTTTTCAGAAAAACTTAATATTTTTCCCTTTAATGAATCCGTCGCTTATTATCCTTTTATTTAAAACGTTAATTCATAACGAATGTTTATAAGGCATTATAGTTGAAGACCGAGTTTGATTTCATAAAAATGTTTGTTTGAATAAACTAGTTTTCATAAATCATTATGTTAAAAGTTGTAAAAATATCAAAAACACATCCAAAACCAAAATTAAATCAAACAGTCCGGAGAGTCCCAAAAATTACAAATTCTCAAATTAATCCAGAATTTAAATAAAGCTAGTAATTAAACCAGTTCGTGAACTAGTGGTCACCGTCGAGACTTCGTCGCACCGATTCACCTATGTCTGAGGATTACTTGAAAGAACAGACAAATAGATGTGAGTTTTATAAACTCAGTGTGCAACTTGCAGAAATATATACATGCGTAATATTCAAATTTCCAGTGCTTCAGAACAGAAGTGGACATGAGTCCCTAATAGAGTCAGATTATATTAGACTTAGATTTTCAAAACATACAGATATACAAAGTCCTACCCCCATCCTCTACATATCATTTCTGTCCATCCCAACACACTATGTGGGGGTATAAAACACCCACCCATCCCTACACACCACATGATGTCTAAACCATACTTATCATAATAGTATGCAGACAAGTTGCCAGTATATCGGCAATATGTTGCCTCACAGAACAGTTCCTCCATATATACCAATCCCACCCCATATACAGATACAAAATACAGATACACGAGTGTAACAAAATTAACATACGCATATACATATATTATACATACTTATGCAAATTAATCAGACATACATATCAATTTTCCTAAACTCAATCGATATTTCAGATTAACAGATCTCATGCATTAGGGTTTGGTTAGCCCTTACCGACCCTATAGAAGGCTTATAGACGTTCAGAATGACTCGTATGACCCTAGGGAAAATTTTAGTATTTTGGGCCCACATGCCTGTGTGGGCCCACACATCCAGATTGGCCTTGCCCGTGTGGCCCACACAGCCTGGCCTATAGCTCACATGCCCCTGTAGTACACCCATGTAGGCATACATGCCTGTACGGTCCACACACCCAGATTGGCCTAGTCTGTGTATTCCGTCACATGGCCGAGCACACACTTGTGTGGCGCCGACAGGCCACTTTTTCAACTTTTGTCGAACCTCATTTTTTTGTGTTTTCATGCCTGGTTTGGATTTGACACGTACGCTCCTACGAGACAACCAAAAGCTAGAGTTTATCAATAAATCATCGAATTAGACGCTAAAATCGATACTAAACCCGAAAATAAATCGATCCGTTCAATCAATTGTTCTACCCAACCCTTACCTTCAATCGAACAACGGTAGTTTCACATAACTAAATCACTATGGACAACCCTGAGCCCCTTGGTCTTCCCTTAGACGATAATAACAGAATACCATCAACAACGAATCATCAATCAAAAGTAAAAACCACACCTACCAAACTTACTGAATCGAGAATTGAGACAGAAGGAAATGATAGATGAACCACAATATTGATTAATCAACAATAACGCACGATTTCAACTAAATAAAAAATTAAAGAAATGAGAGAGGGAAAATTACATAGGAGAGAGAGAGAATGAAGGAGAAGGAAAACGTCAGAATGCTGAAAATTTTTGGGAAAAAAGAAAAATATAAAATAAAATAAATTAAAAATAAACTTAAACTAATCCCCACTCCAACCACTAACCACCTTATCCCATGGAATCCTACCCACTAACCACCTCCAACTCCCTCAAAATCCTAACTCCACCGAACCTCTATTAGACAATCGAAACAAAAATTAACATCCACACTCACATGAGGATTTGAACACGAGACCTCCAGTAAGCTAACAACTTATCACTCGAACCAGCAGGTTCATTCTGATATGAATTTACTAAAGATAAAATATAACCCAACCCGCCAAAGATAAGGCTAGAATCAAAATGACAGAATTTTTCAAAAAATGGGACTTGAACCCAAGACCTCAAACACACATTTAGAACACTTAACCATCGAATTAGACACTCAAATATGACAGTGTTCACAGAAACAAAATTAAATATTTCAAGGTGTTACAGGATATAATGGGTGTTTCATACATTATTTGACTCATTCTCTAATGGAGATAGGTATACGAAGGCTGGACTCTTGAATTGGAATTTGTAGTTACCTTATCTTAGAGTTGGGGTTGGATTGTTGAACTTGCATTATTTTAAAATTGGAGCTTTTCTCCTTGAGTATACTTGCAAATTCCTCATAGAATAATGAATTTTATTATCAAGAAAAAAATTTCTAGGTTATAGAATGAATATAAAAACATAAAGTTTGGCTCATACTAAGGAAATATTAAGCAAATATGAAGACAACAAATTAAGAGAGAAAAATTAGTTATTATCTTCCATGTATAAAGACTCATTTCCTTTTAAAAATATGTGGTTGGGATTTGGGTGAAATAACCATTTTCTTTATCCGGCCTAAATATTTTCATTTCTATTCCAAATTGATTTTAGACCATATTGTGGAAATTTGGAAACGTAATAACTACATTAATTTTTTTATAGTTAAAAACCCTAAAAGACTCTAGTGTAGTCATCGATGAAAGAAAAAAAAACCATCTAGCACTAGAAATAGTATAAACTATATAGAAGGACCCTATATATCATCGCGAATCAATTAAAAAGGAGGAAACCTTTCAACATGGAGTCCTTTAAATAATGAAGGAAACATAACTTTTAATGTTTTAAATAAGGATGTCCAAACCTAAGATGATGAAGCCAAAATTTATCTTCATTAAAACTTTCAAATATAAATGAAAAAGGTAATTGGTTCCTGGCCATACTTGGATTATTTGGTGTTTCAAGGTAGCATAGTCCATCATTCTCCTTAGAAAGTCCAATCCTCTTCCTTGAATCCTAGTCTTAAAATACTTCAATATGTGGGACGAAAGATCATAGTGCAATTTATGTCCGTAGCTCTTGAGTAAATGACCTAAGAACCCATTGCTGACTTATCCCAAACATTTAATTCGTAAGAACTATAAAACTTACTTGAACGTGTTTAAGAGATTAGTAGTACTAGTAGTGTAACGCCCCAAAAATTTGTTTTTGATTCTGAGGTGTTTTGACACAAATATTTGTCAGCTTGAGTGGTTAAGTAGTTTGGTCGTGCGTGAGAGGTCTCAAGTTCAAGTCAAGTCTTTGGTAAAATTTTGGTATTTTTTCTAAATAAGGCTTTAACCTTGTTCAATAAGCTTTTATTTGATTGTTTGTAAAATGATATCAAAATGGGTCTGCTAGTCTGGTGGTTAGGTGGAGTGTTAGTGTGTTGGAGGTCCTGTGTTCGAATCCTTGCGCGAGCATGGATGATGTTTTTGAGGCAAATTTCGGCTAGAGTTGTGTTAAACTGGGTTTTTGAGTATTTGGAAGTTAGTGGGAGTAGTGGTGAGATAATTAAGGGATTTTGGGAATTCTATCAAAATCTTGTTGCTAATTTCAGTTCATCCAAAATTCTATTTTCTCTTCCCTAAAATTTCTTCCATCGTTCTAACGAATGTTCACCCCTCTTCTGTCGAATTTTCATTGTTTCCTCCTTTTCTTTCAATTTCTTTTATGCCTCCATCGTGTTCGACGATTGGACTCGCTCGATTCGGTAAGTATTCGTTTTGCCACTTTTTGTCATTCTATAGTCAATTTCTGAAAAAGGGTTGTTTTGGTTCTTTTGAATTAGGTGAAAGTAAAGTAGCGATTGGTGCTTTTGTAGAGATCTGAACGTTTGGGTTTTCGGTCCGTTGTCGGTAAGTAACGGAGTTCACTTTCTCAATGTTTTAAGGTTTTATTGTGAAATATTCTTGGTTTAGTTTTGTTTGTACAGCTAAAATCGGCCTTGGTAATGTCTATTATAGGTTCTAGAGATACGAGATTACGTGTAGGAGCGAAATCGTAACAGGTGTGTACTCGATTACACAGAAAATGAGGTTTTAGTGAAAGTCGAAAACCTCTTTGTTGATGCCACACGGGTGTGTGGTCGCCCGTGTGGTAGGCTGTATGCCCTAACACAAGCGTGTGTTCGACAAGGCCAGGCCTTGCTCGCATGACACGGCCGTGTAATGGCCAGGCAGGCTATGTACGACACATAGGCTGGACTGACTTGGGCCGTATGGGCCCACACAGGCGTGTGGAATTTTGGGCCAGGCTGTGTGATCCACACGACCAAGGCAAATTTGGGCTGTATGGGCCACACGGGCGTGTGAGCCCATTTTTAATGAAATGTTTGATAAGGTTGCACGGGTCGCCCAAGTCGACTGTGAACCTACTATAGGGTCAAGCATTACTTAGACCCCTAATTGTGTGAACTGACTGTTGGATTTGTATATATTGAGCATGATGATAGTATGTATGTATAGTGAACTGGTTATGTGAACTGATATCATGAGATAGCATGTCATGATTTGTATGTTGCATTGCATGGGGTTGGGTTGATTAAATTTGGAGGAAGTGTACTGAAAGGCTCTTAAGCCTAATATACTGGCAGCTCCGCTAGAAATTACTGTTTTGTGCCGTATTCGGTACTACCTGGAGTGTAGGGATGGGTGGGTTGATTTAATTCCCACATAGAGTGTAGGGTTAGACGGATATAGTGTGTAGAGGTTGGTTGGGTAGGATTTTGTTACTGAATATTGCATGATTGCTACTGATTCTATGATGGGTAAGGCCCTACTACATATTTGATACTATACCGAGATGGGTTAAGGCCCAGACTGCAACTAATACTAAAAAAGGCTTAGGCCCAAGACTGTTTTAACTGTGCACTGTGGTTTGCTATTGTTTGCTTTCTGTGGGATTACACACTGAATTTACATAAACTCACCATGTTGTTTAAATGTGCACAGGTAATCTCAAGATCTAGACGAATCGGTGCGACAGAGGGCTTGATGGTGACCACGGTTACGGACTGCCATGGTTTTAATTTATGGTTATTGGTTTTATTTTATTTTTACTGGTCATATTTTTGGGTTGTAATTGGACTTTCAGACTTGGGTTTGGTTTTGAGTTTTAAATAACTTTACTTTATAGATTACAACTGCTAGTAGCAGGAAACCTCGATTTTCAAAACAAGTAAATGATTTTTGAAAATGCACGATTGTTTTACAATTTAAAAAACTTCCGCATCGAATAAACGTTTTGAAACTATCGACTAAATGAGTAACACGATTTTGGAACTAATAAGATATTAAGATAAGTAATTCAAAGGAAATGATTTTATTGCAATGACGCAGTTTTCAACACCCTATCATGTGACATCGTGAGATCCGGTCATAGCGTCTAAGCCGAGTTTGAGATGTTACAAGTAGACATTTTAAGAGTTCCTAATAAGTTTTATTTTTTTAGATTTTCTATCTTCTTTTTGTTAAACTCTTCTAGTCCTTAAGGCTTTTCTAAGTTGTCGAACACATTGGAGGTTGTAGACATGATGAACTTCATTTGAAGTTGTAACACCTTGATACTCGTCCCAATTGTTAAGTCCTAATAAAAAAATGACACATTCATTGCTGGAGCCACTACTGTTGAAAACATTGTAATTAAATAATTTAAACATCCAAAAAATTCATAAATACAACCATTATACACTAAACAAACTTTTCTGAAACTCAATTAATCTTACTAAAACTCAATTTCAAGTACTGATACCATTTTTTGTTTCGATGTTTCAGAAAAATCAATTTAAATTAAAAGGTATTGATACTAGGTTTATAGTACTGATACTTACCTCTAAGTACTGATACCAATACCTTGGAATTTATACCATTATAAGGTTCAATGTTTTGCCAAAAAATTAAATAAAAATCAAACGTATCGGTACCCTA